>NC_072379.2:21005666-21640833 GCF_028885625.2 Pongo pygmaeus | reverse complement strand
TTAGATGGAGGCACTTTACGGTGTTCTGTCCTGGTCTTCACTCACTCCACAGTTGGTCTCTGGACCCATAATATCCACTCCATGGTTTCATGTAACTCCTTGCAAATAAATCTAGTGCTGGTTTTTTTCCTTTAGTTTTAGACCAAACTAGACACACTTTTTGACAGAAGCCTCTTCAGAGTTATAAAGGTACTACAAACTCAAATTTCATGTTAAATAATGTATTTTTTTTCTAAACAACCTAACCTTGACTCTATCTGTTCCCTCACTCCTCCTCCCCGATCCTACCCAATCTAGGCAGTTGTCAAGTCCTGTTGACTTTACCTAAGGGTGACGGGAAGCGTTTCACGTGTTTAGACGCTTACTGGCATGCCTGCTGCTGCTGGCCAACTTCATAACCTCACTCTCACTCACCCAGAGGGTGTTACAGTGTGTTCCTCCCTGTCTGCCTCCATTTTCTTGGGTCTTCCAGAATTGCCGCCAGCACCAGCCAGAGCATGCCCCTCTTCCTTGGTTGCTCTCCTGTATTGACCAAGTCATACCCAGCCTCTTGATAGTCAGGGCCTCAGGGCCCTTTCGATCTTGTCCCAGATGACTCTTTCACCCCATGTCCCACCCCTCTCTAGCTGTTTCCTAAAACTCTGGGAGCTTTCTTTCCTCTGGGCATGTCCTTGTGTTGTTCCTGCCCTGGCTGTCTGTCCCTCCCATCCCTTTTGCATTGAAAAGCCATCAGGGTCTAGTGCAAGGGTCATCTCTGTGGAGTCTCCCTCCTTGAGTCTAGAGTAAACATTTGGGGGATTACAAGCAGTAGAAATTGACTAGAACTGCCCTAATAATTACTGCCATTTATGGAGAAACTATCATGGGACAGATGGCATTATGACACTTTCCATCCATTATCACATGTACGCTAGAAGCAGATGGCCAAGAACAGGAGCTTCTCTGCCATTTACTAGCTTTGCAACTGTGGACAAGTTATTTACTATCTCAGTGTCAGTGAAATCTGAGGATTCAATGTAGTTCCACATGGAAAGCAAGCAATAAATGGTAGCGGCAGCCTCTGGGAAGATTTTCATCCCTCTTAATCCTCTCATAAGAGAGTAAGTACTGTTATCATTCCTGTTTCACAGATGAGGAAACTGAGGCTCAGGGAGAGTGGGTAAGTGTTCTTCCCCCAGCACGTGGCTGCAGGAGTCGTGGCTTCTTCATGTTTTCACTCCAGAAGGTCTTTAATGCAGTAAATACTTACTGAGCTGATTGGAAAGATGGATCTGCAGCCCCAGGGTCAAACTGAGAGAGAAATGTAGAAGTTGTCGCCTGCACAGGGGTGGTCACTGCAGTCGTTTGATCTCCTCTGAAGTTCTGTAGTCTTTCAGAGTCCACACGATTCGGCCACCCTTTCAGCAATGATCTGTGTCTTTCTTTGAGGCAGATGATCACTATAACTGTCACTCAGATCTTTTGTTGTGAAAATTTGCATGTATTTGTCTTCTTTCTCCAGCTGGGTTAAGTGCTTTCAGGGCAGAGGCACTGTACCTATATTTCTGTGTATTAACTCCTGCCTCTTTTAGTCCCTGTTTTGTTTACTAAGATAATAGGTCAAATCTGCTAAATATTAAATCTTAATCTCAAAAAGGAATTCACCCATTTCTAAGAGATGACCACACAAGATGATTTTGTGTGTTTTAATTTTTTTTTAGTTTTAGAGATAGGGTGTGGCTTTGTCGCCCAGGCTGGAGTGCAGGCTAAAGCGATCCTCCCGCCTCACCCCCTTGTCCTCTGCCTTCCGTAGCTGGGACTACAGGTAGCTGGGACTACAGGAGCAACCCATCATGCCCAGCTAATTTATTTTAATTTTTTTGTAAGGTTTTTTAATGTTGCCCAGGCTGATCGGGAATGCCTGGCCTCAAGGGATCCTCCCACCTGGCCTCCCAAAGTGCTGGGATTATAGGCATGAGCCACCACACCTGGCCTAAGGTGATTTTGTTAGTTGGTACTTTCTATAATTTGGATGAAGAAAGCATTATTTTCTTCACATTTTCCAGATAGAAATTACCTTCCTGGGCTGGGCGCGGTGGCTCACGCCTATAATCCTACCACTTTGGGAGGTCGAGGCAGGTGGATCCCCTGAGGTCGAGAGTTTGAGACCAGCCAGGCCAACATGATGAAACCCCATCTCTACTAAAAAAAATACCAAAAATTAACTGGGTGGGTGTGGTTGCGAGCACCTGTGATCCCAGTTACTTGGGAGGCTGAGGCAGGAGAATCACTTGAACCCTGGAGGCGGAGGCTACAGTGAGCCAAGATCGTGCCACTGCGCACCAGCCTAGGCAATAAGAGGAAAACTCTGTCTCAAAAAAAACAGGAAAAAAGAAAATGACCCCCCTGTTTTTAAAATGGCATATGCACTGCTGCTTTGTTTCCTACAATCACACCTCTGATACCCATTCGTACCGTGGGCTGGGAGTCACACACATGCTCCTGTTCCATTCTCTCAATTTACAGTTGAAGGAACTGAGGGCCACACTCCAGTGGTTCTCCCATTTTTTAGCTAACAAATTATTCTCTGTGAAGCTCAGTCAGGACTCAGGACTTAGGGCTATGCAAGTTGTCAACGCTGTACTTTCCCTCCACAGAGCTGAGAAGCTCCAGCTGCTGAACCACCGGCCTGTGACTGCTGTGGAGATCCAGCTGGTGAGTGAAGGGTGCCTGTGCTGGGGAGGCTGCTGTGGGTCTGAGATGTAGAATGGCTGTGGTGGACAAGCCAGGAACTGCGTTTTTTTTTAAGAGGCTGCCCAACCACCCCATTTCTTAAGGAAAAGGAGACCTTGCCAGTTTGATCCTAGTTAGTGCGGACTTAGGGACCACAAAACACTGGAGGAGATTTCATTCCTCCCCTAGGGTTTTGGCTGATGACTTGGCGGCTCTCCGACTCCCCTGATGTCCAGGCCATTCTGGCCATTGCTTCCCTGTAGGCGTTGTTGCCAACCAGATGTTGCATAAAAAACATGAAATTCAGCATGTCTCTGGTGAACATTCTCTGTCCCCACGCCCACCCTTCGCCCTGCTCTTGCTTCCTCTCCTTCTAGGTGAGGGGAGCATGTGTGCACTGTCCCATCGGCTCCCTTCCTTGCTCATCTCCTGGCCTGGCCTCCCACGCCGGAAACCTGCAATCCATTCTCTTCCTTTCATTTCATAGTCAGGGAGTCCCCAAATTCAGTTGCTTCTGTCTTCTGTTCTTGCTTCTCTCCCTCATGTACTGCATTGATTTCTGCCATTATTTTTTCACGCGGCTCTTGCGGGTGTCCTCTCCCCATTCTCCCTGGCTCCCCAAGTCCATCTCCCACATCACCGTCAGAGATCACATATAAAACCATGAATGTGATCCCATTTCCCTGCATAAACCATTTATTTAGTGCAGCCTCATCACTTGTGAAGTCCGCTTTGTACTGAGAGCGTAGGCTTTGGAATAGGAGGAGGCAGCCAGAGTAGAGGGGCCTGCGATGGGGTAAGGGGCCTGGGAAATGATCCAGGGAGATACCCGGGCCACCACTGGGCACGCTGTGGCCGCTGCCTTCTTATTACAGGGCAGAGAGCATCGATACGTGACAAGTGTCAAGCAGGCCGTCTAATTGCCAGTTTTAAAAAAAAAAAAAAGAAACTTTAGAGAATTAACAAAATGAGAATAAAGCAGTTTCCAAAGTCAGTTTTAGAAATACTTAGCTCTTTGTCAAATTTCCTTTAGAAAAGTATGGAAGAAAATGGTCAAAAATACGATTTTTAGAGTTGCTAATGGAAAAACTTTTTAAAAGGCCACAGGGTATTTAATTTTTTACTAAATTGTTCATTGTCTTCCTAGGGTTGTTTTTGCCCTTCAGAATGTACCCAAAATTAAATTAGAACAGTTCCTTCCATGAAGGGTGCCTTTCTCTGGGAACCCGCCTGTAGGCTAAATAGAAACCCCTTTCTCATGTGTCCTGATTATTTTCATGCTTTACACTGTGTTGGAGTTTCAACTTAGAGCTTAGAGGAGAGAAAAAACAAACAGAACAGCAAGAAACGAATCCCTGTCCCTCTGGGTTAAAGATCACATGTCATGTCTCCTCCAGCTTTAATCAGCAACATATGTTACTCATGGCTTAATGACAGGCAGAGAGAAGAGATGAGGATTAGTGTGACCTCAGCCAGAGCCTGTGGAAAGTGGTATCATTACTTGGGGGAAGATTTGCTGCTATTGAGAGTGCCTGGGGTGGGCCGGGTGCGGTGGCTCATGCCTGTAATGCCAGCACTTTGGGAGGCCAAGGTGGGCAGATCACCTGAGGTCAGGAGTTCAAGACCAGCCTGGCTAAAGTGGTAAAACCCCATCTCTACTAAATGTACAGAAATTAGCTGGGCATGGTGGCGCACACTTGTAATCCCAGCTACTTGGGAGGCTGAGGCAGAATCACTTGAACCCGGGAGGCCAAGGTTGCAGTGAGCCAGGATCGCACCACTGCACTCCAGCCTGGGTGACAGAGTGAGACTCCATCTTGGAAAAAAAAAAAAAAGAGTGCATGGGGTGTGCCAGACACAGTCTCAGTCCTTGGTCCTGGTGCCTGTGATTGTCTGTCACTTTGAATGCCCTCCCCACAGTCTTGGAAGGGGGCAAGTGTCCTGTCCATTTTAGCCCAGAGGGCTGGTGAGTGGCTGATTGGGACCTTCTGATTCAGAAGCTTTACTTTGCTCCTCCAAGCCAGGAACTTGTGCTTGATGAGAAGAAAGATGTGTGTGACATCCCCTGAGATGGTTTCCTTCTCCTTTCTACAAAGTAGGTAGGCCTTGGTAGAAACTGCTGTTTCTCAGTAGTTGGACCATTTTATAGCCAGATTCTTCCCACTCTGGAATTTGGCTACAAAAGGTAGCAAATTGTTTACCAAGGTTTGTAGCAGTATCTCTTCTCACCAGAGTGATAAGAAATGAAAGCTTTGGCCGAACATGGTGGCTTGCGCCTATAATCCCAGCACTTTGGGAGGCCAAGGTGGGAGGATTGCTTGAGGCCAGGAATTCAAAACCAGCCTGGGCAACATAGTAAGACCCCATCTCTACAAAAAATGAAAAAAAAATTAGCCAGGTATTGTGGCGCACACTTGTGGTCCCAGCTACTCAGGAGACTAAGGTGACAGGATTGTTTGAGCCCAGAAGTTCAAGGCTGCAGTGAGCTATGATAGTGCCACTGTACTCCAGCCTGTGTGACTGAGCAAGAACCTGTCTTTTAAAAAAAAAAAAAGCAAATGGCCGGGCACAGTGGCTCACGCCTGTAATCCCAGTACTTTAAGAGACCGAGGCGGGTGGATCACCTGAGGTCAGGAGTTTGTGACCAGCTTGGCCAACATGGCGAAACCCCATCTCTACTAAAAATACAAAAATTAGCTGGGCATGGTGGCGAGCGCCTGTAATCCCAGCTACTTGGGAGGCTGAGGCAGGAGAATCGCTTGAACCTGGGAGGCAGAAGTTGTAATGAGCCGGGTGTAGTGAGCGCGACTGCAGTCCAGCCTGGGCGACAAGAGCGAAACTCCTTCTCTAGAAAACAAAAAGAAATAAAAGGTTTCACTTACAGTGGCAAGCACAAAGGACTTGAGTGAGAAGTTCCCTATATTAATACTAGAGCCATTTTTTCTCCCTGGGTCCAGAAAACAGTCCCAGCATCCAACATTTATTAGCATTCACTTGGAAGCCAGGTGTCTTTTGGAGGCTGAAGCCTCACTTCTTCAGTTACGCCTGGGCTGTGATTTGCTGTGGCCCTCTGATGACTGCCTGCTGACTCAGAGGCTCGGTGAGGAAATGAGGTGGCCACCCAGCTTAGGACTTGTTGTGCCCGGTTGTGTATTGATTTGGAATGATTTGTGAGCCCTCCGGCCTGAGGTCAGTAATCCTGTGACCTCACAGGCCACTGCCCTGAACAGCACTACCATCTAGGCCTGTTAGTAATTTCGTGATTATGAAGTCTTGACTCATATAGAGCGTTATTGCTTGTAAAACACTGTTACATATGTTCTCCTTTTGTCCTCGCTGTAGGCGTTACTTTCATTTTACATTAGAGAAAGTTGAAATTTAGAAAGCCAGGTTCAGTGAACTGTTCTGGATCAAATATTTAATAGTATACATTGTTGCTATCAGATCTTTGAATCACTTTGAGGAAAGTAGGACTTTAGGTTTGGCAACTTCAAGTTGCCATTTTTGGAGGTCGGCAACCCAGTTTGATGCTCCTGGGATTGGGATAATAAGTTTATCATTTATGTTAACCCAGCTGTTGATACTTTGGATTTTTAAGTTTTATTTCCCCTTATGTTCTCAACTACTTGAAATGGTTGGTATCTGAGAACCTTGATATGGTGCTTTGAACTTTACTTCTTTACTTGGACTGTTTCTCCTGTGTTGGAAAGAAAAGGTGAAGGGCCGGACACGGTAATTCATGTCTATAATCCCAGCACTTTGAAAGGGTGATGTGAGAGGATCACTTGAGCCCAGGAGTAGAAGACCAGCCTGGGCAACCCCATCTCTACAAAAAATAATAAAAAATAATTAGCTGGACATGGTGGCACATAGCTATAGTCCCAGCTACTCGGGAGGC
The DNA here is from genome assembly GCF_028885625.2 of Pongo pygmaeus. NCBI lineage: Eukaryota > Metazoa > Chordata > Mammalia > Primates > Hominidae > Pongo > Pongo pygmaeus. The sequence continues at coordinate 21,634,223 of NC_072379.2, read as the reverse complement.
TGAGGCAGGAGGATTACTTGAGCCCAGGAGTTTGAGACTGCAGTAAGTGATGATCGTGCCAGTATGCTCCAGCCTGTGTGACAGAGTAAGACCCACTCTCTTTGGGAAAAAAAAAGGTGGGGGTGAGGGATAATGTAGTCATTGTCATTTATCCTAGTGATCCAAGACGTGCTAGTAAGTTTTTTATTTCTGAAAGTTTCTTTTTTGTTTGTATTTCATTTAGTTTAATGCAGCTTAGGGTTTCTTCCTGTGACTGGGAACCTTAGGTTGAAAAAAAAAAAAAAAGGTCTTGACTGTAATTAAGGGGGATTGGATGTTGATAAAAGCTCCGGCCGTTAGTGAACTTAGCAAAATTCTTTTCTGCACATTATTTTGTCAAACGGAGATCATCTTTTCTCTAGGTTAAATAATCAAATCTTGGCTATTTCCTTCCTTTCCCTGCTTTATTCTTTGGGGGCAGTACATGTTAGATTACTGCTTTTTACAGACTGTAATTTTGCATGTCTGATTTTATTTTTATTTTATTTATTTATTTTTTTTGAGACAGAGTCTTGCTCTGTCGCCCAGGCTGGAGTGCAGTGGCGCGATCTTGGCTCACTACAACCTCCACCTCCTGGGTTCACACCATTCTCCTGCCTCAGCCTCCCGTGTAGCTGGGACTACAGGCGCACGCTGCCACGCCCAGCTAATTTTTTGTATTTTTAGTAGATATGGGGTTTCACTGTGTTAGCCAGGATGGTCTCGATCTCCTGACCTTGTGATCTGCCCACCTCAGCCTCCCAAAGTGCTGGGATTACAGGTGTGAGCCACCGCACTTGGCCCCATGTCTGATTTTAAAAATGGGTTTTTGGCCGGGTGAGGTGGCTAACTCCTGTAATCCCAGCACTTTGGGAGGCCGAGGCGAGTGGATCACCTGAGGTCGGGAGTTCGAGACCAGACTAACCAACATGGAGAAACCCTGTCTCTACTAAAAATACAAAATTATCTGGGTGTGGTGGTGCATGCCTGTAATCTCAGCTGCTAGGGAGCCAAGGTCACGCCATTGCACTCCAGCCTGGGCAACAAGAGTGAAACTCTGTCTCAAAAAAAAAAAAAAAAAAACGGGGGTGGGTGTTTGAAGATTGTTTCTTTCTCAGAGGAGAATTTACATTTTCCTGAGCCATGGAATCTTTAGAAAATGGTCATTTTATTTCACAGCGTCATAGGGAGTAGCCCCCATTGATTCACTCAGGATCTCCCCCATCCTGGGACACCAGGATTATTATCTAGTTGCAGAAACACTTTTGGGCTGAAGTGAGTGGAGAGACCAGGGTTTTGCCAGGAGTTCATGGTGTGACCTTGGGCATGTCACATTACTTCCTGAACTGTGCTGTTGTCTGTAAAGGGAGGTGGTCAGACTGGGATCCTCTCCAGGATTGCAGGCCTGTCTTATTATCTTGTTTTACTTCAGTCTGCCAGGATTTCTTTCTGGAACTCCCTGTGGTCCCAGTTGCCGGATTTCAGAGATTGCTGTGGGGAATGCCATGGAATAGAACCTGGCCACCTTGAGCTGAGAAAGGTGTTTGTGATTGATGGTTGATGCCACCAAGCAAAGAGGGTTAAATAACTTAACTGCCTGCCTGCTGCTTTTAAAAAGGCAGCTGACGACCTAATCTGTTTAGAATTAGGGGCGAAGCTAAGGAAACTGGCTCAGGCTGTGGGTATCATCTCTGGATTCAGATTTCTGGGACCACATCAGAAACCAGGTTTTACATGGACCTTTGATGGGCAGTGTGGTGTGGAACGTGGGGGACTGTGGGTTTTAGACTGGGCAGTTCCGGCTGGGGATTCCAGTTCTACCCCTTAGCAGCATTGTTGGGAGGATGAAAGGAAATGCCGGACGGGAAGTGCAAGAGGCAGCTCCAGGCACATGGGAGGCCTCCCTGCAGGGCTGTTGCTAGTGGGAGTGAGGGTTAGAAGAAGGCTCCAAACCATTTGGCACATAGTGGGCATCATCAACTGTGTTGCTGATACAGTTCGTTAAATTACAGATGTGTGCCTGGCACAGTGGCTCACGCCTGTAATCCCAGCACTTTGGGAGGCCAAGGTGGGTGGATCACGAGGTCAAGAGATTGAGACCATCCTGGCCAACATGGTGAAACCCCTTCTCTACTAAAAATACAAACAGTTAACTGGGCATGGTGGCTCGCGCCTGTAGTCCCAGCTATTCGGGAGGCTGAGGCAGGAGAATTGCTTGAACCTGAGAGGCGGAGGTTGCAGTGAGCCGAGATTGTGCCACTGCACTCCAGCCTGGCGACAGAGCGAGACTCCGTTCCCCCCCCCCCACCAAAAAAAAAAAAAAAAAAAAAAAATGTGCTTGTGAAATATAAAAGTACATAAAGTGCCATTTAACTTCTTCGAGATGCATATGAAACCTGTTCACCACTTCTCTGTGTGTGTGTGTGTGGTTATATAACTGTTAGCTTTTTCCTTTTTTTTTTTTTTTTTTTTTTTAGACAAAGTCTTGCTCTGTCACCCAGGCTGGAGTGCTTGGCTCGACCTCCTGGGCTCAAGTGATCCTCCTACCTCAGCCCCCCGAGTAGCTGAGACTGTTGGCGCACACCACCATGCCTGGTTGATTTTTTTTGTTTGTTTTTAAGAGATGAGGTTCCTCTATGCTTCCCAGGCTGGGGGTTTTCCTTTTCTTTAAAGAAAAATGCTATCCTACAACTCGGTTTTTACTGACCCATTTTGATCAGTCGCATTGGCTCAGTCCAGGATGTGAGTTGGCTCCACCCTTCCGTCTGTAAGATGGAGAGGACTCACGAGGACCCAGGCTGTGAGGTCTGTGTGCCAGGAGGCCGGGCTGAGACCATGAGCACAGTTGGCAGGGCTGCCCAAGGCTGTAAGCTTCATTTGTAACCCTGGAGGATTTCTTTCCTTCTGCAGATGGTGGAAGAGAGTGAAGAGCGGCTCACGGAGGAGCAGATTGAAGCTCTTCTCCACACCGTCACCAGCATTCTGCCTGCAGAGCCAGAGGCTGAGCAGAAGAAGAAGACCAACAGCGATGTGGCAATGGACGAAGAAGACCCAGCATAGAAGAGCACAGCTGGCCCCAGCGTTTCATGAAGTCAGAAGGCCCGGCAGCCGTTTCCTGGACGTTGAGAGGATTGTTTATTTGATTTTTATCCTCATCCTAGCAGGCCTGGCTTCGTGGTTAGTTGGGTACATCACAAAAATAAGCTAAAAAGAAATATTTGTGCCTTGGGGAGAAGAAACATGGTGAAGACAGGCTGAGGTTGTCAGGGCAGAGAGCTGAAGGTGGGGACAGTGACTGCGGACCCCTCTGTGCTTGAAAGATTTCCTCCACGGCCTTTGCCCCAGTTGTGGGAAGGTCTCTGTGCACAGCGGGGAAAATGCTTGTGTCGCCTTTGGTGGGCCATGTCCTAATTAGTTTCATCTGCTTCCCTGGGAACTTACTAAGCAGGGGCTCAGAGCACTGTTGGGAGTCTGGTTAGAGTCCCCAGAGAGTTACTCTAAGTTAAAATGAGCCACTGACCTTGGCTCACCTTAGAGGAACTTCCTCGAGACCAACAGAGATAAGAAAAGAACCGGCCTGGCCAATCCTTCAACAGCTCTAGAGCCCCTTTTCTCTGCTGGCAGGGGCTTTGTTTACCAGCTCACTATTTAGGCTAAATGTTAGGGACCAGATCACTGCAGTTGAAAACAGGCACTCCAGGCTTAGTGACAGTGGCAGCAGAAACAGTGTTGGCTGCCTTTCTGACCACCCCACTTTCCTGCCCTGAGACAGCAGCCCAGGGCAGGTGCTTCATATTGAGACAAGGTGAGCCTCATTTGCACAACAGTCAAATTGTTTGTTCCTTTAAAAAGGACACAATTAGCCTGGCACGCTGACTCATGCTTGTAATCCCAGCACTTTGGGAGGGCAAGGCAGGCGGATCACCTGAGGTCACAAGTTTGAGACCAACCTCACCAACATGGAAAAACCCCATCTCTACTAAAAAAATACAAAATTAACCGGGGGGTGATGGCGCATTCCTGTAATCCCAGCTACTCGGGAGGCTGAGGCAGGAGAATCGCTTGAACCCGGGAGGCAGAGGTTGAGGTGAGCCAAGATTGTACCATTGCACTCCAGCCTGGGCAACAAGAGCGAAACTTCTAAAAAAAAGAAAATATTAAGATGATTACCATGTGAAAACCTTTTTAATATTCAGGATTTGGAAAGTATAGTTGCCCCAGGCATGTGGTTGTTGCCTTAGGTCCTGCGAATATTGCTGAAAATCGGATTTTCCACATTCACTGTCTTCCCTGTTTTAGGGAAGAAAATGATCATAGACATTCGATTTTCCAAACTGGCACTCTTATTTTCAATGCTAATTGGATTACTTCTCTTCCAACCCTCCTGCCTGCCCATCCATCCATCCCAGTCCCCAGGCATCTTAACCGTACCATCTGAGCTTCAGCTGAAATCTCTTTACAGGCAACATTGAAAGTACCAGATTGGGGCCAGGTGTAGTGGCCCACATCTGTAATCCCAGCACTTTGGGAGGCGGAGACGAGCGGATCATGAGGTCAGGAGTTCAAGACCAGCCTGGCCAACATGGTGAAACCCCATCTCTACTAAAGATATAAAAAACTAGCCAAGCGTGGTGGTGCATGCCTGTGATCCCAGCTACTCGGGAGGCTGAGGCGGGGGAATCGCTTGAACCAGGAGGCAGAGGTTGCAGTGAGCCGAGATCGCGCATTGCACTCCAGCCTGGCTGACAGGGTGAGACTCCATCTCAAAAAAGAGAAAGTACCAGATTGTACTTTTAAATCTCTTTAGCATATTGGGAATTTTAGTGGGAGCTGTTGATTTATTTCTCAGGGCATACGTGTGCCAATCTGTCTCATTGTTGTCTCTCTCTTTTTTTTTTTTTTTTTGAGACAGTCTCGCTTTTGTTGCCCAGGAGTGCAGTGGCACGATCTCAGCTCACTGCAACCTCTGCCTCCCAGATTCAAGCAATTCTGGTGCCTCAGCATCCTGAGTAGCTGGGACTTACTGGCACGTACCACTATACCCTGCTAATATTTATTTGTATTTTTAGTAGAGACGGGGTTTTGCCATATTGGCCAGGCTAGTCGTAATGTCTCTTTTTAACACTGAATATGTTAGGTGGTTTTTCTTGATGGATTTAGGGTTAACCTAGTTAATAATAAATTGTTTCCAGGTAATTATCAAGTTTTGTCATTTTGTAAATCTGAAGAGTTAATATTGTCATGGATACAAATAAAGTAAAATCTGACTGAGGCTAAAATGTGTGATTTTTTTCTTAAAAGACTGACTCTATTTAGATCTACTTTTTTTTTTTTTTTTGAGACGGAGTCTCGCTCTGTCACCCAGGCTGGAGTGCAGTGGCGCCATCTAGGCTCACTGGAAGCTCCGCCTCCTGGGTTCACGCCATTCTCCTGCCTCAGCCTCCCGAGTAGCTGGGACTATAGGCGCCTGCCACCATGCCCGCTAATTTTTTGTATTTTTTAGTAGAGACGGGGTTTCACCATGTTAGCCAGGATGGTCTCGATCTCCTGACCTCGCCCACCTCAGCCTCCCAAAGTGCTGGGATTACAGGTGTGAGCCACCTCGCCCAGCCTATATCTACATTTTTAATTGGATTTCAAGAAAAGTTTAAGTTTCTATATTTGAGACCTGAATTTCACCTCAGTTTTTTGTTAAACCAGGTTCTGGAAGACTTAACTTTATAAGAAATGAACATATATTCTGTGTAATTTTCGTATCACATTAATAATAAATGTTTCAGAAATAAAAATTGGCGAGGCTCAGTGGCTCACGCCTGTAATCCCAGCACTTTGGGAGGCCAAGGAGGGTGGATCATGAGGTCAGGAATTCAAGACCAGCCTGGACAACATGGCAAAACCCCATTTCTACTAAAAATGCATAAAGTAGCCGGGCGTGGTGGCAGGCGCCTGTATCCCAGCTACTTGGGAGATTGAGGCAGGAGAATTGCTTGAACCCGGGAGGCGGAGGTTTCAGTGAGGTGAGATTGTGCCACTGTACTCCAGCCTGGGTAACAGAGTAAGACTCTGTCTCAAAATAAAATAAAATAAAACAACTTAATTAATGGAGGTAGAGATTTGAAGAATGGTTATCAGAGGCTAGGAAGGGTAGTGGGGGTTGGGAGGGATGGCTAATGGATACAACAATATAATTAGAAGGAATAAGATCTTATATTTGATAGCACAACAGGGTGACTACAATCAAAGATTTATTGTACTTTGTTTTTTGTTTTGTTTTGTTTTGTTTTGAGACAAGGTCTCATTCTGTCACCCAGGTTGGAGTGCAGTGGTGCAGTCTCAGCTCATGGGCTCAAGCAATCCTCCCACCTCAGCCTCCCGAGTAGCTGAGACCACAGGTGTGCGCCACCACGCCAGGCTAATTTTTTTGTATTTTTTGTAGAGACGGGGTTTTATCTCATTGCCCAAGCTGGTCTCAAACTGCTGAGCACAAGCAATACACTTGCCTTAGCCACCCAAAGTGCTGGAATTACATGGGTGAGCCACCGTGTCCAGCCTCAATTTAAAAATAAAGAGCATAATTGCATTGTTTGTAACACAAAGAATAAATGCTTGAGGGGATGGATACCCCCTTTACCCTGTGATTATTATGCATTGCATGCGTGTATCAAAGTATCCCATAAATATATACACCTACTATCTACCCACAAAAATTAAAAATTAAAAAAAAAAAGGCCGGGCATGGTCGCTCATGCCTGTAATCCCAGCGCTTTTGGATCACCTGAGGTCAGGAGTTTGAGACCAGCCAGGCGAACATGGTGAAACCCCACCTCTACTAAAAATACAAAAATCATCCAGGTGTGGTGGTGTGCGCCTGTAATCCCAGCTACTCAGAAGGCTGAGGCAGAAGAATCACTTGAACCTGGGTGGCAGAGGTTTCAGTGAGTTGAGATTACACAACTACGCTCCAGCCCTAGTGAAAAAGCGAAACTGTGTCTCAAAATAATTAAAATTTAAAAATAAGAATAACTAAAAGTATAGATTTTGTTTGTTTGTTTATTTGTTTTTGTTTTTGAGACCGAGTCTCACTTTGTTGCCCAGGCTGGACTATAGTGGCACGATCTCGGCTCACTGCAACCTCTGCTCCTGGGTTCTAAGCAACTCTCCCACCTCAGCTCCAGAGTAGCTGGGATTATAGGCAAGCGCCACCGTACCTAGCTAATTTTTTTTTTTTTTTTTTTTTTGAGTAGAGATGGGGTTTCACCATGTTGGCCAGGCTGGTCTTGAACTCCTGACCTAAGGTGATTCACCTGCCTCGGCTTCCCAAAGTGCTGGGATTGCAGGTATGAGCCACTGCACCCATCCTAGATTGCTTATAACACAAATGATAAGTGCTTGAAGGGATGGATACCCCATTTTCTATGATGTGATTATTACACATTGCATGACTATCAAAACATCTCATGTAATCCATAAATAATACACCTACTATGTACCCACAAAAATTAAAAAACAACAACAAAAAACCCCACACCACTACCTCACTGATGCCATAATGTTTAACCATGCCTTTCACTTAAGGAATTCCAGGAAATAGGCCAGGTGTGTGGCTCATGCCTGTAATCCCAGCACTTTGGGAGGCCAAGGTGGGTGGATCACCTGTCACCTGAGCTCAGGAGTTCGAGACCAGCCTGGGCAACATGGCAAAATCCCGTCTCTACTAAAAATACAAAAAATTAGCTGAGCGTCGTAGCATGCGTTTGTAGTCCCACCTACTCTGGAGGCTGAGGCACGAGAATTGCTTGAACTGAATTCAGAAGCAGAGGTTGCAGTGAGCCAAGATTGTGCCACTCACTGCACTCCAGCCTGGGGTACAGAGTGAGACTCTGTCTCAAAGAAAAAAAAAATTCCAGGAACTGGCCTCAGAAAATCTAAATATCAAAGCAAGGTTGGGGAGTGTTCCACCTCAGGAAGAAATGCTGAGTAATTGATTTACAGCCCTTTTGTCACCAGCCAGACCACCAAATGGCCCATTACCCAAGATAACCATTGCAACCAGATATGCCGACTTGCATGCCTTGCCTATCATGTGCTACCAGCTCAGCCTGCAAACCTTACCCCTGATGTCAATTCCCACACTTTGTCTAATAAAAAAAAACTCCTACTGGCTTTTTTTCAGAGTCAGTTGGAGCATCTTGTACTGGGGCACAAGCCCGGAAATAAAAGCCTTGTCTGGGGCCAGGTGTGGTGGCTCTTGCCTGTAATTCCAGCACTTGGAGGCTGAGGCAGGTGGCTTACCTGAGGTCAGGAGTTCGAGACCAGCCTGGTCAGCATGGTGAAACCCTGTCTCTACAAAAATACCAAAACTAGCCAGGTGGAGTGGTGCAGCCTGTAGTCCCAGCTACTCAGGAGGCCAAGGCATGAGAATGGCTTGAACCTGGGAGATGGAGGTTGAAGTGAGCTGAGATCACACCACTACACTCCAGCCTGGGTGACAGAGTGAGACTCCATCTAAAAAAAAAAAGAAAAAAGAAAGAAAAGAAAATTAATAAGGGGACCAGCAGATTTCCCAGACAAGGCTTTGTTTTTTTGTTTTTTTGAGGTGGAGTCTTGCTCTGTTGCCCAGGCTGGAGTACAGTGGTGTGATCTCAGCTCAGTACTGCAACCTCCACCTCCTGGGTTCAAGCAATTCCCTTCTCTTAGCCTCCCAAGTAGCTGGGACTACAGGCATGTACCACCACACCTGGCTAATTTTTGTATTTTTAGTAGAGATGGGGTTTCTCCATGTTGGCCAGGTTTTCTCGAACTCCTGACCTCAAATAATCCCCCTGCCTCAGCCTCCCAAAGTGCTCCCAAAGTTACAGGCGTGAGCCACCTCACCCGGCATGATTTAGATAAGACTTTGAAGTTTAGACTTTTAAGGGTGATGCTGAAACAAGTTAAGACTTCTTGGGGTTATTGGGATGGAATGAAGGTATTTTGGATGTGAGAAAGATATGGATTAGGGGAGCTAGGGGAGAATGCTATGGTTTGAATGTTTTTCTGTTCTCCAAAAATTTATGTTGAAATGTAACCCCCATTACAATAGTATTGGGAGGTGGGGCCTAATGGGAGGTCATGAGGGCTCTGCCCTCATTAATGGATTAATACCACTGTATAAAGGGCTTACTGCCATGTGAGGACACACATTTCATGCCTTTGTACCCTCTGCCTTGTGCCATGTGAGGACCCAGCAAGAAAGCCCTTATCACACCAGATGTGGGCACCTTCCACTTGGACTTTCCAGCCTCCAGAACTGTGAGAAATACATTTCTGTTCTCTATAAAGTACCCAGTCTGTAATATTCTGTAATAGCAGCACAAAATGGACCAAGACATTTTGCTTTCTCCTCAGGCTGATCCCAAGACAAAAAAAATGTCCTGCTAATTAGTGAAGGAGTTCCCTGGCACAGACCCATTCTGCAGACAGAGAAATGGCTGCCTTTTCAAATGCCTGCTTTCCAACAACAAAAATCACAAACTGTATTTAAAAAAACAAGGCCGGGTGCGGTGGCTCACGCCTGTAATCCCAGCACTTTGGGAGGCCAAGGCAGGTGGATCACGAGGTCCGGAGATCGAGACCATCCTGGCTAACACGGTGAAACCCTTCTCCACTACAAATACAAAGTATTAGCCGGGCGTGGTGGTGGGCACCTGTAGTCCCAGCTACTCGGGAGGCTGAGGCAGGAGAATGGTGTGAACCCGGGAGATGGAGCTTGCAGTGAGCCGAGATAGCGCCACTGCAGTCTGGCCTGGGCGAAAGAGCAAGACTCCGTCTCGAAAAAAAAAGAAAACCAAGGTAACATGGACTATTTCAAGGAAGAAAATGAAGTGGCAGAAATTATATCTGGAGAGGCTGGGAGCACTAGCTCACGCCTGTAATCCCAGCACTTTGGGAGGCCGAGGCAGGCAGATCACTTGAGGTCAGGAGTTCAAGACCAGCCTGGCCAACATGGTGAAACCCCATCTCTACTAAAAATACAAAAATGATCTGTGCATGGTGGTGGGCACCTGTAATTCCAGCTACTCAGGAGGCTAAGGCAGGAGAATCACTTGAACCCAGGAGGCAGAGGTTGCAGTGAGTTGAGATCGCACCACTGCACTCCAGCCTGAGTAACAGAGCAAGACTCCATCTCAAAAAAAGAAAATAAATTATTCCTGAAGAGGCACAGGTATCAGACTTACTAGACAAAGACCTTAAAACCATCTTAAATATGCTTGAATAGTTAAAGAAAAGCACGGACAAAGAACTAAAGGAAATCAGCAAAATTACATATTAAGAAAATGAGAATATCAATAAAGAGAAATTATAAAAACCTAAGCAAAAATTCTGGAGATGAAAAATACAATAACTAAACTGAAAAATTCAGTAGAGTCAATGGAAGGATCGAGCAGGTAGAAGAGAGAATGAACAAACTTGAAGAAAGTACATTTGAAATTACTTTGAGGAGCAAACAGAAAAGAACAAACAGTCCAGGCATGGTGGCTCATGCCTGTAATACCAGCACTTTGGGAGACTAAGGCAGGCAGGTCACCTGAGGTCAGCAGTTCAAGACCAGCCTGGCCAACATGGTGAAACCTCGTCTCTACTAAAAATACAAAAATTAGCTGGGAGTGGTGGCGGGTACCTGTAATCCCAGCTACTCTGGAGGCTGAGGCAGGAGAATCACTTCAACCCAGGAGGCAGAGGTTGCAGTGAGCTGAGATCGCGCCACTGCACTCCAGCCTGGGCGACAGCAAGACTCTGTCTTAAAAGGAAAAAAAAAAAAGACGTGTCAACTAAGAATTCTACACATGTAAAAGTGTCCTTTAGTTACTATTAAAAAGAAAGTAACTAAGATCCCAGAAATAACAAGTGTTGGAGAGGATATGGAGAAAGTGGAACCCTTATGCACGGTTGCTGGCAATTTAAAATGGTGCAGCTATTATGGAAAACAGTGTGGCAATTCCTCAAAAAATTAAAAATAGAATTATTATACAATGTAGCAATTCCATATCTTTGTATATAGCTCGCCCTCTGTATCCATGGTTTTTTTTGTTTTTTGTTTTTTTTGAGATGGAGTCTCACTGTTGCCCAGGCTGGAGTGCAGCTGCACAATCTCAGCTCCCTGCAACCTCCACCTTCCGGGTTCAAGAAATTCTTGTGCCTCAGCCTCCTGAGTAGCTGGGATTACAGAAGTGCACCACCATGCCCAGCTAATTTTTGTATTTTTAGTAGAGACAGGGTTTCACGATGTTGGACAGGCTGTCTCAACTCCTGAGCTCAGGTGATCCACCCACCTCAGCTTCCCAAAGTGCTGGGATTACAGGTATGAGCCACTGCGCCCGGCCTGTATCCATGGGTTCTGCATGTTGATTCAACCAACTACACATGGACATTGTAGTTAGGCCTATGATGATTGTGTCTGTTCTGAAGATGTACATACCTTTTCTTCTATCATTATTCCCTAAACAATACAGTATAACAACTATTTATACAGCATTTACATTGTATTGGGTATTATAAGTAATCTAGAGATGATTTAAAGTATACAAGAGGATATGCATAGATTATATGCAAATACCACCTCATTTTAAATAAATGACTTGAGCATCTGTGGATTGGCATATACATACAATGAAATATTATTCAGCCTTAAAAAACAAAACAATTTTCAGACATTACGATATGGATGACCTTAGGGATATTACGCTAGATGAATTAAGCCAGTTACACACAAAAAATATTGTATGATTCCACTTATAGAAGGTACTTAGCATAGTCAAACTCATAGAGACAGAAAGTAAAATGGTGGTCTCCAGGGGGTGGGTGGAGAGGGGATTGGAAGTTATTGTTTAATAGGTATGTTTTTTGTTTTACGAGATGAAAAGAATTATGGAGATGGATGGTAGTGATGGTTTACAACATTTTAAATATATTTAATATCACTAGACTGTACACTTAAAAACTGTTAAGGCAGGGCACAGTGGCTCACGCCTGTGATCCCAGCACTTTGGGAGGCCAAGGTGGGAGGCTCACTTGAACCCAGGAGTTCCAGACCAGCCTGGGAAACATGGTCAGACTTCATCTCTACAAAAATAAAAAAAATTAGCTGGTTATGGTGGCATGTGCTCGTAGTCTCAGCTACTCAGGAGGCTGAGGGAAGAGAACCGCTTGAGCCCAGGAAGTCAAGACTGCAGTCAGCTGTGTTCGCACCACTGCACTCCAGCCTAGGCAACAGAGAGAGACCCTGTCTCAAAAATTAAAAAAAAAAAAAAATTAGACCAGGCACAATGGGTCACGCCTGTAATCCTAGCACTTTGGGAGACTGAGATGGGCGGATCACCTGAAGTCAGGAGTTTGAGACCAGCCTGGCCAACATGGCGAAACCCTGTCTCTACTAAAAATACAAAAATTAGCCAGGCCTGGTGTCAGGTGCCTGCAGTCCCAGCTACTGAGGAGGCTGAGGCACGAGAATTGCTTGAACCCAGGAAGCGGAGGTTGCAGTGAGCCAAGACTGTGCCACTGCACTCCAGCCTGGACAACAAGAACGAGACTCAGTCTCAAAAAAAAAAAATTAAATTAAAGTGGTTCAAGGCACGTGAAATACAGAGACAATTTAGATATCTCTGCTTTTTTTTTTTTTTTTGAGACAGGGTCTCACTCTGTTGCCCAGACTGGAATGTTAGTGGTGTGATCTTGGCGCACTGCAACCTCCAGTTCCCAGGTTCAAGCAATTCTTGTGCCTCAGCCTCCTGATAGCTGAGACTACAGGTGTGCACCACCATGCCATGCACCAGCTAATTTTTGTATTTTTAGTAGAGATGGGTTTTGCCATGTTGACCATGCTGGTCTCGAACTCCAGGGCTCAAGTGATCCTCCCACCTTGGCCTCCCAAAGTGCTGGAATTACAGGCATGAGCCACTGCACCATGCATCAGCAAAACAGATACGTTGGAAACCTCACCCTTAGCATCTCAGATGTGACCTTATTTGGAGACTGGGTTTTTTTACACTGATAATCAAGTTGAAATGAGGTCATTTGGGTGAGCCCCAGTCCAATATGACTGTTGTCCTTATAAAAAGGGGAAATTTGGACACAGAGACACACGTAGAGAGATGATGTGAAGAGACACGTGAGAAGACAGCCAACTACAAACCAAGGAGAGGGGTCTGGAACAGAGGTCTCAGAAGGAACAAACCTGGCTCCCACCTGTGATCCCAGCACTTTGAGAGGCTAGGCAGGCAGGTGACCTGAACGCAAGAGTTTGAGACCAGCCTGGGCAATGTGGCAAAACCCCATCTCTAAAAAAATCCAAAACTTAGCTGTGCATGGTGGTGTGCACCTGTAGTCCCAGCTACTCAGGAGGCTGAGGTGGGATGAGCCCAGGAGGTTGAGCCCAGGAAGTGGAGGTTGCAGTGAGCCGAGATTGCACCACTACACTTTAACACTTTAGCCTGGGTGACAGAGTGAGACCCTGTCTCAAAAAAAAAAAGAAGGAATCAACCCTGTCATTACCTCTAGCCTTTGGACTGTGCGACAATACATTTTTCATGTTGAGAAAAAGAAAAAAATAAACTAAGCATTTAACTCTTAACATCTAGGTCATTCACCATTTGGCTTCCAATAACATTTCCAACTTTAAGTCTCTTGTGGCTGAGTGCAGTGGCTCATGCCTGTAATCCCAGCACTTTTGGTGCCTGAGGCTGGAGGATCACTTGAGGTCAGCAGTTTGTTGCCAGGTTAGGCAACAAAGTGATTCCCCATCTCTATAAAAAATTTTTTTAGGCCAGGCGCAGTGACTCACGCCTGTAATCCCAGCACTTTGGGAGGCCGAGACAGGTGGATCACCTGAAGTCAGGAGTTCAAGACCAGCCTGGCCAACATGGCAAAACCCCATCTCTACTAAAAAAAGTACAAAAAGTAGCCATGCATGGTGGTGCACACCTGTAGTCCCAGCTACCTGGGGAGGCTGAGGCAGGAGAATCACTTGAACCGGGAGGTGGAGGTTGCAGTGAGCCAAGATTGTGCCATTGCACTCCAGCCTGGGCAACAAAGCGTGATTCCGTCACACACACACACAAAAATTTAAATTATCTGGCATGGTGGCACACATCTGTAGTACCAGCTACTCAGGAGGCTCAGGTGGGAGAATTGTTTGAGCCCGGGAGGTCCAGGCTGCAGTAAGCCATGACTGTACCGCTGCAACCCACCCTGAATGACAGAGTGAGACCCTGTCTTAAGAAAAAAAATTGTCTTGCAAAACCTTCTATTCCAGCTGAATGGGTTCACACGTAAATTTTCATCAATTTTTATTGAGTGTCTATGACGCAAGGTTTAGGACTACACAGTGCAAGGCTTAGTTAGGACTAGGCAGTGGAGACATGATATGACTCAGACAACCAGGTCCCCTGCCTTCTGGGAGAGGAGATGCTAAATGACCAAGATCACAATTCAGCATTGAATTACAACTGTGGTAAGAGTTACAAAGGAGAGTGCACTAAGAACCTGACCTTTTCTGGGAAACACAGGAAAAGTTCTCTGAGCAAGTAATGTTTCGACACGAAGGATAAGTAGAAGTTAACCAGCGGAGGAAAGAATATTGTGTGAAGATATTTTGTGTTTTCCCTTCTCTGTGCTTTTGTGTTCAGTGCCATCTGCTTATACAGCATGCCTGTTTCAAGTATCCAAATCCTAACTCAAGATTTGGCTCCTGGCCTGGCGTGGTGGCTCACATCTGTAATCCCAGCACTTTGGGAGGTGGAGGCAGGTGGATCACTTGAGATCAGGAGTTCGAGGCCAGGCTGAGCAACATGGTGAAACCCCGTCTCTACAAAAATACAAAAATTAGCTGGACAGGTGCCTGTAATCCCAGCTACTCAGGGGGCTGAGGCAGGAGAATCACTTGAACCTGGGAGGCAGAGGTTGCAGTGAGCTGAGATTGTGCCACTGCACTCCAGCCTGGATGACAGATTGAGGCTCCATCTCAACAACAACAACAACAACAACAAAAAAGCTTTGGCTCCTGCCCTGCTTTCTCTGGAAATCCATTCCTGACCATCTTACAAAGTACTCTGTCCTTGCAATACATTGGAGGAGTTTGTAAAACAAACTTGTTATAAGCTATACATGGCCTTGTGATGTTTTTGTGATTCTTGCCTCACCATGTTATGTAAATCCAGGAGTCACTTTTGATTCCAGTTCTATCCAATCCATTTACTTCAGTTTTATGTCCATGAAGGACTTCCTGGGAAAAAAACTAGAGGATTTGGTTTTGAAATAATCTTAATTTTTTAATTGTATAAGACACAGATGCAAAAAAAAATCAAAAACAAATAAATAAATAAATAAAAACACAAAACATGTGAACTGGCCGAGCTGTGGTGCCTCACAACTGTAATCCCAGCACTTTGGGAGGCTGAGGCAGGCAGACCACCTGAGGTCAGGAGTTCGAGACCAGCCTGGCAAACATGGCAAAACCCTGTCTCTACTAAAAATACAGAAATTGGCCAGGTGCGGTGGCTCACGCCTGTAATCCCAGCACTTTGGGAGGCCGAGGCAGGTGGATCACGAGGTCAGGAGATCGAGACCATCCTGGCTAACACGGTGAAACCCCGTCTCTACTAAAAATACAAAAAATTAGCCGGGTGTGGTGGCGGGCGCCTGTACTCAGGAGGCTGAGGCAGGAGAAAGGCATGAACCCGGGAGGTGGAGCTTGCAGTGAGCTGAGATCGCGCCACTGTACTCCAGCCTGGGCGACAGAGCAAGACTCCGTCTCAAAAAAAAAAAAAATTAGCTGGGCGTTGTTGCAGGCACCTGTAATTCCAGCTACTTGGGAGGCTGAGGCAGGATAATTGCTTGAACCCAGGAGGTGGAGGTTGCAGTGAGCCGAGATACCCCTACCACACTCCAGCCTGGGCAACAGAGCAAGACTCCATCTCAAAAAAACAAAACACAAACAAAAAAAACCACGAACAAAAGGAGAGAACTATTATTATTACTATGTTATTATCATCATTATTATTATTTTTTAGAGATAGGGTCTCACTCTGTCGCCTCCAGCTGGAGTGCAGTGGCACGATCATAGCTCATTTGCAACCTTGAACTCCCGGGTTCCTGTGTCAGTGTTAGGATTGCAGGCATGAGCCCCTGCACCCGACCTAAGGAGAGAATTATGAATAAAATGTGTTAATTATAAATCATAGTTTTATGAATTTTAAGGAGAGCTTATAATTGTAACTACCACTCAAGGACAAGAAGTAGACTGGCTGTGGTGGCCTATACCTAGAATCCCAGCACTTTGGGAGGCTGAGATGGGAGGATTGTTTGAGGCCAGGAATTTGAGACCAGCCTGAGCAACATAGCAAGACACTGCCTCTACGAAAAAAAAAAAAAAAAAAAATCCCAACAATTAGCTGGGTATGGTGGCATGCAGCTGTAGTTCCAGCTACTTGGGAGGCTGAGGTGGGAGGATCACTTGAGCCCAGGAGTTTGAGGCCACAGTGAGCTATGATGGCGCCACTGCATTCCAGCCTGGGCAACAGAGCATGACTGTATCTCCAAAAAAGAAAAAAAAAGAACTCTTTTACAGCCACTACGGAAACCTCCCTTTTGTCCTGTCTCAAATACAATGACCTTCCTCCTGCTCAAAGCACCCACAATCCTGACTTCGCAGAAACCATTTCTTTGGTTTTTTTTTTTACAGTTTTATTACTATTCCTTACCATGATATTTTTCTCTTGCACTTTTGTTCACTTTAACATGTCTTTTAAGACTTTGGCTGGGCGCGGTGGCTCACACCTGTAATCCCACAACTCTGGGAGGCTGAGGCAGGCGGATCACTTGAGGTCAGGAGTTCGAGACCAGCCTGGCCAACATGGTGAAACCGCGTCTCTACAAAAATACAAAAATTAGCTGGACAGGTGCCTGTAATCCCAGCTACTCAGGAGGCTGAGATGGGAGAATCACTTGAACCTGGGAGGCGGATGTTGCAGTGAGCCCAGATCAGGCCATTGCCCTCCAGCCTAGGCAACAGAGCAAGACTCTGTCTCAAAAAAAAAAAAGACTCTTTTTCTAGAGGATGACCCTCGATTCGTTTCTTTTTACTTTATTTTATTTTACTATTTTTTTGTAGAGACAGGATCTTGCTATGTTGCCCAGGCTGGTCTTGAACCCCTGGCCTTAAGCAATCCTTCTGCCTCAGCCTTATCCCTTTTTATTCTTTTTTTTTTTGAGACAGAGTCTCACTCTGTTGCCCAGGCTGGAGTGCAGTGGCAAGATCTCTGCTCACCACAAGCTCCGCCTCCCGGGTTCACGCCATTCTCCTGCCTCAGCCTCCCGAGTAGCTGGGACTACAGGCGCCCGCCACCACGCCCTGCTAATTTTTTTGTATTTTTAGTAGAGATGGGGTTTCACCGTGTTAGCCAGGATGGTCTCGATATCCTGACCTTGTGATCTGCCCGCCTCAGCCTCCCAAAGTGCTGGGATTACAGGTGTGAGCCACCGCACCCGGCCCCCTTTTTATTCTTACAGTTTCATGATGAAGAGCCCAAGAAGTTTGACCTGTAGAATTTCACATAGTCCTGGATTTTGCTGATGGCTTACTTACGGCACAGTTCAACTTGTTAATTGTCTTATGTTTTTCCTTCATTTTAGCAGCTGGATCCATAAGCTTAGTCAGATTCACACTTGATCCCTTTGGCAACACTATAGGTGGTATTGTGATCCTTCCTCATGAGGGACATAGTGTGTTTTTGTGACTTACACTGCAAGATATAGTTTGTATAGGGCAGGCAAGATGAATGTTTGATTCTTCCCCATTTTTTGCCTATTTTCAAGGTAATGATTTGGCTTCTCTTTTTTTGAGACTGGGACTTATTCTTGTTGCCCAAGCTGGAGTGCAGTGCTGCCATTACAGCTCACAGCAGCCTCGACTTCCCTGGCTCAGTTGATCCTCCCACTTCAGCCTCCTGAGTAGCTGGGACTACAGGCATGTGCCACCATGCCTGGCTAATTTATTGTATTTTTAGTAGAGACGGGGTTTTGCCATGTTGTCCAGGCTGGTCTGGAACTCCTGGCCTCAAGCGATCCACCTGCCTCGGCCACCCAAAGTATTGGGGTTACAAGTGTGAGCCACTGTGCCTGGCCAATTTCATGCCTTTTTAAGGCTGAATAAGAGTCCATTGTATGTGTATCCTGCATTTTGTTTATCCATTCATCTGTTGATGCACATTTGGCTTGTTTCCAACTTTTAGCTATTACAAATAATGCTGCTATGGACACTGGCATGCAAGTATCTGAATCCCTGCTTTCCAATCTGAGTATGTATCTAGGAGTGGAATGACTGAATTGCTTAGTAATTGTGTGTTTATCTTTTTGAGGAACTGACAAACTGTTTATACAGCAGCTGCACCATTTTATATTCCTACCAGCAACGCACAATGTGGTTCCCATTTCTCCACATTCTTGCCAACCCTTGTTATTTTTCATTTTCTTTTTTAAATTTGTTTTTCATATCAGCCATCCAAATGGGTGTGAAAGGGGATGTCATTGTGGTTTTGATCTGCATTTCCTTAATGATTCATGATATTGAGTATCTTTTCATGTACATTTCAACCAATATATATATATCTTCTTTGGAGAAATGCCTACTCAAGTCCCTTGCCTTTTTTTAATTTTTAATTTAATTTTTTAGTGACCATGACCCATGACACAGCCCTCAGGAGATCCCGAGAACATGTGCCCCCACCCTTGCCTTTTTTTTTTTTTTTTTTTGGTTGGGGGAGATGGAGTTTCACTCTTGTCGCCCAGGCTGGAGTGCAATGGCAAGATCTCAGCTCACTGAAACCTCCGCCTCCTGGGTTCAAGTGATTCTCTTGCCTCAGCCTCCCGAGTAGCTTGGATTACAGGCACCCGCCACCACGCCCAGCTAATTTTTTGTATTTTTAGTACAGATGAGGTTTTCACCATGTTGGCCAGGCTGGCCTCGAACTCTGACCTCAGGTGATTCATCTGCCTCGGCCTCCCAAAGTGCTGGGATTACAAGTGTGAGCCGCAATTTTTGAATTGATGTCTTGTTGTGTTTTTTAGTCACAGGAATTCTTAATGTATTCTGGATATTAATCTTTATCATACATGTGAATTGCAAATATTTACTTCCAATCTGAGGGTTGTATTTTTACTCTTTTGATGGTGTTCTTTGATTAGTCCTCCCTCCCCTTTTTTAATTTTTGTGAGACAGGATCTCACCGTGTCACCCAGGCTGAAGTAGAGTGGTGCCGTCATAGCTCACTGCAGCCTCTACCTCCTGGGCTCAAGCTATCTTCCCTCCCAGGTAGCTGGGACTACAGGTGTGCACCATCACTCCTAGCTTTTTTTTTTTTTTTTTTTTGGGAGACAGAGTTTCACTCTTGTCGCCCAGGCTGGAGTGCAGTGGCATGATCTCAGCTCACTGCAACCTTCACCTTGTGGGTTCAAGCAATTCTCCTGCCTCAGCCTCCCAAGTAGCTGGGATTACAGGCATGCACCACCACGCCCGACTAATTTTTGTATTTTTAGTAGAGATGGGGTTTCGCCCTGTTGGCCAAGCTGGTCTCAAACTCCTGACCTCAGGTGATCCACCTGCCTCGGCCTCCCAAAGTTCTGGGATTACACTATGTTGCCTGGGCTGGTCTCGAACCCCTGGCCTCAAGTGATCCTCCCACCTCAGCCTCCCAAAGTGTTGAGATTACAGGCGTGAGCCACTGCACCCCGCCCCCATTTTTAATTAACAAGCAATTTATGGGGAAATATTTGAGAGAAATATTCTCTTACCACATTTTTACTCACTACTCTTATATTCTAGTGATGGTTCTTGCCTCAACCAATAGCTACTAGTTTTCAACACCAACCACATTCCAGGTGCTGCACTAAGGGCTCTGCATGCCTTATCCCTATGTCATGGAGGAGGAAACCGAAGGTGCAGAGTGCAACAATGGCCCAGGCACTCCCAGGGAGCAAATACTGGAGGTGGAGGCAGACGGCAGGGCCCAGTGGCTCACACCTGTAATCACAGCACTTTGGTTGGCTGAGGCAGGAGGATCACTTGAGTCCAGGAGTTTGAGACCAGGCTAGCCAACAAAGTGAGTCCCCATCTCTACAAAAAAATTTTTCAGGGCCAGGCGCGGAGGCTCACACCTGTAATCCCAGCACTTTGGGAGGCTGAGGTGGGGGATCAACTGAGGTCAGGAGTTTGAGACCAGCCTGGCCAACACGACAAAACCCTGTCTCTACCAAAAATTACAAAAATTGGTCGGGCATGGTGATGCATGCCTGTAGTCCCAGATACTCAGGAGGCTGAGGCAAGAGAATTCCTTGAACCTGGGAGGAGGAGGTTGCAGTGACCCAAGATCACGCCACTGCACTCCAGCCTGGGCGACAGGGTGAGACTCTGTCTCAAAAAAAAAAAAAAAAAAAAGATTCAGGTCGACCTAGACCTGTCTGCTCCAGAGCTAGAGATCACGTGCTTGGGCTTGGGAAGCAAGTGTTTGCTGGGAACTCGAAACACCCAAGTATCAGCTCTATTGAGCAATCCTGTTTCTAAAGCTCCTTCCTCGTGGTTCCCAAATACCCATGACCAAGGAGGAGGATGGAGCAAGTAGACTTTAGGGCTGGGGGCTGTGACATGCTGGGTATGGCTTGCGGCCAAGAGTCAATCTTCCCTTCACTCTCCCTAGAGTACTAGCTACTCAGAATGAGCCTCTGTTAGAAGCTTCGTGGGTCATTAATTACATGTCTGCCGTGTCCTGCATGCACGGCTGGGTCAGTGGCTGTGTTCATAGAACCAGAAGACCCATGTTGTCCTTGCGCGGGACAGGGGCAGAGGGTCCCAGGAACCTGGTGGGTTCTGGATTAAATGCTCTCTATTTTTCCCCCTTGTGGGGCCTTAGTTGGGAGGACCAGAACATGGGCAGGGTGGGGTCCCGGGGCAGGGAGCCAGAGTCTTGAGTCATAGGGACACCAAGGAGTCAGGGCCAGGGCAGGGTGCGCTGAGCCAGGGAAACCAGAGGACAGCCAAGGTCTGAATGCTGGGAGATGCGGAAGTCACCGATGCAGGCGAGGTCACAGGAGGGGACTGCAGTCAGGATTGGAGCCAAGAACAAGCCCTGGTGAGCCAGGATCACATAGGATCAGGGCAGCAGAGCCTGAGCATGTATTTGCAGATCTCTGACGCTGGAGGCTTGCTCACCCTCTGGCCCACCCTCAGCCCTCATGTAATATGAGGAACAAATGTATGTTGTTGTAAGCCTCTGGAATGTTGGGGTTGTTTGTTACTGCAGCAAAAACTGACTAATCTAAGAAGCAGCTTAATGAAAAGAAAACAAAAAATATACCACCTCCTCAAACCAAAGCTCTCTTGTGAACATTCCTTCATTCATTTATTTTGGGGGATGGGGTCTCACTCTGTTGCCCAGGCTGGAGTGCAGTGGTGTGATCTCGGCTTACTGCAACCTCCACCTCCCAGGCTCAAGTGATCCTCCCACCTCAGCCTCCCGAGTAGCTGGGACCACAGACTTGCACCATCATGCCCAGCTAATTTTTGTATTCTTTGTAGAGATGGAGTTTTGCCCTGTTGCCCAGGCAGGTCCTGAGCTCAAAGCAATCCACCCCCTTCGGCCTCCCAAAGTGTTGGGATTACAGGCCTGAACCACTGCACCCAACCTATGCATTCTTGTGAACATTTAAACAATATGGATGTATATAAAGTAAAACATGAAGTTCTGGCTGGGCGTGGTAGCTCATGCCTGTAATCCCAGCACTTTGGGAGGCCAAGGTGGGAGGATCACTTGAGCCCAGGAGTTGGAGACCAGTCTGAGCAACATAGTGAGACCCCATCTCTACAAAAAATAATTTTTAGAAAAGCAGCGCATAGTGATGCATGCCGGTATTCTCAGCTATATAAGAGGCTAAGCTGGGAGGATCACTTGAACCCTGGAGGTTGAGGCTGCAGTGAGCTGTGATTGCACCAATGCACTCCAGCCTGGGTGACAGAGTGAGGCCTTGTCTCAGGAAAACAAAAACAAAAAACACATAAAATTCCTCTTCATCTCCCTCCTGATCCTGAAGGAGTCATCATTGATAACATTTAGGTGTATATACTTCCAGAGAGCCAAGTTTTGAAATGGCTGTTTACTAATCTTAGTGAAATAAAATTCACACTTATGGATGCAGGAATTAACAGAAGAAAATATTTCAAGACACATAAAAATGATAAGAAATCAAAACTTTGGACACAGAGGCTCACGCCTGTAGTCCCAGCACTTTGGGAGGCTGAGGTGGGCGGATCACTTGATGTTAGGAGTTTGAGACCAGCCTGACCAACATGGTGAAACCCAGTCTCTCAAAAATAAAAAAGTTCACTGGGCATGGTGGCACATGCCTGTAATACCAGCTACTCGGGAGGCTGAGGCGGGAGAATTGCTTGAACCTGGGAGGCGGAAGTTACAGTGAGCCAAGATCGTGCCACTGCACTCCACCCTGGGCAACAGAGAGAATCCATCTAAAAAAGAAAAAGAAATAAATTCAAATTTCATTGTTCATAAATCAAGTTTTATTGAAACATAGTCATGCTTTTTTGTTTGTTTTGAGACAGGGTCTTGCTCTGTTGCCCAGGCTGGAGTGCAGTGGTGCCAACACAGCTCACTGCAGCCTTGAACTCCTGGGCTCAAGCAATCCTCTCATCTCAGCCTCCCAAGTAGCTGGAACTACAGGTGTGCACCACCATGCCCAGCTACTTTAAAAATTTTTTTTGTAGTGATGGGATCTTGCTATGTTGCCAGGGCTGTTCTCCAACTCCTGGGCTCAAGCAGTCCTCCTGTCTTGGCCCACCAAACTGCTGGGATTACAGGCATGGGTCACCATGCCCAGCCCATGCTTATTGGTCTATATATTGTTTATGGCTGCTTTCATGCTAAAACAGCAACGTGGAGTATTTTGGCAAAGACTTTATAGGCTGCAAAGCCTAAATAATTTACAATATGGCTCTTTACAGAAAACATCTGCTGATCCTTCATCAGCCAAATTAGCATTTGGCATATTGCCACCTTTATTTTATCTCTCTCTGGATCTTTTTTTTTTCTAAACCATTTAAAATAAATTATAGATATGACACTTGTCCTTATATACTTCGGCAATGATATGGTTTGGCTGTGTCCCTACCCAAATCTCATCCTGAATTGTAATACTCCCCACGTGTCAAGGGCGGGGCTAGGTAGAGATAATTGAATCATGGGGGTGGGTTTTTCCCGTGCCATTCTCCTGCAAGTGAGTAAGTCTCATGAGATCTGATGGTTTTATAAAGGGGAGTTCCCTGCACACACTCTCTTGGCTACCGCCATGTAAGACAGGCCTTTGCTTCTCCTTTGCCTTCTGCCATGATTGTGAGGTCTCCCCAGCCATGTGGAACTGTGAGTCCATTAAACCTCTTTCTTTTATAAATTACCCAGTCTCAGGTATGTCTTTATTAGCAGCGTGAGAATAGATTCATACAAGCATGTAACTCTAAGAGCAGGTTTATTCGCCTACATAAACCACATCACAGTTAACCACACCCAGAGCATTGAACATTAATATAATTCTATTAACTACTATTCAAATTTCTCCAAAATTGTTCTGAAAATGTCCTTCAGAGCCTTTTCATCCAATGCACTATGTAAACATCACATAATCCATAAAGTTGAGTCAGTTGCCTTTAATCTAGATCACACTTTTTAATTTTATTTCAATTTTTTTTTGAGACACAGTCTCACCCTGTTGCCCAGGCTGGAGTGCTGTGGTGCAATCATAGCTCACTGCATCCTCTGCCTCCCAGGCTCAAGTGATCCTGCCTCCTTAGCCTCCCAAGTAGCTGGGACTACAGGCATGCAGCACCATGCCCAGCTAATTTTTGTATTTTTTGTAGAGACAGGGTCTCACTGTTGAGTTAGTTGCCTTTAATCTAGAGCAGTTGCCTAGTCTTTTTTAAAAATAATTTTTATCCAGAAGCAGTGGCTCTCGCCTGTAATCCCAGTGCTTTGGGAGGCCAAGGCGAGGAGTTCAAGACCAGCCTGGGCAAAACAGTGAGGCTTTGTCTCGACAAAAAAGTAATACTAGTAAACAACAACAACAAAAAAATGCGGGCATGGTGGCTCATGCCTGTAGTTTCAGCTACGGGAAGCTGAGGCAGGAAGATTACTTGAACACAGTAGTTTGATGGTGCAGAGAGCTGTGACCATACCACTGCACTCCAGCTCCAGCTTGGGAAACAGAGTGAGACGCTGTCTCAAAAAATTTTTTTAATATTATTTATTTTATTTTATTTATTTTGTTATATAGAGATGGGGTCTTGCTATGTTGTCTAGGCTGGACTTTTACTCCTGGGCTCAAGCGATTCTCCCACATCGACCTCCTGAGTAACTAAGACACAGGCACACATCACGGCACGGGCACCCAGTCTTTTTCGATTCTCATGAAACTGACATTTTTGGGCCAGGCTCAGTGGCTCAAGCCTGTAATTCCAGCACTTTAGGAGGCCAAGGCAGGCAGATCACTTGAGGTCAGGAGTTCGAGACCAGCCTGGCCAACATGGTGAAACCCCATCTCTACTAAAAATATAAAATTAGCCAGGCGTAGTGGCCCATGCCTGTAACCCCAGCTACTCGGGAGGCTGAGGCAGGAGAATCGCTTGAACCCGGGAGGCAGAGGTTGCAGTGAGCCGAGATTGCGCCACTGCACTCTAGCCTGGGTGACAGAGCAAGACTCAGTCTCAAAAAAAAAAAAAAAGAAAAGAAAAAAGAAAAACAAACTGACATTTTTCAAGAGTCCAGGCATCTGTTTTACAGATTATCTCTCAATTTGGATTTGTCTGTTTTTTTTCCCTGTCATTACTAGATTCAAGTTCATTATTTTGGGCAGAAATTCTCTCTCGTTGTGAAAGATGGATGACCTTGTGATCCTCTCGTGGCATCACAGTGGGAGGTTCATCTTGTCACGTTGTCCCACTATTTGTGCTAAGCTTGTCACTTATTATGTGGTGTCTGCCAGAGTTATCTGCTGTACAGGTAATTTTTCCCTCTTTGTAATCAATAAGTGGTCCATGGGGAAAAGCTTTGAGTTTTAGGAATAACCTGCTCTCCCACATCCTTTTGCCCTGTGGTTTTGGTCTCCACCGATGATTCTTACCTGAATCAACTGATGTCATGGAGGATGTAAATGGACATCAATATTTTCTTAAATGGTCCCCAAATGGTTTCAAGTGCAGCCGGGGCTGGCAGTCACTGCAGTGACTGCTTCTTGATCTGTGTTAACAAATTCCCTGGAGATCTCATTAAAATGCACATGTGGGCCGGGCACAGTGGCTCACACCTGTAATCCCAGCACTTTGGGAGGCCTAGGCGGGTGGATCACGAGGTCAGGAGATTGAGACCATCTTGGCCAACATGGTGAAAACCTGTCTCTACTAAAAAATACAAAAAATTAGCCAGGTGTGGTGGCACGTGCCTGTAATCTCAGTTACTTGGGAGGCTGAGGCAGGGGAATTGCTTGAACCTGGGAGGCAGAGGTTGCAGTGAGCTGATATCGCGCCACTGCACTCCAGCCTGGTGACAGAGCAAGACTCTGTCTCAAAAAAAAAGCAAATGTGGATTCAGCAGGACTGGAGTGATATTGACATTAAGTGGTTCTAACAAGCCCCCAGGTGCTGCTGACCCACGTGGATCACACTTCATTTTATTTCACTTTTTTGAGACAGGGTCTTACTCTTGCCCAGGCTGGAGTGCAGTGGTACAATCACGGCTCACTGCAACTCTGCTTCCTAGGCTCAAATAATCCTTCCCCCTCAGCCTCCCAAGTAGCTGGGACTAATGGCGTTTGCCACCACACCCAGCTAATTTTTGTTTTTTTTTTTTGTTTTTGTTTTTTGAGACAGAGTCTTGCTCTGTCGCCCAGGCTGGAGTGCAGTGGAGTGATCTTGGCTCACTGCAAGCTCCATCTCCCAGGTTCACGCCATTCTCCTGCCTCAGCCTCCCGAGTAGCTGGGACTACAGGCGCCTGCCACCATGCCCAGCTAAATTTTTGTATTTTTTTTAGTAGAGACGGGGTTTCACTGTGTTAGCCAGGATGGTCTTGATTTCCTGACCTCGTAATCCGCCCGCCTTGGCCTCCCAAAGTGCTGGGATTACAGGTGTGAGCCACCTCGCCCGGCCAATTTTTGTATTTTTTGTAGAGATGGGGTCTCACCATGTTGCCCAGGCTGGTCTCAAACACCTGGGTTCAAGCTATCTGCCCGTTTTGGCCTCCCCAGTGCTGGGATTACAGTTGTGAGCCATTGCACCTGGCCTAAAGTCAGTCTAGATAATACCTACAATTTATTCTGGATTATACCTTTCTTCCCTAACTTAGTTTTGCCTCCTGTATCAGTTAAGTTTCTTAGTTACAAACATCAGCACATACTCTAGTTAGCACAGAAAAGGCACTTTTCAAAAAAAATTTATTTATTTATTTACTTGAGATGGAGTCTCACTCTGTAGCCCAAGCTGGAGTGCCATGGTGTGATTTTGGCTCACTGCAACCTCTGCCTCCGGGGCTCAAGTGATTCTGCTGCCTCAGCCTCCCAAGTAGCTGGGATTACAGGCGCCTGCCACAATGCCTGGCTAATTTTTTGTATTTTAGTAGAGACGGGGTTTCACCATGTTGCCCAGGGTGGTCTCAAATTCCTTAGCTCAGGTGATCTGCCCACCTTGGCCTCCCAAAGTGCTGGGATTACAGGCATTTATTTATTTGAGACAGGGTCTCTACCACCTAGGCTGGCATGCAGTGGTGCAATCATAGCCCATGGCAGCCTCAGACTCCTGGGCTCAAGCCATCCTGCTGCTTCTGCCTCCAGAGTAGCTGTGACTATAGGCACACACCACCACACTCACCTATTCTCTTCCATTTTTTGTAGAAAGAGGGTCTCGCTATGTTGCCCAGGCTGGTCTCAAACTCCTGGCCTCAAGCACTTCTCCTGCCTCAGCCTCCCAAAGTGCTGTGATTACAGGCATGAGCCACCACACCCGGCTGAAAAAGCATTTATTATTGGGCACTGGGGAACTCTCAGAACCACTAGGACCCTGGGCTCCCAGGAACAGTGCCCAGACCACGTTGCAAAACTGAAATGATGAGAGAACCAGCCTTCCAAGTGCAGGGCACTGAGCCCATGTGCACTGATGCCAGGGACAGAAACCACTGCATCCACCACTGTCACCAGCACCAACGCCACATGTGTATCTGGAACTCAACCTCACAGCTATTGCCAGCCCCCAAAGCTGGACGTTGCTGTGATCATCCTCACCAGCAGATGGATGGACTCCACATAGAGCCTGCTTTCTCATGTTGTTTATTTAATTAATTCTTTTTTTTTTTTTTTTGAGATGGAGTCTCACTCTGTTGCCAGGTTGGAGTGCAGTGGCACAATCTTGCCTCACTACAACCTCCGCCTTCCAGGTTCAAGCAATTCTCCTGCTTCAGCCTCCCGAGTAGCTGGGACTACAGACAGGCACGTGCCACAACGCCCGGCTAATTTTTGTACTTTTAGTAGAGAAAGGGTTTCACCATGTTGGCCAGGATGGTCTTAATCTCTTGACCTCATGATCCGCCCACTTCGGCCTCCCAAAGTGCTGGGATTACAGGCGTGAGCCACCGTGCCTGGCCTCTTTTTTTTTTTTTGAGACAGAGTCTCGCTCTGTCGCCCAGGCTGGAGTGCAGTGGTGCAATCTGGGCTCACTGCAAGCTCCGTCTCCCGGGTTCATGCCATTCTCCTGCCTCAGCCTCCCAAGTAGCTGGGACTACAGGCACCCGCCACCACGCCCAGCTAATTTTTTCTATTTTTAGTAGAGGTGGGGTTTCACTGTGTTAGCCAGGATGGTCTTGATTTCCTGACCTCATGGTCCACCCGCCTTGGCCTCCCAAAGTGCTGGGATTACAGGCATGAGCCACTGCGGCCGGCCTTTTTGTTTTGTTCTGTTTTAAGAGACCAGGGTCTGGGACCAGGTGCGGTGGCTCAGGCCTGTAATCCCAGCACTTTAGGAGGCCAAGATGGGTGGATCACGAGGTCAGGAGATCAAGGTCATCCTGGTTAACATGGTGAAACCCTGTCTCTACTAAAAATACACAAAATTGGCCGGGCATGGTGGTGGGCTCCTGTAGTCCCAGCTACTTGGGAGGCTGAGGCAGGAGAATGGCATGAACCTGGGAGACGGAGCTTGCAGTAGGCCAAGATCGCACCACTGCACTTCAGCCTGGGCAACAGAGTGAGACCCCGTCTCAAAAAAAAAAAAAAAGAGACCAGGGTCTTACTGTGTTGCCCAGGCTGGGGTGCAGTAGCATGATCATAGCTCACTGCAGCCTTGAACTTCTGGGCTCCAGCGATCCTCTTGCCTATGCTTCCCAAAGTGATGGGATTACAGGTTGTACCACCATGCCTGGCTCATGTTTATTTCTAAAGTATCACACCAGTATGTTGGATTAGTGGAGCCTCAGTCACATGACCTAGCCTAGGTCACATGACCATTCCTTAGCTGCAAGGGAGGCTGGAGAATCATGCTTCCTGGCTTCTAACTTGGGGGATGGGGTAGTGGCAAGACTCATAAGGCAGAAAATTCTTCAAAATAGCTCACAAGGCCAGGCACAGTGGCTCATGCCTGTAATCTCAGCACTTTGGGATGCTGAGGCAGGTGGATCACCTGAGATCAGGAGTTTGAGACTAGCCTGGCCAACATGGTGAAACCCTGTCTCTACTAAAAATACAGAAATTAGCCAGGCCTGGTGACTCACGCCTGTAATCCCAGCTACTGGGAAGGCTGAGGCAGGAGAATCACCGGAAGCTGGGGAGTAAAGATTGCGGTGAGCCACTTCACTCTAGCCTGAGTGAAAGAGTGAAACTCCATCTCAAAAAAAAAAAAGAAATATATTCTGTAAGGCTGTGGCTACCGTAGCTAGTGATTCCTTTTCTCAACTGGGCACGGTGACTCACACCTGTAATCCCAGCACTTTGTGGGGCGGAGACGAGCAGATCACCTGAGGTCAGGAGTTCGAGACCAGCCTGGCCAACATGAAGAAACCCCATCTCTACAAAAAATACAAAAATTAGCCGGGTGTGTTGGCACATGCCTGTAATCCCAGCTACTTGGGAGGCTGAGGCAGGGAGAATTGCTTGAACCCGGGAGGCAGAGGTTGCAGTGAGCTGAGATCATGCCACTGCACTCCAGCCTAGGTGACAGAGTGAGACTCTGTCTGAAAAAAAAAAAAGTCAGCTCACAAAAATGACAAATATCCACAACACAGTTATAAACATAATGACTGGGCATGGTGGCTTACGCCTGTAATCCCAGCACTTTGGAGGCCAAGATGGGTGGATTGCTTGAGCCCAGGAGTTCAAGACCAGCCTGGATGACATAGCAAGAACCCCGTCTCTAAAAAAATAAAAATTAAAATATAAAAGCAAAAAAATAGCCGGGCGTGGAGGCATACACCTGTAGTCCCAGCTATTTGGGAGGCTGAAGTGGGAGAATTGATTGGGCCTGAGAGGTTGAGGCTGTAGTGAGCCAAGATGGTGCCAGTGCACTCCAGGGTGACACAGAGACTCTGTCTCAAAAACAAACAAACAAAAGAATAGACAAAATAACCACTGAGAAATCTGTGAAGAATAAGAGTGAGTAGGCCGGGCGTGGTGGCTCACGCCTGTAATCCCAGCATTTTGGGAGGCTGAGGCGGGTGGATCACGAGGTCAGGAGATCGAGACCTTCCTGTCTAACACAGTGAAACCCCGTCTCTACTAAAAATACAAAAAATTAGCCGGGCGTGGTGGCGGGCACCTGTAGTCCCAGCTACTCGGGAGGCTGAGGCAGGAGAATGGCGTGAACCCGGGAGGTAGAGCTTGCAGTGAGCAGAGAGATCGTGCCACTGCACTCCAGCCTGGATGACAGAGTGAGACTCCTTCTCAAAAAAAAAAAAAAAAAAAAAAAAAAAAGTAATAAGCCGGGTGCAGTGGCTTATGCCTGTAATCCCAGCACTTTGGGAGGCCAAGGCGGCCGGATCACCTGAGTTGGAGAACAGCCTGACCAACATTAAGAAACCGCGTCTCTACTAAAAATACAAAATTAGCTGGCCGTGGTGGCGCATGCCTGTAATCTAATCCCAGCTACTCGGGAGGCTGAGGCAGGAGAATCGCTTAAACTCAGGAGGTGGAGGTTGCAGTGAGCCGAGATCATGCCATTGCACTCCAGCCTGTGCAACAAGAGCAAAACTCTGTCTCAAAAAATAAAAAGAGTAATAACAGAGATTCTTCCTCTTATGTGGAAAAATATGTTGTAAAACTGTAATAATGTGTAACACCAGAATGAGAATAGATAAATCATTGAGGTATATGTACATATACACATATATATAAGTCTTGGGAGAAAATGGACTTATGTAAACACTCACATTTTACATCCAAGTTAATAACAAGTGCATTAAAGAGTTAAACTGATTTGTTAATCCATTAAAATACTAGAGAGAAAGTATTTATTTATTTATTTAGAGACAGAGTCTTGCTCTGTCACCCAGGCTGGAGTGCAGTGGCACAATCATAGCTCACTGCAGGTTTAACCTCCTGGGCTCAAGCAATTCTCCCTCCTCAGCCTCTCCAATAGCTGGGAGTACAGGCACCTGCCCCTGCACCTGGCTACTTTTTTTCTTTTTTTGAGACTGAGTCTCCTTCTGTCGCCCAGGCTGGAGTGCAGTGGTGCAATCTTAGCTTACTACAACCTCCACCTCACAGGTTCAAGTGATTCTCATGCTCAGCCTCCTGAGTGGCTGGGATTACTGGTGCATACCACCACATCTGGCTAATTATTGTATTTTTGGTAGAGACCAGATTTTGCCAGGTTGGCCAGGCTGCTCTTGAACTCCTGACCTCAAGTGATCTGCCCACCTCGGCCTCCCAAAGTGCTGGGATTACAGGTGTGAGCCATTACACCGAGCCTACAACTTGCTGATTTTTTTTTTTTTTTTTTTTTTTTTTTTTTTTTGAGATGGACTATTGCTCTGTCGCCCAGGCTGGAGTGCAGTGGCACGATCTCAGCTCACTGCAACCTCTGCCTCCTGGGTTCAAGTGATCCTTCTGCTTCAGCCTCTTGAATAGCTGGGATTACAGATGTGCACCACCACACCTGGCTAATTTTTATATTTTTAGTAAAGATGGGGTTTTACCATCTTGGCCAGGCTGTTCTGGAACTCCTGACCTTGTTATCCACCCGCCTCACCCTCCCAAAGTGCTGGAATTACAGGTGAGAGCCACTGCGTCTGGCCACCTGGCTGATTTTTTAAACTTATTTTTTAGAGATGAGATCTCGCTATACTACCCAGGCTGGTCTTGAACTTCTGGCCTCAGATGATCCTCCTGCCTGGGCCTCCCAAAGTTCTTGGATTACAGACATGAGTCACCCACACCCAGCTGGAAAATATGTATCAAATGTTATGATGGAAAAGAACTTCCTAAGTTTAATAACATTGGAATAACTCCCAAATAAAAAGATAAATAGCTTTGCCTTTGTAAACAGAACTTATGTAGTTAACACATAAAGCCAAAGGCAAATAGTCATCTTAGCCATTGTACTGGTAAAGTTTGTCATCTGCTTACTTGTAAGGAAAGGAAATGTCCTGGTGGAAGCTCTCTATCTTGCCTAAGTATGCTTTGTTTGTTTGTTTGTTTGTTTTGAAGACAGAGTCTCACTCTGTCTCTGTCGCCCAGGCTAGAGTGCAGTGGTGTGATCTTGGCTCACTGCAACCCTCTACCTCCTGGGTTCGTGCAATTCTCCTGCCCTCAGCCACCCAAGTAGCTGGGATTACTGGCATGCACCATCATGCCTGGCTAATTTTTGTATTTTTAGTAGAGACGGGGGTTTCACCGTGTTAGCCAGGCTGGTCTCAAACTCCTGACCTCAAGTGATCTGGCTGCCTCAGCCTCCTAAAGTGCTGGGATTACAAGTGTGAGCCACCGTGCCCAGCCTTGGCTAAGTGTGCTTTCTTTCCCAGGCCACATTAACATTCCAGCAATACAGCTCACTTCTGAGGGAGCAAAACTATTCAAGCTAGGCCAGGCATGGTGGCTTACACCTGTAGTTCCAGCTACTCAGGAGGCTCAGGCAGGAGGATCACTTGAGGCCAGGACTTAGAGACCAGCCTAGGCAACTTAGTGAGACCACATCTCTACAAAAAATAAAAAATAGCCAGGCGTGGTGTCGCATACCCATAGAGTCCCAGCTACCCAGGAGGCTGAAGCAGGAGGATTGTTTGAGCTCTCAGGAGGTGGAGACAGTAGAGTGCTGTGATTGTGCCACTTTACTCCACTCTGGGTGACAGAGTGAGACCCTGCCTCTGAAAAAAAGAAAAAGATTCTTAAGAAAACCAAGTGCAAAAAATAGGTCACAGAGTTTTATCCAAGTGAAAATAAAATAAACCACTCCAAATCGAGTGGCTTGAGAAAATAAACATTTGTTATTTCCCTTGTTTTATGAGTCTAAATGTTTTGTGGCTGGCTCTGAATAGTCAGGGACTGTCTCACTCACATCTGGTAGCTGGCAGGCTAATGGGTCTAAGGGGGCCTCAACTGGGACAGTTCATCTCTGTTCCAGGTGGTCTCTCATCTCCAAAAACGGCTGGCCCAGGCTTCTTCTCATGGCATTTTTTTTTTCTTGAGACAGAGTTTCGCTCGTCGCCCAGGCTGGAGTGCAGTGGTGCTATCTCGGCTCACTGCAAGCTCTGCCTCCCGGGTTCATGCCATTCTCCTGCCTCAGCCTCCTGTGTAGCTGGGACTACAGGCGCCCGCCACCACGCCTGGCTGATTTTTTGTGTTTTTAGTAGAGACGGGGTTTTACCGTGTTAGCCAGGATGGTCTCGATCTCCTGACCTTGTGATCCGCCTGTCTCGGCCTCCCAAAGTGCTGGGATTACAGGCGTGAGCCACTGCGCCCGGCCTCTCATGGCATTTTTGCAGCTCTAAAGAGCGGCAAAAGAATGTGGCCCCAAAGTGCAAGCCCTTTTCAAGCCTCTCCTGGCTTCACAATTGCTAAGTTTCCATTGACCAAAGCAAGACCAAATGACCAAGCCCAGAGTCCGCAGGGGAGGGAATTACACAAGGCTGGAATACAGGAGGGTGTGAACACAGGAGGCCTTCACTATAAGAATCTACCTCAAGTATGTGTATTTATTTGAGACACAGTGTCTCTCTGTTGCCCAGGCTGGAGTGCAGTGGCGCAATCTCAGCTCACTGCAACTTCTGCTTCCCAGGTTCAGGAGATTCTCCTGCCTCAGCTTCCTCAGTAGCTGGAATTACAGGTGCCTGCCACCACACCCAGCTAATTTTTGCATCTTTTTATTTTAATTTTTGAGACAGAGCCTCACTCTGTTGCCCAGGCTGGAGTGCAGTGGCACAATCTTGGCTCACTGCAACCTCTGCCTCCCAGGTTCAAGTGATTCTCCTGCCTCAGCCTCCCCAGTGGCTGGGATTACAGGCACCCACCACCAAGCCTGGCTAGCTTTTGTAGTTTTAGTAGAGACAGGGTTTCACCATGTTGGCCAGGCTGGTCTCCAAATCCTGACCTCAAGCGATCTGCCTGCCACCTTCCAAAGTGCTGGGATTACAGGCGTGAACCACTATACTTGGCCTCAGGTATGTTTATGGACCTTAAATCAATTTAATTTAGATTCTGAGTACTCAGGATTGAGCTGGTGAGAAATTCAATCTTGATCATTTTTAGATGATTTTGCTAAACTGTACCTGACCATGGCTGTGCCATGGGGGACCCCTGCAGTTATTTATTGATTGTCCACACTGGTCAGAAGCATAGCTTGGTGGGAGTGTGGTGTATAGAACGGCAAGTCATTGCCGTCCCTGAGAACATTCTCCAAAAGCAGCACTAAGATTTACTTTGCCACGGGTTGGGTTTCCCAGGAAGCCAAACTTGAGTTAGAGATTAGCGTGCAAGTGATTCATTAGGGAATGCATATGAGATCACCAGTTAAGCCAGGAGTGCTTCAACAAGGCCTTGAAAGTCTGGTGGGGAGGCAGAAGAGATGAGAGGTTTCTCAGACATAGTAAAGATTGATCTGGGGCCGGGCATGATGGGTCACACCTGTAATCCTAGTAGTTTCCAAGGCCGAGGCAGGAGGATCACTTGAGGCCAGAAGTTTGAGACCAGCCAGGCAACATAGCGAGACCTTGTCTCTATCAAAAATAATTTTTTTTTTTGAGATAGAGTTTCACTCTTCTTGCCCAGGCTGGAGTACAATGGCACAATCTCGGCTCACTGCAAACTCTGCCTCCTGGGTTCAAGTGATTCTCCCGCCTCAGCCTTCCGAGTAGCTGGGATTACAGGCACCTGCCACCACGCCCAGCTAATTTTTGTGTTTTTAATAGAGACAGGGCTTCATCATGTTGGCCAGGCTGGTCTCGAACTCCTGACCTCAAGTGATCTGCCAGTCTCGGCCTCCCAAAGTGCTGGGATTACAGGTATGAGCCACCATGCCCAGCCCCCAAACTTTTTTTTTAAATTAGTCTGGTATGATGGCATGTGCCTGTAATTCTAGTTACTTGGGAGGCTTAGGTTGGCAGCATCATGTGACCCCAGGAGTTCAATGCTGCAGTGAGCTATGATGACACCACTGCCCTCCAGCCTGGTCAATAAAGAGCGAGACTCTGTCTCAAAACAAACAAACAAACAAACAAAACCCCCCCCCCCCAAAAACAGATTGCTCTGGAACACAGGTGGGAACCCTGAAGCCTGACTTTAAAGAAAGGGGCTATGGGTGGCTGACTTCTGATCTCTTGGGATTGGAGTACAGGAAGGGAAGAGAAAAAAAGTGGAACAGAAAAGGTCTTGTTTGAGTGTGACTGTTGTGAGCTGGTGTCAGATTTGTTGGATGTTTAACGCCGCCAGCTCTTTGATATTTTGGTGCGTTGGTGAGTTTTCTGAGGAACTCCTCCCCTCAGTCACTGGGTGTCTATTACCTTCAGTTTCATTGATGAAAGCAAATACCTTTCCATTCTGTCTCACCCCTTAGTCCTTCCCCAGCCCTGTAGGAAGCCAGTGATAACCTTCAGCTTCTCTCTGTTGAGATCTATGTGCACCTCCAAATAGCAAAGCCCGTCTGGGTGGGATTTTTTCTTTTTTTGTTTTTGTTTGTTTGTTTTTGAGACAGAGTCTCACTCTATTGCCCAGGCTGGAGTACAATGGCATGATCACAGCTCACTGCAGCCTTGAGCTTCCAGATTCAGGTGATCCTCCTATCTCAGTCCCCCAAGTAGCTGTGACTACAGGCACACACCACCACACTTAGCTAAAATTTTTTTTAAGAGATGGGGGGGGGGTCTCACTTGTTCCCCAGGCTGGTCTTGAACTCCTGGCCTCAAGTGATCCACCTGCCTTGATCTCCCAAAGTGCTGGGATTACAGGCATGAGCCACTGCACCTGGCCAACCCCTCTGATCTTAAAGCTTAAAACTTACATTTGTTTTATCTGAATTCCTTCCTCAAGAAAGGACACCCAAGTCTCTCAAAAAGTATCAAAGATGGCCAGGCATGGTGGTTCACACCTGTAATCCCAGCACTTTGGGAGGCCGAGGCAGGCGGATCACGAGGTCAGGAGATTGAGACCATCCTGGCTAACACGGTGAAACCCCGTCTCTACTAAAAAAATACAAAAAAATTAGCTGGGTGTGGTGGCGGGCACCTGTAGTCTCAGCTATTCTGGAGGCTGAGGCAGGAGAATGGCATAATCCTGGGAGGCAGAGCTTGCAGTAAGCCGAGATCGCCCCACTGCCCTCCAGCCTGGGCGACAGAGCCAGACTCCATCTGAAAAAAAAAAAAAAAAGTATCAAAGACTTGAAACTCACCAGATAATCGCATCCAGACCATGAGACTCCAGGCCCCTCATTCATCATGATTGCTTCCTTACCCCCTCCTGAGTTCCTCTTTTCTCAGAGGTAGTTACATTTCTTCCCTGCTGTTTAAGCCCCTAATTTTAGTCTGTCAGGGAGATGGATTTGAGACTTGTCTCCCCTCTCCTGGCCTGCAGCACCCAATTAAAGCCTTCTTCCTTGGCAAGAATCATCGTCTCAATGGTTGGCTTTCTGTGCAGCGAGCAGCAGGACCCAGACTGAATCCCTGGGTTTTCAGTAACACACTGATGTAGCCCCCTTGCTACTTAAAGTATGGACCATGGTCCAACAGCACAATCATCATCTGAGAACTTGTTGGAAAGGTAAATTGTCAGGCCCCACCCCAGCCCTGCTGAATCAGAATCTGCATTTTATTTTATTTTATTTTTTGGATAGAGTCTCACTCTGTCACCCTGTCACTCTGCACAATCTCAGCTCACTGCAACCTCCGCCTCCCAGGTTCAAGTGATTCTCCTGCCTCAGTCAGCCTCCCAAGTAGCTGGGATTACATGCATGGGCCACTGTGCCCAGCTAATTTTTCTTTTTTTTTGAGACGGAGTCTTGCTCTGTTGCCCAGGCTGGAGTGCAGTGGTGTGATCTCAGCTCACTGCAAGCTCTGCCTCCTGGGTTCACACCATTCTCCTGCCTCAGCCTCCCGAGTAGCTAGGACTACAGGTGCCCGCCACCACGCCCAGCTAATTTTTTGTATTTTTAGTACAGACAGAGTTTCACCATGTTAACCAGGATGGTCTGGATCTCCTGACCTCATGATCTGCCAGCCTCGGCTTCCCAAAGGGCTGGGATTACAGGTGTGAGCCACCATGCCTGGCCTTTTTTTTTTTTTTTTTTTTTGAGACAGTCTTGCACTGTCGCCCAGGCTGGAGAGCAGTGTCTTGATCTCAGCTCACCGCAACCTCCACCTTCCAGTTTCAAGCAATTCTCTTGCCTCAGCCTCCTGAGTAGCTAGGATTACAGGTGCCAGCCACCACGCCCAGCTAATTTTTGTTTTTTTGTGTTTTTAGTAGAGATGGGGTTTCACCATGTTGGCCAGGCTGGTCTTGAACTCCTGACCTTGTGATCAGCCCGCCTCAGCCTCCCAAAGTGCTGGGATTACAGGTGTGAGCCACCACACCCGGCCTAATTTTTGTATTATTAGTAGAGATGGGGTTTCACCATGTTGGCCAGGCTGGTCTCGAACTCCTGACCTCAAGTGATCCACCTGCCTCGGCTTCCCAGAGTGCTGGGATTACAGGTGTGAGCCACCACGCCTGGCCAGAATCTGCATTTTAACAAGATATGATGGGTATGCTCATTAAAGTGAGAAGTGCTGGCTTAGCACATTTTCTAGAATGTGATTTTTTGGTGATTCCAGTGAAACTGACATTTTTAACAGGAAAAGAAAAAGAAATCAAGGTTGTGGGCTGGCCTTATTCTCGCCGTGTTCTTTTGCACTGGCCCTCAATTCAAGCCTTGTGTTAGAATCTCCATGGACTTTCCTCAAACAACATGAGTCTAGGCCTCAGATCTGATTTGAGGGGTTCAGAGAAGGGGGTCTGTCATCTATGAATTTTGAAATATCTCTCCAGGTTAAGCTCCCAGTTAAGATTCCCTGATCAGACAGTACAGGGTACTTAGCTGCCTCATACCAAGTTAATTTTTTAAATTGAAAAAACTCTTGAGATATAATATCGGATAAAAAGTGATCCTTGGCTGGGCTTGGTGGCTCATGCCTATAATCACAGTACTTCTGGAGACCAAGGCTGGAGGATTGCTTGAGGCCAGGAGTTTGAGACTAGCCTGGGCAACGTAGTGAGACCCCTGTCTCTACAAAACAAACAAACAAAAAAGCTGGGCATGGTGGCACACACTTGTAGTCCTAGCTACTCAGGAGGCTGGAGGCCCAGGAGTTTGAGGCTGGAGGGAGCTATGATCATGCCTCTGCACTCCAGCCGGGGTGACAAAGCAAGACACTGTCTCATGAAAAAAAGAAAGAAAAAGGTGACCCTTGGCTGTTTTTCAGAAGCGCAGGGGAAAAGGGGTCATATTTGGAACCTGGATTCTCCTCCACGGCCTCCAAACCTGAAGGAGTGTGGTCCCTCTGGAAGTGTCCAGTTGTGGCATTCCCCTGGTAGTTTGAGGACCCAAGGAACTGCTCATTCCACCATCACACCCTGTCCTGCACACACCCCTGCTCAAACTCTGGCCACCAACCCAGGCACAGCTCACAGTCCAGGCTTGCTCAATTCCTCTGCCTCCTCAGACAAGAATGGCTGGAAACAGTGACAGGGCAGGGTTTCTTGGAAAGCAATCTGGCCTGCATCAGCATTAATGATTAAAACATGTCCTCATGTGGCAATTCCCCAACTGAGAGCCCATTCCTAAGCTATTTTAACTCATCAGTTCAGAAATTCTAGAGTCCCTGTCCTTAGTTTTTGAGGTCTGGATGCTTTTTTTTTCCAGAGGATCCAATCCAGACACAATTGACTAGAGGGCTTCAGAAGCCACAGAAAATATCTACCTACCTATGGCCGGGTGCCGTGTCTCACGCCTGTAATCCCAGCATTTTGGGAGGCCGAGGTGGGCAGATAACAAGGTCAGGAGATCGAGACCATCCTGGCTAACACGGTAAAACCTCATCTCTACTAAAAATACAAAAAAATTAGCCGGACATGGTGGCGAGCGCCTGTAGTCCCAGCTACTCAGGAGGCTGAGGCAGGAGAATGGTGTGAACCCGGGAGGCAGAGCTTGCAGTGAGCCGACATCGCACCACTGCACTCCAGCCTGGGTGACAGAGACTCTGTCTCAAAAAAAAAAAAAAAATCTACCTACCTATTTATCTATCTCATTATCTACTTATCATCTATCTACCTATCCATCCATCTATCTGTCATCCATCTATCTATTCATCTATATGCCTATCATCTATCTATTATCTATTATCATAGCTATCCATCTATCTATATACCTATTATCTATCTATCATCTATCCATCTATCTATTATCTATTTATCCATCTATCTATATACCTATCATCCGTCCATCCATCTATCATCTATTTATCTATCTATCCATCTATCTATATACTTATCATCCATGCATCCATCATCTATCATCTATCTATCCATCTATCTAGATACCTATCTTCTGTCTATCATCTATCCATCTACCTATATACCTATTATCTATCATCTATCTATTATCTATTTATCCTTCTATCTATATACCTATCATTCATCCATCCTCTATCTGTCCATCTAGTTATATAGCTATTATCTTTGTTTTTTTTTTGAAACAAAGTCTCACTCTTGTCCCCCAGGCTGGAGTGCAATGGCACGATCTCGGTTCACTGCAACCTCCGCCTCCCAGGTTCAAGCGATTCTCCTGCCTCAGTCTCCCGAGTAGCTGGGATTTCAGGCATGCACCACCATGCCTGGCTAATTTTTGTATTTTTAGTAGAGACAGGGTTTCATCATGTTGGCCAGGCTGATCTTGAACTCCTGACCTCAGGTGATCCACCCGCCTTCCAGCCTCCCAAAGTGCTAGGATTACAGGCGTGAGCTACCGCCCCCCGACATTTTTATTTATTTATTTATTTTTATTTTTTAAGATGGAGTTTCACTCTCGTTGCCCAGGGGCTGGAGTGCAATGGTGTCATCTTGGCTTACCACAACCTCCGCCTCCTGGGTTCAAACTATTCTCCTGTCTCAGCCTCCCGAGTAGCTGGGATTACAGGCATGTGCCACCATGCCCAGCTAATTTTGTATTTTTAGTAGAGATGGAGTTTCTCCATGTTGGTCAGGCTGGTCTCAAACTCCCGATCTCAGGTGATCTGCCCTCCTCTGCCTCCCGAAGTGCTGAGATTACAGGCAGGAGCCACCGCACCTGGCGATTTCACACTTCTGATCTCTGGAGCTGTGGGAGAATAAGTTCCTGTTGTGCCACGTCACCCAGTTCGTGGTCATCTGTTATGACAGTCTGGGAAACCAATACACCTCCAGCAGCTCACAGCCAATCCACCCAGGACTGCATGTGTATCCCGTGGGCATCACGCAAACCACCCCCACTCCCATTCCACCTTGACTGCTAGCCTAGGGTTGTGTCCAACAGCACAGCAGATGTTTGCAGGGAGCAGAGCAACAGGCCGGGGACCGGTGGAGGGGCCTGGCTAGTGGGGCCAGGCCAGGCCCAGGTGTCTGGAAACTTGCAGATTTGCTGCACCCTGGAAATATCCTGGAGATAATATTTACTCTAATGTAATTTACTCTCAAATACTGTACTTCTGCCTTTGGGGCTTTCTCCCCTCTACCTCCCGACCAGGGATCACTAGAGGACATTGGGGAGTGAGGAGGGAAAGAGCCTTCCTTTTGCCTCCTGCAAACTGGCCTCTCTCCAGAGCATGATCCCAGCAAAGAGCCAGCCCCATTGTGGTAGCCCAGAAGTGCCTGGTGGGCGTTGAAGGGGAGTGGGGTGTCCACCACCCACCCCTTGGTGAGCTGCATGAAGGCTCCCAGTGAGGCATCCCAAATGCCTTCCCTGCTCTCTGCACAGATTCTTGTCCTAGTTGCTTTT
Organism: Pongo pygmaeus; assembly: GCF_028885625.2. NCBI lineage: Eukaryota > Metazoa > Chordata > Mammalia > Primates > Hominidae > Pongo > Pongo pygmaeus. The sequence goes on along the minus strand of NC_072379.2, from coordinate 21,593,652 downwards.
CCTCCTCTGCCCAGCCTGGCTCTGCCACCTCCAGCGCCTCCCAGCCTGGGCACCGGCCAGCTGCACTTTTCCTTGAATGACTGGCAAGTACAACAGGACCAGGCTGGAATCATCGTCAGATGGGGCACAGGATATTTCCACAGTCACGAAGTATCTCCCAACAGATTACTTATTAATCACAAAAGAAAAACTAACTTTGCAGGGGAGAAAACTGATGAATTTCTCTTTAACCAAATGATCAATACGTCCCACTATTGGAACAAACAGACCTCACGGGCTCCTGATGTGACTGACACCCTGGGAAAGTTACAACACACTTCTGGGGCACATAACTCGTGTACTTCCAGAATGAAAGCCAGAAAGAGAGAGGAAGTGTTCCAGATTAAAGGAGACTAAAGTGGCACGACAGCTAACTGCAACACATCTTGCTATAAAGGACATAATTGAAACAATCAGGGAAATTGCACTATGGACTGTATAGTAAATAACAGTGTCCGTGTCATGGTGATGTTAAATTTCCTTCATTTGATCATTGTATAAGAGAATGTTCTTTTTTTTTTTTGAGACAGAGTCTCGTTCTGTCCCTCAGGCTGGAGTGCAGTGGCTCGATCTCAGCTCCCTGCAACCTCCGCCTTTCAGGTTCAAGCAATTCTCCTGCCTGAGCCTCATGAGTAGCTGGGATAACAGGTGCCCACAACCTTACCGGCTAATTTTTTATTTTTAGTAGAGATGGGGTTTCACCATGTTGGCAAGGCTGGTCTCAAACTCCTGACCACAGGTAATCCTCGTGCCTCAGCCTCCCAAAGTGCTGGGGTTACAGGTATGAGCCACCATGCCTGGCCAGGAATGTTCTCATTTTTAGGAGACACTAATGAAGTATTTAGGAGTAAATGGACAGAAGACGGTGTCTGTAGTTTCAAATGATTCAATAACATTAGCAATAATAACCTATCCGTATATATAGAGAGATTAAGCAAATGAGGCAAATGTTAATTGGTGAATCAACAGTTGGACACTTGGTGAATTGTATGGATATTGGAGTTCATGGTATTCTCACAATTTTTTTCTATGTTTAAATTTTTTTCAAAATAAGGTTTTAAATAAAAGCAAGGCTGGGTGCCATGGCTCGTGCCTGTAATCTCAGCACTTTGAAAGGCCAAGGCAGGAGGATCCCTTGAGCTCAGGAGTTTGAGAACAGCCTGGGCAACATAGTGAAACCCGGTCTCTATAAAAAAATTTTTCCCAAGTAGCTGGGATTTATAGGCACATGCCACCACGCCTGGCTAATTTTTGTATTTTTAGTAGAGACAGGGTTTCACCATGTTGGCCAGGCTGGTCTCAAACTCCTGACCTCAGGTGATCCACCCGCCTCAGGCTCCCAAAGTGTTGGGATTACAGGCGTGAGCCACCGCACCCAGTCTAAATTTTTTTTTTTTTTTTTTAAAGCCATGTGTGGTGGCATGCGCCTGTAGTCCCAGCTACTCTAGAGGCTAAGGTGGGAGGATTGCTTGAGCCCAGGAGGTGGAGGCTGCAGTGAGCCAAGATTGCACCACCACACTCCAGCCTGGACAACAGAGTGAGACCCTGTCTCAAAAAAAAAAAAAAAAAAAAAGTAAAAAACAAGGCTGAGTGCGGTGGTTCACGCCTATAATCCCAGCACTTTGGGAGGCCGAGGCAGGTGGATCACCTGAGGTCAGGGTTTCCAGAGCAGCCTGGCCAACATGGTGAAACCTCGTCTCTACTAAAAGTACAAAAATTAGCCAGGCGTGGTGGTGTACACTTGTAATCCCAGCTACTTGGGGGGCTGAGGCAGGAGAATCGTTTGAACCCAGGAGGTGGAGGTTGATTAGCCGAGATAGCGCCACTGCACTTCCTCCTGGGTAACAGAGCAAGACTCTGTCTCAAAAAAAAAAAAAAAAAGTAAAAAGTAAAAAACAAACACAAACCATAGGGCTTTTTGTCTATAGGTAACAGAGATATAGAATAAAGTGAACTGGGCCAGGCGCGGTGGCTCATGTCTGTAATCCCAGCACTTTGGGAGGCTGAGGCAGGCGGATCACGAGGTCAGGAGATTGAGACCGTCCTGGATAACAAGGTGAAACCCCATCTCTACTAAAAAAATACAAAAATTAGCTGGGTGTGGTGGCGGGCGTCTATAGTCCCAGCTACTCAGGAGGCTGAGGCAGGAGAATGGCATGAACCCGGGAGGCGGAGCTTGTAGTGAGCCGAGATTGGGCCACTGCACTCCAGCCTGGGCAACAGAGCGAGACTCTTGTCTCAAAAAAAAATAAAAAATAAAAAAGAATAAAGTGAACTGATGATTCTTAAGGGAAATGCTGTCCCATCGTTCAGTTGACTCCATCTCATCAAATATTCCCAGGCCTGTCATGGGCCTGTCATAACAGCTTCCTATCTATCTGATGTAGGTGAGGGTGGAGAACCACACAAATACACAAAGAAAGAGAGTACAAAGTAGATTGGGAGAAGTGCCTTAAGAAAGGAATAAATCAGGCTGGGCAGGGTGGCTCATGCCTGTAATCCCTGTGCTTTAGGAGGCTGAGGCTGAAGGATCTCTTGAGGCCAAGAGTTAGAGACCAGTCTGAACAACATAGAGAGACCCCTGTCTCTACACAAAACTTAAAAATTAGCTGGATGTGGTGACGTGTGCCTGTGGTCCTAGCTACTCAAGAGGCTGACGAGGGAGGATCACTTGAGCCCAGGAGTTTGAGGTTGCAATGAGCTATGATCATGCCACTGCACTCCAGCCTGGGTGACAGTGAAATATAATCTCTAAAAAAGAAAGAAAGAAAACGGAAGGAAGAAAGGAAGGAAGGAATGAAGGAAGGAAGGAAAACAGGAGGGAGGGAGGGAAGGATGGAGGGAGGGAGGGAAGGAAGGAGAGAAGGAGGGATGGAAGGAGATAGGGAGGGAAGGAAGGAGGGAAGGAAGGAAGGAAGGAAGGAAATAAATAAATCAGGGTACAGATCACAAGAGTCGTAGAGATGGGTCCCTGCCTAGCAGAATTGGCTTTCGTGGTGTGATGTGAAAGTTGGCTGAAGTTTTGCTGGCAGAGTTATGCTGGGAAACACAGGTGGATGGAGCTGCAGGAGGAAAGGAATAGAAGCGGAGCCCTGAGCACACTAAGGGATGAGTAAGTCATCATGGCCTTGAGTGCTTTTGCTAAGCATGCTTGTCTTTCTTTCTTTTCCCTCCCTCCCTCCCTCCCTCCCTTCCTTCCTCCCCGTTCCCTTCCCCTCCCCTCCCCTCTCCTTCCTTTCCCTTTCTTTCTCTTTTTCTCTTTCTTTCTTTCTCTTTCCCTCCCTCCCTCCCTCCCTCCCTTCCTTCCTTCCTTCCTTCCTCTCTTTCTCTCTTTCTTTCCTTTTCTTTTTTTTTTTTTTTGACAGTCTCACACTGTTGCCCAGGCTGGAGTGCAGTGACGCGATCTTGGCTCACTGCAACCTCCACCTCCCAAGTTCAAGCGATTCTCTGCCTCAGCCTCCCAAGTAGCTGGGATTACAGGCACACGCCACCATGCCTGGATAATGTTTGTATTTTTAGTAGAGACAGGGTTTCACTATGTTGGCCAGGCTGGCCTCGAACTCCTGACCTTGTGATCTGTCTGCCACAGCCTTCCAAAGTGCTGGGATTACAGGCATGAGCCACTGTGCCTGGACTCATGCTTTTCCTCTACCTTTCTTAGGTTCAGTGACTGGAGCCTGCAAATTAAACTGACAAAAGACAGATTAACAGGAGAAAAGTTTTTTTTTTTCCTCTTTAATACAGAGTTTTGCTCTTGTTGCCCAGGCTGGAGTGTAATGGCATGATCTCGGCTCACTGGAACCTCTGCCTTCCGGGTTTAAGCGATTCTCCTGCCGCAGCCTCCCAAGTTGCTGGGATTACAGGTGCATGCCACCATGCCCGGCTAATTTTTTGTATTTCTAGTAGAGATGAGTTTTTGCCATGTTGGCCAGGCTGGTCTCGATCTCCTGACCTCATGTGATCCACCTGCCTCAGCCTCCCAAAGTGCTGGGATTACAGGCCTGAGCCACCGTGCCCGGCTGAGAAAAGGTTTATTTCACATGCATCTGAGAACCAACAAAAAAACCCAGCTGGCTCTTTAAGTATTTAGAATTAAAGATTTACATATCTAATTTAGGAGTGGGGAGGAAGGAGGGAGATATGGGCTTTCACCTACAATAACCTGTGGGAAGTTAAGTATCGGAGGGAAACTAATGGAAGAGAAAGGTTATTTAGTAAGGTTTCTTTCTTTCCTTTTTTTTCTTTTCTTTTGGAAATGGAGTTTCACTCTGTCACCCAGGCTGCAGTGCAGTGGTGCAATCTCTGCTCACTGCAACCTCCACTTCCTGGGTTCAAGCAGTTCTCCTGCCTCAGCCTCCTGAGTAGCTGGGATTATAGGCACCTGCCACCATGCCCAGATAATGTTTGTATTTCTAGTAGAGACCATATTTCACCACATTGGACAGGCTGGTCTCAAATTCCTGACCTCAGGTGATCCTCCCACCTCGGCCACCCAAAGTCCTGGGATTACAGGGGTGAGCCACCATGCCTGGCCAATTTAGTAAGGTTTCTTAGTCTTGTGTGATAAGAGTTATCTGCCAGTTGCTTTCAGAGAACAACTAATATAAATTTCCTTTACGAAAGGGAAATTTATGCTCCAATTTTAGGGAGAAAGGGGGAAGACAGAGAGCTCCTATGTTTGCTGTTTGTTTCTTAATTGCCTTCAGCTCAAAATAAGCCTTATGCCAAAATGGCATATTTGAGGGTGGCATATTCTGAACCCTTCATATGTAATTGATCACCAGATTCTCCACTAAACTCTAAGCCCAATAATGGTAGCAGGACCCGGTTGTGGTGGCTTACGTCTGTAATCTCAGCATGTTGGAAGGCTGAGGCAGGCGGATCACTTAAGGCCAGGAGTTCGAGACCCGCCTGACCAACATGGTGAAACCTCGTCTCTACTAAATACAAAAATTAGCCAGGTATGGTGACACGCGCCTGTAATCTCAGCTACTCGAGAGGCTGAGGCATGAAAATCACTTGAACCCAGGAGGCGGAGGTTGCAGTGAGCCAAGATTGTGCCACTGCACTCCAGCCTGGGCGACAGAGTAAGACTCTGTCTCAAAAAAAAAAAAAAAAAAAAGGAATGGTAGCAGGGACTCTCTTGGTCACTGCTGTGTCCTCAGAGCCTAGAACGGTGCTTGGTGTGGGGCTTTGGCAAAGCCTGTGTGCTGGTGTCCCCTGGATCCTGCAAGAGTCTTCTAGCCCTTGAAGAAGGTGCTTGCCCTGGGAAAGGGACTTGGGAGGGTGGCAAGAAACTGGTAGCCCTTCTAGCCTTTTTTTTATTGTTTGTTTTTTTGAGACAGAGTCTCGCTCTGTCGCTCAGGCTGGAGTGCAATGGCGTGATTTCGGCTCACTGCGACCTCCACCTCCCCTGTTCAAGTGATTCTCTTGCCTCAGCCTCCCAAGTAGTTGAGATTACTGGTGCCCACCACTATGCCTGGCTAATTTTTGTATTTAGTAGAGACAGGGTTTTGCCACGTCGGTCAGGCTGGTCTCGAACTCCTGATCTCAGGTGATCCGCCCGCCTCAGCCTCTGAAAGTGCTGGGATTACATGCGTAAGCCACTGTACCCTTTTTTTTTCTTTCTTTTTTGACAAAGTCTCACTCTTGTTGCCCAGGCTGGAGCGCAGTGACGCAATCTTGGCTCACTGCAACCTCTGCCTCCCAGGATTAAGCAATTCTCCTGCCTCAGCGTCCTGAGTAGCTGGGATTACAGGTGCCCACTGCCACACCCGGCTAATTGTTGTGTTTTTAGCAGAGATGGGTTTCACCATGTTGGCCAGGCTGGTCTCAAACTCCTGACCTCAAGTGAACCGCCTGCCTTGGCCTCCCAAAGTGCTGGGATTACAGGCGAGAGCCACTGCACCTGGCCCTCCCAGCCTCTTTAACCAGGGACGGAAAGCTAAGCCACAGGAGGAAATGGCACTCTTGAAGCAGGTCACCAGGGGCCTGAGCAGGCCCTGTCCAAGGGGTAGCGTGCAGGTAGGGTAGTGTGGTAGTCAGTCCTGGTCTGCGCTGGTGTCACTGGTCAGCATCTGTGGACAGGGAAGGGCCAGCTGCTCCCTGAAGCACCTCCCACTCAGCCTCTCCTTCCTGGAGCTTCTCCCCACTCTGAGAGTCCTAGACTTGCCTAAGAGGGGAAGGCATACCCCTGGAACTATTTCACCCCATACTTAGAAGCTGGGTGCTTAGAAGCACACAGAGCCCCTCTTTAGTGTAATCTAAGCCCCTCATCCTATATCTCCAACTCAGCAGTTCTCAAACCTGGTAGGGGAACAGAATTTATTGGGGAGGCTTTTTTTTTTTTTGAGACAGAGCCTCACTCTGTCACCCAGGCTGGAGTGCAGTGGTGCAATCCCAGCTCACTGCAACCTCCACCTCCCTAGTTCAAGCAATTCCCCCGCCTCAGCCTCCCAAGTAGCTGAGATTACAGGTGCACGCTACCACGCCCGGTTAATTTTTTTGTATTTTTTATATTTTTTAGTAAAGACAGGGTTTCACCATGTTGGCCAAACTTGTCTCGAACTCCTGACCTCAGGCAATCCACCTGCCTCAGCCTCCCAAAGTGCTGGGATTACAGGCGTGAGCTACTCTGCCTGGCCTTTTTTTTTTTTTTTTTAGACAGATCTTCCTCGGTTGCCCAGGCTGGAGTGCAGTGGCATGATCATAGCTCACTGCAGTCTCGAACTCCTGGGTTCCAGCAATTGTCCCACCTCAGCCTCCCAAGTAGCTGGGACTACAGGTGCACACCACCACACCTGGTTCACTATTTTTGTAGAGAGCCGGTCTCACTATGTTGTCCAGGCTGGTCTCAAACTCCTGGCCTCAAGAGATGTTCCTGCCCAGCCTCCCAAGTAGCTGGGACTGCAGGCATGCATTACTACACTAGCTAACTTTTTTTTTTTGAGACAGAGTCTCGCTCTGTTGCCCAGGCTGGAGTGCAGTGGCGCGATCTCGGCTTACTGCAAGCTCTGCCTCCTGGATTCATGCCATTCTCCCGCCTCAGCCTCCCGAGTAGCTGGGACTACAGGTGCCCACCACCACGCCTGGCAAATTTTATTTTTGTATTTTTAGTAGAGATGGGATTTCACCGTGTTAGCCAGGATGGTCTCGATCTCCTGACCTCGTGATCTACCCTCCTCGGCCTCCCAAAGTGCTGGGATTAAACTCGTGAGCCACCGTGCCTGGCCCATGCTGGCTAATTTTTAAAAATTTTTTTGTAGAGCTGAGGATCTCCCTATGTTGACCAGGCTGGTCTTGAACTCCTGGCCTCAGGCGATCCTCATGCCTTGGCCTCCCAAAGTGTTAGGATTACAGGCGTGAGCCACTGTGCCTGACCTTTGTTTTTTTTTAAGTGGAGACAGGGTCTCTCTATGTTGCCCAGGCTGGAATTCCTGGCCTTAAGCGATCCTCTGTCTTGGCCTCCCACAGTGCTAGGATTACAGGTGTGAACCACCTCGCATAGTTCTATTATTATTATTCTTTTTAAATGAAGTGTAACAAACATACAGAAAAGACCAGGCATGGTGGCTCACTCCTATAATCCCAGCACTTTGGGAAGCTGAGGCGGGAGGATCACTTGAGCCCAAGAAGTTCAAGACCAGCCTGGGCAATACAGTGAAACCCCCGTCTCAATTAAAGAAAAATAAAATAAAATTTTAAAAAATACAGAAAAGCCCACATGTATATGTAGCTTGATGAAGTTTCACAAAGTAAATAAACCAGCTAATTGCTCCCATTTCAAGAAACAGCATATCACCAGCCAGTCTCTCTGAAGACACCCTAATGCTGCCCGTCAATCACTAGCCCACCCTGTCTCACTGTGGGGGTTATGGGGAGTTCCTCCCAGATCTTCTGCTTCCTAAAACTGCGGAGAGGCTGGTGTTTACTTTACTAAGCTATGCAGGTAGTTTAGATGCATGGTGAGGTTTGGAAAACATTCCTGGAAGCCTTACAATCTCCTTGGTCATAAGTAAAACTAGAGGATGCCTTGCTCTCAGCCTGGAACACAGCACAGCTGTCTGTCTGGGCTTCCCTAAGGAGCAGTGAACATTTCCTGAATCTGGGGTCTGCAGAGCACATGGTGGCAGCTCCCGGGTTCAGGAAGCCCAGTTGGTTGGCTCCAGCCTGGGCATGTGGCCCTCTCTCCCTGGCAGGAGTTGCATGAAGAGGTATTTTTGGAAAGTGTAGGAATTCTGTAGCCACTTGGAAAATGCCTGCTCATAGGCTGGGCTGAATTTTCATTTTCAAATGATGATGTGGCTGAAGGGCCTGACCTGCCCAGTTTTCCAGGATCTAGGGGTGGAGAAAGTCAGGAGTCCTGCTCACATTTTCCTTTTTCTTTAAATTGTATCACCCTTTTCTTTCTGCCTTAAATCCCTGTATCCCAGAAGCTTCAAGAGAACTGTGAGGTGCCTCCCGCAGGCCATTGACTCTCTGATGCTGTGTGCAGGTAAGTGTTTCATCTCGTCCCAAATTAGCCAGGGCTTTTAGGTCACTTTAGGTGGAGTGAAAGCTTAACTCTCAGTTCTCTGTCAAAGATCTTTGGCTCTGGAGTCCTCTCCTGGAGTCTCCCTGGCCTTTCCTGGCAGGACCCTGAGTGACCCAAGTGTCCTCCTCTTCTCCCTGGGTCCCGGCTCCCGGCTCCCGGCTCCCGTGCCCTGCTGGCCTTCTTTGACAATTGCAGCGTTTGCTGTTCATCTAGCCATTCATTACCTGTCCATCCATCCATCCAAACATCCATCCAGTGCCAGGCCAGTTGCTGCTGGTTGTGACAGACACATTCATCTCCTTTTTTTTTTTTTTTTTTTTGAGATGGAATCTTGCTCTGTCTCCCAGGCTGGAGTGCAGTGGTGCAATCTCAGCTCACTGCAACCTCCACCTCCTGGGTTCAAGTGATTCTCCTGCCTCAGCCTCCCGAGTAGCTGGGATTACAGGCGCCCACCACCACACCCAGCTAATTTTTGTATTTTTAGTAGAGATGGGGTTTCACCATGTTGGCCGGGCTGGTTTCGAACTTCTGACCTCAAGTGATCTGATCACCTTGCTTCCTGAAATTCTGGGATTACAGGCGTGAGCCACTGTGCCTGGCCTCAAATTTTTCATTTCTGAGGGACTCCCCATCTCTGCCATTTCCCACCTCTGCCACCATCTTCCCTCCATGCCAGACCCCAAAATGAAAATGCCATGAAGAGAGCTTTGCTGCTGCATTTGTGTCCTTTTTTTTTTTCTTTTTTTTTTTTTTTTTTTCTGGGACGGAGTCTCGCTCTGTCACCCAGGCTGGAGTGCAGGGGCACTATCTCGGTTCACTGCAGCCTCTGCCTCCTGGGTTCAAGGAATTTGACTGCCTCAGTCTCCTGAGTTACTGGGACTACAGCCGCGCGGCACCATGCCCGGCTAATTGTTGTATTTTTAGAGAGGAGGTTTCACCATGTTGGCCAGGATGGTCTTGATCTCCTCACCTTGTGATCCTCCCGCTTCGGCCTCCCAAAGTGCTGGGATCACAGGCGAGAGCCACTGCGCAGGGCCTGTGTCCTTCTTAAGAGCAAAGCAATGCCAACAACCCCCAAAGCAAAAGCGCTGGAGAACAATGCTGCCTTTTCAGTTCTCAAAGCCTGCACATTCCTAGGTATGTTGCATAGACTTTCCCTCTAGGAGGTGAGGTTGCTCTAGTAAGGAGTCCTCACTCATCCTTGGCCAGGTCTTCTCTAGAGGTGAATTCCCAAGGTAGAAGCGGTGCAAAGGCTGACCTAGAGGAGAGAGACTCGCAGCTCTCACTGGGATGGCAGCAAGCACTGGCCCATTTTCTCCTCTTCTTGGCTCTGCCAGGGTTGCGTAGGCTGTTTGGAAGAAAACAGGCTGTGAGCCCTTTGAATTGCCTGAAGATGGGGCAAAGCCATCTATACACAGGTGACGTTATCTTTTTTTTTTTTTTGAGATGGAGTTTCACTCTGTCACCCAGGCTGGAGTGCAGTGGCGCAATCTCGGCTCACTGCGAGCTCCACCTCCCGGGTTCACGCCATTCTCCTGCCTCAGCCTCCCGAGTAGCTGGGACTACAGGCACCCGCCATCACGCCCGGCTAATTTTTTTGTATTTTTAGTAGAGACGGGGTTTCACCGTGTTAGCCAGGGTGGTCTTGGTCTCCTGACCTCATGATCCACCTGCTTCGGCCTCCCAAAGTGCTGGGATTACAGGCGTGAGCCACCGCGCCCGACTGAGGTTATCTTTTTTTTATTTTTTTAAGACAGAGTTTTGTGCTGTTGCTCAGGCTGGAGTGCAGTTGCACAGTCTCCGCTCACTGCAGCTTCCACATCCTGAGTTCAAGTGATTCTCCTGCCTCAGCCTCCTGAGTTGCTGGGATTACAGGTGTGCACCACCACACCTGGCTAATTTTTGTGTTTTTAGTAGAGATTGGGTTTCACCATGTTGACCAGGCTGGTCTCAAACTACTGATCTCAAGTGATCTGCCCTCCTCAGACTCCCAAAGTGCTGGCATTACAGGTGTGAGCCACCATACCTGGCTGATGCTCTCTGGTGAGGTGATCTAATTCTGGGCTGATCACTTGGAGAGGTAAAGCCCAGGAGAGAAAACAGAAACACAGAAAGAGTGTTCAGAATCTATGAGGCTCATTAAATTACACAGAGGAATAGAAATGTGGTGTGAATCAGATGTGCATACCGGCTTGGACAGTTTTTCAGGAACGAGTTTTCCTTTAAAAAAAAGTTATGTATTCATTCCTTGTAAATAGGTAATACAGGCCAGGCGTGATGGCTCATGCCTATAATCCCACCACTTTGGGAGGCCAAGGCTGGAGGACTGCTTGAGCCCAGGAGTTCAAGACCAGTTTGGGCAACATAGCAAGATCCCATCCCTACAAAAAAAAAAAAAAAAAAAAAAAGTAAAAGGCTGGGCACGGTGGCTTACACCTGAAATCCCAGCACTTTGGGAGGCCAAGGTGGACAGATCACATGAGGCCAGGAGTTCGAGACCAGCCTGGCCAACATGGTGAAACCCTGTCTCTACTAAAAATACAAAAATTAGCTGGGCGTGGTGGCGGGCACCTGTAATCCCAGCTACTCGAGAGGCTGATGCAGGAGAATTGCTTGAACCTGGGAAGCAGAGGTTGCAGTGAGCCGATATCATGCCACTGCACACCAGCCTGGGCAACAGAGCGAGACTCTGTCTCAAAAAAAAAAAAATTAGCAGGGAGTGGGTGGCATGCACCTTTAGTCTTAGCTACTCAGGAGGCTGAGGTTGGAGGATCGCTTGAGCCCAGGCGTTTGAGGCTGCAGTGAGCTATGACTATGCCACTGACTCCAGTCTGGGTGACAGAATGGGACCCTGCCTATTAAAATAAGAAAAAAAAAAAAAAGGTAATCCAAGCACATAGCACATAATTTTTAAAGGTGCCCAAGAGTACATAGCAAAGAATTAGTCTCTTTCCTATTCCTGTGCCCAAGTCCTTCAGTTTCCCTCCCAGAGACAACACTGTTACCAATTTAATGTGTGCATCTTTCTTGATATTTCCTCTGAAAATAACAAGTGTGTGTGTATGTGCATTTTAAATATATACAAATGGGTATATTATACACACTGTTTTGAACTTTGTTCTTTTCACTTGAGTATATTTTGGAGTCTTTTTTTCCTTCTAGCACATATACTATATGTGTTGGGGCAGATTTAGAAAGCGGGCAAAGTTCATCTTGTTCTCAATAACCCTGAGCTTCGCTTCAGATCAAGCTGCTTCTTACTTCTGCCTCAGAGGCTGGACCCTGTCAGCTATAGACAGTGTAGTCCCCGGATCACTTGAAGCCGTCCTGCTCAGTGAGACATCCTGCTGTGTGACGGGTTTCACTGAAAGGATCGTGTCCTTTCTTCTTACTGAATTCCCCACATCTAGAATTCGTTCTCACAGTTTAATACGTGCTAGGAGGACCAGTGTCAGCTCCCCACGTGGCTACTCAATTCTTTTTCTAGGTCTTATAGGTGGGGGAAGGATTTTCTGGGCAGTGTGGGAGGTCATCTCAGATCTCCATCTCTACTTTGTGGAAAGAGCCTGGCAGGGGCTGTGCACCGGTGGTGGCTTCCATATTACTGAGGTCACGGTGAGTCCTTTTCCTGAAGAGGTCTGAAATGTAGAAAGCAGAATGTAACTTGGCCCTTGCTTAATATTAAAAGACTGGTTAGAGGATCGCTTGAAGTCAGAAGTTCGAGACTAGCTTGGGCAACATAGCGAGACCCTGTCTCTAAAAACAAAACAAAGGCTGGGCGCGGTGGTTCACACCTGTAATCCCAACACTTTGGAAGGTGGAGGCGGGCAGATCATCTGAGGTCAGGAGTTCGAGACCAGCCCGGCCAACATGGCGAAACCCTGTCTCTAATAAAACTACAAAAAAATTAGCTGGGCATGGTGGCAGGCACCTGTAATCCCAGCTACTGGGGAGGCTGAGGCTGAAGAATCACTTGAACCCGGGAGGCGGAGGTTGTAGTGAGCCAAGATCATACCATTGCACTCCAGACTGGGCAACAAGAGCGAAACTCCATCTCAAAACAAAAACAAACAAACAACAAAATTGCTGTCTACCATCTTATAGTCAGTTTTCTTATCTATCTCTCTGTGTGTGTGTATACACCCACACACATATACACACACACACACACACACATATATAATTATTATTTTTTTTTGGGTGAGAGGCAAGGTCTCAGTCTGTCACCCAGGCTGGAGTGCAGTGGTGCCATCATGGCTCATTGCAGCCTAGAACTCCTGGGCTCACGGGATTCTCCTGCCTGGGTTTTCCAAAGTGCTGGGATTACAGGTGTGAGCCACCACACCCAGTCAGCTGGTTATCTGTAGAAGGAGATATCATATGTACCTTAGACAGTTGCTGTATTGATCAAATGAGGTCCACACAAAAACTTTTTTTTTTTTTTTTGAGACGGAGTCTCCCTCTGTTGCCCAGGCTAGAGTGCAGTGGTACAATCTTGGCTCATTGCAACCTCCACCTTCCGGGTTCACGCCATTCTCCTGCCTCAGCCTCCCGAATAGCTGGGACTACAGGCGCCCGCCACCACGCCCAGCTACATTTTTGTATTTTTAGTAGAGACGGGGTTTCACTGTGTTAACCAGGATGGTCTCGATCTCCTGACCTTGTGATCTGCCTGTCTCAGCCTCCCAAAGCACTGGGATTACAGGCGTGAGCCACTGCGCCCGGCCACACACAAAAACTTCTACACAAATGTTCATAGCAGCATCATGTATAATAGCCAAAAAAGTAGAAACAGATGTCCATCAATGGATTAATGGATAAATAAAAGATGATGTCCAGCCAGGCACAGTGGCCCATGCCTGTAATCCCAGCACTTTGGGAGGCCAAGGCAGGCAGATCACTTGAGGCCAGGAGTTCAAGATCAGCCTGGGCAACTTGATGAAACCCCGTCTCTACTAAAAATATAAAAATTAGCCAGGCATGGTGGCACATGCATGTAATTCCAGCTACTTTGGAGGCTGAGGCACGAGAATCACTTGAGCCTGGGAGGTGGAGGTTACAGTGAGCCAAGATCACATAACTCCACTCCAGCCTGGGAGACAGAGTGAGACTCTTCTCAAAAAAAAAAAAAAAAGGTGATGTCTGTATAATGGACTATTATTCGGCCATAACAAGGAATGAAGTGCCGATACATGCTACAACATGGATGAACTTTGAAAATATTATACTATGTGCAAAGGAAGGTAAGTTACCTTCCCGGGTTCAAGCAATTCTCCTGCCACAGCCTCCCCAGTAGCTGGGACGACAGGCGCCCGCCACCGTGCCCGGCTAATTTTTGTATTTTTAGCAGAGACGGGGTTTCACTATGTTGGCCAGGCTGGTCTCAAACTCCTGACCTCAGGTGATTCACCAGACTTGGCTTCCCAAAGTGCTGTGATTAGAGGCATGAGCCACCGCACCTGGCCTAGTAGAGAGCAATTTTGAATACAGCTGTTAGATTCTGCACTCATGCCTTCTCTAATCCATGTCACCGGAGTAGAAATAATTGCTTTGACAGAACCTGGTGTAGATGTGTCTGTAGGAAGAAACTGTAAAATGAATGGATCATTTCGTGAAATATCTGCCCTTTCCCCACCTTTCTTTTGCTTCTTTGCCTTTTTCTCCCTAGTCTTTTAGGGCGTCAGCCCCCCACCTCTGTGGTTGGGAGGGACTATTGCACGTCTACACTCTCGTGCGAATGAAATAGTGTTTGAGTTCGTTATTTGCATTTGCGCGTTATCTCCCCCAGGAGATGACAGCTTCTCTGCCAGCAGCGGGCAAAGGTGGGCTCTGAAGCAGAGGAGGGGAATTACCAGGAAAACCTCATTTTCTTCTCCTGTCCTAGGGTTTCACTGATGAAGGCCTCTGGGCCACCCACGTTGGGGGTGGGGGCGGTGAGGACCGCCACCTGCCCGCGGCTCCCCTGCAGCCAGGCCAAGCGCGCCGTTGCTAGGGCAACCACCCGGCCAGGCCTGCGGCTGCCGGGAAGCCCCCTCGGCAGCGCGCACGGGTAGGGCTGTGGGGGCGCTGGCCGGCTGCGACGTCGGACCCCCGCCCCTCGGCGCCTGCCAGACTCAGCTCCATTCCCAGTCCCGCCTCCCTCGGTGGGCGGCAGGCCGGAACTCACGAATCAGAGCAGCTGACACATCGTCCGCTAAGCCAATCGCAGCAGATGTGTGATCCCGCCACCGCCCCGGACCCTGGCGGTTGGCGCTGAGTCGGGGACCGCGGGAGTCGCTGCTGAGGCGGCCTCGGTTGCGGTACGGAACGGTGCTGCTCTGCGGGGCCGGTCCAGGCTGGCAGCTGCCGGCGCTTGGCGGTGAGGGCGGGCTCCCGAGTGGCCCCCCACCGAAGGCGGTGGGACCAGCGGCTGAGGCCAGGATGCCGTCCAGGCGGCGCGGCGGCTCCTCACTCATCCCAGGTTAGGGGGACGCGGCGCTCGCTGCGGCTCCGCTCCCCTCTCGTCTCCTCACACCCGGCCCCGTTCCTCGTCCTGGCATCCCTTGGCCCCTTGTCGCCTTCTGCTCGGTGCCTCCCAGTTGTCCAACCCCGCCCCCGAGCGCAGAGCCCCGGGTCTCGCCCGTCCGGCCCCTGCTCCCACGCCCCTTCCCCCATCGCCGGCGTTTCCCGGGCTCGGCTTCGCCCCGGCCGCGGGGGCCTCTCCCCTCTGCCCCTTCTCTCCCTTCTCGCAGCCCTGGGACCACGTCCTAGCCCCACAGTCCCCTGGGATGAGACCTCGTCTCGCCGGGATCGGACATTTGCCCCCACCTCTACCCCGGCTGCGCTTCTTGAGCTCATCGCCCCATCATCCTACCCTTTGTACGTAGTCCTGTCTGCATGGCAGTCGCCCGCCCCGCTCCAGGTGTCCCTGGGTCTTGCCCTTTTGCTCCTAAGCACCTTCCTTTCCCAACTCGCCTCTTCTCCCCTCACTTTGACCACCCACCATCGTGATCTCCTCTTCTTTCCCTTACTCTTAAACCTCCAGACACTTTCCCACTCTGGAATGCCAGATTCATCGCTTTTTTTTTTTTTTTTTTTTTTTAAAAGAGATGGAGTCTCTTATGTTGCCCAGGCTGGCCTCGAACTCCTGACCTCAAGCTATCCTTCTGCTTCGGCCTCCAAAGTGCTGGGATTACAGGCGTGAGCCACTGCGCCCGGCTCAAATCCATAGTGTAATATCTTCATCAGCTGCACCCCATAACATGTAAAGTCCCTTGCCCAGAGTCTAGCACACAGTAGGCCTGGCACATGGTAGGTGGTCACGCATGTTAGCCTCTTCCTCCTTCCAGGCGTGTTGTACTTTCCAGATGATGGTAGCAAGAAGTCCAGTGTCCACAGGGATTTGACTCTGCCTGAAGAATGGTATGGGAGATGGCAGGAGAAATTGGTGAACTCCAGTAAAGCGATTAAATGGTCAATTACTTACTGCATTCATTAAGAAGAAACAATTCTGCTATCCGTGCCATGTACTGTTTTATGTTAACTGCCTTTGTAAAGGATTCTTAGGCTGCTAGTCAGCGGGCTTTGCAGTATAATTACTCCCCATCAGCTCTCCATCCCCATCTGCAGTGTTTGGGGAAACTTTCTTTTTAGGAAAGAAAGAGCCCCTACCTCCCAGCTAAAGTGGCATAGTATATAAGCAATGTTGTACGCGTTTATCTATTAGCTGGATAGTCCAGGGAGCTGCAATGAATTTTCATCTTTTAAGATCCAGGAGGAATCAGGATTTGGATTTCCTGGAATCAGCTGCTGTACAGACCAAATATGCTTAAGAATGAAACTTCTGACAAGTCCTCTAAGAGTGAGAGAGGAATTATCCACCCCTCTCCCTCCCCCTCTCCAAACACTGGCTCTCGGAGGAAATAGCGAGTCGATTTTTAAAAAAGAGTAAAATACGTTTGACTTTTTAAAATGATAAAAGCATTGTCATTGGCCCTGTACTATTCTTGCCACCTTTGCTCTGATGGTCTCAAGCCTGGATGAATCAGTCAGCCTTTTCTGCTCCTGGGCTCCCAGGGCAGGCTGGCAAAAATCATATAACTAAACTGCTGGGTGCTGTTTCTGCACTTCTGGGTCCTGGAGATCCTTTGACTTAACCTCTAGATTCCTCTTATGTCCTAAAATCTAAATGGCTATTTATAGATCTTTACCATTCTTCTCGGACTCTTTGTCCTACTCTTGCTTTCTCTTCATTGCTTATTTTGCCACTTAACTTCACGGAATAAATTGGTGGGCATCAGCCCTGAACTCTTAAGGAGAGGTCATTTTTGTCTGTGCCTGTCTGTACCTGATTTCTAATATCCTTTCCTTTGATCTCAGAAGAAGAGGGGTCTTCCTTTCAAAAGCTAATGTCTTTGATCTCTTCCCATATTACTATTTTTTCTGTTGGACGGTATACATCCTCAGGTTTCCACCATTCAGACCAAAACAAAGCTTTTCTTGATGCTTCCCTTTTCTTTTTTTATTCTTCTCAGATTAGTGTTCTGAGATTAACGTTCGTTCCTTAGGGTTTCATTTTTGTTCTTTTCTCTAATTTCCTTGTGTGATTACACTTCCTTTCATGGCTTCAAATAGCACCTGTATATTTATGGTTTTCCAAGACGTCTATTTGGTCCCCATTTCTCTTGAACCTCAGGTTCTCATTTTCATCTGTGTACTGCATAGCTGTATGTGGATGCTTGATTACTTCAAATGTGGTTACCTTTTCCTTCCCTTTCTGTCCACCCATAGTCCCCTTCAAGCACATATACAAACATTACTATTTTAAGATCTTTACTCTAGAAACCTTAAAATCATCTTCTTTTCTCCTCACATTAAGTCCAGCATAGATCCTATTGTTGTTGCTACCTCAGATCTTTTTTTTTCCTCTCTTCATAAGATCTTTTTTTTTTTTTTTCTCTCTTCATTGCCAGAAGACTGGTTCAGACCTTGGTTATGCTTTTTCTGAACCTTTGGGTCCTGTAGTCTACTTAATCCTCCACATTGCTGCTGGAATTGATTCTATTTCTGAACTATCAATCTGATCATGCTGCTTGTTTTCTTTAAAAATTCTCATCAGCTCCCAAACCCTTAGCGTGTTGAGCCAGTCCTTCCAGGCCTTCTGCAGCATGGGCGCATCCCCTTCCTGGGCCCTTTGTGATCCAGAGAAAAAAACAGTAAAGAAACAGACCATTCACTACCGTAAAATCAAGACTGTGACAGAGATGACTACAGGGTGCTCTGGGAGCATCATCCTGGAGAGAGTGAGGACAAGTTTCTGTCTACAGGCACCTAGGACTTTTTCTGACTACCCCTCCTCCTTAGTTTGGGTTAGGTGACTTTTCTTTGTGTTTCCACAGCACCCTGTACATACTTCCATCTCCATTTTTACCACTTATACCATTTTTACTTTTTCTTTTTTTTTTTTTTTTTTGTGACACAGTCTTGGTCTGTTGCCCAGGCTGGAGTGCAGTGGTATCATCTCAGTTCACTGCAACCTCTGCCTCCAGGGTTTGAGTGATTCTCGTACCTCAGCCTTCCGAGTAGTTGGGATTACAGGCGCCTGCCACCACACTCAGCTAATTTTTGTATTTTTAGTAGAGACAGGGTTTCATCATGTTGGACAGGCTGGTCTCAAACTCCTGACCTCAAGCAGTCCGCCCGCCTCAGCCTCCCAAAGTGCTGGGATTACAGGCGTGAGCCACTGTGCCCAGCCCATTTTTACTATTTATAATGTTCTGTTTTCTTATTTTTCTCCCTGACTTGAGAGTGAACCCTTTAAGAAAAAAGGGTTGTGTCATATCTCATTGTATCTCCAGTTTCTAGCCAATTGCCAGGTACATAGCACTCAGTAAACTAAGTTTTCAGAAGAGCTGAATCTAGACAAGGAAAGGTAAGGGGAGATGGGCAGTTTGGAAGAGAAGGTAACATATAGAAAAGTGTGTCATAGGCTGGGCGCGGTGGCTCACGCCTGTAATCCCAGCATTTTGGGAGGCTGAGGCAGACAGATCAAGACCATCAAGACCAGCCTGGGCAACATGGTGAAACCCCATCTCTACTAAAAATACAAAAATTAGCCGGGCGTGGTGGCAGGCGCCTGTAATCCCAGCTACTCAGGAGGCTGAGGCAGGAGAATCGCTTGAACCTGGGAGGCGGACGTTACAGTGAGCTGACTCCAGCCTGGGCAACAGAGTGAGACTCCATCTCCAAATTAAAGAAAAAAGAAAAATGTGTGATAACCTGGTGCTTTTGGGAAAGAACTGGTAATTTGGAAAGGCTGGAGAATGGGCATAATGAGCGATGAGGCTGGGAAGGTATATAGGAGCCGCTCATGAATGACCTTGTGTGTCCTAACACATAATCCTGATGATAGCGAGGAACCTTTGAACGATTTCTTCCTGGGCAGATCTTAAAAAGTCTGGCTTGTTCCCATCTCAGGCTCTGTGTCTTGCTGCATGCCTTGCCTTTTGCCTCAGCCATATAAAATCATCTCCATTACCTGAACATGCCTAAATGGCTTTGTGTTTCTCTTTCTCCGTGGAATGCGTTTTCCCACTTAGCCACCTGTAGATTATACAGGCTTCTGGTTATCTCTGCAGTAAAGCCTTCCGACATCTGCCTGCAGTCCATGTCTCTTCATCTCTACTGTCCTTTACTTGTTTACATGTCTTTCTCTACTCTAAGGGTAGGGCTTTGAAATCAGGATGGGTTTTGATTCATGTCTGCATCCCCTACTCTGGCAGGTAACATGAATGAGTATTGTGACCAGGTATATTTTGATTATATTTATTTATTTTTCTAGAGATGGGGGTCTTGCTGTGTTGCCCAGGCTGGTCTTGAACTCCTGGCTTCAGGTAACCCTCTGCCTTGACTTCCCAAAGTGTTGGGATTATGGGTGTGAGTCACTGTGCCTGGCCTCAGGTGTATTTTCAGAAAAATTACTCTGATCTCTGGTAGCATTGTAGAGAACAGGTTAGAGAGGGGCAAGACTAGGTGCACAAAGACCAGTTAAGGTGGTCATTATAGGAATGTAGGTGAAAGATAATGAGGCCAGTGAGGCCAAGGGGTTAGATTTGGGAGTGAATTTGTGGAGTAAGGAGAACCGGTTAGGTGTATAGGTGAGAGAGAGGGAGAAGGAAGGGTGAAGGATGACGTACTGAGTTCAGGCTTGGGTGTCTGGGTAATGGTGGTTCTGTTCATCCAGGTAGGAAATACAGGAAAATAAACAAATTTTGAGGGAAAAGGAGAAAGCCAATGATAACATCTTGATGCCCAGGAAATAGCCTGAGAGAGCAGTTGGCCCTAAAGATGGAGATATATATGGAGGGTCTGTGCTAGAATTGAAAGTGAAGTCATCAGAAGTAGGTGAGATTGCCTGGTTCAGTGATTTTCAACATAGGCACTACTTAAAATCACCTGGGGAGCTTTTAAAGAATGAGGATGGGGGATCGAGGCATCCACAGGTATTCTGTATCATTTGGTCTGGTGCAGGGCCAGACCTTGTTACTTTAAAGATGCTTCCCATGAGATGGTGATAGGTATCTAGGACTGAGAACTGGGCTGAGAGCCCAAAGAGGGAGTGAACAATAGTAGTAACTCATCCTTTAAATATCAGGATAGCTGGGTGTGGTGGCTCACACCTGTAATCCCAGAGTTTGGGGAGATTGAGGTGGGAGGATTGCCTGAGATCAGAAGTTTGAGATCAGCCTGGGCAACACAGCAAGATCCCTGTCTCTACAAAATATGAAAAAACTAGCCAGGCACATGTGATGGCACATGCCTGTAGTTCCAGCCATGTAGAAGGCTGAGGCAGGAGGATTGCTTGAGCCCAGGAGTTTGAGGCTGCAGTGAGCTATGATCATGCCATTGCTCTCCAGCCTGAGTGACAGAGTGAGACCCTGTCTGTCTGTCTGCCTCTCTCTCTCTCTCTCACACACACACACACACACACACACACACGCACACCAGGATAAATATTGCCTTTGTTGACATAGTTTCTTGCTTTCCTGGTACTGTGTACATTTACCTATTAAAGGACTTATCACATTTTATTTAAATTATATCTGCTGGGTCCATTTTTATTTTATTTTTATTTTTATTTTATTTTATTATTTTTTTTGAGACGGAGTTTTGCTCTTGTTGCCCAGGCTGGAGTGCAATGGCGTGATCTCGGCTCACCGCAACCTCCGCCTCCCAGGTTCAAGCAATTCTCCTGCCTCCGCCTCCTGAGTAGCTGAGATTACAGGCATGCACCACTACGCCCGGCTATTTTGTATTTTTAGTAGAGACGGGGTTTCTCCATATTGAGGCTGGTCTCGAACTTCTGACCTCAGGTGATCTGCCTGCCTCAGCCTCCCAAAGTGCTGGGATTACAGGTGTGAGCCACCGCGCCTGGCCGGTCCATTTTTACAGCTAAGGAATTCCTTGAAGTCTGAAACCATGCCTTATTTATCTTTTCATCACTGCCTTGCACAGTACTTGATACATTTTAGAAACTTGATAAAAGTTGGTTGAATAAATCAGTTGATAAGTGATATAAAACAGAGCTTGAACTCATGATTTTGCAAACTGACCAGCTGTTTCTTTCTTTGCTGCTTAACAAGTCACTGGTCAAATATGCGTAGTCATTCTTGTTTTAAAAACACACAATCTTGCCGGGCGCAGTAGCTCACGCCTGTAATCCCAGCGCTTTGGGAGGCCAAGGCAGGGGGATCACGAGGTCAAGAGATGGAGACCATCCTGGTCAACGTGGTGAAACCTGGTCTCTACTAAAAGTACAATAATTAGCTGGGCATGGCGGTGGGCGCCTGTAGTCCCAGCTACTCGGGAGGCTGAGGCAGGAGAATCCTTTGAACCTGGGAGGCAGAGGTCGCAGTGAGCCAACATTGCGCCACTGCACTCCAGCCTGGCGACAGAGCAAGACTCTGCCTCAAAAAGAAACAAACAAACCCCAAAACAATCTTTATAAATTAGAGTGGATTAAGATAAATATTATTTGCTCTGTAATGTCTTGGCTTTTAAGGTGGTTAAGCTGTGACAGTTACTACAGAGGTTTATTCAGGCTTTGTCTTTAGAAGATACTATTTAAAATAGACTTTATTTCATACAATTAAGGTATAACGATCTTGTATCTTTTTCAAACAAATAGCTCTTGATTTTAGGCTCATGAGCTTTGGAATTTTTAACTAGAACAAAAACTGTCAATTTGATAAAAGATCTTGAACAGTGGCATAACAATTTCTTTTTAACTAAGAAAATTAAGGAAGTAAGGAATATGCCTCAAGCAAGCCCTATACCTAAATGAATCTCACTGGGATTGGTGATGGGTAGGAAGAAATAAATAATTCCCATGTATTTAAGCACTGTTGTAGGAAGCACCTGTGATTGCTCATATATCGATATCAGTGTATTTTCTTTTCTTCTCTTTTTATTTTGAGACAGAGTCCTACTCTGTCGCCCAGGCTGGAGCGCAATGATACGATCTCGGCTCACTGCAACCTTCGTTTCCCGGGTTCAAGAGATTCTCCTGCCTCAGCCTTCAACTAGCTGGCATTACAGGCTCCCGCCACCACGCCCAGCTAATTTTTGTATTTTTAGTAGAGACGGGGTTTCACCATGTTGGCCAGGCTGGTCTCGAACGCCTGACCTCAAGTGATTCCCCCACCTTGGCCTCCCAAAGTGCTGAGGCGTGAGCCACTGCGCCCAACCTCAGTGCATTTTCTATTTTCTGATTTCTCAGGGCTTAGATATAAACCATGGAATCTTTTGTTCTTTGTTTTTTCTTAAGATTTTGTCAGCTGTTTCTTTTTATAGGATTTGTGGTTGACAGTTCTTTGCTTTTAACATTTGAGAAATGTTGAGAAACTTTTTTCAGATGAGAAACCCTGTCATTAGAATTCATTTTCTTATAGGTAACATCCTTTCTCCCCAGCTGCTTTAGAGGTTTTTTCTTTGTCTTTAGTTTTCAGAAGTTAAATTATGATGTGTCTGCACGAATTTCTTTGGGTTTTCCTGTTTGGAGTTCTCTTACTTTCTTGAGCTGCAGATTCGTCTTTTACCACATTTGAGAAGTTTTCAGTCACTTCTTAGAATAATTTTTCAGTACCACTCTCTGTCTCCTTTCATTCTGTGACTGCATGTTAGATCTTTTGTTACTGTCTCACAGGATGTGAGGCACTATTTTCTTTTAATTTTTTTCCAGTCTTATTTTTTTGTCTGTTGTTTAGATTGGGTAATTCTTGTTTCAAGTTTATTGATTCTTACCTGTGTTATATTCATTCTGCTGTTGAGCTAACCCACTGAGTTATTATTTTGGTTGTTTTTCAGTTCTATAATTTTTATTGGGTTCTTTTTTGTCTATTCTACTTCTTTGGTGAGATTTTCTATTTTGTCATTTGTTTAAAGAGTGTATGTAATGGCCTGTTAAAGAATAGGCTGGGCGTGGTGGCTCACGCCTGTAATCCCAGCACTTTGGGAGGCCGAGGTGGGCGGATCACGAGGTCGGGAGATCGAGACCATCCTGGCTAACACGGTGAAACCCTGTCTCTACTAAAAATACAAAAAATTAGCCAGGCTTGGTGGCGGGTGCCTGCAGTCCCAGCTACTTGGGAGGCTGAGGCAGGAGAATGGCGCGAACCCCGGAGGCGGAGCTTGCAGTGAGCGGAGATCGCGCCACTGCACTCCAGCCTGGGAGACAGAGTGAGACTCGTCTCAAAAAAAAAAAAAGAATAATGGCTACTTTAAAATCTCTGTCAGATCATTCCAACATGTGATTCATCCTGTTGTTGGCATCTGTTAATTGTCTTTTCTCATTCAAATTGTGGTTTTCCTGATTCTTGCTATGATGAATGACTTTTGATTGTATCTTGGACATTTTGGATATTATGTTAGGAGTTATAGATCATATTTAAACTTTATGTTTTAGTAGACAGTCACCTGAGAAGGAGCATGTAGCTCCCAGCCTGCCTTTTGTTTTGTGACAGCTTTATTGAGATATAATTCACATGCCACATGTTCAACCATTTAAAGTGTAAAATTCATTTACTTTTAGTATATTCATATAGTTGTACATCATTACCACAATCAATTTTAGAACATTTTCACTACCCACAAAAAAAACCATACCACACACTCCTTAGCCATTATCCTCAACTCTCCTTCTCTTCATCTTCTCCATCCCTAGGCAACCACTAATCTATTTTCTGTCTTTATAGATTCATATTATATAGAATAGAAATATCTATTTTGAGCACCTAATAAAAACAGAATCATATATAATATTGTCCTTTATTTCATTTTTAGAGTAATATATACTATTATCCTATATTAACTATTAATATTTACTAATTTTTTGGTAATTTTTAAGTATTTATAAGTATAAATATAAATTATATTTATTTATAAATAGTGAGCTGCAATTTATTTTTGTAGTGTTTTTGGTTTCAAAATCCAACTAAAATTGGCTGCATATATAATGAGTTTGGAAGTGTCGTTAAGAATTGGTGTTGCTGCCAAAAGCAATGGCAACAAAAGCCAAAATTGACAAATGGGATCTAATTAAACTAAAGAGCTTCTGCACAGCAAAAGAAACTACCATCAGAGTGAACAGGCAACCTACAAAATGGGAGAAAATTTTCGCAACCTACTTATCTGACAAAGTGCTAATATCCAGAATCTACAATGAACTCAAACAAGTTTACAAGAAAAAAACAAACAACCCCATCAACAAGTGGGCGAAGGATATGAACAGACACTTCTCAAAAGAAGACATTTATGCAGCCAAAAGACACATGAAAAAATGCTCATCATCACTGGCCATCAGAGAAATGCAAATCAAAACCACAGTGAGATACCATCTCACACCAGTTAGAATGGCAATCATTAAAAAGTCAGGAAACAGCAGGTGCTGGAGAGGATGTGGAGAAATAGGAACACTTTTACACTGTTGGTGGGACTGTAAACTAGTTCAACCATTGTGGAAGTCAGTGTGGCGATTCCTCAGGGATCTAGAACTAGAAATACCATTTGACCCAGCCATCCCATTACTGGGTATATACCCAAAGGACTATAAATCATGCTGCTATAAAGACACATGTACACGTATGTTTATTGTGGCACTATTCACAATAGCAAAGACTTGGAACCAACCCAAATGTCCAACAATGATAGACTGAATTAAGAAAATATGGCACATATACACCATGGAATACTATGCAGCCATAAAAATGATGAATTCATGTCCTTTGTAGGGACATGGATGAAATTGGAAATCATCATTCTCAGTAAACTATTGCAAGGACAAAAAACCAAACACTGCATGTTCTCACTCATAGATGAGAATTGAACAAAGAGCACATGGACACAGGAAGGGGAACATCACACTCTGGGGACTGTTGTGGGGTGGGGGGAGGGGGGAGGGATAGCATTAGGAGATATACCTAATGCTAAATGACGAGTTAATGGGTGCAGCGCACCAGCATGGCACATGTATACATATGTAACTAACCTGCACATTGTGCACATGTACCCTAAAACTTAAAGTATAATAATAATAATAATAATAAAAGAATTGGTGTTGCTGGTGCAGTGACTCATGCCTGTAATTCCATCACTTTGGGAGGCCAAGTGCTTGAGCCCAGGAGTTCAAGACCAGCCTGGGTAACATGATGAAAGCCTGTCTCTATAAAAAAATATGAAAATTAGCATGGCGTGGCGGCACACACCTGTAGTACCAGCTACTTGGGAGGCTGAGGCAGGAAGATCTCTTGAACCTGGGAGGGGAGGCGAGATCCTGCCACTGCACTCCAGCCTGGGCAACAGTGTGAGACCCTGCCTAAAAAAAAAGCCACCAACAACAAAAAAAATAAATATATCATATACATTTAATATGTTTTTAAATATGTATTATATATTTATATGTATATTTTTGTTGGTTTTTTAAATATATATTTTTATAGATATGTTTTATATATATTATATATTACACTAATATGATATGCATTAACTATATAAATACATATTAATATGTTTTAAATATATATTTAATATATTAATCTATATTATATTAAATATATTTATATATATATATTTTTTGAGATGGAGTCTCTCTCTGTCGCCAGGTTGGAGTGCAGTGGCGCGATCTCGGCTCACTGCAATCTCTGCCTCCCGGGTTCAAGCCATTCTCCTGCCTTAGCCTCTCGAGTAGCTGGAACTACAGGCATGTGCCACCAAGCCCGGCTAATTTTTGTATTTTTAGTAGAGATGGGGTTTCACCATGTTGGCCAGGATAGTCTCCGTCTCTTGACCTCGTGATCTGCCCACCTCAGCCTCCCCTCCCAAAGTGTTAGGATTACAGGCGTGAGCCACCATACTTGACCCTAATATTATATATATGTATATATATATATTTTTTGAGATGCAGCCTTGCTCTGTCGCCCAGGCTGGAGTGAAGTGGCGGGATCTCTGCTCACTGCAAGCTCTGCCTCCCGGGTTCACACGATTCTCCTTCCTCAGCCTCCTGAGTAGCTGGGACTACAGGTGCCCGCCACCACGCGCAGCTAATTTTTTGTATTTTTAGTAGAGATGGGGTTTCACCATGTTAGCCAGGATGGTCTGGATCTCCTGACCTCGTGATCCACCCGCCTCGGCTTCCCAAAGTGCTGGGATTACAGGCGTGAGCCACTGCGCCCAGCCTCTTAAAATATATTTTTAAGAAGAATGTGTCAATTTTTATTTTAACTTTTGATAGAATTTACCAGTGAAGTCATGTTGTCCTGGTTTTTCTTTTTTTTTTTGAGACGGAGTCTCGCTCTGTCGCCCAGGCTGGAGTGCAGTGGCACGATCTCGGCTCACTGCAAGCTCCGCCTCCTGGGTTCACGCCATTCTCCTGCCTCAGCCTCCCAAGTAGCTGGGACTACAGGCGCCCGCCACGACGCCCGGCTAATTTTTTGTATTTTTAGTAGAGACGGGGTTTCACCGTGTTAGCCAGGATGGTCTCAATCTCCTGACCTTGTGATCCACCCGCCTCGGCCTCCCAAAGTGCTGGGATGTGAGTCACCGCGCCTGGCCAGTGTCCTGGTTTTTCTTTGTGGAAAATTTTAAATTACTCTTTCACTTGCTTTAGTTGTTATAGGTTTATTCAGATTTTTAATATTTTCTTGAGTCAGTATTAGTAGTTTGTATCTTTTAGAAATTTGTCCATTTTATCTAGGTTACTTTGTTGGATTACACTTGTTTATGATCACTTTTATTTTTGTAGGGTTGGTAGTTACGTCTCCTTTTCATTACTGATTTTCATAATTTGAGTCTTCTCTCTTTTGTTATTGGTCGGTCTAGCTAAAAGATTGTTAATTTTGCTGATCTTTTCAAAGAACCAGTTTTTGGTTTTGTTGATTTTCTCTATTCTGTTTTCTGTTGTATTTATTTCACTGTAGTCTTTATTATTTCCTTCTTTCTGATGGTTTTGGTCTTGTTTGCTCTTTTTCTTTTCTTTTTTTTTTTTTTTTGAGACGGAGTCTTGCTCTGTCGCCTGGGTTGGAGTGTAGTGGCACGATCTTGGCTCACTGCAGCCTCCGCCTCCCAGGTTCAAGTGATTCTCCTGCCTCAGCCTCCCGAGTAGCTGGGATTACAGGTGCCTGACACCACGCCCAGCTAATTTTTGTATTTTTAGTAGAGATGAAGTTTCACCATGTTAGCCAGGATGGTCTCAATCTCCTGACCTCGTGATCTGCGTGCCTCAGCCTCCCAAAGTGCTGAGATTACAGGCGTAAGCCATTGCACCCAGCCCTGTTTGCTCTTTTTCTAGTTTCTTAAGGGAGAAAGTTAGGTTGTTGATTTGCAATCTTTTTTAATACAGGTGTTTACAGCTATAAATTCCCTCATAGCACTGCTTTTGCTGCATCCCATAAGTTTTGTATTTTCAACTCGAAGTATTTTGTAATGTTCCTAATGTTTTTTTTTTTTGGCTCATTGGTTATTTAGGAGGGTGGTATTTCATTTCCACATATTTGTAAATTTCCCAAACTTTTTTTTTGGTTATTGTTTTTTAATTTTATTTCATTTTGGTCAGATAATATACTTTATATGTTTTCAGTGGTTTAAATATATTGGGACTTGTTCTAAAGCCTAACACATGGTCTATCCTAGAGAATGTTCCATGTCATTTGAGAACAATATATATTTTGCCATTGTTGCTTGGAGGCTTTTATAGATATTTGTTAGATCTAGTTGATTTGTAGTATTGTAGTCTTCTATTTCCTTGCTGATATTTTGTCTAGTTGCTTTATCCATTAGTGAAAGTGGGATAGTGAGGCCTCCAACTGTTATTGTTAAATTGTCTATTTCTCACTTGAATTCTGTCAGTTTTTGCTTCATGTATTTTAGGGCTCTGTTGTTATTTGCATATATGTTTATAATTGTATTTTTTTGATGAATTGTTGGATTTTCCCTCTTATAAAATGTCTTTTTTGTCTCTCTTTTGGTAACAATGTTTGTCTTAAAGTGCATTGTATCTGACATTGTATAGTTTGCTGTTTGCATGGTATATCTTTTACCTTTGTTTTGCTTTCAGCCTGTTTGGTCTTTGAATCTAACACATCATTTATTTATTTATTTGTTTGTTTGTTTGTTTGTTTGTTTTGAGATGGAGTCTTGCTCTGTTGTCCGGGCTGGAGTGCACTGGTGCGATCTCGGCTCCGTCTCCCGGGTTCAAGTGATTCTCCTGTCTCAGCCTCCCGAGTAGCTGGGACTACAGGCATGTGCCACCACGCCTGGCTAATTTTTTGTATTTTTAGTAGAGGCGGGGTTTCACCATGTTGACCAGGATGGTTTTGATCTCCTGACTTTGTGATCCGCCCGCCTCGGCCTCCCAAAGTGCTGGGATTACAGGTGTGAGCCACCGCGCCTGGCCTTTTTCTTTTTTTGAGATGGAGTCTGACCCTGTCACCCAGGCTGGAGTGAAGTGGCACGATCTCGGCTCACTGTAACCTCCGCCTCCCGGATTCAAGCAATTCTCCTGCCTCAGCCTCCTGAGTAGCTGTGATTACAGGCACCTGCCACCATGCCCAGATGATTTTTGTGTTTTATTAGAGACAAGGTGTCACCATGTAGATCAGTCTGGTCTCAAACCCCTGACCTCAAGTGATCTGCCCGCCTTGGCCTCCCAACGTGTTGGGATTATAGGCGTGAGCCACCGCACCCGGTCCCCCTTAAGATTCATTCTGATGTCATTTTCTTCATGTAGCCTTTTCTGAGCCCATGGATGTGATCCTTCCTTGAAATGCCCGTATGTCTTTGTTCATGCCTTTTGTATGATCTTTTTATTATTTTATCATGGCATATATGGTTAGTTTCTTGTCTTCTCTCCTTGCTAAGCTACTAGATTTTTGAAGGCAGATGATAAATCATACTCATTTATATGCTCATTTAATGTATGTAACATTTAATTGAAATGTATGAGTAAGAATTTTCTACCCTGTAAAAATTAAATAACAGTACATGGTTGTACATATGATATGTTTTTATAATTATTAGAAAGGTATAACAAGACAATGAAAGTTCAGTTTTGCCCACAGAAATTGGTATTATAGGGCTGGGCACGGTGGCTCACGCCTGTAATCCCAGCACTTTGGGAGGCTGAGGCGGGCAGATCACAAGGTCAGGATATCGAGACCATTCTGGCTAACACAGGTGAAACCCCATCTCTACTAAAAATACAAAAACGTTAGCTGGGTGTGGTGGTGGGCGCCTGTAGTCCCAGCTACTTGGGAGTCTGAGGCAGGAGAACGGCATGAACCCGGGAGGCGGAGCTTGCAGTGATCTGCGATTGCGCCACTGCACTCCAGCCTGGGTGACAGAGCAAGACTCCATCTCAAAAAAAAAAAAATTGTTATTATAGTGTTTTATTTTATTTTATTTCATTTTTTTGAGACAGAGTCTGGCTATGTCATCTAGGCTGGAGTGTAGTGGCGCAATCTCAGCTCACAGCAACCTCTGCCTCCCCGGTTCAAGCAATTCTTTTGCCTCAGCCTTTTGAGTAGCTGGGACTTCAGGCATGTACCACCATGCCTGGCTAATTTTTTTTTTTTTTTTTTTGGTATTTTTAGTAGAGACAGCATTTCACCATGTTGGCCAGGCTGGTCTCGAACTCCTGACCTCAAGTGATCCACCCACTTCAGCCTCCCAGAGTGCTGGGATTACAGGCATGAGCCACTGCACCTGGCCATAGCAGTGGTTTCTGATCAAATATTTGATGCCCAGCTTTTCATAGAGAACATCACAAAATTCCAGCTCCAAGTAATTTTGGGCTAGAGGCATAATTTCCCACAACAAACATGGGAAGCCTACTTTCATATGAGAGTGACTAGGCTAAAGCAAAACTAAACTGGAAAATGTACAGGAAAGGTAGAGCTATTTGCCAGGCTACTTTCTAGCCTCCGTATTTATCTGTTATTTCTTGAGTCCAAATCTAGTTCTCCATTCTTAATCTCTCCCAGATGAAATCTTCAGGGACTTGAAGAAAGTGTGCAAATATGCATCCTGCTCATTTTTGTAAGTAAAGCATAATGGCTACATGGATTTATAGTTTTCTTCTGTCATTCTAATTAGAGCTGAGGTGGTCATGATAGGACAATTCTGGAGAAAATGCAGTTCAAAAGCTGAGTATATTTTTAAAAGCTGTATGCTAATGAAAGCCTTATAAATAATAGCAGATGGTCTTAAATTTACTTCATTTGCACCATAATTGTTGCATACCTGGCTTTTTGTTCATGCCAAGCCTAATAATGACTGGGCCATACCATGGTATACATCAGATCTGGGTTCCAGCTTGGCAAATAATTTGCCATGTAGCAGTATATTAAGGAAGTTTTTTTATCCCTTCTGGGCCTCAGTTTCCTTATGCGTAAAATTCTAGAACAGAAATGTTCCTTTACTTTATGATTCGTTGCAGCAATGGAAGGGATTGCAAACAAAGATTTTGATTCATTCATCAACGAGAGTGCCAAGTGATGATAGAGGCAGATGAAATAGACTGATCAATAAAGGGAGTGGATTAGAAGAGCAAGGGTCAAAGGGAAAAAAAAGGAGGTGAACTCTGTATTTTTAGTTTTTTTAAATGTAGTCAAACCATATTATAACACTGGAACCAAAAGAAAAAACTAATGTTCTAATCCTAGGAAAGCATTAGCTGTCTGGGCTTTTATTGAGAAAGTTTTAGCAGGATCAGTCAATGCACATTTATCAAGTGCTCAATATGCTTGTAGTATATTGTTATATACTGTGGAGAAACTGAAAAAGATAATATATAGTCAATATGTCCCAAGAACTCACAACTAATTACACTTATAGAATCTAATTACAGCCATAATTACCTTATTGGCAATCTAAAATTCATTAATTCATTCAAAAGGCTCTACTTTCAAGGAGCTCACAGCCTACTGGAAAAACAGACAAAGTAACCACGTAGTGTGAGATGTGATACAGAGTAAATACAAGGGCACTAGGAAGGACACCTGTGTCATATGTGGCAGAGAGCTGTCAGGAAAGCTGCGCAGGAAAGATGGCATTAAAGTGGAATGTTGAAGGATGAGTGAGAGTCATCAGGCAGAGAGACATGCAAAAGCTGTAGTGCATGCAGAGGCTCAAACAAGGAAGGGATGCTTCAGGTGGATGACAGTGGCACTGGGTGAGTGTGTGGGGGTGGTGGGTGGGTGGGTGGTAAAACAGGCTGGGCAGCAGACAAAGGCTGGGTCAGGAAGGGCCTTGTACTAACGTTATGGTGAGGACTTTTTTATTTTTTTGAAAAAAGTAGAAAGTTGTGGAAGAGTTTTAAGCAAGGGAACATCATAAGTATATTTGCATTTTGGAAAGATTGTTCCTGGCTGGGAGCAGTGGCTCACACCTGTAATCCCAATGTTTTGGGAGGCCAAGGTGGGTAGATCACCTGAGGTCAGGAGTTTGAGACCAGACTGGACAACATGGTGAAACCCCGTCTCTACTAAAAATGCAAAAATTAGCTGGGTGTGGTGGCACACGCCTGTAATCCCAGCTACTTGGGAGGCTGAGGCAGGAGAATTGCTTGAACCTGGGAGGTGGAGGTTGCAGTGAGCCGAGATTGTGCCACTGCACTCCAGCCTGGGCAACAGAGTGAGACTCCGTCTTAAAAAAAAAAAAAAAAAAAAGATAATTCCTGAGACAAGTTGGTGATTCAACTGATGGAAAGAAGTCAGAACTCAGACCATTTAGGAGGCTGTGGAGTTCATATGAGAAAGGAAGAGGGTGAGGATTAAACTGATTTTTTTTTTCCTAATTATCAGCAGGGAAAAAATTGAGGGAAATCAAGTAAAGGGAGATGAAGGAGGAAGAATTGACAGGGCTTTACCAGTTACTCATGGAGAGCTTAAGGGAGAAACTACATAAAGGTTCCCTGGTTTTAAGCTTGAGAATCAGAGAGAAAGTGGTTCATTGACCAATGGAGGAAAGGGAAGAGTAGAAGAGATTTACTAGAGAAGGTAGGTTCCATTTAGTGTTCATTGAGTGTAACATGCCGGTGAACATCTGGATAGAATTGTCCCTTAGCCTTTAAATGATCAAGTCTGAGATTGGGATAGAAGTCTTGGTTGCAAATCGATTTGAGTCATTACAGTGTAAGTGGGAGCTGGCTGCAGATGAAGCAGGGTGAGAGTAGGAGTGTGAGTAAGGGAATGCAGTGCTGTAAATTAATATTTGATCACTGCTTTGTGATGTTGGTTTTGAAACATAAGTTTGAATACAGAGTTGACTTTTTAAAATCTGGGCTTTTCTCTTTAGTGTCATTGATTACTGTTAGTATTCTAACAATTAATATCTGTAGGACTCTTTCTTTCCAAAGACTTGGAAAAACTGTTTTTCCTCTCTGCTATGAATTTTGTAATTATTTTATTGATTGCAGAATATCTTTTTGAGGCAGTGATTGAAATTGCAAAGTTTTTGTCATCGCTTCCACATTACTTTCTTTCTGTTTATTCATAGTTCCTTGTTTCATTTTTGCTGTTTATTTGTTGACTATTTGCTTTATATCAGATGACTTTATAGGCATTTTAAGGAGATTTAAGAAAGATTTCACTAGTTACCTATTTGTCTATAAATTCCTTGCTTAGGCCAAGTGTGGTGGCTCACGCCTGTAATCTCAGCACTTTGGGAGGCCGAGGTGGGTGGATCACAAGGTCAGGAGATCGAGACTATCCTGGCTAACACGGTGAAACCCTGTCTCTACTAAAAAATACAAAAGAAGAATTAGCTGGGCATGGTGGCGGGCACCTGTAGTCCCAGCTACTTGGGAGGCTGAGGCAGGAGAATGGCATGAACCCGGGAGGTGGAGCTTGCAGTGAGCTGAGATCGTGCCACTGCACTCCAGCCTGGGCCACAGAGTGAGACTCCATCTCAAAAAAAAAAAAAAAAAATTTCCTTGCTTTGTATTTTATCTGGTGTTCATGTATCTGCTGCATATTAAATGATGAATGGGTTTTAATTTGTGATGTAAAGGAACTTAAATATTAAATAGTCTAGTGAGGTAAACTAACCACAATACAGCGGTATGTGTACTTTGAGGTTACAGAAGAGGGAAAAATTGATTTTTGTGCAGGAAAGATGAAAAAAGGCAGTCAGGGACAGGTTGACTGAGGAGATATGTGTAAAAGAGAGAAAGTGGCATGGTACTGGAGGCGGCACCATGAGCAGAGGCCGGGCGTGGAGGGGTCTGATGTCAATGGGGAATGGTTCTCAGGGGGTCAGGCTGCATGGGAGGAGTGCTGGGAGGTGAAGGTAAAGGTGGAAGATAAGCAGGAGACAGTGAAGGAAGGGTGCCCTGGGCCCCTGTTCTTTAAAAGCCCCTTCACATGTTTCCATGTGATTGCCCCAGCAGTGCTGTGAGAGAACTTGTAGGTGTCCCTTTTTCCTTTGCATTTTGTCTCCAGTCTGTCTTCTTCCTTTCATAATTTCTACTCTAATTACTTGTGAAGAAGGGTTTGGTTATCATTATCTCTATTTTGTGGATGACAGAACTGATGCTTAATGATTTATCTAGTGCCATGTGACTAAGAAAAAACTGATTCCAGACTAGAGCCCAGGTCTTCTGACTCTAATACACCAGGCTTCTTTTACATTAATTCAATGCCATCTTCTCTTCTACTTTTTCTATTCAGTTACTTTTCATTCTAAAGGTTATGAGGGGCTGGGTGTGGTGGTTCATGTTTGTAATTCCAGCACTTTGGGAGGCTGATGTGGGAGGATCACTTGAGGCCAGGGGTTCAAGACCAGCCTGGGCATCATAAGGAGGCCTTTTCTCTACAAAAAAGAAAGAAAGAAAGAAACAAAAAATTAGCCAGGTATGGTTTGCATGCCCCTGCAGTCCCAGCTACTTAGGAGGCTGAGGTGGGAGGATCACTTGAGCCCAGGAGTTGGAGGCTGCAGTGAGCTATGTGCCATTGCACTCCAGCCTGGGTGACAGACTAAGACCCTGTCTCAAAAAAAAAAAAAAAAAAAAAAAGTTACAAGGTTGGTAGAAAAATGGCATAAACTTGAGTTACCGAATAAGAATATATAATTTGAAGAAATTTGCTTTTTTTGTTCCTCATCATGGGTGGTCTAAACAGATTATAAACATGAGCTTGACGAATCTAGAAGATAAATAGTTTAGCCAACAATGACTTCCTGATTTATAGGTCTGAGAAGTTTGGAACTTGGTAACTTCAATTTTTTATTTTGTTTTATTTCATTTTAACTCTTTATTATGAAAAATTTCAAACATATCCAAAATAGAGACAGCTATATTGAGCCCTCAAGTACCCATCACCCAGCTTCAACAATGAGCTCATGGCAGTCTAATTTCATATATACCCTCCACACATTCCTGCTCTCAGATATTTCTGAAGCAAAGCCGAGACATCATTTCATTTAACTTGAACCTTTACAGATGTTATGCTTTAGTTTAACCTGTGCTCCTGTCTCCATTTGTGTTCTAGGCATTAGGTCCAGTTCTTGGTATGGGTTTTTTTGAATTTCACTGCTCCTTTAAGTAGTGAGTATCAGCTGACTTTCAAAGATTGTCAGCTGTGTATACCATATTCTTCTTGCCATTTGCGACTCGTTAGTGGGTCTGGTGCCAGCCCCTAACGTGCAGCTAGGAAAAGTTGTTCCCATGTTGATGCTCTGACCATGAGCTGACAAGAATGGATCTTGCAACAATGGTTTCATTTAGGTCAGATTTGAAGTTTCTACTGCATGGCAAAGCTGTCATTCAAAATCAGTCTCTGTGCATTTATTCATTGGCAAGTTCAAGCATGTGATAAAATTATTTTTCCTTTTGCTAACAGGCTAGAAGTAAATGGAGAAACCAGATACAGACTGGACTTTAGTCAGCAGGCACAGTGGTATTGGCTGTTGCTGTTTGCCACGTTGGTTGGCATCATGAATGGGCATGAGAGGCAAGGAACTAGTGATTAACAAAGGAAAGACAGTTTTTAGGGGTGTTGTTACATTCCTATAATTTATCTTTTGCTAGGACATGTCCCCAGCATCTCTTTGGACCTAGAATATAGCCATGTTCCTGATTATAACAGCAGGGTGTGGTGAATGTGCTCTTGAGTGTGTGTACCTGGGCCTGTGTGTGTGCACTGGGTATTGGGCATGGCCTTGCTGGCTACTGACCTCTGTATCTCTACTTTTGTTGACTGATCCTGTTTTTGGTTAGCAATCTTAGTTTATAAAATTTGCAAATATGTAAGTATAGAAATGTAATGTCAGCACTCTCTTCTCTAAGGCATTATTTCTAGGAGTCTATTTCATTTGGCCTGCTGGGAAAGAGCAGTTCTATTATTAATAGTGATTCCTCAGATACGTTTATTGCAGTGTTTCAGTGCTTTTTCTTTCCCCTGGAGATAAAACTGAGCCTGAATTTTTTTTTTTTTTTTTTTTGAGACGGAGTTTCACTCTTGTTGCCCAGGCTGGAGTGCAATGGCACGATCTTGGCTCACCGCAACCTCCACCTCCTGGGTTCAAGCGATTCTCAAGCCTCAGCCTCCTGAGTAGCAGGGATTATAGGAACGCGCCACCATGCCTGGCTAATTTTGTATTTTTAGTAGAGACGGGGTTTCTCCATGTTGGCCAGGCTGGTCTCGAACTCCTGACCTCAGGTGATCCGCCCGCCTTGGCCTCCCAAAGTGCTGGGATTATAGGCGTGAACCACCACGCCCGGCCCATTCTGGTATTCTTTTTAGATCAGCCTTAGCTCTGTAAATGTCCTAGTTGAGAAAATATTGATCTGTTTGTCTGAAAATACAGCAAAGTGGAGTTTAAAAGTAAGGGAAAGAGGGCCGGGCACAGTGGCTCATGCCTGTAATCCCAGAGCTTTGGGAGGCTGAGGCGGGTGGATCACCTGAGATCAGGAGTTCAAGGCCAGCCTGGGCAACATGGTGAAACCTCATCTCTACTAAAAATACAAAAATCAGCTGGACGTGGCGGCACATGCCTGTAATCCCAGCTACTGGGGAGGCTGAGGCAGGAGAATCACTTGAACTCAGAAAGCGGAGGTTGCAGTGAGCTGAGATTGTGCCATTGCATTCCAGCCTGGGTGACAGAGAGAGACTCAGTCTCAATAAATAAATAAGTAAAAAGAAATAAAGTAACGGATAGAGGCCATGTTTGTGTGTGTGCATGCACGCGCACACGTGTGTAAACACACATGCACACAGTGTTTCAGTATATAAGGGTAATGATCAGGCCAGCTTTTACTGTACTTCTTAAATCAAAGGACTACCTTTTTTAGAATTTGAGAAGAATTAGTATGAAGGTGTGAGTGGAGCCTCAAACACTATAGTCTCTTATCTAGAAAAAGGTACTTCCCAGTTTGGTTAGGTACCTGTTTTTTTTTTTTTTTTTTTTTTTTTTGTGAGACGGAGTCTTGCTCTGTCGCCCAGGTTGGAGTGCAGCAGTGTGATCTCGGCTCACTGCAAGCTCCGCCTCCCAGGTTCACGCCATTCTCTTGTCTCAGCCTCCCGAGTAGCTGGGACTACAGGCGCCCGCCAGCATGCCTGGCTAATTTTTTGTACTTTTTAGTAGAAACGGGGTTTCGCCATGTTAGCCAGGATGATCTCGATCTCCTGACCTCGTGATCCGCCCGCCTCGGCCTCCCAAAGTGCTGAGATTACAGGCGTGAGCCACTGTGTCCTGCCAGGTACCTGTTTTTTGTAGGCTCAGTATACACTGTGAGCTGGTGCTCTGCTAAGTATGCTCTGGTAGAGGACGGGACATAGGCAAATCTCTGGGCTTCAGGCATTCAACATCTTTTGGACTAAGTAAAATATATATGATTCAATGAATAGTGTCCTTTGAAGAATAGGTAAGATTTAGAGAAGTCACAAGGAGAATGTGCTATTTGGGCCTCAGTTTGTACATCTATAAAATGAGAGCATTATACGTAGGTGATCTAAAGGCCCCTCTTAGGACTGATTCTGCAAGTTAAGAAACATCCAAAGAGAGAAAATTAGGCTTCACAAGCTTAATGAAAACAAATGAGAATGTTTTTGGAGAAGCCAAAATCCCTTTGTTTTCCCTTTTTGGTATCCCTTACAAGGCCTTTGATCATTTACTTGTATTCAGATATCTTGAAGGGCTATGGAACATACTCTCCCCCTATTAATTAACATACATTTAGTGAATGCCTTTTAATGTTTAATTTAAAATACAGCAGAAATTAAAACTTGAAGAAAATCACTCAAATTTGTGTCAGTTGACAACTAACAAGTATGCTTGAATATATGGCAAGGTATTCTTTGCCCTAAATTATCCCTTAGTAAAGAGGGAGTTGCCTTCATTTGAGTCCTTGTGAAACTTCTGAAGGTGAGGGGTGCCTTCTCAATTACTTTGAACAACAAACTACTGTTTTGGGATGATAAGCTATTATCATCAATTAGTGCTACTTTTTGGATGCCTATAGGGATTTCCTGACAGAAGCAGTGGAAAAACAGGCAGAGAAATTTAACACAGTTTGATGTTGGAGGCCTTAAAATAAGCTTTTTTTTTTTTTTTTTTGAGATGGAGTCTCACTCTGTCGCCCAAGCTGGAGTGCAGTGGTGCAGTCTCAACTCGCTGCAACCTCCGCCTCCTGGGTTCAAGCAATTTTCTGCCTCAGCCTCCCGCGTAGCTGGGATTACAGGTGCCCGCCACCATGCCTGGCTAATTTTTGTATTTTTAGTAGAGACGGGGTTTCACCATCTTGGCCAGGCTGGTCTTAAACTCCTGACCTTGTGATCCACCCGCCTCGGCCTCCCAAAGTGCTGGGATTACAGGCGTGAGCCACTGCACCCAGCCCAAAATAAGCCTTTAAGTGACCATTTGGAAAACAAATACCAGGCTTTGAGCAGAGGAATGGCACTATCTTTTTGTTTAATTAATTAATTAATTAATTAAGTTAGTTTTTAGAGCTGGGGTGTGGCTCTGTTGCCCAGACTGGAGGGCAGTGGTGTGATCATGGCTCACTGCAGCGTCGACCTCCTGGATATCAGCAATCCTCCCACCTCAGCTTCCCCAGACCTTTTGTTTTATAAAAACAAGGACCCCTCTGGATGCCGAGTTGAGAATAGACGCTAATGGGCAGCAGTAGAAGTAAGGATACCTGTCAGTAATCCTGGTGCAAGATGCTGGCACTGGTAGTGGATGTGTTGAGAAGTAGTCTGATTCTGACTGTATTTTGAAAGTAGAGCCAACAGAATTTTTTTTTTTTTTTGGTCAGATTTGGATGTTGGGTATGAGAAAGAGATGAATCAAATATTTATTAAATCCTTTATAATCAAGCACACTTCACCCTCCCTTACCTAACAATTCCTCTTCTAAAATTTAGTTTAAGAAAACAATCGTGTGTAAAGATGTTTGTAAATACAAGAATAGTTATCATAGTAATATATCACAGTAATGAAGATTTAAAAACATGCAAATAATAATGGAGAATCAGCTAAATAAATGCTGGTAAATCCTTTCAGTAGAGTACTATGCAGCCATTAAAATGACCTACAAGTATGTTTTTGGACAAGGAAATGCATTACAAGTATATTTCCAGGTTTAGTTTTTGTATGTATTTTGCTGGGAATTTGAGGTTTCTTTTTTTTGTTTTTCAAAATTAGTTTTCAATACTGAGAGTATTTTAATGGGAAGTCATTAGAGGGTATCAGAAACTATTGGTTGCTGCTTTAGTAATGTAGAAGGCTCTCATGTTAACTTTTGATTGGTGAATATTTTGTATCTCTACTTTCAAAGGTAGTTACCTTGTTTTTCTGTGATCAAATTGTTGCTAAGGAAATTTTATTTTCTTGCTCTCTTTCAGCAAATCAACTAAGGTAATTTTTGAAAGAAGTTGAATCATTTATTACCTGTTGCATTCTGACATGTATCAGAAGTTGGCAAGTTAAGTGTAATTTAAAATAGTACAAAATTTTATCAAAAAGCTTTGCCATTTCAGAGTAGTTATTTATCTTCCCTCATGTATCATATATGTAACCCCCTAAATAAATGGAATATACTAGAAGAATCATTCCTGTATAACTGTCTGTATAAATGGTTGAAATGAAATCAACCATATTGGATCCATGAGCTTATTGGATCCATAAGAACACTTCTCTTTGGTTCACTGAATGAGTTTGGTTTGCTTTGTTCAGATTTTAAATCAATTTTTATTTAAGTGTTCATAAGATGGAAAATACAAGACTTCTTCTAGGATCATTTCTCTGCTATAAATTATTTGCTTCATATATTTCTATCACACCCAATCTGTTATCTGTTCAATCACAAACATTAATTGGAAAATTGAGGATCAGAAACTCCTGTTCTTGGTCCTCTCCTGCCATCTGTCTTCCTCCTTCCCTCATGTTTCCCCTCAAATCTCTTGTGATTAAAAAAAAACATTTTTGAAATTACTACATAATAAAATAGAATTTTTTATGCACAGTTCTGTGACTTTTGATACGTATATTGAGTCATGTAACAGTTACAATACAGAAAAGTTCCATCATCCCAGTTATATCCCTTGATAGTCACATAGTCCCCTGGCATCCACTGATCTATAGTTTTGTCTTTTTGAGGATGTTTTGTGAAAGGAATACTTTTGAGAATGGCTTCTTTTTTTTTTTTTTTTTTTTTTTTGAGACAGTCTCGCTCTGTCACCCAGGCTGGAGTGCAGTGGCACGATCTCGACTCACTGCTAGCTCCGCTTCCTAGATTCACTCCATTCTCCTGCCTCAGCCTCCCGAGTAGCTAGGACTACAGGCGCTCGCCAACACGCCTGGCTAATTTTTTGTATTTTTAGTAGAGATGGGGTTTCACCGTAGCAAGGATGGTCTCGATCTCCTGACCTCATGATCTGCCCACCTTGGCCTTCCAAAGTGCTAGGATTACAGGTGTGAGCCTCCGCGCCCAGCCGGAAGCTTTCTTTTTTTGAATCTGTAATATGGTTTTACTTTCTTTAACCAAAATGTTATTGTATAATAGGATTGACTCTTCTCTGTTTTCTACATTATTCTCTTTTCTTGCCGTTGTTTCCTTTTCTTTCTACCTGGCTCCTTTTGAATTGAACATTAGGATATCATCTTAAGTGTGTCTTTTAACATAATGGATACAATGTTCTGCATAGACTTTTTTTTTTTTTTTGAGACAGAGTCTTGCTCTGTTGCCCAGACTGGAGTGCAATGGCGCGAACTCGGCTCGCTGCAAGCACCGCCTCCCGGGTTCACGCCATTCTCCTGCATAGACATTTTAATGCTATATTGCCACCAATTATCTTAATACTTTTTTCTTTGCAGTTTTTTCTTATTAAGCTGATATTTTAATCTCAACCTAGTCTTTGTGATTCTTTGTTGAAGGTTTATATAGTGCCTGGCACAAAACTGTGTGCTCAAACGTATATTGAATGAATGATTAAAAGATTATACACATGAATAAATAAGAACCAGTTCTTAGTTGGTGTATTCTACTGAGACTGTCAAAGCATTTCTCTAGTAATGAATTCCTTTTTTAAAAAAAAGCTGTATTGAAGTGTAATTTATATATATAGTATGTGAACTTCCCAAATCTGAGACAGGTATCAGTTAATTTAGAAAGTTTATTTTGCCAAGGTTGGGGAACACGCCTGTGAAACAGCCTCAGGAAGTCCTGATGACCTGTGCCCAAGGTGGTTGAGATACAGCTTGGTTTTATACATTTTAAGGAGACATGAGACATCAATCAATATATGTAAGAAGTACATTGGTTCTGTTTGGAAAGGTGGGACAGCTCGAAGCAAAGGCAGGAAGACTTGAAGCGGGGAAGGGGCTTCCAGGTCACTGATAGGTGAGAGACGCACAGTTGCATACTTTTGAGTTTCTGATTAGCCTTTCCAAAGGAGGCAATCATATATGCATCTATCTGTCTGACTGAGACTGACACCTGTCTCAGATTTTGGAGGTTCACATACTATATATATAAATTACACTTCAATACAGCTTTTTTTTTTAAAAAAGGAATTCATTACTAGAAAAATACTTTGACAGACAGTGAGCAGAGGGATGACTTTGAATAGAATGGGAGGCAGGTTTGCTATAATCAGTTCCCAGCTTGACTTTTCCCTTTAGCTTAGTGATTTGGGGGCCCCAAGATTTATTTTCCTTTCACAAGTATGAGGGTGTAATTCAATAATTTTTTAGTAGATTTTATAGGGTTGTACAACTATGACAACAGTTCAGTTTTAGAACAGTTCAGTCACCGCAAAAAGTTCCTTCATGTAAGCTTGCACTTAAATCCCTGCTTCTTCACTCTGCTGTCTCTATAAATTTGCCTTGTCATTTAAATGTATGCTTATGTTGCTCTCATATATATATGTATATACACACACACTTTTAGGATTGTTTATATCTAAACAACTTTAATGAAGTATATATAGTGTAAAGTATATGTACTTTATTTAAGTATATATACTTAAAGTATATATACTGCCTTTGCTTCGAGCTGTCCCACTTTTCCAAACAGAACCAATGTACTTCTTACATATATTGATTGATGTCTCATGTCTCCTTAAAATGTATAAAACCAAGCTGTATCTCAACCACCTTGGGCACAGGTCATCAGGACTTCCTGAGGCTGTTTCACAGGCGTGTTCCCCAACCTTGGCAAAATAAACTTTCTAAATTAACTGATACCTGTCTCAGATTTGGGAAGTTCACATAATATATATAAATTACACTTCAATACAGCTTTTTTTAAAAAGAAGTGTGTACACACTTTATAATTGTTTTCATTTTTAAGCATGGCTTTCTAGGAGTTG
This sequence comes from Pongo pygmaeus, assembly GCF_028885625.2. Classification (NCBI taxonomy): domain Eukaryota; kingdom Metazoa; phylum Chordata; class Mammalia; order Primates; family Hominidae; genus Pongo; species Pongo pygmaeus. Next base: position 21,551,743 of record NC_072379.2, on the reverse strand, counting down.
CCTTCCTGTCTGTATAGCTTAGTGATCAGTGCTTGGACAGTGGTTGCCTCAGACATCTTGAGCCAGTAAGGCGTTTGTCCTCTGCCAGTAGATCTCTGTGGGTAGAGAGCACATACAAAGTTTAAGCTGTTTTCAGATCTGCCGTCTTTTACTTTCCACCCAGTCCTTTCATGTCTCCTCTGTGCCTGCATGCCACTTCTGGGTTGGCCAACAAATGTGCCCCACCCGGACTGCAACCTCCGCCTTCTAGAGCTGTTCACCCTCTCACTCGCCTCCCACCTGCTCCATCACTTACTCTGACAGTGCAGGTGGTCATGTGTGTTCTTCCCCACTCCAAACTCAGTGAACTCCCTTCCACTCCAGCAGCAAAGCTGTCAGTCCTAATGGTTTGCCTTGCCCTGCTCTGCCTTGCAGAACCTCTGTACCTACTGAATGGGTAGATGAGGTGGGAGTAACCTTACACAGACTCTTATTGTTCTTACCCACCTTTTAGCAGTTTTTCAAGCATAAATGCTTCTCAGGTTGTTGTATTCTTCTGGTGGATTTCCAGAGCACTGAAAGGGTTGTTTTGCCCATTTCACCCAGCTTTATCATTGGTTTTTGGGGAGAGGAATTAACTACCTTCTCACTAGGCTGTAGCTGGAAGTCTTCCCTCTCAGAATGTATTTTTTAGTGTAGTTAGTCATTTCTCCAGGTATATTTACTATATCCTAGGGTTCTCCAGAAAAACAAAACTAAACCCCTGTGTTAGGGTTTTACAGAAAAACAACCAGTAGTCAGGGTAAGGCAAACCATTAGGACTGGCTGCTTTGCTAGTGGGTTGGAAGGGATCTCACTGAATTTAGAGTGGTGGATAACACGCATGCCCACTCTGTATATGGGGAGGGGTTGGGGGTAGGGAGGGAAAGAGACTGATTTTAAGGAATTCACTTATGCGATTGTGGGGCTTTCAAGTCTGAAATTCATAGGGCAGTTGGGCAGAGATGAGTTGATGTTGCAGTCTTGGGTCGGGTTGCTACTTCTTGTGGCCCAATAACGAGATGCAGATGAACTGGGGAGGAAGAGAGTTTTTATTTCTGTAACTGTTACAGGGAGGACTGGAAATTATCACCAGACTGACTTAAAATTACAAAGTTTTTCTGAGCTTATGTACCTTCTAACCTATATGTCTGCATGTAAGTGTGCATTCATCTGAAGATGTAAGTGATTAACTTCTTTTAATCTGTAACTAAAGTCTGAGTCCTGAAGCGCTTCTTCTGGAGCCTCAGTAAGTTTACTTAATCTAAATGGGTCTAGGTTCTGGTGTGATTACCCTTATCTTATCTCCTGCTAAATCACAGAGATTTGGGGAGTTCCTTCAGACCTCCAATAAACTTGTTTGTGGAGGCCTGGGGAGTTTCTTCAGACCTCTAATAAAACTTGTTTAATCCTAAATGGGTCCTGTTAAGAATTCTTTCATTATTTTGTCATGCTTTAAGGCCCAGGAAAGGCCTAGGCAAAACTCTTGGTGCGCTTTTGTTACATTCCAGCCTTTGTATAACAGCACTGGCTTTTTTTCTTAGCTTTTAATATTTAACTTAACCACTCACTCAGTACTGAAACAGTTGTTATGGAGGCCTGCGTTAGTGAGACCTGGCCTGCCACAGTCTTAACTCCAGATTCTGCTGGGTAGCAGGCTGGACCCACAGGCAGGGTTTCTATGTTGTAGTTCTTTTCCAGGAAACCTCAGTCTTTGCTCTTAAAGCCTTTACCTGTTAGATGAGGCCTTCCTGTATTATGGAGGGTAATCCACTTTACTAGAAATCTGTTGATTTAAATGTTAATCACATCTAAAATATACCTTCACAGCCATATGTAGATTGGTGTTTGACCAAACAACTGGGCACCAAAGTCTAGCCAAGTTGACACATAAAATTAACTGTCACACTTGCCTTCTGAGGATTCAGGGTAAATTATTTTGGTGTAGATGTAGTCTGGTTGCTGTCTGTTTCCCACTGTATACCCTTGCTTTAGCTAAACTAGCAGCTCCAGCTGTTTCATATACATGCTTCTGCTTTTGCACATCCATGTCTTTGGTCATAGTGTACCTGCAGCGTAGAGTGCTTCCTGTGTCCAGATCTTACCTGTCCTTCTGAGGATTAGATCACAGATACTTATACATACAATTTTCTTTGCAGCCTATACACTAGCTCTCCTAAACTTCTTCCTGTCACCTAATTATGCTGTGTTCTGTCTTGCCATTGTGCTTTTGCACACAAGTTCCTTTGGTTTAGAATATCCCTCCCTCTCTCTTTTCTTTTCTTTTTTAAGAGACAGGGTCTCAGTGTGTTGCCTGGGCTGGTCTCGAACTCCTGAGCTCAAATGATCCTCCCATCTCGGTCTCCCAAAGAGCTGTGATTACAGGCGTAAGCTGCTGCACCTGGTCCTTCCTTCCTACTTTCTGTAAAACTTTTACAGCTTCCTCAGGTCAATTACATGCTCCTTTTCATTATGCTCCCATTGTCCCTTTGTGTATTTCCACGGAGGCACTCATCACATTTTGTTGTTATTGTTTACATATCTGTCTGTCAAAAGACTTTGTTTTCCAAGAGCAGAGGTTACTATACTGTTTTCCTTTTCAAAGTTGGTCCTCAGTCGAGCGTGAGTATCCAGTCTGTAGTACCTAAATAAATTGTGGGATAATAAACTGAATCTCTGTTAAAGATTTGGAAGTTGTTTCATATTTCTTCTATAATTTCTCATTGTTAGAATGTGGAGATAATGACTGCTTGGAGATAAAGCAAGTGTGAATAGCAGAGATCAGCCTTGGGTTGGACTCCAGACATTCTTGGGCTTATTAAATATTTGGTTAACTCACTGATAGAAATAGTTTTATTTATTTTCCATTCTTTACCAGGTACATAGCTTCAAAATTACTTCATTAACAAAAGCTGTTTCTGATTATAAACATTGATTTATTTTTACTCAAATTTGTATATACTGTATATACTGAGTAAAACAAATTTTACTCTTTTTTTTTTTTTTTTTTTTTTTTTTTTTGAGACAGAGTCTTGCTTTGTTGCCTAGGCTGGAGTGCAGTGGCACGATCTCGGCTCACTGCAAGCTTTGCCTCCTGGATTCACGCCATTCTCCTGCCTCAGCCTCCCGAGTAGCTGGGACTACAGGCACCCGCCACCACGCCCAGCTAATTTTTTTTTGTATTTTTTTTTGGTAGACACGGGGTTTCACCGTGTTGGCCAGGATGGTCTCCATCTCCTGACCTCATGATCCACCTGCTTTGGCCTCCCAAAGTGCTGGGATTACAGGCGTGAGCCACCGCGCCCAGCCTCAAATTTGTTTTAAGAATATCAAAGAATCCAAGACTGTTTCAGCTTCTTTCTACCTAAAATGCAGTGGTGATAACTGGTGACTGATTTGTAAGCAATCTCAATGTAATGATAAATAACCTTTTCCTTTCTCTACTAGATGTTGGTTATCTTTCTGAAGAAGACTCTCCATGGCCTGAACATTTTCCGAAAATCATTTTGAGTAAAATATCTGTTTAATAACAAGATAACCACATCAAGATGGTTGGAAAGCTGAAGCAGAACTTATTATTGGCATGTCTGGTGATTAGTTCTGTGACTGTGTTTTACTTGGGCCAGCATGCCATGGAATGCCATCACCGGATAGAGGAACATAGCCAGCCAGTCAAATTGGAGAGCACAAGGACCACTGTGAGAACTGGCCTGGACCTCAAAGCCAACAAAACCTTTGCCTATCACAAAGATATGCCTTTAATATTTATTGGAGGTGTGCCTCGGAGTGGAACCACACTCATGAGGGCCATGCTGGACGCACATCCTGACATTCGCTGTGGAGAGGAAACCAGGGTCATTCCCCGAATCCTGGCCCTGAAGCAGATGTGGTCACGGTCAAGTAAAGAGAAGATCCGTCTGGATGAGGCTGGTGTTACTGATGAAGTGCTGGATTCTGCCATGCAAGCCTTCTTACTAGAAATTATTGTTAAGCATGGGGAGCCAGCCCCTTATTTATGTAATAAAGATCCTTTTGCCCTGAAATCTTTAACTTACCTTGCTAGGTTATTCCCCAATGCCAAATTTCTCCTGATGGTCCGAGATGGCCGGGCATCAGTACATTCAATGATTTCTCGAAAAGTTACTATAGCTGGATTTGACCTGAACAGCTATAGGGACTGTTTGACCAAGTGGAATCGTGCTATAGAGACCATGTATAACCAGTGTATGGAGGTTGGTTATAAAAAGTGCATGTTGGTTCACTATGAACAACTTGTCTTACATCCTGAACGGTGGATGAGAACACTCTTAAAGTTCCTCCAGATTCCATGGAACCACTCAGTATTGCACCATGAAGAGATGATTGGGAAAGCTGGGGGAGTGTCTCTGTCAAAGTGAGTAGAAGATACGTTTTTTATTTTGACTCTATATTTAGCTAATAATAATCTATACGTATGTATTTATGTGTTTTATGTATATATGTGTGTATGTACCTGTGTGTATATATAGAAACTGAAGACCTTTTCTGGAACAGATACAGCTTCATTGATGAGGTTTCTTTTTTTATTAATTCTCTACTAGTTTATTACAGATGTTCACTTATTTATACTTCATTTTTTCATTTATATATCGTGGCCCTCTTTATTTGTTTGATGGATACAAACCCACCTTACAGGTGGTGAAAAGCCTTCTTCAAGGTCTCAGACCTTAATGTCCATCATTCAGTTTTAGTGGCTTCTGATTTCTAATTTCTAGATATTGTTGTTAATGAGGATAGTTGGCTTTTGTGTGGATTAAGGTTGAAATCAGGAAGTGCATATATCATGTTAATGAGCACATAGTGAATTATAAGCATTTTGAAATTTTCAGTGGTAGAGAAAAATAAAAGCTTCGTCTAACCTAATCTCTTCATTTTATGGACAAGAAGACTGAGTCACAGTAAGATTAAAACAATTTGTTCAGATTTAGATGGCAAGGCCAGAATTCGAATCTGTGCCTTGGTCTCAGTGAGGTCGTGCTTTTCTCCATGGCATTTTACTACGTGTCGTGCTTCCTTTGTCATCTGAAGGATATAACCTCTCTTATTTTTTACAGAAGTCTAGAGAATCTCTAAAACTTGGAAGCCTAATCCATACAAGAAGTTCCTTGGATTCAAAACTTCTCAAATGATGATTTTTAGCATTTTGCTTCTTTTCTTACGAAGTGACAACTAGTATACCCTCTAACCTGTCTTAATGACTTATATACCTGGGATGAGGATATAAAAATGGAAACTACTATTAAATTCAGATAGCATCTCTTCATGAAGAAGAGTTGGCTATAACTAAATTTTATTTTTGTTTTTTTTTTATTCATCAAAGTAATATATAACACCTGTAAAAAAGAAAAAGCAGTATACTTTCCTTGTGTGCCCTTCTTACTTTCACCAAGGAATATCTCCTTAATTTTTTTTTGCTGTATAGAACTTGTATAGTAAATAGATTTCTTATGTAGATAATCTCAAAGGAACAGCTGCCTGCCTATACCAAGCTTTCAATTATTGATTATAAGTTATGACATACCATCATTGTAGTGGCTCTAGGTTGTTTTTATTGATTCAAAGAAAATTTCAGCTCTGGCTACTCTGATTGCAGTTTATTATTATTTCCAGATAATAGACTATAATTGACCTGTATTAGGTATTTCAGTCTTTGTGCTTGTATGTTGGCCTGGCGCTGATGCCACCTACATCTGCTAATATAAAAGGAGGCCATTAGACCACCAGCCTCTTCAGTAGGGATTAAAGAGATATGCTCAAGTTAAATTTTGGTGCTAATCAGGAAGAGAACATTTTGTGTATATACTTGCTATGTTTAAGGTAAACAAAGGCCAAGAAAATTCATAGAAATTATATTACGAATTAATGAATTTTAGAAAGTAAAGAGATATTACTTAGCATTTCAGTATGTGGAATGGAGGCCCTGTAAGGCTCTATGTTTTGTCAAAAATTAACGTGTCACAATCATGAGTAGAACCTACCAATGCTTATTCCAAGATTTTTGCATTTGGGGTCTTTCTAGTTTGGGGCTATTATGGATAAAATTTGCTAAGAACGTTCTTGTACATTACTTTTGGTGGATATAGCATTCATTTCTTTTAGGTATATACCAATGAATAGAATTGCTGGATGACAAGGGGTGTGTGTGTGTGTGTTTGTGTGTGTGTGTTTAACAGATACTTTCTGACAGTTTTCCAAAGTGTCTCTATCATTCATGTATGGCTGTACTGTAGATGAACATGTTCTAGTTGCCTCACATCTTTACCAACACTTGGTATTTTAGTCTTTTCTGGTAGGCTACAATTGTTTTTTAAAACTTAAAAGCAAAATAATATTTGAACCCCTTGTTGAAAGAAAATCTTACCCAGAATTCCAGTATAAAACAAGAGCTGCTTTGGTTGAGGTGAGTCTAAACTAGACCATATTTCCTTCTTTTTTTTTTGAGATGGAGTCTCTCTCTGTCATCCAGGCTGGAGTGCAGTGGCATGATCTCTGCTCACTGCAACCTCCATCTCCCAGGCTCAAGTGATCCTCCCATCTCAGCCTCCTGAGTAGCTGGGATTACAGGCACGTATCACTATGCCCAGCTAATTTTTTTTTTTTTTTTTTTGTATTTTTGGTAGAGCCCCATGTTGGCCAGACTGGTCTCAAACTCCTGAGTTCAGGCAATCATGTACCTCAGCCTCCCAGAGTACTGGGGTTACAGGTGTGAGCCACTATGCCTGGCCAGCCATACTTTTTTAAGATTGAATCCCTACTCTCAAAAACTGCTTTTTGGGGAATAAGGTAGAAACATACAAAATTATTACATAGTGCCAAGTTGTAAATATCCCATGTTCATTATAATAAAGAATTTATTGCCCAGAGTCAGTCATCCTGTGTGCTTTTCTTTTTATTTAAATATTTTTATTCTGGGAAAATGGTTTTTTTTTTTTGTTTGTTTGTTTGTTTTTTGAGACGGAGTCTTGCTCTGTCGCCCAGGCTAGCTGGGACTATAGGTGCCCCCCACCATGCCCAGCTAATTTTTTTATTTTTATTTTTAGTAGAGACGGGGTTTCACCGTGTCAGCCAGGATGGTCTCGATCTCCTGACCTCGTGATCTGCCCGTCTCGGCCTCCCAAAGTGCTGGGATTACAGGCGTGAGCCACCGCGCCTGGCCGAAAATTGTTTAAAATAAATATTTTAATACTTAGTTCAGTATTACTTAGTATTACAATACTTAAATATTTAGGCAGCCTTGAAGGTTTGAAGATGTCACCAGATGGCCTAGGGACACTTGTAGAAGTTGTTGAAAATAGAGATATCAGGAGGACTTCACAGTTCTGCCTCTTATCTTGTTAATTATGAGAGTTAATTTACTTTGCTTAGAAATTTCCAGTTATTTACAGTCAGCGTGGAATCTCTTGCTTCTCTGGGCTGTTCCAGTTACAGAAAAGTCAGAGGCTCCTGCTCAAGTATCTTGAAAAGAAAGCAGAAGTAAAGTTTGAAGCTATTTACGTTGCCCTCTTCTCATGGTTTGTGGAATTTTTTGTGGAATTTTAGTTGTCTCCGTCAGGGAACTTTTGGGAAGTTACAAGAGCGTACAGTTACTTCTGTTATTTTTTTTTTTTTTTTATGCATAAATATTTATTAATTTCCTGAGAAATAAATCTTCCAAGATACAGTGAAGCTTACATTTTTACTGTCAGAACTTAGACATTATCATTATTGATAAGAGACTATAAAGTAATGGCCTTTGACCATTACTCAGACAATTGAGTAGGCGACTGGAGAATGCTTCTCACCCCTTCTTTCTATGATGTGTAAACATGCTAAGCTTTGCCAAGATTGTCTTAATGAATTCTTTTTTTTTTTTTTTTTAATTTCTGAAGTATTTATTGATCATTCTTGGGTGTTTCTCGGAGAGGGGGATATGGCAGGGTCCTCCCAGACAGGGCGGCTGGGCAGAGGCGCCCCTCGCTTCCCAGACGGGGCCGCCCGGGCAGAGGCGCTCCTCTCCTCCCAGACGGGGCGGCCGGGCAGAGGCGCTCCTCACTTCCCCGACGGGGCCGCCCGGGCAGAGGCGCTCCTCGCTTCCCAGACGGGGCCGCCCGGGCAGAGGCGCTCCTCAGTTCCTCCCAGACCGGGTGGCAGCCGGGCAGAGGCGCTCCTCACCTCCCAGACGGGGCGGCCGGGCAGAGGCGCTCCTCACTTCCCCGACGGGGCGGCCGAGCAGAGGCGCTCCTCACTTCCCAGAGGGGGCGGCCGAGCAGAGGCGCTCCTCACTTCCCAGACGGGGCGGCCGGGCAGAGACGCTCCTCACTTCCTCCCAGATGGGGTGGCGGCCAGGCAGAGGCGCTCCTCACTTCCTCCCAGACGGGGTGGCGGCCAGGCAGAGGCGCTCCTCACCTCCCAGACGGGGCGGCCGGGCAGAGGCACTCCTCACCTCCCAGAGTGGGCGGCCGGGCAGAGGCGCTCCTCACTTCCCAGACGGTGTGGCGGCCGGGCAGAGGTGCTCCTCCCTTCCCAGATGGGGCAGCCAGGCAGAGGCGCTCCTCACTTCCTCCCAGATGGGGTGGCGGCCAGGCAGAGGCGCTCCTCACTTCCCAGAGGGGGCGGCCGGGCAGAGGTGCTCCTCACTTCCTCCCAGACGGGGTGGCAGCCGGGCAGAGGCACTCCTCACCTCCCAGACGGGGCGGCCGGGCAGAGGTGCTCCTCATCTCCCAGACGGGGCGGCCGGGCAGAGGTGCTCCTCATCTCCCAGATGGGGCAGCCGGGCAGAGGTGCTCCTCACTTCCTCCCAGACGGGGTGACGGCCGGGCAGAGGCACTCCTCACCTCCCAGACGGGGCGGCCGGGCAGAGGTGCTCCTCACCTCCCAGACGGAGTGGTCAGGCAGAGGCGCTCCTCACTTCCCATATGGGGTGGCGGCCGGGCAGAGGCGCTCCTCACTTCCCAGATGGGGCAGCCGGGCAGAGGTGCTCCTCACTTCCTCCCAGACGGGGTGGCAGCCGGGCAGAGGCGCTCCTCACCTCCCAGATGGGGTGGCCAGGCAGAGGCGCTCCTCCCTTCCCAGACGGAGTGGCCAGGCAGAGGCGCTCCTCACCTCCCAGAGTGGGCGGCCGGGCAGAGGCGCTCCTCACTTCCCAGAGTGGGCGGCCGGGCAGAGGCGCTCCTCACTTCCCAGAGTGGGCGGCCGGGCAGAGGCGCTCCTCACTTCCCATAGGGGGTGGCAGCCGGGCAGAGGCGCTCCTCACTTCCCAGATGGGGCAGCTGGGCAGAGGTGCTCCTCACTTCCTCCCAGACGGGGTGGCGGCCAGGCAGAGGCGCTCCTCACTTCCTCCCAGACGGGGTGGCGGCCAGGCAGAGGCGCTTCTCACCTCCCAGACGGGGCGGCCGGGCAGAGGCACTCCTCACCTCCCAGAGTGGGCGGCCGGGCAGAGGCGCTCCTCACTTCCCAGAGTGGGCGGCCGGGCATAGGCGCTCCTCACTTCCCATAGGGGGTGGCAGCCGGGCAGAGGCGCTCCTCACTTCCCAGATGGGGCAGCTGGGCAGAGGTGCTCCTCACTTCCTCCCAGACGGGGTGGCGGCCAGGCAGAGGCGCTCCTCACCTCCCAGACGGGGCGGCCGGGCAGAGGCACTCCTCACCTCCCAGACGGGGCGGCTGGGCAGAGGCGCTCCTCACCTCCCAGAAGGGGCGGCTGGGCAGAGGCGCTCCTCACTTCCCATATGGGGTGGCAGCCGGGCAGAGGCGCTCCTCACTTCCCAGACGGGGTGGCGGCCAGGCAGAGGCGCTCCTCACTTCCCAGATAGGGCAACAGGGCAGAGGCGCTCCTCACTTCCTCCCAGACGGGGCGGCCGGGCAGAGGTGCTCCTCATCTCCCAGACGGGGCAGCCGGGCAGAGGCGCTCCTCACTTCCTCCCAGACGGGGTGGCAGCCGGGCAGAGGCGCTCCTCACATCCCAGATGATGGGCGGCCGGGCAGAGGCGCTCCTCACTTCCCAGATAGGGCGGCCGGGCAGAGGGGCTCCTCACATCCCAGACGATGGGCGGCCAGGCAGAGACGCTCCTCACTTCCTAGACGGGGTGGCGGTGGGGCAGAGGCTGTAATCTTAGCACTTTAAGAGGCCAAGGCAGGAGGCTGGTAGGTGGAGGTTGCAGAGAGCCGAGATCACACCACTGCACTCCAGCCTGAGCACCATTGAGCATTGAGTTAGCGAGACTCCGTCTTCAATCCCAGCACCTCGGGAGGCCGCGGCAGGCAGATCACTCGAGGCCAGGAGCTGGAGACCAGCCCGGTCAACACGGCGAAACCCCGTCTCCACCAAAAATACAAAAACCATTCAGGCGTGGCGGCGCGCGCCTGCAATCCCAGGCACTCTGCAGGCCAAGGCAGGAGAGTCACAGGAGCCCGAGGCAGGGAGGTTGCAGCAAGCCGAGATCCCGGCAGTACAGTCCAGCTTCGGCAACAGAGGGAGACCGAAAAAAGAAGGAGAGGGAGACCGAAAAAAGAGGGGAGAGGGAGAGGGAGAGGGAGAGGGAGAGGGAGAGGGAGAGGGAGAGGGAGAGGGAGAGGGAGAGGGAGAGGGAGAGGGAGAGGTACTTCTGTTATTAAACTCATTATGATACCATGAAATTACCTGGAACAAATAAAAATCAAGTTTGCTAGGTCAAAAGAGCAAATCCAGAAAAGCAGATTAATGTAACAGTGACGCTTAGACAACAGGTACAGGAATCACAACTACAATTCAGAGACGAGTTCTTATCTACACTTAGGGCAGAAAGAGAATATAGCAACTATTAAACACAAATAAATTAGAATGAAAAAGATAATAGTAGTGATAAGTACAAGAGAACAAATAAGAACCTGAAAACTGAAACCCTACAGCTTCTAATAAGTAGAGCAGACAAAAAAATCCTCTAAATCAGATGAAAAGCAAAGAAAGACTGAATAAATGAGTGAAAATAATGCAAAAAGGTTTTTGGAAATAGAGACATTTTTGAGGAAGTAGGAAGAATAATTAGTAATTTATTAAATTTATAACACTGTTTCTTTTTAATATCCAAAGTGAAATTTAGTTTTGTTAAAGAAAAAATTATTCAGTGATACTTGATAAGGCATGAGGCAGTGTTTATTTAGCACCACTGCAGGAGGTACAGGGACCACTGCAGTCGGGTCTTGCAGTGGGGAATAGAGATTGGACTTAACTCTGAATACAGCATGGGCAAGTGGGAATTTGTAGCCAGGGAGCAAGGTGAGGGTCAGTGGATGGAAAATTACTACGAGGAAACATCAGGGGTCAGGGGCATTCTGGCTAAATTTACCTGATAGGATTCTCACTGAAGACAGGGCAGGGTGATCAGACATCACCTGGGGGGTGGTGGAGGATGAGAAACCCGATCAGATCCTGAGAGTGATTAGATATCAAGGGTAGGAGGTTCTTGCTAAACTGCCTTAGCAGGGTTTGCTAAAACTGGATTTTATAAGGAAGTGCACAGATGGTCCTAGGAGAAGGTTCAGGAGCCTGACTGAAGTTTGGTCACACAAAGAATCTTTGTCAGTTTGGAAACTTAAAATTCTTATATCTTATGGGATTAACAGAAAGATAACTCAATAGCCACTTGAAATTCTGAAATTTAAGGATAACAAGAATATTTTGAGCAAGTGGAGAATGACAGACCATATTCACAAAGATTATGAGCATAATAGCATGGAAAATTAACAGCAGGCAAATTAGGATCACCTGAGCTCTACTAGCTCAGTCTGAAATATCCCAGAAGAATTTTATAAATATTACATGTGGTGGTTTTTTTTTGTTTTTGTTTTTGTTTTCATGAAGCTATCAGAGAACAAGTCTGTTTATTTGTGAAAACTTCTCCTTTGTGAAGGCACTGCCTAAGGATGCTATTGGGCTATTGGGGTTGTGTCTTTTTTGGTTTTTTTTTGGAGACAGGGTCTTGCTCCATCACCCAGGCTGGAGTATAGTGGCAAGATTGTGACTCACTGCAGCCTTGAACTCCTGGGTTCAAACGATCTTCCCACCTTAGCTTCTTGTTAGTAGCTGGGACTGCAGGTGCATGCCATCATGCCTGGCTAATTTTTTTTTTTTTTTTTGGTGGAGACAGGGTCTCACTATGTTACCCAGGCTGGATTCGAACTCCTGGCCTCAAGCAGTCTTCCTGCCATGGCCTCCCAAAGTGCTGGGATTACCGCTGTGAGCTGCCATGCCCAGCCTCCTTTTACAAGTTATATTGAAGAGAGCAGTGACTGAGACGTCTTAGCTGGAGAGGAGGAATTGAATAAACAAGGGATACAAGTGACAGAGTAAAATGGGCTGTGAAAGGAAATCAGAGAGCTGATGAAACATTGCATTTCAAAGTGTGTCAGTGAAAGATTGAGAAGAAGCAGAACCAGAACATGAATTAGTAAGGCAACATTTATACTTTTCTTGGAGAATATAGCAATTGGTAGCAAAAATTAGAAGTTGGATATCAGATCATTTATTAGTTTGATTAGATTTCTCTACAAATAATAGAGATCAAAATAACAAAGATTTCCAAATAATGACTATTATGTAGAAGGCAGACCAGGGCTGCTTTGTCAGCTCTGCCGTCATCTGGCATCTAGGCTGCTTCCAGCTTTTGTCTCCATCATCTCCAGGATCCAAGTTGGAGCGCCAGTCATTTCATCTACATTCTAAGCAGCACAGCAGGGGTGGATGTGTGTCAAACAAATGGCGTTTAGTATTTTTTGAGGATATTTCTTAGAAGCTTCCAGGTAGTACTTCTTGCTTTTCACTGGCCATAACTGGGGTTTCTTTTACTAAGAGAAATCAATTGGATATTGGGATAGGCAGATAGTAGTCTCTGCTACATTATTGAGCACCTACTATGTGCCAGGCACTGTGTTAGCTCCTTGAGATAAAAGGTCTTTGCCTTAAAGGAACATATGATCTAATAGAAGACTTAGATTCATGTACAATGCAGGGTTAAGAACTATGGTCACCACTGCTTCTTTGTTGGTGAATAATTAAAACAAACAAAAAGAGGCCAGGCACAGTGGCTCACACCTGTAATCCCAGCACTTTGGGAGGCTGGGGTGGGCAGATCACCTGAGGTCAGTAGTTCAAGACCAGCCTGACCAACATGATGAAACCCCATCTTTACTAAAAATACAAAAATTAGCCAGGTGTGGTGGCCCATGCCTGTAAACCCGGCTACTCGGGAGGCTGAGGCAGGAGAATCGCTTGAACCTGGGAAGTGGAGGTTCCAGTGAGCTGAGATCGTGCCACTGCACTCCAGCCTGGGTGACAGAGCGAAACTCTGAACAACAACAACAACAACAACAAAGAACTATGGAAAACCAAGGAGAGGTACCTAACCCAGTCTGAGGTGTTCAGAGAGGTCATCTTGGGCAATGTGGCATGAAACTGAGCCCTAAAGAAGGGTTTCCTCAAGCTTGGTATGACATTTTAGTCAGATAATTATTTGTTGTGGCAGCCATCCAAGGTGGTCAACAGATAAAGGGAAGCGCATTTAGTTTTGACTTAGGGAATATTGTGCTCCCTGGGTGACCCATGGTTAAGGCGCTGTAGTTCTTCCTTGACTGTCCAGAATGTCTTTCCTTTTCCTTAGCCAATGAGCCACCCAAGAAACGTTACTCCTGGGAGAAGCCTGTGCCTAACCGTGGTTTACAGAATTCAAAGGGAAGAGGTGGTATGGAGGACTCCTTGTGGCTTGACTCCTGGCCCAACCCAGGGCCTCAAAAGGACCTAAGGAACAACTACACCCTGTTATGCCTGACCTATGGACCCTACCCTCCTGACCATGTAATGGAAGTCAGCTAAGCTTAGTCCCACCTGGACCTAGAACATGGTGTTTGTTTCCCATAGGTGAATATATTTTTGAAAAATATATTTTTGAAAAATAAGTGAAACAAAACCAAATCAGGAAATAATCATTGAGAAGTTACAATATGAACACATTAACAAAGATGAGTAACAATGTGGTGTTTTTTGCTAGAGAGTTCATTTCCAGGCAGGAAGTAGTGTGAAACAAGGTTTGAGAGAAATGATGTGGACCAGGCTGTGGAGGGCCTTATATTTTAAGTTAAAGATATTGAATTTTAAGCCAGTTGCCTTCAGACTTCTCTTATTAGTGGAGCACCCTTTTTTTCAAATGAAATCTTGTTCGGAACCTTGGTATATGATGTACTTGGAAGTGAAGTGGCCCTCCTTTAGGCAGCATTTAATTTTGGTTGGATTTAACAAAGAAAACTGAAGTGAAGCTCATGGAATTGCAAAACTTCAATTTTGTTTATAAAAGAAAAACATTGATTGCAATGTGTAAAATTTACAAAACTGATACACATTTTTAATTGGGATTATATTGGTTTATAAAAACGTTTAGTGTTTTTTTTTTTTTTTTTTTTTTGAGACAGAGTCTTGCACTGTCTCCTGGGCTGGAGTGCAAATGGCGTGATCTCGGCTCACTGCAACCTCTGCCTCATGAGTTCAAGTGACTCTTCCGCCTCAGCTTCCTGAGTAGCTGGGATTGCAGGTGCGCGCCACCACACCCAGCTAATTTTTTTTTTTTTTTAGTAGAGATGGGGTTTCACCATGTTAGCCAGGATGGCCTTGATCTCCTGACCTCATGATCCGCCTGCCTTGGCCTCCCAAAGTGCTGGGATTACAGGCATGAGCCACTGCGCCCAGCTCAAAACATTTAGTTTTAATAGGCATTTTAGGGTATGTCTTAGTCCATTTGGGCTGCTATAACAAAATACGACAAACTGGGTTCTTACAAACACAGAAGTTGATTTCTCGCAGTTTTGGAGGCTGGGAAGTCCAAGATCAGGCACTGACGGATTCAGCATCTGGTAAGGGCCTGCTTTCTGGTTCACAGATGGCACCTTGTGTCCTCACATGGTAAAGGGGGTGAAGAATCTCTCCCTGGCCTCTTTTGTAAGGGCACTAATAAGGACACTTCCCAAGTTCCCATCTCCTAATACAGTCACATTGGTGATTAGGTTTTAACATGAATTTGGGGGGATACAAACATTCAGTCCATAATGAGGTATAAAACTTAGAAGATTCCTGTTTTTTAAAAAAAAAATTCTTTTTTTTCTTTTTTTTTTTAGGATTTAAAATGTAAGCCTAGTTCAGAGTATTTTGCCAAGGTGAAGTGTAGGGCAAATTGGATCTTTAAGTAGAGTAACCTATTACATTGAGTAACTACTGTCAAAGAAAAGCCAAACACATCAAGGGAATTATGGTTGGTACCCATCCAGATATTATACATGAATTCATGGTTCCTCCTTGGTCCTCTTCTGAATTACCTGTCTAATGAAGAATTATTTCATTGTTTTTGAAAACATCGTTACATTTCCTCATTGCTGAAAATCATGTTTTCAAACATCAACCATTCATCACAATCACATGGAGAACCTTTAATAGACCTAAAGTTTCTGGTTCAGGAGGTCTGGGATAGGCCCAAGAACTTGCGCTTATAACAGATTCCCCGGTTATGCTAATGTTCCTGGCCTGATTTCACTTTGAGAACCACTGCTTAAAATCATGCTACGTTTTGTTTGCTTCATTTGTGGACTCAAGACTTTCTTGCCCCTACAGCCTGGGCTCCAGCCACACTGAAATAATTGTAGCTACAATTTTTGCGACACCATTTATTTAATCAGTTCCTTTGAATGTGTTGTTTCCTGTGCCTGCCACACCTTTCTCTCACTTCATTTCTTCATCTGACCAACTCATGGTTGTATTTCAAGATTTAGTTAGGTTTCCTTTCCCTAAGGAAGATCTCTCCAAGGCCCCTCTCTGTTTGGGATGCACTTCCTATGCTTTCGTGAGACACTTGGCAAATGGAAAAGGGTTGATACTTTGAAGCCGGCTAGACTTTGTTTAAAGTCTTTCATTGACACTAACTGGTTGTGTAACATTGCATCAAATACCATCTCTCTCCGTGTCTCCATTTTATTATCTATAAAACAGGGAATATGGTGATGATGGTAATGATACCATCCAACATCTACTGAACATTTGTTATGTGCCAGGCAGTATGCTGAACTCTCTTCATGCCTAATCTCATTTAGTTTTTATATTTACCCTTTCACACTCACCCATAGTGCCTTAAACATCTCACTTTTATAGATGAAGGACTTGAGGCTCCCAGAGGTTGAGGAGCTTGTCCTCCATCCCACAGTTGGAACATGGTAGAGCCAGGCTGTGGACTCAGGTCTTTGTCTTCATCTGTACTCTTAGCTCTTGTTGTATATACTTACAGCATTTATGAAGACAGACTAAAACAGTGTGACAGTGGCTAAGCACAGGTTTTAGAGTCAGACAGACATAGGTTCAAATCCTAGCACTGTCCTTTATTGATTATGTGACCTTGAGTGAGTTATTTGGTTTTGTCTAGTCTTGGTTATCTCATCTTTCCTTTAGTTTTCTTATCCTGGAAATGGGAATGATAATATGTTAGATCCCCCTTATCTGCGGATGATACGTTCCAAGACCCCAGTGGATGCCCGAAACCCCACTGATGGTACCGAGCCCTATATATACTATGTTTTTTCCTGTGCATATATACCTGTGGTTAATTTATAAATCAAGCACAGTAAGATTAACAGCAGTAACTAATTATAAAGTAGAACAATTATAACAATATGCCAGTATTACTACTTTTGAGCTTTATGGCCATGATTAAGTTAAACAAGAGTTGCTTGAACGTAAGCACTGCGATAATGCTACAGTCCATCTGATAACAGAGAGCTACTAAGTGACTAATGGTGGGTAGTGAGTGTACATTGCATGGATGTGTTGAACAAAGGGATGATTTACATCCCAGTCTAGACAGAGTGAGACAATGTTAGATTTCATCGTGCTACTGAGAATGACATGCAATTTAAAACTTATGAGTTGTTTATTTCTGGAGTTTTCCATTTAATGTTTTCAGACCACAGTTGACTGCAGAGAACTACCTGAAACTGTGGAGAAAGGCTTACTGAAATAGTATCTATTAAGGATGATAATAATAACTATCCATAGGGTTGTCGTGAGGATTTAGTTAGAATGACTATAAAGCCCTTAGCCAAGTGCCTGGTATATAATGAGAGGTTGAAAATGTTACCTGTTGTCTTTATTATTATTATAATAAGGATGATAATAATACCGATTGCAGATGATGGTAAGTAGTATTCATAGAGTTGTGAGAATTAAATTACTACAAAGCCTTTAGAATAGCACCTGGCACATAGAAAGTATTCAAAATGGTACTTATTAGTATGTTATTTTTATTGTCAAATGCTTATGCCCTGTTCCCCTCCCTCTCCCCACCCCAAAATAATGAGTGTGAAACACCTAGGATAGTAGCAAGTGCACCACAGGCTTTTGTTAATGTTCTTACACATGCTCCTGTAAGCTTGTTTAGGGCAAAGGTAGTTTTAAAGTCATAAAATGTTTGTCTCAATGAAGCAAAATAAGCACCCGATTTGAATAGCTCTAGTAGGAAACTAACATGGCAGGTTGGGAATGTTGGCATTACAGTAACAATAATCTCTGAAACTACTTGGAGGTGACCTTTGATATTTCATTGTCATGTTTTCTCTTTTTCCTTTGTTTATTTGTTTAGTTTGCCTGTTGGTAAACTTTATATAAATGGGATCATGGTCTGTGTTTTCTTCGGTCAGGTTCTTTTTTTTTTCTCTGGCCTAACATTTTCTTTTGAGATTTACCTGTGTTGTGGTATATAGCTACATCATCAGTTTTAATTGCCAAAATACTATTCTCTGGTATAATATAGATTATTTATACATTTTTACTATTGATGAACATTTGGATTGTTTTTAGTTTGGAGCTAAGGACATTTTTGAAGGTGTTTCCTTCAAGAGTTTCTCTAAGATATACACTTTGGATTAGAATAGCTGGATTATGAGCAGTATGCATATTCCACTTGTTTTTTTTTTTGTTTTTTGAGATGGAGTCTTGCTCTGTCGCCCAGGCTAGAGTGCAGTGGCGCGATCTCCGCTCACTGCAAGCTCCGCCTCCCAGGTTCACGCCGTTCTCCTGCCTCAGCCTCCCAAGTAGCTGGGACTACAGGCGCCTGCCACCACACCCGGCTATTTTTTTGTATTTTTTAGTAGAGACGCGGTTTCACTGTGTTAATCAGGATGGTCTCGATTTCCTGACGTCGTGATCTGCCCGCCTCGGCCTCCCAAAGTGCTGAGATTACAGGCTTGAGCCACCGCGCCCAGCCTTTTTTTTTTTTTTTTTTCTGAGACGGAGTCTCGCTCTGTCGCCCAGGCTGGAGTGCAGTGGCACGATCTCTGCCCACTGCAAGCTCCGCCTCCCGGGTTCACACCATTCTCCTGCCTCAGTCTCCCAAGTAGCAGGGACTACAGGCGCCCGCCACCACGCCCGGCTAATTTTTTGTATTTTTAGTAGAGACGGGCTGTTAGCCAGGATGATCTCGATCTCCTGACCTTGTGATCCGCCCGCTTCGGCCTCCCGAAGTGCTGGGATTACAGGCGTGAGCCACTGTACCCGGCCAATAGCTTATCTTTTAACTTCCTTTTTAATATCTTTTTTGTCAATGACCTCACTTTAACAGAATTAAGAAAAATCTTTTGATGAATTTAAGTTTTAAACTTGTATTTACCAATCTTTTTCTTTAGAATTTTTTGTAAAAAAATTCTTCCATACTCTGAGGTCATAAAAATAGCTTCCCATGTTTTTTCTAAAACTTAAATTTCTTTTCATGTTAATCTGGAATTTATTAATCAATATGGAATTTATTTTCTTGTGTGAGGTGCAGATTCCTTTTCATATTTTTTCTATAAAGATGACCAGTTTCCCGGAACTATCTATGGAAATATAGTCAGTACTTTGGATCCATGGGTTCCACATCCATAGATTCAACTAACCTCAGGTCAAAAACATTCAGGGGGGAAAAATTCCATAGAGTTCCCAAAATTACAACTTGAGCTTGCCGTGTGCTGAATACTACATTGAATCTACGTGAATGAAGAGATGTGTGGGCATCGTATTAGGTATTATAAGTAATCTAGAGATGATTTAAAATATAAGGGAAGATGTATGTAGGTTATATGCAAATACTGTGCCATTTTATATGAGAGATTTGGGCATCTGTGGATTTTGACATTTGTGGGGAGTCCAGAAACCCAGGGGATTGTCCTAATGACATGCAGTACCAGCTAGGTTAAACATCAGGTTTCCATGTATGCATTATTCTGTTAGTGAGATCTCTTTCTTTCTTTCTTTCTTTTTTTTTGAGACAGAGTCTCACTCTGTTGCCCACGCTGGAGTGCTGTGGCACGATCTCAGCTCACTGCAACCTCCGCCTCCCGGGTTCAAGTGATTCTCATGCCTCAGTTCTCCCGAGTAGCTGGGACTACAGGCGTGTGCCACCATGCCTGGCTAATTTTTTGTATTTTTAGTAGAGACGGGGTTTCACCGTGTTAGCCAGGATGGTCTCTCTTTCCTGACCTTGTGATCCACCCATCTTGGCCTCCCAAAGTGCTGGGATTACAGGCATGAGCCACTGCACCCAGCCAAGAAATCCTTCTTCACTTAGTCTATCCTAATGCCATATACCACTCTATTTTAATTACTACAGTTTTAGAAAATGTCTTCGAGTTAGCCAGGCGCGGTGGCTTATGCCTGTAATCCCAGCACTTTGGGAGGTTGAGGTGGGCGGATCACTTGAGGTAAGGAGTTATACCCCAGCCTGGCCAACATGGTGAAACCCCATCATTACCAAAAAATACAAAAATTAGCTGGGTGTGGTAGCAGGCGCCTTTAGTCCCAGGGAATGGAGGCAGAAGTTGCAGTGAGCCAAGATTGTACTACTGCACTCCAGCCTGGTTGACAGAGTGAGACTCTGTTTCAAAAAAAAAAAAAATAGAAAGAAAGAAAATGGCTTAGAATCTAATAGGGTAACCTCTCTGCTTAGTTCTTCTCTAGGAATGTCTAGGCTGTTTTTAAACCCTTTGGTCCTCCATATATATTTTAAAATCAACTTGCCTGATTTCATGAAAAATCAGACTAAATTTACATTGAACCTGTAGGTAATTTGGGGGAGGATTGCCATTCTTACAATATTAAGCCATTCTATCCATAATACAGTGGGCCTCTCCTTTTATTTAGGTCTTCTACAATATCATTTGATGGTATTGTATTTTATAATGTTCTTCATAAAAGTATTGTACTTTATTTGATAAGTTTATTATTCAGTACCTTCTTTTCATTGGTAATGTAAATATGTGTATTGTTTTTATTTATTTATTTAAGTTATTCATTTATTCTTTTGGGATGGAGTCTCACTGTGTTGCCCAGGGTGGAGTGCAGTGGTGTGATCTCAGCTCACTGCAACCTCCGCCTCCCGAATTCAAGAGATTCTCCTGCCTCAGCCTCCCGAGTCGCTGGGATTACAAGTGTGAGCCATCAAGCCTGGCTAATTTTTGTATTTTTAGTAGAGACAGGGTTTTGCCATGTTTTCCAGGCTGGTCTCAAACTCCTGACCTCAGGTGATCCACTCGCCTCAGCCTCCCAAAGTGTTGGGATTTAGGCACAAGCCACCATGCCCAGCCAGATATGTGTATTGTTTTTAAATGTTCTGCTAGTTGCTGGTGTATATAATTGTAAATGACTTTTGTATATCTATATCCCGCAGCTTTCCTAATATTTTGTGGTTTTGCCTAAGCTAGGACTTCTAATAGTAATACAACCTTGGTTTAAAATGGTTGTTGTTGCCAGGCGTGGTGGCTCACGCCTGTAATCCCAGCACTTTGGGAGGCCGAGGCGGGTGGATCACGAGGTCAGGAGATCGAGACCATCCTGGCTAACACGGTGAAACCCTGTCTCTACTAAAAATACAAAAAATTAGCTGGGCGTGGTGGCGGGCGCCTGTAGTCCCAGCTACTCGGGAGGCTGAGGCAGGAGAATGGAGTGAACCCAGGAGGCAGAGCTTGCAGTGAGCAGAGATCATGCCATGCATTCCAGCCTGGGCGACAGAGCAAGACAACGTCTCAAAAAAAAAAAAAGTTGTTTTTAAGTGGGGACAGTTTGTTCCCTAGGGGACATTTGGCAATGTCTGGAGACTTTTTGGTTGTCACAGTTGGGGAAGTGGAGGTGATACTGCTGGCCTCAAATAGAAAGAGGCCAGGGTGTTGCTAAACATCCTGCAATTATAGGACAGCTACTACAACAAAGAATTTATCCGGCCCCAAATGTCAGCTGTGCCAAGGTTGAGAAACTATATTTTAAAGGGAATGCCTTAAACAATATTTTATTATTATGCAGAATTCCAAACACAAAAATAAATTGGTAAACAGAATTCCCAATACCAACAGTTAACCACTGTAGGCCAGTATTATTAACTCCTTTCCTTCCCCCAACTTCTGCTGAATTATTATTTTAAAACAAATACAAGATATCACATCATTCCATCTGTAAATACCTCTCTGTGTGTCACTAAAGTAGAGGTTCCCAAATTATGGTTTCAGAATACCCAAAAAATCCTTCAGACCCTCCCAGGAGATCTCCAAGGTTAAAACTATTTTCACAATGGTACTAAGATGTTATTTGAATTTTCATTCTGTTGACATTTGTGCTGATAGTGCAAAAGAGCTGAAAATTGTGGATGCCTTAGTACAAATCAAGGCTCTGGCACCAAACTGTACTTAGTGGTCATTGTACTTTTAGTACTGTCAAATTCTCTTCTTCTTAAAAAAAAAAAAACCAACTAGATTTAATTAAGAATGTGATTCATGAAGCGTACAGTTTTTTTTAGTCTTCTACCTAATGGTTTTAGTGATCATTGATGAATCATTGCCCAGACCTACTATTTTATTAAGTCTGGCCAAATGGTGGTAGTCTAATTTAAAATTTCCTTCTGTATTCATTAATGATATTTTTCTATAAAGAAGACTGTGCTTATACCAACTGTTTAGTTACTCCTAAATATCCTTTGTGTAGGAAATGGAGGAAAATGATTTATTTATTTTTTCCCAGAACAGAGTTCACTCTAAAGGGAATATGTTTAATGAATTTTGTTGTATTTATTTTAATGTACATTATTGGTATATGCTGTTAGTTTTCTTTCTCTTTGTTGATACCTTTTATCAAGTTAAAGAATTTCTCTTCTATTTCTAGTTCACTAAGAGTTTTCAAAGTTAATGGATAGCGTATTCGTTTTCTATTGCTGTGTAGTAAGTTACCCCAGAATTTAGTGGCTGAAAACAACAAACATATGAAAGTTTCTGTGTGTCAGGAATATGGAAACAGCATAGCTGGATCTTCTGCCTCAGAGTCCCTCACAAGGCTGCATCAGGGCTCAACTGGGGAAGGAATGATTTCCTAGTTCATGTGGTATTTGGCAAGATTCAGTTCCTTATCTGTCTTAGGTGGAGGGCCTTAGTTCCTTGCTGTGTATGTTTATATATATAGCTACTTAACATGGCAGCTGGCAAACAAGAAGAGCCAGAGAAAGTAAAGAAGATGGAAGTTACATCTTTTGCAACCTTATCTCAGAAGTGACATCCTGTCACTTTTGCCATATTCATTAGAATCAAATTCCTAGGCCCAGCTAAAATCAAATAGACGGGATTACACAAAGGTAGGAATATCAGGAGTTGGGAACCATCAGGTGCTATTTTAGAAGCAGCCTTCCATCCTGCCCTGTGGCCCCCAATGACTCATGTCTCTTGCGTATGCCCCTCTTAATTTGCCCCTTCCTCCAGGTCTCCAAAAGTCTCACTCTGTTACAGCATCAGCTCAAAGTCCAGAATCTTGTCATCTAAATCAGGTCCAATTGTGAGTGAGGCTTATGGGTGAAGTTTCTTTCTTTCTTTTTCATCTTGAGACAGCATCTTACTCTGTTGCCTAGGCTGGAGTGCAGTGGCGCAGTCATGGCTCACTGCAGCCTCAACCTCCTGGGTTCAAGTGATCCTGCTGCCCCAGCCTCCTGAGTAGCTGGTATTACAGTTGTGTGCCACCACACTTGGCTAATTTTTTGATTTTTAGTGGAGATAGGGTTTCACTATGTTGCCCAGGCTGGTTTCAAACTCCTGGGCTCAGCCTCCCAAAGTGCTAGGATTACAGGTGTGAGCCACTGCACCTGGCCAAAGTTTTTAAAATACAGTTCCTTGTGTACAGTTCCATTCAGTCTGTAGAAATGTGACATTAAAGATACAAGTTATCCTCCCTTCCCTATATCCAGTATACAAGGGTGGAACAGGCATGGGATAATAGATATTCCTGTTTAAAGGAGGGAAAATAGGAGGCACAGAGTGTTACTGGTCCATATCAATTCTGAAATCCAGCCAGGATGTTAGAAGTTCCTTGATTGGTCTCACGGCCTAGGAATAATTCCTGCCCTCCTGGCTCTTGATTACACCTCTGAGTTATTCTTCCTTTTTCATGAAAGGTAGCATGTGTTAGCAGCTGTGTAGTTTTTTATTAGTCTGCTTCCTGCCAGTAGAATTTTGGGAGTCTAGTGACTTCTTTTCATGTTGTACTATTTCTGGGTTTTTTTGGTCCAACCTGGCAGTGTTGCTGCTGATATAATTTTCTCAAAAACTTTGCAAGTCTTTTGTGAAACTCATTGGTGTTCATTCCATTGGGTAATAGTTACACCCACAAATCTAAGGTACACCCTTCTTTACTTTGTGATCTTTCTCAGATGGCTGAGGGACAATGTTCTTAAGCTTCCTAGAGCCCCTGTTGTTCAGTCGCGAGGACCTATTAGGCACACCCTTAATTTCTTTCAAGAGCCCTTTGTATGACAGAATTACTGGGAACCATTTTCCAAGTAGCCCACCACAAAGGTTGTATTTTGTCAAGTTGAAGGAGTCATCTGACTTTCTTTAATCATAAGCTGCAAATATAATAAGCTACATTAATAGATTTTCTAATATTTATTTAACTTTGAATTTCTGGAAAAAACCCAACTTGGTAATGATTTATCATCTGAGCTTTGTTTTTGGCTTTGGTATGCTAATTTTTGGCTTAGGATTTTTATATCTATTTCATGAGTGACACTGACCTGTAATTTTCCCTTTTCTTACACTCTATGTCTGGTTTTTTTAATATAGTTATGCTTCCCTTACAAATTACTTTTGATTGTCTTTTCCCTCAATTTTGGATCACATTTTCCTGATGCTCTCATTTGAGTAATTTTGGAGTTATATTTTGTGTTTCTAAGTCCTGTTAAAATCCTTGGAAGAATGCTGATTTTACTTTTGTTTTGGTAGGCTGTCAGGCTGGTTAGGTTCTAAACCACAAGTTTTCTCACCTGTGAATAGTATTTCCAGTATCAGTTCAAAGACTGTGCTATGCTACTTTGGGTCTTTCCTATCCACAGACCATTTATTAGTTAGTTTGGAGCTTTGGCAACAGTTTATATTTTAATTTATTCTCAGAGCCTTTGCTGTGCTTCCCTGAATCTCTCTTATGTGTGAGCTAGAAGTTGTGCTGGTTCATGTGCAAAATTACGGGAAACCCTTTCTCTGGCTCGTCTTTTCCTGGATTCCCCACATACTCTCTGGCTCACAGAGGCTCCTTTCATTGTTATTGTAGTCAGACATTTGGATTTCTTTCAGAGCTTTAGCTGCCTGCGATGCGTTTCTGTGTGGCTGGTGCCACCCTTAGGGTGAAGAGCTCAGAGAAAATGTTAAAAATAATGAGAATGATTCTTATGCTCCTTAGACCACTGTGGTCTTTCCCAATTATTTTTGCCTGAAATGAGGGGTTTTGCCCAGAGTTGTTGCTGCTCACATTTGTGCATAGTATGGACTTACAGTTCTAATTTTATTCTAAGGATCTTTATATTTCTCAGGATTTTTTGTTTTGTTTTTTGAAAAAGTCTTAGTTTCTTAGCAGGTTATTTTTGGTTTATTTAATTCTGGGTTGGCAGTAATTTTCTCTTAGTGTTTTGAAGATATTATTCCACCATCCACTAGTTGCAGTGGTTGCTGTTGAAAAATCTGCCGTCAGTAATTGTCAGGCCTTTGTTACATGTCACTTCTCTGACCACTTTAAGCTCTTGATCTTTTGTGCATTTTGTTTTTATTATCGTATTTTGTGAGTAGGTGTGGATTCCTTTTTTTGTTTAGCTTGGTAAATGCTCTTCTTGTAAATAATTATAATTTTAGTTTCTTTAGGCAACATAGGGCTAATTGTTTCTTAAGTGAGCTTTGGTAGTTTGTGTCTTTCAAGGAATTTGTTCATTTCCTCTAAGTTGTTGAATTTATAGGCATAAAGTTGTTCATAATCCTTATTATCATTTTCAATCCATAGAATCTGTAGTGATCTGTAGAACCTTGCATTCCTGAAATCAGTAATTTTTACTTGAACGTGTTGAGCTCTTTGGATCCGTGAGTTTTATAGTTTATATAAAATTTGGAAAATTGTGTACTTTTTTTTTCCAAATTTTTTTTCTCTTCTTTCTCCTTTCCTTCAGGACTCCAATTACACATATATGAGACTGTTTGAAATGTTTCCATAGTTCACTGATTTTTTTCAATTTTATTTTCAAAACTAGGCTTTGTTTTTATAGCAGTTCTGGATTCATGGCAAAATTGAACAGAAAGTGTAGAGAGTTCCCATATATGACTTATCCACACACATGCACTGCCTACCCCAATATCAGTATCCTACTGGTATATTTATTACAATCAATGAATTTATATTAACACATTAGTATAACCCAAAGTCCATAGTTTACATTAGCGTTCACTCTTGACATTGTACATTCTGTGGGTTTTGACAAATGTACACTACCATATATCTACCATTTTAGTATCATACAGAATATTTTCACTGTCCTAAAAATCCTCTGTGTTCCCCCTATTTATCCTTTCCTTTTTCAGCCCCTTGGCAACCACTGATTTTTTACTCTAGCCATAGTTTTGCCTTTTCCAGAATGTCATGGAGTTGGAATCATACAGTAAGTATCCTTTTCAGATTGGGCTCTTTCACTTAGTAATATGCACTTTACTCCATGTCTTCTCATGTCTTGATAGTTTATTTCTTTTTAGCACTGCTGTCAATACAGCTTAAGTATCTCTTATCCAAAATGCTTGGATTAGAAGTGTTTCAAATTTTGGATTATTTTGGATTTTGAAATATTTGCATATACATGATTAGATATCTTGAGAATGGGACTCAAGTCTAAATATGAAATTCATTTATGTTTCATATTACACCTTATGCACATAGCCTCAAGGTGATTTTATATAATATTTTGAATAATTTTGTTAATGAAACAAAGTCTGTGTTGAGTATGTGTGGAATTTTCCACTTGTGGAGTCAATGTGAATATCACAAAATTTCATATTTTGGAGCATTTCAGATTTTTAGATTAGGGATACTCAACGTGTTCTTGAATGACTGTACTCCATAATAACTGTGGAATAATCTGTGGAATAACTGTTTTAATGCATTTGGTAATTCTAACATCTGTGTTATTTAAAATTGATTTTTTTTCTCATTATGAGTTGTGTTTCCCTGTTGATTTGCATGCCTGATAATATTTGGATGCCAGATGTTGTAAATTTTACTTTTTCGGTTGCTGGATATTTTTTCTTTGTTTTGTTTTTGTTTCCTGGATATTTTTGTAGTTCTACAAATATTCTTGAGCTTTGTTCTGAGATGCAGTTAACTTACTTGACCAGTTTGATCTTTGGGGATTTTGCTTTTATGATTTGTTAGGTGAGTCTGAAGAAATACTTAGTCTGTGCCTGATTATTCCCTATTACTGAGTCAAGACCTGGCTGAATACTCTACTAATATCCAATAAATTATGAGTTTGTCCATTCTGGGTGGTAAGAGCAAGCACTATTCCTTGTACTATGTGAGTTCTGGGCACAGTTCCCTGTAAATTCGTTCTTTCCATTTAGCACATCTCCAGAATTCTCTCTGTATACAGCTCTGTCCTCTTTGATTCTCTGGCCCGAAAACTTCAACCAGGACTTTCAGCTCCATTTCTCAACTTAGAATCTGCTGGGCTCTGCCTGGGACCCTCTTCTTATACCACAGTCTGGATATTTTCTCAAGGCAGTAAGCTGGGGCAATTATGGGGATCACTTTTTCCCCCATTTCTCGGGAAACACTGTTCTTCATTGCCCCTAATATCCAGTGTTTTGAAAATTGTTGTGCAATGTATATTGTCTTTTTTTATTTTTTTTTTTGGTTCATTCAGGTTGGAGAGTACCTCACTGGATTACTTGGAAGCCTTTCATTTATAGATATTTTAATATGGTCCTTTGAAAGATAAGCACTCTTTACTTTTTTCTGAAACCTTTTATATTATCTGAACGCATCACGTGTGGACAGCACTGTTGCTGTGTTCATGAAACATTTATAAGTTATGTACTAGTTTGCTTTATTTCCCAGTATATCAGTTTTGTTCAGTAACAATCATTTGATAGATTAGTGCTCACCTTTACATTTTTTAAAATTTTGGGCAGCTGATGGCTATGTGTGTTATCTCCTATTTCTTTATGTTATCCTGGATTCAGAGTCATAGAATACTACCTAGATTCTTTAGGAAAGTCTTTGTGTGCTTGACATTCTGTTTATCATTTTCATATATTTAAAAAAATATATTTAATACATGTATTTTTCCATAAAATATATGTTGTCATATTGGGTTCAGATCTTGGCTTTACCACTTACTGACTGTGGGGCCTTGAATCAGATACTTAACCTTTGTATGCCTCATTTTCTTCGTGTGTAAAATGGTGATAGTAATGGCATTTACCTCATAGGTTGTTAATAAGGTTTAAATGCATTAATATGTAAAGAGCTTAGGATAGTATCTGGCATCTAAGTGCTATAAATGTGTGTTAGCTATTATTATTTTTACCACAACTACCACCACCACTGCATATATTACTGCTAGTGTCCATGCCAGGAGAACCATGTCTGTTCCCTAGGTGGCATATGGGTGTGTGTATCTAAAGATTAGGTGACTGTGTGGTCTTGTGCTGCTCTCTCTGAGTCCTCCTTGGCCTCTGGAGTGATAGTATTGCTGTCCACCTGGTCACTGTGTCCTGCTGATAAGTGCTGTTGCAGTCTGTGGTCAGCAAATGGTCCAGTGGTTCTCCTTGCTTCACTGGCCTCACCTTGGCTCATGCTGACTCTGAGGTTTGGGTGTCATATTCTTTAAGCCCTGGACCTGGGCAGTAAGACAAATAGCCCTCGGTTACTGAATCTCTTTGCCTCCCCTGGGGCAAAACCCTGTCCTTCAATAATTTTGCTAGCAGAATCCCCAGCTCCCTTCCTCTTCTTTCATTGGGCATACAGAAAATTTGGGATGCTTTTATGCCTTGTGGGAGCCAGAGAACTCTGGATAACTAAATCCATGCCCTCCTTCCTCCTAACCCTTCTCTGTTGATGATTCCGCCCCCACATTTTCATTAAGGGGCATCTTGTGTAGCAGTCTCCTCCCAGAACCCCAAATGGGAAATGGATCAAAGATGCCTGTTTTTTTAGCTTTTTCTTCCATCTGCCTAGCATGTCTTTTCCCCTTTGGAACTCTATCCTGGAGAGAGGAGATGAGAACAGACTTGTGTCACTGCTGCTTCCTTCCCACTGTTCTCTTCTCCTGTCATGAAGATACCAGAAGTCTAGACAGGGTAGACTTTCCATTTCCTCTGCCACTTTCCTTTGGGCATGATGGCAGGTGTGATACTGGGAAGGGGGAATCTGCTTGCTGATAAGGAAATGTGTGTTGGGAGATATTTTTAAAAATATTATCCTTGGCTGGGTGCGGTAGCTCATGCCTGTAATCCCAGCACTTTGGGAGGCCGAGGTGGGCAGATCACCTGAGGTCAGGAGTTCAAGACCAGCCTGGGCAACATGGTGAAACCCCGTCTCTACTAAAAATACAAAAAATTAGCCAGGTGTGGTGGCATGTGCCTGTAGTCCCAGCTACTGGGGAGGCTGAGGTACTAGAATCGCTTGAACCTGAGTGGTGGAGGTTGCAGTGAGCCCACATCGCGCCACTGCACTCCAGCCTGGGTGACAGAGTAAGACTCCATCTCCATAAAAAAATAAAAAATTAAAAAAATAAATAAAATAAAATAAAATATTATCCTTGTTAAATAGGTTAAAGGGAAAAAGAATATTTTAGGATAAAGGTGGGGGTGCCAGTTTAGATGGGAATTAGGGAAGGTTTCTTTGAGGACATAACACTTGAACAATTTCAAGGCTGTTTTGTAGTATTGACAAAATTTAATACCAGGATCAAGATTGCTTGTGCACAAAGCCAAAAGGTGGGCTCTCTTATGCCCTCTTCTTCCCATATTGCAGTTAGTACATTCTGTTTTCTGCAGTGGTAACTCTTTCTGGCCTAATTGCTCAGTTTCTCATACTAGTCTCTGTAACACATTTATTCTGCTTATCACTATAGAGTCCTAGTATGTAGAGGCTGACAAAAACCTGAGGCAGTATTTCTTCAAGCAAGCTACCGGTTTCAGAACCATTTGGAACACTTTTAAAATTGCACCTCTCGAACCCACTCCAGTGTCATAATTACTAACAGTTTCATTTGGAATCTGATACTGTTGAATTTATCATATTACTTGAGGACAAGCAGTTTGTTATTGTTATCTTTTTAGCCACACAGCATTGTAAATTCTAAGTAAATGCTTGATAAATTGATTTATCAGGAAGCTAGGAGAGAGGCATTTCAAGTGGTTTAAAAAGTTTTGCTATTTGGGGGTGACATCAGCAAAAGCAGCACAGTAAAGAAGTGTAAAATTTTACCCTTCCATAAGAGCAACAGAAGAACTGGCAACACCTGTCAGAATCAACTTTTTCAGAACTCTAGAAATTAACCAAAGACTTGAAAAAAAGTGCAAAGAGTGCTCATTCACAAAAAATGGCTGAATCTTAGTGAGAATAGTGAGCTTACCCAAGCCCCATTCCCTGTTCCATGTGTCAGCTGGG
Organism: Pongo pygmaeus; assembly: GCF_028885625.2. NCBI lineage: Eukaryota > Metazoa > Chordata > Mammalia > Primates > Hominidae > Pongo > Pongo pygmaeus. The sequence goes on along the minus strand of NC_072379.2, from coordinate 21,521,727 downwards.
GCTGAAATAACAGCCTGTGTTCCCGTACCGGAGGGAGCAGAACAGACCTCATTGTAAGTATTTGTTTTGCCTTCTTTGGTGGATCCCTGGATGAATGACTTAAAAACCTTGTCTCTATTTCTCCTGACTCAGAACTGGCCTACTTCTTAGAGCAGGGAGGACAGTAGTTATCAAGAAACATTTATAGACAAATAATTTAGTCATTGCTTCCTGAATCAATAGATAACAATGGGGGCAAACAGTAGACTAACTAAAGAGCCTAGGAGCAGAGATTGGGAATGAGATGTCTATGAGAGCTTTGAAAAGCTTCACATATTCCCAAGAATGTAGAGGGCCACATGCTTGGCAAGGACTGTATGCATGCCCAAGGAAGACTTCTACCTCTTGCTGATCTTGAGGCTCTGTGAAAACAGGAAGTGAAGCCTAAGGCAGAGTTAGAAGCTACCTGGCTAAGTAGTGAAGGTGTATCCCAAACCTACCCAGAGCCCTTCTGCAAAGACAGAGAGGTTTTTTGGTTCCAAGCATTTAAGGCAGTCTGTCCAGTTGTTAGCTGGCCATTAAGCTAACAGAACAGAGACTCCAGTGACTGCACATAACAAGGAATACAGATTTTACAGAATTAGTTTGAAACAACTAGTTGTAGTTGTTAGTCTTGAAACAAACAACTACAACAATAAGCAGCAACAAAAAATTCTGGAGAGGGGAGAGAATCTGATTCCCGGAGTTGCCACATTATAAGATTTAAAATGTCTAGTGTTTAACAAAAAAGTGTAAGATATGAAACACAACAAGAAAAAAAGCCATGGATAGAAATTGTCCCTGAGGAAGCCCAGACATTGGAATTTGTAGACAAACACTTTATATTAGCTATTTAAAATAATTCTTCAAGAGCTAAAGAAAACCATATCTTAAAAAACAAAACAAAACAAAACAAAAAAACCCAAAAACCTAACTGAAAGTTTGAGAACAGTGTCTCGCCCATTGAGAATATCAACAAAAAGATAGAAATTATGAACCAAACCAGATACACAAGCATGGTAACTGAAATGAAAAATTTGCTTCTAGGGCCCATCAGGAAATTTGAACAGGAAGAAGAAAGAAATTTGAAGGTAGTTCTATTGACTTTATCTAATTTGAAGAACAGAAAAGAAAAAAGTAATTAGGAAATATAAATAGAGCCTAAAGAGACCTGTGGGATACCATCAAGTGTACCAACATACACATGACAGGAATCTCAGAAGGAGAGGAGAGATGGTGGGGCAGAAGAATATTTGAAGAAATAATGGGCCAAGTGCAGTGGCTCATGCCTGTATGTAATCCCAGAACTTTGGGAGACCAAAACAGGCAGATCTCTTGAGCCCAGGAGTTTGAGACCAGCCTGAGCAACAGGGTGAAACCCTGTCTCTACAAAAAATACAAAAATTAACCGTACGTGATGACACATGCCTGTAGTCCCAGCTACTCAGGAGGCTGAGGTTGGAGGATCATTTGAGCCCAGGAGGTCATGGCTGCAGTGAGCTGTGATTGCACTACTGCACTGCAGACTGGACAACAGTGTGGAACCCTGTCTAAAAAAAAAAAAAAAAAAAAAAAGAAAAAAAGAAAAAAAGGGAAAGGGAAGTGAAATAGTGGCTGAAACCCCAAATTTGATGGAAAAGCATGCATTTATGCATACAAGAAGCTCAGTAAACTCCAAGCAGGATAAAACCAGAGATTCACAGCTAGACACCTCATAATCAAACTGTTGAAAGCCAAAGATAGAATCTTTAAAGCAGCAAGAGAAAACCAGCTCATCATGTACAGGGTAACCTCAGTAAGGTGAACAGCAGACTTCTTACCAGAAACTATGGTGCCCAGAAGGCAATGGGATGATGTACTCACATCCCTGAAAGGAAAAAGCCCAACAAAAACTACCATATCTGGCAAAACTCCCCTTGAGAAATGAAAGAGAAATAAGATATTCCTCATAAACCAAAACTGTGAGAATTGTAGCTAGCAGACCTACCTACAACAAATGCTAAGGGGAATTCTTCCAGCTGAAATCAAGATGCACTAGATGGTAACTCAAATCTGCATGAAAGAATAAAGAAAATGGGTCAAGTTAACTACATCGGTTAACTTAGCACTGGCCCAAGCTGGTTCCCAGAAAAAGGAGACCGTCCAATAATCAACTGCCAGAGGACAGGAAGGATGAAACCATATTTTTCTCTCCTCTTCGCTTTCAGGAGCCCTTCACACTTCCCATATTTCAGTATATAATTTTTGAGTAAATTAGCAAGGGGAGATCTTTTCACCAGTCTAATTCTACTAAAAAAAAAAAAAAAAAAAAGGCTTAGTATTATTAGTCCATAGGGAATGCAGTTTAAAACCACAGTGAGATACCCCTCCATATTCACCAGAATGGTTAATATTAAATGAATGGACATTGCAGAGTAATGGCAAGGATAATGTTGGTAGGAGTTAAACTAGTATAACCATTTGGGGAAACTATATATTATGGCTACTTAGCAAAACATGCCTAGCTTATAACCCTACAAATCCACTCCTACATATATTCACAACATAAAGAAGTTATACACTTTAAAAATTATACTAAAAGACTTACAGAAGAATATTTATAGCAGCACTATTCATAGTAATAGCTGAAAGCTAGAAATGGTTCCAAGTACCTATCAACAGGGGGATGTATAAATAAAATACATTATATTCATGCAATTAGATATTACTCAGCAATAAAAAGAAGCAAACCAGTGATACATACAACATGGTTGAAGCTCAGAAATATTATACTAAGTGTACACAGCCAGCTGCAAACAAGTATATACTGTAGGTTTCCATTTCTATGAAGTTCAAAAGTAGCTAAAACCAATCTTTTGTGATAGTAGTTAGAATAGTGGTTATTCTGGGGGACTGACTGGGAGGCAACACAAAAGAGACTGTTGAGGGGCTAGAAATGATCACTGTCCTATCTAGGTGGTGGTTACATGGCTGTATATATAAAATTTTGAGTTACACACTTAAGACGGTGTTGCTGTTAAGATCTGTGTATACTCCATATTATGAAAGATAATTTTTAGGATCTTAAAAAAAATCTTGATTGCTCTGTCAGTGTTATTGAAATCAAGGATGTATAATATTATCAAGTTCAATCATCCTAGAAGGAAATTCAATTATAGTTTCATTTTTGTAACTGTTAAAAGCATTAAGATACAAACATGTTAAACAATTCTCCTTTGAGACATAAACATAAAAACAGGTCTACTGATGAGTCTGTTGATTACTCTATTGCATTTTAGCCAGTGTTTAAATATTTGGTCATGTATGTTATTCTTGAAGTCCAGAATGCGCTTAGGGTAATTATTAGCAACATTTAACCAAATTGGTTCTGTTATTTCATGCTGGAGGACCAGAGCAGGATGAGTCAGTAAGGGGACTTTTGAGAAATGAAATGTCAGTGTTTTTGCAACCATTTGTAGGCCATAAAAAAAAAAAATCAGATTTGTTCTTACAAAGAATGCAGGACTGGCCAAACACCAAGATGTTGCTACACAGAGAAAATAACGAGAGACAAAACCACAGCAGAACTGCTTTCATCCCCAAATTGCAGAATAAGTACTGAGATGTGACCGAGACACAGGGGAGAGAAAGGGTAAACAGTGGAGGAGAGAGATCTTTTTGACCTTATGCTAACTATTAATCTGAAGCTAGAAATGCTGATTTTATCTGAAAAATTAGAAAGAGCTTTCCACAGTTATTCATTTATTCAACAAATATTTGTTAAACTCCCCTTATGTACCTAGAATCATCCTGGGCGCATAAGATGGAGCAGCAGACAAAACAAAAATCCCTGCCCTTATGGAACATATACTGGGGGAGCGGGTGTAGCAGAAATGCATACACATATTATACATGTAGCAATGAGGTTAGATTAGGTGGCTACTTTTTCTCTTTCTTTCCTTCTTTCCTTCCTTTCCTTCCTTCCTTTCGTCCTTTTTTTTGACAGGGTTTCCGTCTATCACCCAGGCTGGAGTGCAGTGGTACAGTCTTGGCTCACTGCAACCTCCTCCTCTCGGGCTGAAGCGATTCTCCTACCTCAGCCTCCCAAGTAGCTGGGATTACAGGCATGTGCCACCACGCCCAGCTAATTTTTATATTTTTAGTAGAGATGAGGGTTTGCCATGTTGCCCAGGCTGGTCTTGAACTCCTGACCCCAAGTGATCCACCCACCTCGGCCTCTCAAAGTGCTGGGATTACAGGCGTGAGCCACCGCACCCGGCCAAGGTGGCTACTTTTTAAAGTATGCCATAGTTTAGCCTTCAACTATGTATGCCTTATGGAACCTCCAGTTTAATGCTGCTGTTGATACCCCTATTACATTTTCTAATGAGACCTTCCTCAGCATTTTAATAATGAAATCTACTGTATGACTCAAGGTTGATGTGTCTTACTCAGTGGCAAAGAATAGAATAAGAAATAGATCCAAACATATGGGAATTTAAGACAGTGGAATGATATCTTACAGAAAGGAGTCAGGGTATTGGGTCCTAAAATCAACACAGATCAAAGCCGAAATTAATAAAATAGAGAAAAATAGAATAGGATAAATAAAAACCAAAATCAATTCTTTGGGATGGTCAGTAGAAATGTAAACCCTTTGCAATATTGATGAAAATAAAAGTGAATATGTATCATAAAGGATGAAGAAAGAGAAATAATCACAACTATAAACGATTTTTTTTTTTTTTTTGAGACAGAATCTTACTCTGTTGCCCAGGCTGGAGTGCCTGGCTCACTGCAACCTCTGCCTCTCAGGTTCAAGTGATTCTCCTGCCTCAGCCTCCTGAGTAGCTGGGATTATAGGCGCGCGCCACCACGCCTAGCTAATTTTTGTATTTTTAGTAGAGACAGGATTTTACCACGTTAGCCGGGCTGAACTCCTGACCTCAAGTGATCCGCCTGCCTTGGCCTCCCAAAGTGCTGAGATTACAGGGCGTGAGCCACTGTGCCCGGCCTATAAAAGACATTTTTAAAAAATGATACGAGAATACATGAAAGTACATTTGTAATACATTTGAGAGTCTAGAAACAATGGCTGATTTTTGAAGATAGATGGAGAGCTTAAGTAGGTTGATTAGCACCAGAGATTAAATGGCGATTAAGAGATATCATTTAAAAAGGAAGAGATGATACACAACTGAATTATTTCTAATCAGTGGAGAACAGATGAGTCCAATGCTATTTAAGCTATTTTAATAGATGGAAAACTCCCCATTCATTTTACGAAGCTATGATTTAATGTCAGAACCCAATAGAAATTACGTAAAAGAAAACTTTAGATTAGTTTTCTTATGCATGCAGATGCTAAAACCATAAATAAAATACCAGTAAATAGAATTCAGCAGTGTAGCAAAGACTGATCAGCTATTATGACCAAATAGTTTTAATTTCAGCAACAAAAGAATAGTTCACTACTAGAAAAATCTGTCAACAGAATGTACTACATCAATAAATTAAAGGAGAAAACCATATGATCATATCATTCAGTGCTGAAAAGGCTCTGGGTACAATTCAGTTGTCATTCATAATAAAAGCTCTTAAGAAGGAACAGGAAAAACACTACCTAGATATAGTAAAGACTGTGCACTCAACATGTTTTTACTAGGCATCCATTATATGCCCAGTAGTATTCCAGCAGTTAACAGACAAAACATTTAGAGCCATCTCAGTTTTTAAAAAAGAATGAGTTAAATGTTTAGTTTGTCAGATGGTAATAAGTGCTTTGAAATAAGAAATAAAGCAGGGAATAGGAGGTTGCCAAGAGCTGGGATGTAGGAATTGTCAGGGAAGGACTCATTGGTAAGGTGATATTTGAGTAGAGAACTGTAGGAGAGCAAGTCAACAAAGCAGGCAAAAATTCCAGCCATCATGTATCCTACAGTCTCATGGTGGGGGAGGGGGAGGAGACAAAAAACATAATAAAAACATATAGCATATTAGAAGATTATAATGGAAAAAAGGAAAAACAGAGGAAAGTAAAGGGGACCAGGGCCCAGAGGATTTTGAAGGTCAGATTATAAAGTTAGTAGTCTCATTGAGAAGGTGATATCTGAGCAAAGTCTCAAAGGAGGTGAGGGAGTTCGCCAAGTAGATATTACAGGAAGGAGTGCTCCAGGCAGAGAGAAGAGTCACGGTAAAGTAGCTATCAAGAGACCACGCCTGGCCTAGTCAAGGACCTACAAAGATGTCAATAGGACTGGAATAGAGTGAACAAAGGAGTGTGTGAAGGTCAGGTTATTTTATGTAGGACCTTGTAGACCACTGTAAGGACTATTTTAAAAATTACGTTAATGAATTTTTATAAGGCAAACACTCTTATAACTATCACCCATGTTAAGAAATAGAACCATATCAGTCAGTCCAGAAGCTTTTTCATGTACCCTGTCCCAAACTAAGTCCCCTCCTCTTCTCCCAAACTATCCACTATTTTGACATCTTTAGAAATCACTTACTGTGCTTCTTTATACTTTTATTACCCAAATGTGCATTTAGACATTGTAGCTTATTCTTACTCATTAAAAATAATTGGACAAGTCTTCTCTTTCTTTTAATCGACAGATTTCCAAGTGATCCATTCCTTTCTTTACCATACACTATTTTTTGAAGAACCCAAGCTATTTAGCCTGTAAAGTTATTCACAATCTGAATTTTGCTGATTGGAAAATTGTGCAGTTTTGCAATCGAACTGCTGATTATCCAGCATGTTCTTCTGAATTCTCTACTTCATGTAAATTGATCGCTGAGTCCAGAGGCTTAATCACACTCAAGGTCTTATTTGGTGAGGCTATATACATTATGTGTGGTTGTCATTTTTCTTGTGATTTTAGCAGCCATTGATCCTCATGCCTAGATTCATCAATTTGTTGGATATTGTAAAATGCTGATATTCTAATTCTGATCTCTTTTCTATATCTTACTTGGAAAAATTTTATGAAGAGACACATCCTTGCCTCTATATTTTTTGGTTGCCCAGGGTTACAGCTTTTCATATAGGAAAAGCATAATGAATACTTGATTCTTTTGCTTTTTTTTGGCCAGTTTTCAAGATAATGGTTTGGTTCCTTTTCATCTTCCCAAGAGACCAATTTTATATGTTTCTATCTATTGCAATTAGCATTTTTATTGAGTTCAAATTGTTCCTTCTCTGGCCACTAGATGCTTCTACACCTGAGTACTTTTGCTGTGACCTCAGTTGTGTCTGATAGCTTCCTTGCTACCTGGTATGACAAGATCTGGTGTGACAAGATAGTACATGCTCAGCTGAGCTCAGTGATCAGCTGGGACTACAGGTGCCCACCACCCCGCCTGGCTAATTTTTGTATTTTTAGTAGAGACGGGGTTTCACCCTGTTAGCCAGGATGGTTTCGATCTCCTGACCTCGTGATCTGCCCACCTCAGCCTCCCAAAGTGCTGGGATTACAGGCGTGAGCCACCATGCCTGGCCTGTTTATTTTATATCAGTGCAAGTTGGTACCCTTTGACCTATATCTCCCCATTTCCTCCCATTTCTGCCCCTGGTAACCACCATCCTACTCTGCTTTGATGTGTTTTACTTTTTTAGATTCTGCATATAAGTGAGATCATACAGTATTTGTCTTTCTGTGTCTAACTTATTTCACTTAGCATAATGTCCTCCAGGTTTATCCATGTTGTTACAAATGGCAGTGTCTCCTTTTTAAAGGCTGCATAATATTTCATTGTGAGTATATATATTAATCCATATATATGTATATATCCATATCCATATCGTATATGTATCACCATTTCTTTAGCCATTCATCCCTACATTTTAGGATTTTTTTTTTCATTTTAGGACATTTTTAAAGGATTGTAAAAATTCTAAAAAGAGAATACGCAACGGATTATTCTTTGGATTATAGAGCCTAAACTATTTGCTGTCTAGTCTTTTACAGAAAAAGTTTGCTGACATACACTCTAGTAGATTCTTCAGAAAGTGTCTGTGGGAACAATATTCTCTGAATTTGTAATTTTGATAACAGCTGCTCTGTGCCTTTTATACTTTTACAAGTCATTTTTCCGGGATATAAGATTCTTGGCTTATTTTTCTTCCATATGTATATTAAATAGATTGTTCAATTCTTCTGGGGAAAAAAGTATTGATATTCTACAAGAAAAGAAAATTAGAAGCCAGTATTTCTGGTGAATATAGATGCAAAAATCCTCAACAAAATATTAGGAAACAAAATTCATCAGCACATTTATAAGGATCATTCACCATAATCTAATGGGACTTATATTTGGGATACAAAGGTGATTCACAATAATGCAAATCAATAAATGCGATATACCGCATTTACAGAATAAAGGACAAAAATCATATGATCACCTCAATAGATGCAGAAAAGGCATTTGACAAAATTCAGCATCTTTTCATGATAAAAACTCTCAACCAAATTAGATACAGAAGGAAGGTATGTCAACACAATAAACACTATCATAAGCCCACAGGTGACATCATCCTCAGTGGTGAAAAGTTGAAAGCTTTTCCTGCAAGATCAGGAACAAGACAGAATACCCACTCTCACCCCCATTCTTTTTTTTTTTTTTTTTTCCTGAGACATGGTTTCACTCTGTTGCCCAGGTTGGAAGGCAGTAGTGCAATCACAGCTCACTGCACCTCCTCCTCCAGGCTCAAGCAATCCTTCCACCTCAGCCTCCCAAGTAGCTGGGACTACAGGCACATACCCCCATGCCTGGCTAATTTTTGTATATTTTATAGAGTTGGGGTTTTGCCATGTTGCCCAGGCTAGTCTTAAACTTCTAGGCTCAAACAGTCCACCCACCTTGCCCTCCTAAAGTGCTGGGATTACAGGTGTGAGCCACTGTGCCTGGCCTTACTCTCACCACTTCTGTTCAACACAGTACTGGAGTCCTAGCTAGAGCAATTAAGCAAGAGACAGAAATAAAAGGCATCCACATCAGAAAGGAAGAAACTAAATTGTCTCTGTTTGCTGATGACATGATCTTACATATAGAAAGTCCTGAAGACTCCACCAAAAATTGTTAGAACTAGTTAATGAATTCAGTAAAATTTCAAGATACAAAGTCAACATTCAAAAATCAGTTGTGTTTCTATACACTAACAATGAACTGTCCAAAAAAGAAATGATGAAAACAATCTCATTCACAATAGCTACCAAAAAAAAGAAAAAAACTTAGGAATAAATTTAATCAAGGAGGTGAAAGACTTGTACACTAAGAACTGTAAAACACTGATGAAAGAAACTGAACACACTAATAAATGGAAACATATCCTGTATTCGTGGATTGGAATATTGTTAAAATGGCCACACTACCTAAAAAGATCTATAGATTTCAATACAATCCCTATCAAAATTTCAATGACATTTTCACAGAAATAGAAAAAGCCCTTGTAAAATTTATATAGAACTACAAAAAGCCCCAAATAGTCAAAGCAATCTTGATAGAAAAGAACAAAGCTGGATGCATCACAGTATTTGAGTTCAAAATATACTGTAAAGCTATAATTATCAGAATAGCATGGTACTGGCATAAAAACAGACATATAAACCAATGGAGCTGAATAGAGAGCCCCCAGAAATAAACCCACATATTTATGGTCAGTTGATCTTAAGGGTGCCAAGAATACACAATAGGGAAAAGACAGTCTCTTAAATAATGTTGGGAAAACTGGATATCCATGTGAGAAGAATGAAGTTAGACTCTCACCTCACATCATATACAACAATCAACTCAAAATGGATCAAAGTTTTATCTTGAAAAAAAAAAAATTTTTTTTTTCTTTTGAGACAGGGTCTCACTCTGTCACCCAGGCTGGAGTGCAGTGGTGTGATCTTGGCTCACTGCAACCTCCGCCTCCTGGGTTCAAGCGATTCTCTTACCTGAGCCTTCCTAGTAGCTGGGACTACAGGCATGTGCCACCCCACCACGCCCAACTAATTTTTGTTATTGTTTTCTTTTTTCTTTTTTTTTTTTTCTTTGGTAGAGATGGGGTTTCATCATGTTGGCCAGGCTGGTCTTAAACTCCTGACCTTAAGAGACCCACCTCCCGGCTGGGCGCGGTGGCTCACGCCTGTAATTCCAGCACTTTGGGAGGCCAAGGGGGGTGGATCACGAGGTTAGGAGATCGAGACCATCCTGGCTAACACGGTGAAACCCCATTTCTACTAAAAATACAAAAAATTAGCCAGGTGTGGTGGTGGGTGCCTGTAGTCCCAGCTACTCAGGAGGCTGAGGCAGGAGAATGGTGTGAACCCGGGAGGTGGAGCTTGAAGTGAGCCGAGATCACGTCACTGCACTCCAGCCTGGGTGACAGAGTGAGACTCCACCTCAAAAAAAAAAAAAAAAAAGATCCACCTGCCTCGGCCTCTCAAAGTGCTGGGATTACAGGCATCAGCCACCTGCACCTGGCCTCAAAATGGATTAAAGATTTAAATGTAAAACCTGAAACTGTATAACTACCAGAAGAAGACATGAGGGAAAAGCTCTGTGACATTGGTCTGGGCAATGAATTTTTGGATTTGACCTCAAAAGCACTGGCAACAAAAACAAAAATGGTCATATGGGATTATGTCAAACAAAAAGGCTGTGCACAGTAAAGGAAACTATCAACAGAGTGAAGAGACAACCTATAGAATGGGTTGATATATTTGCAAACCATATATCTGATATGGAGTTAATATCCAAAATATATAAGGAACTCAATTCGGCAAGAAAACAAATAATCTAAAAAAATGGGCAAAGAACCTGATATACATTTATCAAAAGAAGACATACAAATGGCCAACAGTTATATGAAAAAAATGCTTAGCATTGCTAATCATCAGAGAAATGCAAATTAAAACTACAGTGTACCTCATACCTGTTAGAATGGCTATTATAAAAAAGATAGGCCGGGTGCGGTGGCTCATGCCTGTAATCCCTGCACTTTGGGAGGTCGAGACCATGCTGGCTAACACGGTGAAACCCCGTCTCTACTAAAAATACAAAAAATTAGCCGGGTGTGGTGGCGGGTGCCTGTAGTCCCAGCTACTTGGGAGGCTGAGGCAGGAGAATGGCGTGAACCCGGGAGGCGGAGCTTGCAGTAAGCCGAGATTGAGCCACTGCACTCCAGCCTGGGTGACAGAGCGAGACTCCGTCTCAAAAAAATAAATAAATAAAATAAAAGTAAAAAAAGATAACAAGTGTTGGCAAAGATGCGGAAAAAAGGGAGACCTATAGACTGTTGGTGAGACTGTAACTTGGTACAGCCGTTATGGAAAACAACATGGAGGCTCCTCAAAAAATTGAAAATAGAGCTACCATATGATCCAGCAATCCCACTATCAGGTATGTACCCAAAGGAATTGAAATCAGAATGTGGTAGAGATACCTGCACTCACATGTTCATTACAACACTAGTCACAATATCCAAGATGTCAACCCAAGCGTCCATTCACAGATGAATGGATAAAAAGAAAATGTGGCATATATACCCAATGGAATACTATTTAGCCTTTAAAAGGAGGAAATCTTGTCATTTGCAACATCGTTAATAAACCTGTAGAACATTATTGTAAATGAAATAAACCAGGCATGGAAAGACAGATACTTGGGATCTTATTTCTGTGTAGAACCTAAAAAAGTCAAATTCACAGAAGCAAGAGTAGAATGGTGGTTACCAGGGCCTGGAGGTTAGAGGAGTGGGGATTAGAGATGTTGGATTGATTAAAGGATATAAAATTTCATTTAGACAGGAAAAATAAGTTCAAGAGATGTATACTGTGGTGACTATAGTTAATAACAGTGTATTCTATACTTGAAAATTGCTGAGACTAGATTTTAAATGTTCTCATGACAAAAAAGTGATTATGTGAGGTAATGCACATGTTAATTAGCTTGATTGAGCCATTTCACCATGTATACATATTTTAAAACATGTTATATATTCAGTTTTCATCAGTTTAAAAAACTTAATTTTTTTTAAAAAAAGTTTTGATGTTGAAAAGTCTGATCTAATTTTCTTCTCCTATAGGTAATTTGGATACCTATACTTTGCCTAGATACTCAAATATTTTTTCTTTAAAGTACAATAATTTTACTAGAATATGTTTTGTTGGTCATCATATAGCAGATATTCTCAGATATACCATGTGTTCTGTCAATATATAGATTAAAAAAACTTTTTTAAAATAATGTTATCTTAAATTTCGGTTTTTAGTATTTGCTGTGTTCCCTAACTTTGATTTTCTTCTTCAAAGACTCCTATTTTTCATGTTAGACTTTTTTTGCCTGTTAATGTTTTTCACTTTCGTTTGAATTGTTTTATCTCTTCTTAAATTTTAAAAACATTTCTTCTATATATATATATATATATATATATTTTTTTTTTTTTTTTTTTTTTTTGAGGCAGAGCCTCACTTTGTCTCCCAGGCTGGAGTGCAGTGGTGTGATCTCGGCTCATTGCAACCTCTGCCTCCTGGGTTCAAGTGATTCTCCTGCGTCAGCCTCTCAAGTAGCTGTGAGTACAGGCATGTGCCATCATGCCTGGCTAATATCTTCTATTTTTAATTAGTTTAAATTGGAAAGCTTTTAAATCTTTGAAAGCATTCTATTTCACTTTTAATTTCTTTTAAGATTCTCTTGTATTTATTAACTGTTGTCTTCCTTCTAGTTTAGTTTATTTCTGTAATGATTTTTCCTTCCATTTCTTAATTTCTGAGCTCTATCACCTTATTTCTAATATGATTTATGTATCATTTTCTCAGTGTGTTTTAGCTTGTTTTAAAATAGTAAGTTACAATTTTAATGTTTTGTGGGCATGTCTTTTTTTGTCTATAGGAATGTTCTTCTTCTTCTCTGTTTTCTTTTAACAACTCTTTATGGTATTTGACCAAATACTTTTTTGTCACTCATTTTTACTGAAAAACAGTTTTCTCAGGCTTTTGGGAGGAGGAATAGTTCAAGCTGTCTTTATTAATTTCATAGCTCTCCATCTCCTGTTTTTTGATTTTGTTCTGGTAAAGCGTTAAATAATATGGTGGCTTGCTTTCTGAGACTTCCTGACTCCATAGCCTCCCCTTGCTTGTATCGGGGCCTTCTTTTTCCTTTGTCTCTGTCACCATTGTAATTGCCCAATTCTGATTCTCCTCCCAGAAGTTTCTAATTGCGATGTCCTGTCCTGGAAAGGAGCTTTGGCTGGTTGGTTTCAAGTTCATGTTTCCCATCTTTCTCTGGCCCCTTTCAGAACCTACCAGTGGCCCTAATAGTCACTTTTTGGCTTGATGAAACCCTTCCCAATTTCAACTGGTGTTCTCAAATAGATCTGCTCTGATTTTTAGAGTTTGGTTTATGGCTGCTTTGGTGTTTCCCATTCTCAGTTTTCAGATGCGTTGTTGCTTCTTTTTCTTTCACCACATTAACATTCATTCCATGCGGGGATTGTGGTTACTGTTGGTTGTCTCCACAAACTTGTATTTTGGAGTTTGTGAGCTACTTTGTCATCTAGTTTTGTTGTCCATGGTGTTTTAATTTTGTTATTGGATTACTTTGCATGTTTTTAGGGAATGATTTGGTGAGACCAAAACTATTCAGAATAGTTTTTTCTATTTGGATGATCTCACCAAATCATCCCCTAAATCTATACAAATCAGAAAATCTATTCAAATGGAAAAACTATTCTGTGATTACTCAGATTCCCTCTCATTTCCAGTGCCTGGACTCTGAGTGACTAGGGAGTCATTGCAGGATTTTGAGCAATGGAGTGACATGACCTGACTGGTGTTTTAAAGGCTCTGTCTGGTGATAGACTGAGAATAGACCACAGAGATGTAGAGGAAGAAGTAGGGGGACCTATTAGAAGAATGTTGCAGAAATAGGCTGGGTGGATCACTTGAGGTCAGGAGTTTGAGACCAGCCTGGCCAACATGGTGAAACCCTGTCTCTACTAAAAATACAAAAATTAGCTGGGCGTGGTAGTGGGTGCCTGTAATCCCAGCTACTCAGGAGGCTGAGGCTGGAGAATTGCTTGAGCCCATGAGATGGAGGTTGCAGTGTGCTGAGATTGTGCCACTGCACTCCAGCCTGGGCAACAAGAATGAAACTCCATCTCAAAAAAAAAAAAAAAAACATTGCAGAAATCCAGGTGAGAGATGTTGGCTTGGACTTGGGGAGCAGCAGTGGAGTTAATGAGAAGTGGCCAGATTTGCATATATTTTGAGGTATAGTTGATAAGATTTCCTGATGGATTTGATGTGAAGTATGAGAGAATGTAGTTGAAAAATAACTCTGGTTTTGTCCTGAGCAACTGTAAGAATGGAGTTGCTTTTAACTGAGATTAGGAGGCTGAGGCTGCTGTGCGGGTAAGGTAGACTTTAGGGGTGACATAAAGAGTTCAGTTTGGATTGTGTTGAGCTTGAGATAGTTATTAGACTTCTGAGTGAAGATACTCTTTGTGATTCTGCGAGTCCCATGACAACATGAGGTAAAAAAAGAAAGACATTGGTCCGGGCGCAGTGGCTCACGCCTGTAATCCCAGCACTTTGGGAGGTCGAGGCAGGCGGATCACGAGGTCAGGAGATTGAGACCATCCTGGCTAACACGGTGAAACTCCATTTCTACTAAAGATACAAAAAATTAGCTGGGCTTGGTGGCGGGCGCCTGTAGTCCCAGCTACTGGGAGGCTGAGGCAGGAGAATGGCGTGAACCCGGGAGGCGGAGCTTGCAGTGAGCCGAGATCGCACCACTGCACTCCAGCCCACTGTACTCCAACCTGGGTGGCAGAGCGAGACTCCGTCTCAGAAAAAAAAAAAAAAAAAAAAAAAAAAAAAAAAAAAAAAAAAAGACGGTGTTTATCATAGAAAATTGGAAAATATGGATAAGTTAGGTAAGAAAATAAAAATCATGCTTCATTGTAAACATTCTGATATGATTCTAAACGTACATATAATATGCATTTAGAACACATTGCTTTTTTCTTTCCAACTTTTAGGTTCAGGGAGTACATGCACAGGTTTGCTACCGGTAAATTGTCTGTCACGGGGGTTTGGTATACAGATTGTTTCATCACCCAGCTAATAAGTATAGTACTCTATGGGTAGTTTTTCGATCCTCACCTTCCTCCACCCTCGACCCTTAAGTAGGCCCAAGCGTCTGTTGTTCCCTCCTTTGTATCTATGTGTACTCAGTGCTTAGCTAGCACTTATAAGTGAGAACATGCAGTATTTGGTTTTCTGTTCCTGTATTAATTCGCTTAGGATAATGGCCTCCAACTCCACCCATGTTGCTGCAAAGGACATTATTTCATTTTTTTTTATAGCTGTGTAGTATTCCATGGTGTATATCTACCACATTTTCATCATCCAGTCCACTCTTGTGGGCATTTAGGTTGGTTCCATGTCTTAGCTATTGTGAACAGTGCTGCGATGAACATACAGTTACACGTGTCTTTATAGTAGAACGATTTATATTCCTGTGGGTATATACCCAGTAAGGGGGTTACTGGGTCTAATGGTAGTTCTAAGTTCTTTGAGAAATCTTCGAACTGCTGTCCACAGTGGCTAAACTAATTTACATTCCCACCAGCAGATATAAGCATACTCTTTTCTTTTCTTTTTTTTGTTTTGTTTTGGTTTAAAACTAAAGCTTATTCTGGCCAATTTACTTTACTATTTTCTAATAACAGCTCATAGATCAGAAATGGTCTTTGTTTTAAACCTTCCTATCCATATGAAACACAATGATGTTGGGGTAAGAGAGGCCTTTTCTCTAAATGAAAATACAATACTTATTCTGTATAATTCTAGAGGGCCCAGAGATGTGGAAATAATGTATTTGTAAGAATTATATTAAACAATCTTTATTTGATAAATAGTACCTTACAATCCTAATGCTATCTATCAAGCTTCAGTAAGAGCAATTTCAGCATCAAGTAATGAACAGTAGCTAAACTGACAAGACATCAATCAAAAGGGCTTTAAATGGAGCAGCACCAGCTGATGGGCTGCTAAGGCTCTGGGCATTCAGGACTCTCCTACAGGGGAAACGGAATCAAACCAGCAGGTGCTCTGGACCTAAGCCTTCACATTGTGACCTGCCTCCCTCCTGGGGGCGTGGTGGCCCACAGTCCCCCTGGCACTTCTCGGCCCTTGTGGGCTGCAGACGGAAATCCAGGCACCAAAGGACAGCTTAGGAAAGGCTGGAACTTGACCTCACAGTCAGTTGGCTTCTGCCTATTGTGGTCATTTTCTTTCCAGAGCACCTAGAGCACTCACACAGTGGACGTGGCAGCCATCCAGCATTCTTGGGCTGTTTTCTCATAGAAGAGGATCTTCCCCTAAGCATTGGAAGTGTCTTTCTCCAATTCCTGGGCCAGATCTTGGGCCATCTTCTTGTAGGTCATGGGTCTGACACACATGGTTCAAGTTTTCGTGGCTATTGTGAATGGAATTGTGTTTTTGATTTAGCTCTCAGCTTGGATATTGTTGGTGTATGGAAATGCTATTGATTTTTGTACAGTGATTTTGTATCCTGAAACTTTACTGAAGTAGTTTATCAGATCTAGGAGCTTTTGGGCAGAGACTGTGGGGTTTTCTAGGTATAAAGTCATATCGTCTGCAAATATGGAAGATAGTTGACTTCCACTCTTCCTGGATGCCTTTATTTTTCTTACTACTCTATCTAGGACTTCCAGTACTTTGTTGAGTAGGAGTGGTGAGAGAGGGCATCCTGGTCTTATTCTGGTTCTCAATGGGAATACTTCCAGTATGGCATGCTTCCAGCAGCACATCAACTGGTGCTGCTCCCTTTAAAGCACTTTTGATTGATCTCTTGTTAGTTTAGCTGTTGTTCATTACTTGATGCTGAAATTGCTCTTATTGAAGTTTGATAGATAGCATTAGAATTGTAAGGTACTATTTATCAAATAAAGATTGTTTAATATAATTCTTACAAATACATAATTTCCACATCTGTGGGCCCTCCAGAACATTTCAGCATGTTCTAGATGTTGGCTGTGGGTTTGTCATAGATATCACTTATTGTTTTGAGGTATGTTCCTTTGATGCCTAGTTTGTTGAGGGTTTTTAACATGAAGGGATGCTGAATTTTATTGAAAGCATTTTCTGTGTCTATCGAGATGATCATGTAGTTTTTGTCTTTAGTTCTGTTTATGTGATGAATCACATGTATTGGTTTGTGTATGTTGAACTAACCTTGCATCCCAGGGATAAAGCCTACTTGATTGTGGTGTATTAGCTTTTTGATGTGCTTCTAGTTTCTGTTTCCTAGTATTTTTGTTGAGGATTTTTGCATTTACGTTCATCAGGGATATTGGCCTGAAGTTTTCTTTTTTTGTTGTATCTCTGCTAGGTTTTGGTGTCAGAATGATGCTGACCTCATAGAATAAGTTGGCAAGGAGTCGCTCTTCCTGAATTTTTGGGAATAGTTTCAGTAGGTTTGGTACAAGGTCTTCTTTATACATCTGATAGAATTTGGTTATGAATCCCTCCTGTCTAGGGCTTTTTCTGGTTGGTAGGTTTTTTAGTACTAATTCAATTTAGGAACTCGTTATTGGTCTGTAGAACACATTTTCACAAAGTTGAATTTCTGTTGTATATACATTTTAAAATCTTCTTTCACAAGACATGACCTGAGCATTTTCTGATAGTGAAAGTCTTTGAAAACATGGTTTTTAATGGTATTTCATTACATGTTTTACTGTAATAAACCTAACCACTTGGATTATGTACTGTTTCACTCATTCCTTTTTGCATGTCTGTTCCATCCCCTATGCTTTAATATGGAGGATTTGGTTTCTTGTAGTAGTTGTTGGGTATCATACTTCAGACCTGTGGTTTGGCAGTCAGCCTGGCTGTAGTGTTTAACTGAATCTCGTGGAAGATCCATGCTTAAAATGAATGTCGTGGAGAATTATATTCACCTCAGTCATTCAAGACTTTGGCATAGACCCCATTCCTTGAGGAGGAGTTGCTGCCGCTGCGACTGCCACAGAGGGAAGGAAGCCTGGGCACTGGGGACTGGGGAGAACTTGCTGAGTCACAGATATCTTGTCTCAGTGTGCATGGGCCGTGTGTACTGAAATGTACCAGTCTGTGAGGCACTATGTTTTGAGGTCCCAGTAAGCTAAAGGGGGGTAGAATGGTATCTAGTTCATACCCTAGTATGCTTTAGATCTAAGTGTTGGTTAATTCTGGAAGGACTGAAGGAATAGGGGAGATTTAATGAGCTCCTTGCCGTCTGCAGGTTATTATCGAGAAAAGAAAATTAGGCTCTCAGTTCCAGACCCATTTCTCTCTAATCACTGTAACCTTTTAAACAAAAGTTGGCAAACTTTTTCTGTAAAGGGCCAGATATTTTTAGCTTTGCAGGCCATATGATTTCTGTTGTAAGCATTGAACTCTTCTGTTATAGAGCAAAAGCAGCCATAGGCAGTACAGGAACAAATGGCCATGGTTATGTTCTAGTAAAATTTTATTTACATAAGAGGCAGCAGGCCAGATTGGAGCAATAGTTGTCAACTCCTGCTTTGAAAATGTTTTGGAAACTGTGTCTTTGTCTGTTAGTGGTCATTATCCCCAGTCTCTTAGGATCAGAGTTTTTCTTAGATTACAAAACTGGATCATACAGACCTGACTTCCAGGTCTGCGTTCTCTCCACTACACTTTGCTGCCTCTTAGAAAAACATAAGCTAAATAACTAGAACCCACGGAAAGAGGGAAAAGTGAAGCCCAGAGAGCTGATGCGGGACTAAGAGGCAACTCTGAGAGTTTCAATGTGGAATGTTTGTGTGGCTCCCCAACCAGACCGTGACCTCCTTGAAGAATGGGACTGCATCATATCTTGTTCTCATTTTCTATTTTATTTTAATGATCTATCCTTTGGGTTGAACGAATGTGTTTCTTGAACCCGATAAGTGCAACACTGAGTAAACACTTGTTTCTTTTCTCCCTTCCATCCTCCCAACTTAGTAGCTTCAATACATTCTTAGCTCTCCTCACTTGCTATTCTCTAACCATATCACGTGGCTGGGCACGGTGGCTCACGTCTGTAGTCCCAGCACTTTGGGAAGCCGAGGTGGGCAGATCACCTGAGGTCAGGAGTTCAAGACCAGCCTGGCTAATGTGGCAAAACCCCACTGAAAATACAAAAATTAGCTAGGTATGGTGGTGTGTGCCTGTAATCCCAGCTACTCAGGAGGCTGAGGCATGAGAATTGCTTGAACCCAGGAAGCAGAGGTTACATTGTGCTGAGATTGCGTCACTGCACTCCAGCCTGGGTGACAGAGCAAGAGTCCGTCTCAAAGAAAAAAGAAAATACCAGGTTATCTCCATGAATGTGAATATTGATGTGGTCTTTCTGTCAGGAAGACATCACCTGAGACCACACACAGAAAGCCTATTTTTCCTTAGGATACAGTCCTACATCAGGGTTGACAAAGTTTTTTTGTAAAGGTTAGATAGTAAATATTTTAGATTTTGCAAGCCATATGGTCTCTTCCTCAGCTACTCGACTCTGCTGTTGTAGTACAAGAGCAGCCATAGACAATCTATACATGAATGAGTGTGGCTGTGTTCCAGTAAACTTTACTTATGGATATTGATATTCGAATTTCACATGATTTTCATGTGTAATGGAATGTGATTATTTTTATTTAAAACATTAAAAATGTAAAAGCCATTTTTTGCTTGCAGGCCAGACAAAAACGGCAGTGTGAGCCAATTTAATTTAATGTGTGACTCATAGATGCTAACCCTTGCCTTAGCTGCTTAGTAACTTGCCCTAGTCATGTGTTACCCCATGAAAAGAATGGCCTACTTCTGTCATATTGTCTCTAACCTCTGTCATTTCATTTATGATGCTATGTATTAGTCATGTGTACTT
This sequence comes from Pongo pygmaeus, assembly GCF_028885625.2. NCBI lineage: Eukaryota > Metazoa > Chordata > Mammalia > Primates > Hominidae > Pongo > Pongo pygmaeus. Next base: position 21,501,789 of record NC_072379.2, on the reverse strand, counting down.
TTGTCTCTCTTGCTGGATTCTGAGTATCTTGAGAGGCAGGCCATGGCCTAGTCAGTCATCTTTGTATCCTTAATATCAAACCCACATAGTGAGTATTTAAGAAGTGACTGTTGAATTTGAATTTTATGCTTGATATATGTAAAATGTCATTTCTGCTGATCTTAAAGAGAAACACTTGACTGATATGCATAGGTTTCCCATGTTCTTCCCCTTGAGAGGCCATAGTTAACTGCATTTGCTGCTAGCCGCTCTTGTAAACTCAGTGGTTATACAGCAAAGCCTTTGCAAAGTCTTTTATTTTAGAGCTCTTTTTCAGACAAGAAATGATTATACTTTTTTTTCAAATCATTTATTCAATCATAATGATAAATATGGCTTTCACTATTCTGATGAACCAGAGCTATCATCAGTGTGAAATAATAATAGCCATTGTTTAGTGAGCATCTACTACATTCCAGTCAATTTAAATTTTTTCTCTAGATTTTTGGTGACCTTCTGATTACGATTAATTTACATGTTTTTTATTGTTCTCTACACGTCAAACAAAACAAACCAACAACGTCGAAAACCCACATGCTTTTTCTTCATACTGTCTATATTATTGAATGACAGACAAACATCTGTCCTTCAAGTCAAATATTAATTAATCATAGACTCCTTTCTCTTTTTCTTCACCCCGCCACGTCTAATTGGCCACTGTCCTACCTTTTTTTTTTTTTTTTTTTTTTTAAGATGGAGTCTTACCCTGTTGCCTAGGCTGGAGTGCAGTGGTGTGATCTCGGTTCACTGCAACCTCCATCTCCTGGGTTCAAGCAATTCTCCTGCCTCAGCCTCCCAAGTAGCTGGGATTACAGACATGCACCACCACACCTGGCTAATTTTTGTATTTTTAGTAGAGATGGGATTTTGCCATGTTGGCCAGGCTGGTCTCGAACTCCTGACCTCAAATGATCCACCCACTTTGGTCTCCCAGTGTCTTAGCAGTTTAAAAAATTATCTTTGGAGTTTCTCTCATCTCTAATTCATTTAATCTAATTGAAGCCTTAATCGTTTCTTTTCTTCCAACATGTTGAGCACCTATTCTGATTTTCCTGACCCGACTTGCCTCATTCTCCAATTATTCTTCCCATAGTTATCAGCACTGAATGCTAATAATAATACTTTGTTCATATCAGTTGTTATTAAAACTCTTCACTTATTCCTTATTATCTTCAAGGTAAGCCCAGCTTCCCAGTCATGACATACAAGACTCTATGTGTGACCCCAATACTTAACACAGATGTGTTTCAGATTTCAGAATTTTTTGGATTTTAGAAAAGTAATATGGTTTATGCAATACATATATAACATCCTCTGCTCATTCCTGAACGCTGATGGGAGTGAATGGCAGGTGCTTTTAATAATTATGCTGAGGCAAATTATGCTAGGTGTAAACTGGACCTGTCCTGGGCAAACCAGGATGTTCTTTACACAGGTTAAGAATGTCAAGCAAAGAACATTAGGGATGAAGCAATACAGGGAGAATAGATAGAGTGAAGGGAGCAGTGGGTTAAGTGGAGTCCTGGAGAAATATTTGAAAAGGGAGAAAGAAATGTGGCTCTTGAGGCAGGAGGGAAACCTGGAGCAGGTAGCCCCACAGAATCCCAGGGAAGAGGCATTGTTTTTCTATTATTTTGGAAGCAGAGCCCCTTTAGGAGACTCCTCATCAGATAATGATTATTCACTGAAAGGTTATATTCTTAATTAAAAGGACCTTTACCTTTTCTTAGAATACTATGTTTGAGTGACTTTTTATGTATTATGATATAAAAGCCTCTTTTAAGCTTTTCTGTTTTTTAAGCATTCTGGCCAAAATCTAATTCAGATCCAGCTTAAATCCAAATGTCATTTGATGCTACATTTTATCCTGAGGTTGCTAGTTATTTCGTCAAATGTAGTGAGTATAATCACTACAGGCTTAGAGTAAATTTCCATGTCAAGAGGTAGAACACATTTATTCTGTAGTATTGAATCCTGTAATATTGAAAATCAAAAACAGCCTTTTTTTTTTCTTCTGTAGAAAATAAGATTTTTAAGGAAGGCAGCAGGAAAATAGAACAAGTGAATATTTTACATTCTTAGTGGTTTATGGTTGGCAGTTTTCCCCCAACATTTTGTTGTGAAAAGTTAAAATGTACAGAAGAATTGAAAGACTTATACCCACCAGCTAGATTCTGCCATTAACATGTTGCTGTATTTACTTTATCACTGTCCATCTGTTTGACCATCTATTTGTCCCTCTTTCCATCCATCAGTCTATCTTTTGTTTGGTAAGCATTTCAAGTAAGTTGACTGGCAATTTTTCTAAGCAGCCGTATCTTTATTTTGTTACTGTTTTTTTCTTGGATGTTGTAATTACAGTGTCAAGACATTTAATGCACATGTTTCGGCTAACCCTTTTTCCAATTTCTAGAAATCTGAGATTGCCAATAATCCCTGTCAATCTTAAATTATTTTTTAATTCTGGTAAATAGTGTCAAACCTGATTAGTGCCCTCTTTCTCAATTGTTTTGTAATCCAGACAATTAAAACTGTTAGTCATTAAAACATAATTTATAGTGGTTTTAAAGCATGATTTTCTAAATTTTAAATAAATATTTATTCATATTATGTTGTTTTCAGAGTGGAGAGATCTACAGACCAAGTAATCAAGCCAGTCAATGTAGGAGCTCTATCAAAATGGGTTGGGAAGATACCGCCAGATGTTTTACAAGACATGGCAGTGATTGCTCCTATGCTTGCCAAACTTGGATATGACCCATATGCCAACCCACCTAACTACGGAAAACCTGATCCCAAAATTATTGAAAACACACGAAGGGTAAGTGAGCTTTTTAAAGCAACTGAGAAAACTAGATTTTGAATTTGGGATCTGAATACGTTTTTTTCTGATTTTATTTCTTGCTATTTAATGATCAGAAAATTATTTTGAATTAGAAAAATTTGGGCCCAGCAGCCTGGCACGCTGGCTCATGCCTGTAATCCCAGCACTTTGGGAGGTCGAGGCAGGTGGATCACAAGGTCAGGAGATCGAGACCATCCTGGCTAACATGGTGAAACCCCTTCACTACTAAATACACAAAAAATTAGCCAGGCGTGGTGGTGGGCGCCTGTAGTCCCAGCTACTCGGGAGGCTGTGGCAGGAGAATGGCATGAACCCGGGAGGCAGAGCTTGCAGTGAGCAGAGATCATGCCACTGCGCTCCAGCCTGGGTGACAGAGCGAGACTCCATCTCAAAAAAAAAAAGAAAAATTTGGGCCCAGCATAGGGCTGACACCTGTAGTTTCAGCACTTTGGAAGGCCGAGATGGGAGTGAGCCCAGGATTTCAAGGCTAGCCTGGGCAACATAGTGAGACCCCCATCTCTACAAAAAATACAAAAATTATCCAGGCATGGTGGCACATGACTCTAGTCCCAGCTACTTGGGAGGCTGAGGTGGGAGGATTGATTGAGCCTGAGAGGTCAAGCCTGCAGTGAGCCGAGACCATGCCACTGCACTGTAGCCTGGGTGACAGAGCAAGACCCCATCTCAAAATAAGAAAAAAGAATGAAGAAAAATTATATTTGTAGAATGCTTTCTTATCAGCAGTCTTCCACTGCATTTTAAGGATAACTGGCTTGTTGGGGATAGTTCTTAGGGTATTTTGCTCAGTTTCCAGGAATGATACTCACTGTTGGGAGATTTATTCTCCGCCAATTACTGCAGATCTGCATAAACACCGTAATTATTAGTGACCTTACTTCTGATTTCTTTCCTTCTGTAAATCTAATAGCCACTTTACTTTTAAACCTTTGTTTAGATGAGGCATAATTTTTGGATACCTAAAAGCTAAACATTGGTTACACTAGAAAAATTATTAAACACTAGCCTTCTGATAAGAGAAAGTTGCTATTAAAGTGACATTACAGTTTTTGTTTTAATAAGTTATGCTCACGTCTTTACAAAATGTTGTTTCAGAAAGTGCTGAAAACTCAGAGCTAATTAGATTATATAGCCTACCAGTTGAGTCTATTTCAAATCAGATCTTATACATTCTTTTCTTTATTGCAGTAAGATATATTTAACATAAAATTTACCACTCTGACACTTTTAAAGTACGCAATTCAGTGGCATTAAATACATTCACATTGTTGTGCACCTGTCACCACCATCCATCTCCAGAACATTTTTCGTCTTCCCAAACTGAAATTCTGTACCCATACTCTTCATTCCCTAGTCCCTGTCAACTGCAGTTTTTTGTGTCACTTATATATATTCTTTTTTGAAACTACATTTCAAATAAGACAACCATGTTAGCATAAGTTCACTGATAGGCTATTTGATTTCAAGGTGAAAATTCCTTGGCTTTGTCTGATATTCTCTTGTTTATATCAATGTCCTTCCCTCCCTACAACCATATACTGTATCATGTTTTTATTCTGTCTTTTGATAACTTTAATTGACAAATTTATGCCACATTTATTTCATGAGATTAATTTCTATGTGAATTCCTTTCTCTTAGGTATTACTTTTATTTCCCCTTTTCAATTCATTATTAGCAGCTATATGGGAAGAGCTGCCTTCTTGTAAACCATCACATATAAGGGCAAATTAAAAAAAAAAATCGCTATCCTCTTTACACTTTTTATATGTATATAAATATTTCCATTGTATGAAAACTTACAAAATTCAAAGGATAAGAGAATAAAAATCACCTGTAATGTTCCCACCTAGACACATACACATATTATTCTTTTTTATTTTCTTATTTATTTACACATATTATTCTTAATATTTTGATGTATTTTCTCTCCTCTGCATTATGTTAAACAAAGGTAAGATTACCTATATCATCTTACCTTTGTATACGCACAGTTTTGTATCCAGCCCTTTTAACATTCATGAGCATTTTCCCATTGTGTGCATGCTTTTTAAACATAATTTTTGTTGTTATAAACCTTCATAGAAGTCACCTTAAATTCTTTCTGAAACAGTAGTAAATGAATGAATAAATCAACAAACAAAATACATTTCCCTGGTAGAAGTTCTATAATTGATTTTACCATTTTGTTGTTTACCGTTTTCTCTCTGACAAATTGTGCTGCAGTGAACATCTTTGCACATACTCAATTTTAGGATTTTTTTTTTTAAGGTAGGATCAATAAAAATAGAACTAAACCAGGGTAAAGTATCTGAGATTTTAAAAAGGTGTTTGATATCTATTGATACTAAAAAACAACAACAAAAAAACCTTTGGGCTGGCCACAGTGGCTCACGCCTGTAATCCCAGCATTTTGGGAGGCTGAGGTGGGTGGATCGCTTGAGCTCAGGAGTTCAAGACCAGCCTGGACAACGTGGCAAAATTCCATCTCTACAAAAAATACAAAAGTTAGCCAGGTGTGATGGCACATGCCTCTGGTTTCAGCTGCTTAGGAGGCTGAGGTGAGAGGATTGCTTGAGCCCAGGATTTTGAGGTTACAGTGAGCTGAGATTGTGCCACTGCACTCCAGCCTGGGTGATGGACCGAGACCCTGTCTCAAGAAAACAAAAACAAAAAACAAACAAACAAAAAACCTTTGAACTACCAGCATAATTGAGGTAATTTATTTTAGATTTTTGTTGGTTTTAATAGATTTCATTGATTAATGTAATTGAACATTTTCCAGTTATTAGCTATATGTATATATTCTTTTGTGAACTGTCTTTTAAGTTTTTACTTTATTTATTTGAGACAGAGTCTTGCTCTGTTGGCACAATCTTGGCTTACTGCAGCCTGTGTCTCCTGGGTTCAAGTGATGATTCTCTTGTCTCAGGTGGGATTATAGGCACATGCTACCACGCCTGGCTAATTTTTTTTAATTTTTTATTTTCAGTAAAGATAGGGTTTCGTTGTGTTGGCCTGGCTGATCTCAAACTCCTGACCTCAAGTGATCTACCTGCCTTGGCCTCCCAAAGTGCTAGGATTATGTGAGCCACTCTTTAAAGTTTTATATGTATTAAAGTTTTGTGAGCTCTTTGTAATTGGTAATTCATAGCTATCTCCTTTGCACAATAGTGAAAGGGTTTTTTATTACCAAGATACATGTACAATACTATTTTGAGGGTTCTTAGGCAGTAGACGTTATAGTTTTCCTACATGCAAATTGGCTTGGCTAGATTATCCTTTGCTTTCTTCAGTGGTGGGTTGGGAAGAATGCTATGGTTTGAATCCATGTGACTAAAGAATCTATTTGATACACACTTGTGGTTTTTGAAAGGATTTCAAAATACCCACTGAAATTAAAAAACACCCACCCTTTTTTTTCCCCCCGTCTCTGCCTATCTTTAAAGTGACAGATAATTTTGAGGAAGAAAAGATGAAGCGTGAACTATAATGCTGTTTTTGGGCCTTTTGTGGTAATGCATACAAACTGACAGTCTTGTCTTGTGAGGGTAGGTTTCATAAGACCTTTTTGCAAACTAAATCCTGTGTATCTTGAAAGCTTTTTTGCCTGTAATAAGTCAGATGCTAATGTACCCAGCACTGATGATCATGAGGTTTTTCTAAAGCAGTGCTTGAAAAGAGATTGTTGACTGTTAGCTATGATATGAGATGGGCCCCAGAGAAAGAGGTGGCTGGGGAAGGTGTTTTCCTTAGTTATAGGGTGAGAGTGGGAGAAAAATCACATTTTGACTGAGAATATAGGATTTATATCTCTAAGCCTAAAAATGCTGTTTTTTTTTTTTTTTTTGGTACAATTCTGGGTAGTCTGCAAGTAATATTGAGTCAGCACATTTTAGGGACATATTGCCCAATATTGAATGGATAATCATGCTTCATGGTTACTGTGACTCACATAGTAAATTGGTAATGAAACGTTAACATATTTTGTACCCTGTCCTACCATAGTCTCTAATCCTAAAATTATAGTATATTTCAGTAAATGGTGCTGTCTAGGTTACATCCTCAGCCTTCTTGCGTAGATTCTTAACCTTTTTAGACTTAGGAACTTATTTGAGAATTTGATGAATCCTGCGGATCCCCACCTCAGAAATACAGACACATGAATACACAGATTTCACTCACAATTTCAGTGGATACATAGATATACCAGAAGTCCATCAGATTAAGGACTCCTATTAGCCACAATTTCAGTGGATGCATGTGTGCCAGAAGCCTGATAGATTAAGGACTCCTATTTTATAGTCTCCTTGCTCAAGCTCATCCACTCATAGAGCTTTCATTATAACCTATTTGCTGATTATCATAAATCTGTATTTCCTAGTGGGTCTCTTTCCTGAGCCCTAGGTTCATTATTTCCAACTGTCTTCTGTATGTGTCCACCGGAATGCTCTCAAGGACCTCAAATTCAAAGTCCAAAATTGAATTTATTTTCTAAACTTGTTCCCTGAGAGGCAGAAGCTAGGTGGAATTGTTCATTAAACTGAGCAGGAATCCACCTTGAGAGTGGGGATGATGCTGTGCTCATCTATACTTGCAGTACCTATGAGCCAGAGAGCAGATTTGAGAAACAGAGTCCTCAGGGCACATGGCTCAAACCCCAAAACAATTCAAGGACCTGGTTGCTAAACTTAAAGAGAGAGCTGAAAAGCAGATCCAATTTATGAATGGAATATTTAGTTGGAAACATGAGTAGATAGTACTGAGGAAGAGCAAGTGATCAAATGGAAAAGCATGTACCAAGGTGCAGAACCCACAGTAACAGACAAGAAGAAACATGAAAATGAAGTCATCTGGGACAGGGGTTAGATTAAATCCCTAAACCAACAAAAAGCTGCAGCAGCAGTTGGAATTGATATTCTTACTTTAAAGGGTAAAGCCTGGAATGAATGCATACTTGTGTTTTCTGGTTCCTATACCCAGCAAAAACTGCTTGTTCCTGTTTTTTTCTGTCTCCATACATAGCATGCTTATTCACCCAGTTACCCAAATTAGGTCTCCTTACTTAAAATTCATGAATGACTCCACTGTTACTACAGGATAGAGTCTAGACTTCTTAGAATGACATTTACTTTTCTAGTATTTGGGTATTTTCTCATTATCCTTTTGTTATTGATTTCTAATGTGACCATTATGGTCAGAGAACACTCATTATGGTTTGTTTCAGTGCTTTGAAATATATTGAATATTGTTTTATGGCCAGTATATGGTCTTATGTGATCACTTGAAAAAATATGTATTCTGTGATTGTTGCAGAGTTCTGTAAATATCAGTGAGGTCAAGAAATTTTATAGTGTTGTTACAGTCTAAATCTTATTTGATTTTTTGGTCTGCTTTATTAATGTTGGGAAAATTATGAATTTTTCAATTTTTTCTTACATTTCTAGCAATTTTGTTTCATGTATTTAGGATCTATATTATTGGGAACACACCCATATAGACCTTCTTGAAGAATTAACTCTTTTGTATTTATGAAATATTTCTCTTTATCTCTGCTGTTACCCTCTGAAAGTCTACTTTGTCTGATATGAATATAGCCACAACAGTGTTTTTATGTATACTATATACATGGTATATTTTCCCCATTCTTTTACTTTTAATCTGTGTCTTTATGTAGCTGGCTTTGTTTGTTAATCCAGTTTTATAGTCTCTGCCTTTTAAATGGAGAGTTAATCCACTTACATTTAATGTAATTATTCATCTGATTGGATTTAAAACTACCATCTTGCTATTTGTTTTTTATTTGGATCATCTATTTTTGTTTCTTTGTTTCTCTTTTCCTGCCTTCTTTTGGATTAATCTTTTTTTGTATTCCATTTTATATATTATCTCCTCTTTTTAGCTATACCTCTTCGTTTTTTTTGTTTTTGCTTATAGTGGTTACTCTGAGACATGGGTTGCACATTTTTTATTTCGTAAAAATCCAGATAGTAGGCCGGGCGCAGTGGCCTCACACCTGTAATCCCAGCACTTTGGGAGGCTGAGGTGGGTGGATCACAAGGTCAGGAGATCGAGACCATTCTGGCTAACATGGTGAAACCCCCGTCTCAACTAAAAATACAAAAAGAATTAGCTGGGCTTGGTTGTGGGCACCTGTAGTCCCAGCTACTTGGGAGGCTGAGGCAGGAGAATGGCATGAACCTGGGAGGCGGAGCTTGCAGTGAGCTGAGATCGCTCCACTGCACTCCAGCCCAGGCAACAGAGTGAGACACCATCTCAAAAAAAAAAAAAAAAAATCCAGATAGTAAATATATTATGCTTTGTGGGCCACAGTTGGGCTCTTTATTCTTTACTTGAAGATCCAGATTTTCATCTGGCATCATTTCTCTTTAGCCTGATGAACTTCCTTTAGCAGTTCTTATAGTAAAGATATGTTGACTACTAATGCTCTTAGGTTTTTTTTTTTTTAATTTGAAAATGTGTGTTTTTTTTTTTAAATTTGAGAATATTTTGCTGGACATAGAGTTCTAGGCTATTGGTTGTTTTGTATTTTTTGTTTTAACTTTCAACATTAAAAATATACTATTTTATTGGCTTCCCATGTTTTTGATGAAAGTCAGCTGACATTCTTATGAATGTAATTTTTTTCTTTGACTGCTATAAGATTTTTCCCTATTTTTGGTTTTCAGCAGTTTGATTATAATATACCAAATTCGCTGATCCGTTCTACTGCCATCTCCTGTGTGGGCCTCAGTTTTGATTAGTTTTTATTAGCCTACCTTTGAATTCATTGATCCCTTCTTTTTCTGTGTCCAGTCTGCTGTTAAGCCCATCTGGTGACTTCTTCATTTCAGATCACTTATTTTTCAGTTCTAGAATTTCCCTTTCTCTGCTGGAATTCTTTGCTCTTTACCCTTTTCCTCTAAATTATTTGATCTTTTCCTCTAAATTATTTGATCTTTTCCTCTATATTATTTAACATATTCATAATAACTTTTAAAGTCTTCATCCACGGATCTCTCCCTGTTGACTTTGTTTCTTTATTGTTGATCTTTTCCTCTATATTATTTAACATATTCATAATAACTTTTAAAGTCTTCATCCACGGATCTCTCCCTGTTGACTTTGTTTCTTTATTATGGGTTATAGGCACACCTTGGAGAGACTGTGGGTTTGGTTCCAGACCACCAAAATAAAGTGAATATCCCAATAAAGCAAGTCACACATAATTTGGTTTCCCAGTACATATAAAAGTTATACAATATATTGTAGTCTGTTCAGTTTGTAGTAGCATTATGTCAGAAGAAAACACAATGCATATGCCTTAATTTAAAATACTTTATTGCTAAAAAAAAAAAAAAAAATGCTAGCAATCATCCAAGCCTTCAGCAAGTCATAATCATTTTGCTGGTGGAGACTCTCACCTCCATGTTGATAACTGCTAGACCATTCAGGGTGGTGGTTGCTGAAGATTGGGGTGACTATAGCAATTTGTTTTGTTATGTCATATTCTATATCCTTTGCTGTCTTTTCAACAATGTTCACAGCATCTTCACCAAGAGTAGATTCCATCTCAAGAACCACTTTCTCTGCTCATTCCTAAGAAGCAACTCCTCATTCATTCAAGTTCGATCATAAGATTGTAGCAATTCAACCACGTCTTCAGGCTCACTTCTAGTTATAGTTCTTTTGCTATTTCTACCACATCTGCAATTCCTTCCTCCACTGAAGTCTTGAACCCCTCAATGTCATCCATCTGATTCTTCCAAATTCCTGTTAACGTTGAAATTTTGACCTCCTCCCATGAATTACGAATGTTCTTAATGGCATCTAAAATGATGAATCCTTTCCAGAAGGTTTGCAGTTGACTTTGTGCAAATCCATCAGAGGAGTTAGTGTCTATGGCAGCTATAGCCTTATGAAATGTATTTCTTAAATAATAATCTTGACAGGGCCAGGTGCAGTGTCTTAAACCTGTAATCCCAGCACTTTGGGAGGCCGAGGTGGGTGGATCATCTGAGGTCAGGAGTTCAAGACCAGCCTGGCCAACATGGCGAAACCCCATCTCTACTAAAAATACAAAAATTAGCTGGATGTGGTGGCGCATGTGTGTAATCCCAGCCACTCAAGAGGCTGAGGCAAGAGAATCACTTGAACCGGGGAGGGAGAGGTTGCAGTGAGCCAAGATTATGCCACTGCACTCCAGCCTGGGTGACAGAGCGAGACTCCATCTCAAAAAAAAAAAAAAAACAAAAAAAAACCCAACAACTTGACAGTAGAAATTATTCCTTGATCCATGGATTACAGAATGGATACTGTGTTAGCAGGCATGAAAACAGCATTCATCTCCTTGTATATCTCTATCAGAACTCGTGGGTGACAAGGTGCATTGTCAACAAGCAATAGTATTTTGTGAGAAATCTTTTTTCCTAAGCAATAGGTCTCAACAGTGGGCTGAAAATTGCACTTTTATGTTATGGAGATAGCTTCTTTCCTTAATCTTTATGAACGAACAATCTCTACTAGCCTCCAACTTTTCCTCTCACAGCCTTTATAAAATTGAAGAGAATTAGGGCCTTGCTCTGGATTAGGCTTTGGCTTAAGGGAATGTCATGGCTGGCTTTATCTGTCTAGTCCACTAAAACTTTTGCCATGTCTACAGTAAGACTCTCACTTTCTTACCACTTGTGCGTTCATTGGAGTAGCACTTGAATTTACTTCAAGAACTTTTCCTTTGTATTCACAACTTGACTATTTGATGCAAGAGGCCTGGCTTTCAGCTTATCTTGGCTTTCAACATACCTTCCTCACTAAGCTTGACCGTTTCTAGCTTCTGACTTAAAGTGAGAGATATGCGACTATTCCTTTCGTTTGGACACTTAGAGCCCATTGTTGGATTATTAATCGGCCTTTTTTCAATATCAATGTGTCTCAGGAATAGGGAGGCCCAAGGAGAGGGAGAGAGATGGGGAACAAACAGCCAGTTGGTGTAGCAGTCAGAACATACACAACACTGATTAAGTTAACTATGTTATATGGGCTTAGGATCGTGGCACCCCAAACCAATTACATGGTAACATCAAAGATCTCTGATCGCACATCACCATAACAGATACAATAATGAAGAAGCTTCAAATATTGCAAGAATTACCACAGTGTCGTAAAGAGACATGAAGGGAGTGCATGCCGTTGGAAAAATGTCACCAACAGACTTGCTCACCACAGGATTACCACACACCTTCAATTTGTAAAAAACACAACATCTGCAAAGCACAATGAAATGAGGTATGCCTGTACTCATTTGCTTCTTCACATGTCTTAGAAGTTTTAACTGCATACTGGACCTTTTGTATAAAAGAAGGGTAGAGAATGAACTAGGTAATACTTTTTGTTTTATTTTTGTTAAAGAGAGCAGTTCTTTCCTCCAGCAGGTAGCTAAGGTGATCGCTCAAATTTGACAGTGAATCAAGCTGAGCTGGGGCTGAGCAGTGGCTTTAATTGATTTCAGTTTGCCTCTGGATTCAAATGAGATTAAGGAAATTTGACTTATAGCCCAACCTTAGCTTTCTGTATCATTTAGACGAGGGGTTGATTTCTTTGATTTTAGCAAGATTGCAGCTGGGAGGCAGTTGGGTTGAAGATTAAATTAATTTACTTTACCTCTGGATTGCAACTATAGCAGGGCCCTGGAACCCAAGCACCACACAGCATTGGGAGATCTCTCTCTGTCTCTCACTGTGCTCCCGCCAGCACTTACTAAGATTCTCTTGTAGTATTACATGTAATTGTCAGGTCAAGAGATTTGTTTTTACACTTGGGACTCTTTCAGATTCTAATTAATCATACCAGTCCACAGTCTCACTAAAAGTTTGGCTTGTTTCAGCAAAATCTTTCCACCTATGGGAGACCTCCTTTTCTGCCCACTTGTACCCAGACAGGCAATTGATTCAAGGTCGCTAGAAACAGGCTTTTGTTTCTCTGTGAAGAACTCATCCTTCTCCAGAAATGGGCTCAGTTAGACTTCTTGGCATTCATTTACTGCTTTTTCATGGCTTTACAGAAAAGTATTAAGTTTAGTTTATCTGGTGTTTTCTTGTTTTGATGAGAGCAGTGGTCTTTTGGGATCAGCTGCATTCAAACCAGGTTGGAACGCTTTAGAATGATGGCATTAAGATGCTTTGCCTTCTGCTTTCAACCTTCCTTTTCAACCTCATCTCTTTTTATTCTTTTAACCACACCACAGTGCCTCCCTTTCATTCCCACAGCACATCGTATACCTCCATACCTTTGTTCCTTCTGCCTTGATTATCCTTCTTCTTCTCATCTTACAATTTTGTCCTTTAAAACTCAACTCACATGACACCTCTTCTGTGCCACAGATCCTCCTGCTACAATGTACCTACCTTTACTTGTGTACTTTCACATTATATTGTGATGATTTATATTATATGCTGCTTCTTTTAAACTAAGGACATGCCAGACATGCCTTCATCTGAAAATGTTAATATAGTTCAAAGTGATGCTATAGTCTTTGTTTAAAGTAACAACTTTCTGGTCTGAAAAAAAAAAAGACTATGCATCCCTTCAACAGAATAAGATAGTTCTAAAAGTAATGATGTGGGAGCATCTCTAAGATATGGTCAGTGTTATGTTTTACCATTTGTATTTAGAAAAACAGCTGTGTGTGTATGTATGTATGTATGTATTTATTTATTTATTTTGAAATGGAGTCTCATTCTGTCACCCAGGCTGGAGTTCAGTGGTGCGATCTCTGCTCACTGCAACCCCCGCCTCCTGGGTTCAAGCAATTCTCCCACCTCAGCCCCTGGAGTAGCTGGGATTACAGGTGCATGCCACCATGCCCGGCTAATTTTTATATTTTTAGTAGTGACAGGGTTTCACCATGTTGCCCAGGCTGGTCTGAAGCTGCTGACCTCAGGCAATCTGCTCACCTTGGCCTCCCAAAGTGCTGGGATTACAGGCGTGAGTCACCGCACCTGGTTTGTATATGTAGTTTTTTTAAAAATAAATAAGTACAGACTTTTCAAGGACAAAGATATCATTTGCATTTTGTAGCCTGAGTGCCAGTAATACCTGACGATTACTTGATGCTCAATAAAATGATTATTATTAGCAAAATAAACCTTACACATAGAAAAAGAATATGCCAAGAACCAAGAAAAGGGATATTCAGATATGAGGCTCTTGGAGTTACAGCTCAGCTCACAAGGATTCTGCCGTAGGTGAGAAATGCTCCATTACCCAGAGGCAAAGCCCCAGAGGTTTTGGCAGCACTTTATGACTATGTATCAGTCTGGGCTCAGTCAGGGAAACATTGAGCCACTGTAAGTGTTATAGGAGTGAGGAGTTTAATATATTAATTAAGGCCTACGCAAATGTGGGAGGACTAGAGAAGTGAAGGTCTGCACGTTTTTTATTGTATACTGGACATGTTGTTTAAAATAGGAGTAGGGAATGAGCTGGATACAGCTACAGTTGGAAGACCAGAGGAATAGGCACTGATGACTGAAACCTGCAGCTCTGGAGAGGGCAGAGAAGTGCTAGGAAACTGCCTCTCGCTGCCAAAGTAGGACTCAGTGTGGGAGCCCAAGGAAAGGTCTGTGAGGCCTGCCACGGGGATAAAGTGGAGCTTTAGGAGAGGCCAGTGGAGCGACTGCATCTGACTGCCCTGACCTCTTAAAAATAATGGCTTCTGCTTCATTTCCACCTTCTAAAACTCATAGAAGCCTCTGACCCAGAACCACACAGGGAAAGGAATTCTGGGAGACTTAATTTTCTGTCCTAGACAACAGTGGTGGTGGTGCCAGTTGACCATCCAGCATAGGCCATTCCTTTGCCAGCCTGGCTTACATACACACCTATTTAAACCTTGTTTAACTGCCAGATAAAGCTAAATGCTCTGCTTAACATGATGTAACTATTGCTTAGCAAACTGAAAGCATGCTAACCACTCCCTTAAAGAGGAGATGCTGTAGTTCATATTGTGCTTTGTACATTTCTGGCTGATATGAATGTATTCCACTAGCTGAGTCACATCCCCTCTTTGATATCCTAAAACTTAGATATACTGAGATACAGAGTTAGCCATTTCCTTTTTTTTGGCAAGGTCTTGTTCTGTCGCCCAGGCTGCAATGCAGTGGCGCCATCATAGCTCACTGCATCCACAAACTCCTGGGCCCAAGTGATCCACCTGCCTTAGCTTCTTGACTATAGGTGTGCACCACCACACCTAGCTAAATTTTTTTTATTTTTAACTTTTTGTAGAGACAAGAGGTATCACTGTGTTACCCAGGCTGCTCTTGAACTCCTGGCCTCAAGCAATCCTGCTGCCTTACCCTCTCAACGTGTTAGGATTATAGGCATGAACCACTGTGCCCAGCCAGAGTCGATACACCTTATATTAGAGAGTATTATTAGACAGGGAAAAGTGGAAAAAAGAATTCGTTAATATATTCAGTATATATTCATATCAAAACAAAGAAGAATATCTGCCAAACTATTGTAGTTCTCATTTTCTGTACCTTTCATGTGATCATGGCAGGTATCTGTCATTTCTTTCTTCCTCTAGCCATTCCATGTTCCTTTGGTCCTCAGTAGTCACCTCAGATGGTCTTTGTTCTTTGCCTGGTGGGGTGGCCTAAACCTTCATTCTGGGGTGTATGTACCAATAAATGGCCATATTGTTTTGCTCTAATATCCCGTTAACTTTCCATAATAAACAAATCTAATAGAAAATCCTAGGTTCCAGGCAATTTGTTTCCTTCTTCCATTGAGTATTTTTTTTTCCCATTGTGTATTTTAAACTTGGTTCTTCCTTGATAATCAGGATTAATCAGCCTAGCTATTATAGTACCTGCCTTACTTGTCTTTGGCTAAGTGGCATGAGGAGCAAGAAGTGCTGAGTTAACAGTCTCAGCTCTCTGTTCAGTGGAAATAATGTTGTGTCTCCCCAAAAGAAGCACTTCTCCCTTGAGGATTAAGACCTGTAAACTGTGAGAGCCCACAGCTGCTGGGAGTTTTCTTTTTGGGAAGGATTTTGATAATATTTAGTGAATATAGGGCTATTTCGATTTTCTTCCTCTTGTGTCAATTTTGATAAATTGTATTTTTTAAAGTAATTTGGCCATTTCACTTAAGTTGTCAAGTTTGTTGGCAGGAAGCTGCAGTATTTTCTTAGAATCCTTCTAATCTCTGTCAAATTGATAGTGATAACTTCTTTTCTATTCCTCATGTGATGACCCCTTGATTCTGCCTCTGTCCACACCTGTTAGTGATTCCCTCCACCTGAATGTGGACAGGACCTGTGACTTGCTTGGAACGAATAGAATACAACAGAGGCGATGGGAGATATGTGATTGCATGATTATATTATATAAGATTATAGCACTGGACTGGCTGGAGTGTGCACATCTCTCTCTCTCTCTCTGAACATAATGACTGTTATCTTGTATAGACTCTGGGTTCCTTTATAATACCCTTGTGAATGCATTTACTTTTGTTTTAGCAGGCAATCAACCCAGGTAGGCTGGATTATACATTGTTTTGCCTTTTGCAGGCAGTGGTTCAAATCTCAATTCAGTTATCAAAGCAAAGCCTTTGCTAAACTGGTTTGGGTTTGTCCTGTGCATGTGTGATTCAGAGGTTAAGGTGAGACCCGTGTAGGTGCATACATAAAAGTGGAGAGCTCGTTCACCTGCTGTTTCTGCTCCAGGAGTTTGCTCTGACTCCCTGTCTTTCTTTGGCTCCTTTCCCTGCTTCCTCTGACCAGAAAGAAAACAATTCCTATCAGAGTTTTAGCCACCTATGCGTGCTGCTTAGTGACTGAAGCTGTCCCACCCTCAAGGAAAAACTTGATGAGAAAAAAGTAAATAAACAGAAAACTCACCCTGTAAGGTCACTTCTCCAACTTTTTACTTCCCTCCACAATCTGCCTGCTTTTATTTACTTTCCAGATCCTCATATAGTTTTTTGTTTTGTTTTGTTTTGTTTTGCTTTGTTTTGAGATGGAGTTTCACTCTTGGTGCCCAGGCTGGAGTGCAGTGGCACAATCTCGTATCACTGATACCTCCCCCTCCCGGGTTGAAGTGACTCTTTTGCCTCAGCCTCCTGAGTAGCTGGGATTATGGGCAGCCACCACCATGCATGGCTAATTTTTGGTATTTTTAGTAGAGACAGGGTTTCACCATGTTGGCCAGGCTGGTCTTGAACTCCTGACCTCAGGTGATCCACCCACCTCAGCCTCCCCACAGTGCTGGGATTACAGGCGTGAGCCACCGCGCCTGGCCTAAGGTAGTTGTTTTTTTAAAAGTTTGCTCAAACTTTATAGTTGTAATTAGAGGGAGGAACAACTTTATGGGATGTAGGTGGCTTAACCTCACCATAATGGAACCAAAACTCCACTTCATTCACTTTTTTTTTTTTAGATGGAGTCTCACTCTGTCTCCCAGGCTGGAGTGCAGTGATGAGATCTCGGCTCACTGCAAGGTCCGCCTCCCGGGTTCATGCCATTCTCCTGCCTCAGCCTCCCGAGTAGCTGGGACTACAGGCGTCTGCCACCATGCCCGGCTAGTTTTTTGTATTTTTAGTAGAGACGGGGTTTCACTGTGTTAGCTAGGATGGTCTCGATCTCTTGACTTCGTGATCCGCCCGCCTCGGCCTCCCAAAGTGCTGGGATTACAGGCGTGAGCCACCGCCCCCGGCCCACTTCATTCACTTTAAAATGAAGTACTTGACCAGAAGCAATACTGTTTAGAATGCCATTATGGTGAATAAGATATTTTGTAAGGGAAAGGATGCTGGTTTTTGACAGAAATGTTGTGGGCAGAGAAGGAAATCTTCATTGAGTAAAAGCAGTGTTCTTTTCAGATGGAAGCGGTCCAGTGTGATCATCCTGCTACAGATGGCTGCCCAGACCCCCTGGGAACAGTGCTTTATCGGGGCACCATTGTTGGCCTCTCCTGTTGGCAGGTTGGACACTTAGCCGTGATTGTTGCCAGGTCAGCCTTGACAGGTGGAAGCCTGTGGCACTGAGCACATGCATGACCTTCATTCCTACTGCTCTCACAGTAGGATATGAACTTTGTTCATTAGCCTTCTGAGCAAGGGAAACAGTGGCTGGTAAAATAATGAGTCATTTTGTCCACTTGGTTATTGAGAGCCTCCTCTGCTGAGATTATCCATTGGTCATCATTTGCATGGGACACGAATACTCTCACACTTTGTCCTGTTGGAGAATAGTTTATTGACATAGCTCTTTTCTACATCTTACCACAAGTTTCCCAACCTTATTCTAAGTTTCTGAATTTCCAGTCAAACCATTTGCTGCTGACCACAAATCAGTGTGGATTCATATTTATAGCCATCACTCCTTTGACACAAAATGTGCAGTCATGTACACTGCTTGGAGTGTATGATGAGCAGCCTAAGCGACTCATAGCCAATGGTAGCCAATGGTAAAGTGTTCAGTCCTTACTAAGTCCTAGTAGCAAGCAAGGGCTCTTTCTCAAAAGGGAGAGTAATGATCTCCAGAAGTTAGCATAGCTTTGCTCTAAAATCCTAGGGTTCTATACTGTGATTTACCTCTAGGGCCTGCCATACCTCCACACACCACTCATTAACTATCATCCTGTATCTTAAGTTTTTGTTGGCGATACTAATCTCTGCAGTTTCTCTAGGAATGCAGTATTACTTTTGGTGTAATATTTTGGTAGAGAGAGGCAGCTCCAGTGTAACCCCTGAGGTATGGCTTTAGTATGCTACCCATCTCTGTTAGTCCTAGGGACACCATCACCAATCAGCCACCACCAGAGATCTCTAGAGCTCACGCCATTCTCTTTTCCTACTCTACCTCTACACGTGCTTATAAAGTATAGCCATGTGCCCATTGTTTCTGTCATGAAGCGTCACCAGTTAGCTCCTGTGACTCAGAGATCTTTTCATCCTTCCCTTGGGTTCAGGGAGTCTATTTCTCTGACAGCCTTTCCCATTGTTATTTCTAGCCTGCAGGGAACAAGCACTAAAGAGCTTTTTAGGGATGTTGTTGCTCCCTTCACCAATGTATTTCTCAAAGGCTTGGTGAAGGAGTGGGTTCTCTAGACCTTCCTGGGATGTAGTTAGGAGATGAGTGAACAGATCAGTCATAGGTATTAAATACACTCCAGTATTCCTTATTTTCTAACCTTTTGAATAAATTTTATTTTGAGACTGAGTTTTGCTCCTGTTGCCCAGGCCGGAGTGCAATGGCACTGTCTCAGCTCATTGCAACCTCTGCCTTCCGGGTTCAAGCACTTTTCCTGCTCAGCCTCCTGAGTAGCTGGGATTACAGGTGCCCGACACCATGCCCAGTTAATTTTCTGTATTTTTAGTAGAGACAGGGTTTCACCATGTTGGTCAGTCTGGTCTCGGAACTCCTGACCTCAGGTGATCTACCCACCTTGGCCTCCCAAAGTGCTGGGATTACAGGCATGAGCCACTGCACCTGGCTTGAATAACTTTTATTTACAGTATACCAAGGAGGTTCTGGCATCTAAGCTTCATTTAATGTAAGCCACTGGTGGATCCAGGTTTTAGCCAACCAGTTGAGGAAATTGTTAGAGTTATTCCCTGATTACTCAAGCCAATATACTGCATCCAAAATATCTGGTTAATGTTCTCATATATTGATAAATTTGACCAAGTCCAACGTTACATTCCTTCTTGTCTGGTCTAACATTCTTAGGATTCATTCCTACACACTTCCTAGGTTTCTGCAAGTACAAATGGGCAAAATCTAGCACAATGGCCCTCGCCCTCTGAGGGTCACAGCAGGTTGGTTCAGGAGTAGGAACCTGACCCAACACAGGCAAATAAAGGTCTTTCCTTGGGACTGTGAAATGGTACCAAGGGAAGAAAGGTGGTTTCTGTCTGGTAGGGAGGACCACTGGATATAAGGCACAGGAACTGTTGCTGGAAGTGTTAGACACTGCTGACTGCTTGTTCCTTTTTCCCTGTTAGTAAGGACTATTCCTTTAAAAAACCAAAAAAGGTAGATAAAAATACCAGATATTCATTTTCCCATATACTCTTGTGGGTGGAATGACCACTTGACCAATTTTTTGTAGCCAGTGATACATAAGGAGATTTTTTTTTTTAATGGGGAAAAAAGAGCTTACAAATTTTATGTGCACATGTGTGCATGGGAGTTATACAATTAAAAAAAAAAACTCAAATGGCTAGATGATTGACACTTTTATACCACCCTGAGATACAGAAAGAATAGGGGCTTGGATCATGGCCAAACAAGTTATGGTGGCAAAACAGGTTATGGGAGGAAGAGAAGACCACCTTTGCCTGGCTAGCAAAGGTAGTCTTGAACTCTCACAGGCAGCAGCTCTCAGAAAGAATAGATAGTAGCCAGTGATAAATGTTTCTAGCAGACCTTTAAAGGTGTTAGACTCTCAGGTAATCATTCTTAGGTCTGGATAAGGAGATGTTTGCTAGGGATTTTCTGGGAGAGATTTAGCTTTCTGAGAAAATAAAGAATTGTGTGAAAAGAGCTTACTCCTTCCTTCCTGCTTTTGAACATTGCTGTGAAAGAACATTATGCTTAGCCCTGCTGCAGCCACTTTGTGATCCTAAGAGAAGTTATCGTCAACACACTGAAGGTGACAGAAGGAAGATTAGGGCAGAGCCTTCCCTTGATTTCTGGGCTTAGGACTGTCCATACACCTCACGTCTGGACTTCTTGTTATGTGTTTGAGATACTTGTACTCAGTTATTCTATTACCGTGTGTTCACTGCAAATGGGGTCGTGTTCTTCAGTGTATAAGGGAATAAAGCCAACCCATCGAGAGAAGCAGAGCCAAAGAGGTCAAGGGAGTGTCCGGCAGGGGTTGAGGTCCTGGTTCTGGTTGCCCATGAAGATCATTTCCAGCTCTGCCCTTGCCACAGTAAGGACTAGCATCCTAGTCCACTTCCAGGAAACATTTCCCTTTTTGACTGTATTACTTGAATTGGGTTTCTGGGCTGTAGTAGGAATATTCCAACTAATACCATACTGGGTAAATTTGAAGTATGATAAATTTTTAGCTACTTCTCACTTTATTTCTTGTGCCTAAATTTGAAGAGTATTTATTTATGAGACAGGGTCTTGCTCTGTTGCCCAGAGTGCTCTGGAATGCAGTGGCACGATCATAGCTTACTGCAGCCTTGACTTCTTGGGCTCAGGTGATCCTCCCACCTTGGCCTCCCAAAGTGCTGGGATTATAGGCAAATAGGCATGAGCCACTTTGTCTGGCCTAAATTTTAGTTAAAGAAATTCTTATCTGATTCTTTCAAAATTTTCATAGACCTTCAGTGCAACAACCGTAGAGTTAAATTCATTTCCTCGACTTGGCAGGATTTTTTTTTTCCCCCTATTGAAGTATTTTGTCTTTTTTTTGTGTGTGACAGGGTTTCACTCTTCGCTCTGTTGCCCAGGCTGGAGTGCAGTGGCATGATCATAGCTCACTGTAGCCTTAAACTCCCCTGGGCTTAAGCCATCCTCCCACCTCAGCTCCCTGAGTAGCTGGGACCATAGGCATGCACCACCATAGGCATGCACCACCATGCCCAGCTAATTATTGTATTTTTTGTAGATACAAGGTTTCACCATATTACCCAGGCTGGTCTCAAACTCCTGAGCTCAAGTGATTCACCTGGCCTGGCCTCCCAAAGTGCTGGGATTACAGGAGTGAGCCACTGTGCCCAGCCATTTTGTTTTATTTTGAAAGAAGGCTGAATTGATTCCTGCAGGCATTTCTGTAAAGAATATATAAGGAAGTTCAAAGCAGCACATTTTACCATCTCTCAGAATACCCCAGTCTTTCTTCTGATGCATCACTTTAAGGCTTCGATTATTAAACAAGTAATTACTAAACAGTTGCTTTTTGGAATACTACCTTCTAGTGCTTCAGGAGATGCAAAGATCTGTCTTGTATCTAGGAGGAAAATACAGGTAATTGGATTGGAGAGAGAAGACATGACATAGAAGAAAATGAAATAATAATAAGATGGGAGAAGAATTTTTACTGTGTTTTAAAGGGTTAAAAACTGTTGGAAACCTAAAAATTTGTCCACAGGACGAGCCTGAAAGTCTGAGACTACCCCACAGGAATAGCCTTGTCAAGGCCTGATTGTGCCCTTTGACTCATCCTTCAAAGTCAAACCTTTCTCATCTTCTCTCCCAGCTTTGGCACTGTCATTCCATAAGTGTATCCCAATAATTTGTGTTTTCTGCCAGAAATCCTTTTGGGGCTAATGAGTTTCATGCACTCATATTTGCTGTGTAAAGTAGGTTTTCCTATACTTTTACTTAACAGATTAAATGTCAAAGGATCCAGCCCTTTGTTGGTTTTGTGTACAAACACAAATTGCACTTGCTCATGCCATTCAGAATTTCATACATTTTAGTTGTCTTTTACAACTGTGATCCCATCTGAAGGTCTATGGGAAATTCAGTTCCTTAAACAAAAGAAATAGGTTCCCCTCATCCTTCTCTTTCTGCCTTCATTAGTGAGAGTACTTTTTGAGAGCAAGAGAACATTTGCAGTGAAGAGGTTTAGTTGGATAGCTATTTATACAGTTTTCCTTGGAATTTTAAAGAATGAAATAATTTCTCTTTATGTCAGCAAATGCCTATTCTGAACATTCAGAATGACTGTTCTAAACAGTAATGGTTAACTCTTAAAAAACATAGTATCTGTAAATGAGAATATAATAAATCAGTATTAGAAGTCATTTTTTACCCCATGCTCTAATTCAGGAGAAAATAGGAGATACTTATAGGTTAACTTTGTGTCTTATTACCAGTGCCTGATATAATTTCTCCAATTACCTTTTTAAAAATCTATTAAAATATCGTTAATTAAAAAAATCCCTTTAAAATGAAGATATGAAAAGGTCTATGCTAAAGAATAGGGAAATTTTCCACTAAGTCGATCATTCATTGTTTTGTGGCTTTTCCTTAAACCCAAAGATTACCCAAAGATTACTGTAGAAGTGACACTACAAAAAATCAAATTAATGATAGAGAGAGTATACATTAGATGCTCTTCGAGAATGTACAGCAAAAGAACAGAGATGAAAATGATTGATAGATGAGAGAAAATGATACCTATGAAAGAAAAAAATAGAGATTTAACTAATAGATGACTGCAAAGGAGACAACAGAAGTGGAACAAAAGCATGAATCAAATGTGTCATTGTGGAAGACTTTCCAGGGTTGAAAATGATCTGAAGAATAAAAGAGCTCACTGTATTCTAAAGAACATTATGAAAACGTGTCTGTACCTAGACATATTTTGCTGGTTTTCTTTTGATTTTAAGGATCCTGAAAAAAAAAATCCTGCATATATCAAGGCACAAAAAAATGAGCTTTCAAAAAAGAAACAAAAATTATGCTGGTGGCCAGGCGCGGTGGCTCACGCCTGTAATCCCGGCACTTTGGGAGGCCAAGGTGGGCAGATCACAAGGTTAGGAGTTCGAGACCAGCCTGGCCAACATGGTGAAACCCCGTCTCTACTAAAAATACAAAAAATTAGCTGGGTGTGGTGGCATGTGCCTGTAATCCCAGCCCGAGTAGGGTGGCTGAGGCAGGAGAATCGTTTGAACTCCGGAGGCGGAGGTTGCAGTGAGCCAAGATCGCACCATAACTCTCCAGCTTGGGTGACAGGGCGAGACTCTATCTCAAAAAATAATAATAATAAAATAAAATAAATTATGCCGGCTACAAAATTCTCTTTTGCAAATACTAAATGTTGGAAAAGGATGGAGCAGTGAGCAGTGATCCTTAGCCTATGTGGTCTTTGAACTCCCTGCAGTTATATTTGGACCTCTATGTGTTGATGCAAGTTGATTTTCCTGGGAATAGAATCTATACCGTTCGTGGTATTTTCCAGGATTTCATGAAACAAAGAGTTAAGAACTACAGTAGTGGAGCAATATTCATGGTGCTTTTTCTTTTTCTTTTGAAATAATTAAAAACTTACAGAAAGGCTGTAAGAATAATACAGAGAACTCCTGTGTATTCTTTCCCAAATTCATGTGTTTGTCTTCTCTCTCTTTCTCTCTCCTTATAAAATATTTCAATGTTGTTAGTTATCTCAAAATGGACTTTGTAGTTTTTTTTTTCCTCCCCTACCAGTACAGGTTTCAGTCTAAGATCACATCATATATATAGTTTTATATTGTTTTAGTTTTCTTTAATCTGTAACAGTTTCTCAGATGCTCTCTGTCTTCCATGATACTGACATTTTTTTGAAGAATGCTGGCAGGTTATTTTACAGTGTTCCTCATTCTGGGTTTGTCTGATGTTTCCTCTTGATTATTATTCGGGTTATGCATATGAGGCCACAATACTAGGTAAATTGTGTGGTTTCATTCTCAAGGCATCCACATCTGAAGGCGTATGATGTTCACCTGTCACACCATTGATATTAATTTTGATCTCATGGTAAATGTGTTTTTTCGGTGTCTCCACTCTATGGTTACTTTTTTCTCCCTTTCAATTAAAAAACAATAAGTGGTTGGGCACTGTGGCTCATGCCTATGATCCCAACACTTTGGGAGGCAGAGGCAGGAGGATCACTTAAGCCCAGGAACTCAAGACCAGCCTGGGCAACATAGGGAGACCCCATCTCTACTGGACTGGTGGCATGTGCCTCTTGTCCCAGCTGCAGGAGGCTGAGGTGGGAGGATTGCCTGAGCCCAGGATGTCAAGCCTGCAGTGAGCCGAGATCGCACTACTGCACTCCAGCCTGAGTGACAGAGTGAGACCCTGTCTCAAAAATAAATTAATTAATTAAAAATAAAAGCGATCAATGTGGAAAAAACTTAAAGACTGTGCAAATAGCCATATGTTGCTTAACGATGGGAATACATTCTGAAAAATGTGTTATTAGGTGATTCTGTCATTGTGCAAACACCATAGATGGTATAGCCTGCTACATAGCTAGGCTATATGGTTTAGCCTATTGTTCTTAGGCTACAAAACTGTACAGCTTGTTACTGTACTGAATATTGTAGGCAGTTGTAACACTATGATAAGTATTATATAAACATATCTAAACATAGGAAGATACAGTAAAAATACAGAATTATAATCTTATGGGACCACTGTCATAAGTGTGGTTTATTACTGACCAAAATGTCATTATGTGGCACATGGCTGTATCTTGCTTTTCATCAGGTTTTACACTCTAGATTAGCATCAATTGATTATTCTTACCCACACCAATGGTATAGTTATGATAGTTGGAAAAGGCTGCTTTTTTCCAACTCCACTGCTCCCTCCATTTCATGGCATTCTAATGAATGATCATTGTCACAAAATTCACCATCTAATTGTATCTGTTATGATAATGAAAAGAAACAAATGACCCATACAAAACAGTTCAGTTGAAAAGAGTTTATCAAAGGAATGACTTAACAAGGCGTGGTCACAGTAAGGGAACCAACAAGGAATGGTGAAGCACCCAGTAACTAGCAACAATGGGAAGCCATTGCCACCCTTAGACCTGCCGAGGCAAAGGGAGGGCACATGGTTATCAGGCTCGTGAAACTGGAATTCAGAGGAGGAACCACCTACAGGTGCTGTGTCTCTAGAGGAAAACAGCCACTGTCAGCACAGAGGCAAGGTCAAGACAGAGCTGGGGGAATCAGCTGAGTTCTTCCTGCTGCTGCTCTGACCTGTTAGTAGTGCTCATGGTTGCCCAATCATAAGCCAAAGGGCAAGAAAGCCTGGGTGATGCAATCTGGAGAGCTTGGCCTCCTGGGGCACAGAAGGTGTTGGAGGGTTGTGGGAATGGTAGTATAACCAGGATACTAGCTAAGATTTTATTAATGTGACAAGAAAAAGATCTCTGATGCACAAGAACTGAATGGAGAGTTCAGATCATGTTCTTAGATGGGAAGATTGAATAGTATAAATATCTTGGTGCTTGCCACATGAATGTGTCTACTTAATTCCAACAGTCTAATGGAATTAGTGAGGGAGTGGGGGTGGTGGTGGTGGGGTAACATTGTTAAAATGATTCTAAGTTCAATCAGCCAAGAATAACAAGAAAAAAAAAATCTGGCCAGGTGCGGTGGCACACGCCTGTAATCCCAGCACTTTGGGAGGCTGAGGCAGGCAGATGACCTGAGGTCAGGAGTTCGAGACCAGCCTGACCAACATGGAGAAACCCCGCCTCTACTAAAAATACAAAATTAGCCAGGCATGGTAGCACATGCCTGTAATCCCAGCTACTCGGGAGGCTGAGGCAGGAGAATCGCTTGAACCCAGGAGGCGGAGGTTGCGGTGAGCCAAATTCATGCCATTGCATTCCAGCCTGGGTAACAAGAGCGAAACTCCATCTCAAAAAAAAAAAAAAAAAAAAATTCTGATTTCACTGCATAATCTTAAAAATAATATTTTAATTTTGTTTTGAGCTAAATATTTTAAAATTATTTGTGTTCATAAATTACTTAGAATTGTTTTTAAGGGTTTTCTAAGTTACATTTTTGTTACTCCTTTCTGACTTAAATATAATATAGTTAAAGAATATTATCTAAATGATACTAATTCTGTAAAATGTTGTTGAAGCTTAATGATCTAAGACGGGTCAGTTTTTGTGAATTGTACTGTATATGTGTTCTTGAGAAGAATGTGTATTCACTAATTAATGGGTGCTCGGTTTTATTGGTAGGCCAGAAGTCAAACTTGACAGTTAGGTAGCCCTTAATTCATGCTAATGTTTTGTATCATTGGTCTGTAAATAATTGGAAGAGCTGTGTTGAAATCTTCCACTTTGTGGATAGATTTGTTCATTTGTCTCTAAAGTTGTCAAATTTTGCTTTATTTTGAGGCTATTTTTTGAGAGCTTACAAATTTAGATTCATTACCATTTTCTAGGAAATTGAACATTTTATTGTAATGTACGGACTATCATTAAAAATGCTTTTTGTCTTAGAGTAGAATTGCTAAATAAAATACAGGATGCTCAATTGAATTTGAATTTCAGATAAACGTTGAGTACTTTTTTAGTATAAGTATATTCTACATATTGCAAAAATTATTCATTTTTCACAGGAACAGAAAACCAGATACCACGTGTTCTCACTTATGAGGGGGCACTAAATGATGAGAACACATGGACACATGGAGGAGAACAAGACACTGGGGTGTACTGGAGGGTGGAGGGTGGAGGAGGGGGAGGATCAGGAAACATAACTAATGGGTACTAGGCTTAATACCTGGGTGACGAAATAATCTGTACAACAAACCCCTATGACATGAGTTTACCTATAGAACAAAACTGTACATGTGCCCCTAAACTTAAAATAAAAGTTTACAAAAAAAGTCTGGCATGGAAAGACATAAACGTGTGGAGCTGGTTATCTCTGATCTTGCACCACTTGTGATAAAGTTGTTTGTAGTATTTAATGAATGTGTTCAAAAATCTGTATCTTTAGTTATATGTACTTCTTGGTCCTAATATTACCGATTTATGCTACCTATAGAGTTTTGGTGGGAGGTTTGCTTATTTTGGGGATAACCTCACTACTGGTTTGTCTCTCTTATTAGTATTTTCAAGTAATACTTTCTTTGGCTGTATTCTGTTGCTCCTTTTCTAGCTTGTTTAATTGAACATTTAATTAAATATTCATTATTCCTTTTGAAAAAATTATTGTTTATCTGACATTCAAATTTAACTAGGCATCCTATGTTTTGTTTGTTTTTGCTAAATTTGGGAAGCCTATTTAAAAACTATTTTGTTTGATACTACTATAGCTATCCCCAATATTTTTTGGTTATAATTTCCCTAGTATATCGTTTTTATAAATTTCATTCTTTGAGTCTTTGTGTTTTAATGTTTTTTTTTTTTAATAGCCTATAGTTAGAATTGTAGTTAGTCTAATCTTACCTATGTTGTTTTTCTAGCAAGTGTAGGGCTTTTACGTTTATTGGGATTGCAGACCTATTGTCCCTTTTTTAAAACTATATTTTCAAATGCTTTTTATTTTTCCCATTTCTTTTGTGCTTTTGTGGCCTGTTTTCTTTTTGCATGATTTAAAAAAAATTCCATCTTCTCTTACTATTATTGTAGACATTACACATATTTATTATTTTGTTAACCTTTAAATATTACTGTCAGGCCAGGCACGGTGGCTCATGACTATAATCCCATCACTTTGGGAGGCCAAAGCGGGTGGATCACCTGAGGTCAGGGGTTCCAGACCAGCCTGGCCAACATGGCGAAACCCCGTCTCTACTAAAAATACAAAAATTAGCCAGGCGGGGTGGCAGGCACCTATAATCACAGCTACTGAGAAGGCTGAGTCAGGAGAATCGCTTGAACCTGGAGGCAGAGGTTATAGCGAGCCAAGATCATGCCATTGTACTCCAGCCTGGGCGACAGAGCAAGACTCTGTTTCAAAAATAAATAAATATATATATATATATATAACTGTTCAAACTCTACTTGATAAAGCTATTTAATATTTTTAAATCCCCACACAAACATCCTAACTCTGATAACTACCCTTTTAATACTTATGCTATTACTGTTGAGTATTTAAGTTCTTTTTTTTAACACTATATGTTAGGCATCATCATTACTGTTACTTTATATGGACAGTATTATGTTTATGTATATGTTTACCATTTCCCATGCTCACAATTACTTCTTGCATCTAAGATCATCTTTCTCAGATTGGTTTCCTTTTTTTTCCCCCAAGTACATTCTTTAGAATTTTTTTTCTTTTTTTTTTGAGACGAAGTCTCACTCTGTTGTCAGGCTGGAGTGCAGTGGCATGATCGCAGCTCACTGCAACCTCCCCCTCCTGGGTTCAAGTGATTCTCCTGCCTCAGCCTCCCAAGTAGCTCCGACTACAGGTGCCCACCACCACGCCTGGCCAATGTTTGTATTTTTAGTAGAGATGCGGTTTCACAATATTGCCCAGGCTGGTCTCAATCTGCTGACCTTGTGACTCGCCGCCTTGGCCTCTGAAAGTGCTGGGAGTATAGGCGTGAGCCACCACACCCAGCCTAGAAGTTTTTTTAGTAAAGGCAAATTGATGGTAGACTGAGACTTTGTGAATATTTTTACTTCACTCTAATCCTTGAAATGTTGTTTTATTGAATAGACTAGGTTTATAGTAATCTTCCATCAGCACTTTGAAGATATTTTAACATCTTCTGGGCCCTAGTTTTGCAATTGAGAAGTTAATATCAGCGTAGTTGCTATTTCTTTGTGGGTGACTTTGTGGGTGACTCTCTGATATTTAAGGTCTTCTTTATATAACTGTATTTTCCAATTTTACTACAATATAGCTAACTGTGGCTTTTCTCATTTGTTTTGTTTTGTATATTTATATGATTTCCTGTATTTTATCAGTTCTGTAAAATTCTCGACCATTTTTCTTTGAATATTTCTTCTTCTCCGTGCTCTCCATTTTGTCCTTTGAACTCCAGTTAGTTGAATATTAAAATGTTGCATTCTGTCCTCCAGATATTTTAACAATTCTTTCATGTTTTCTGCCTTCTTACCTCTATCTGCTAGATAATTGCTTTAGATCAATTGTCTGATTCACTCATTCTTTCTTCATCTGTTTAATCTGCTCTTTAACGTGTCCAGTATATTTTAATTAAAAAAATACATTTTGGGTTATTTTTAGCCTGCCTGCTACTTTAAAAAAATACTCTTTTGTTCCTTTTAAAACATCAAAAGTTGATCTGAAGTGTTTCAGCAGTTGAACTCCTAGGTCTTCATTGTCAGCCTGCTGTACTTGTTTTCTTCGAGAAGATAGAGATCTCTAAATGTTCTCATATCCTTTTTTGTTATTGAATCAAAGTAGCTGAATTTGATAGAAGTTCAGTGTTGCATTGTCCAGATACATAGTTTTGAGATTTGAAAGCTTGAATAAGTGCCAGTGGACTTCATGCAAATGCTTGATATGTTTTTCACCTAATATATTTTGAATTTCAACAAGTAACACATTCTCTTAAATACTGACTTGATAGGCAAGTGAGCATAGCAAGCTTCATCTTGTCATTCTCTTAAATACTGACTTGATAGGCAAGTGAGCATAGCAAGCTTCATCTTGTAGTGAAAGTCCATTGACCGTGTTTTGTAATTGGATGAAGAGTGTCCAAACTATTGCCAGTAGCTTTCTGTTTTCCCATCATTTTTCAACCCCGAAATATTTATTTTTCTTTCCAGGGAGGCATTAGCAGTACCCTGGAAGCTCCCCTCCTACCCCTCCAAATTATTCCCTCCTCCTCTTTACTTTTCTCCAAAGATAATTTCTGTCCTAAATCAAAAATCGTCCCCGCTTCCTGGTAGCACCCAATCTGGAAGAAACCCAAAATCACCTAACCAAAACCTGAATCCTGTAATAGTCTTTTCTAATACTCTTTTACTGAGACATTCCACAATTCCCAATTATATGTGTTATTCCTTGCTGAAATGAATAATGAACCTAACGTGTTCAACTACAGCTATGTTCCTGGTAGCCTTTGGCTGGGAGGATTGACAATATTCATTTGTGTCTGGTTTCTTTCTTTATTTCTTTCTTTTTTTGTTTTTTTTTTTTTTTTTTTGAGACGGAGTCTTGCTCTGTCTCCCAGGTTGGAGTGCAGTGGCACAATCTCGGCTCACTGCAAGCTCCGCCTCCCGGGTTCACTCCATTCTCCTGCCTCAGCCTCCCGAGTTGCTGGGACTACAGGCGCCCGCCACCACGCCCGGCTAATTTTTTGTATTTTTAGTAGGGCGGGGTTTCACCATGTTAGCCAGGATGGTCTCGATCTCCTGACCTCGTGATCCGCCCGCCTCAGCCTCCCAAAGTGCTGGGATTACAGGCGTGAGCCACCGCGCCCGGCCTGGTTTCTTTCTTTTTAACATTTGTAAGATTCATGCTTTTGCATGTAGTCATAGTTTTTTTTTTTTTTTTTTTTTTTTTTTTTGTGATGGAATTTCACTCTTGTTGCCCAGGCTGGAGTGCAATGGTATGATTTCGTCTCACCACAACCTCCGCCTCCCAGGTTCAAGTGATTCTCCTGCCTCAGCCTCCCGAGTAGCTGGTATTACAGGCATGTGCCACCATGCCCGGCTAATTTTGCATTTTTAGTAGAGATGGGGCTTCACTATGTTGGTCAGGCTGGTCTCAAACTCCTGACCTCAGGTGATCTGCCCACCTCAGCCTCCCAAAGTGCTGGGATTACAGTTGTGAGCCACCGCGCCCGGCCTTGTTCATTTTTGTTATTTAATATTATGCTATAATTACATAACTATTTGGACCTTTTTTCTAGTTTGGCTCTGTTTTAATGTTGATACACAGTATCTTTGTACACATCATTTGGTGAACATGAATAATGCATTTTTGTTGGGAATATGCCTGGGAGTGATATTGGGAGTTCCCAAGACCACTCGTAGTAATCAGAAGTTCTTATGATTATGATTATAGTTGATTACAGCAAAAGGATATGAAGTAAAAATCAACAAAGGGAAAAGGCACATGGGCAAAGTCTGGAAGGAACCAGCTGCTCACTTTCCAATGTGCCCTCTCAGTGGAGTCAGACAGGACATGTGTCATTTCCCCAGCAACATGTGTGACAACACACACAAAATGTTTCCAATCAGGGAAGCTCACCTGAGCTTTTGTGTCCAGAGTTTTTATTAGGGGTCAGTCATGACATAGGCATTTGGTAGTACCTGCACAACTGACTTCAGGGTCAGGCTCCAGATCCCCAGAGAAAAAGCAGGTGTCAACCATAAATCACATTGTTAGCATAAACTATCTGGTTAAACCAGTACAGCATGGCCCAAGGCCTCAGACACATGAAACATTTCTTATCAGACATAACATTCTATGATAGGAGGCAGCCAATAGCCAGTCCTGAAAACAGGCCTGTCTTGGGAATGTGCAACGAGGCCTGCTGAGTTAATAAACTTTTCCATCAGAGATTGAAAAGGATGGGTCAAAGGATATCTGTAGGTGTAAATTTGAGAGATAGTGCCAAAGAGTTTTTCAAAGTGATTATACCTGTTTACTCTCTAACCAGCAGCTGTGTAAGAACTTCAGTTCTTCTACTTTGCCAATACCTTGTACAGTTTACTCTTCTAAAATTGTAGTTTTCTTCCTCGTGTCTATTGATATCTCATTTTGGTTTACATTTGTATTTTCCTTAGTAACTGAGACTGAGCACCTTTTCATATGTCATTGACCAGTAGCCTATGTTGTGAAGTGCCAGTTCAGGTTCTTTGCCTGGTTTTCTTTTGAATCATTTGCTTTTTTCTCATTGACTTTTAGGAATTATTTATATGTTTTGATATGTACACTTCATGTGTGTTTCAAATAATTTCTCCCATCTATCTGCCTTGCCTTTTCTCTCTCTTAAGGCTGTCTTTTGAAAAATAGAAGTTAATTTTAATGCCTAATTTAGTGATCTTTTTCTTTAGTGCTTTTGGCATACCATTTAATAAATCTTTTTTCCAATTCAAGTCCTTGAATATATCCTCCTATGTTATCTAATGAAAAGTTTATTGCTTTACCTTTCTCTTTTAGATCTGTAATCTGCCTGGAATTGATTTCTTTTCATTGTGGTAAGAAACACATGACATAAAATACTGTCTTAAAGATTTATAACTGTACATCTCAGTAGAATTAAACATATTTACAGTGTTGTAAAACAGATTCAGAAACTTTTTATCTTGAAAAACGGTAAACTTTATACTCATTAAACAATAACTCTCCATTCTTCTTCTCCCCACTCCCCTCCTCGCTGCTCCTGGCGGTCCCTATTTTACTTTTGCCTCGATTTAAGTACCTCATGTGGCATCAAATAGTATTTGTCTCTTTGTGACTGGCTTGTTTGAGTTAGCATAATGTCCTCAAGTTTTATCCATGTTACAGGATGTGACAGGACTTCCTTTTTAAGGCTGCATAGTATTTCATTGTATGTCTGTACCAGAACTTGTAACAGAACCTGCCGTACTGTTATTCCATAGCAGCTGCACTATTTTACATCCCTTCCAGTAGTGCACAAAGGTTCCAGTGGTGCACAAAGGTTCCAGTTTTCCACAGCTCACCAACACTTGTTATTTTCTGTTTTTGTTTTTGTTTTTGTTTTTAAATAGTAG
The DNA here is from genome assembly GCF_028885625.2 of Pongo pygmaeus. Lineage (NCBI taxonomy): Eukaryota > Metazoa > Chordata > Mammalia > Primates > Hominidae > Pongo > Pongo pygmaeus. The sequence continues at coordinate 21,468,731 of NC_072379.2, read as the reverse complement.
CCATTCTAATGGATATGAATGGTAACTCATTATGGTTTTGATTTGCATTTCTCTGATGATTAGTGATGTTGAGCATCTTTTCATATGCTTGTTGTCTATTTATGTATCATCTTTGGGGAAAAATACTTTGTTCATTTTTAATTGGATTATTTGATTTTTTGCTGTGAATTGTAGAAGTTCTTTACATAATTCTGAATATTAACCCCATAGCAGATACATGACTTGCAAAATTGTGTTTCTTTAGAGTTGATTTCTTTCACTTTATTTTGATTCTTTAATTGGGCCATCTATCCAGACCAGGCTGGTCTCGAACTCCTTAGCTCAGGCAATCAACCCGTATCAGCCTTCCAAAGTGCTGGGATTACAGGCGTGAGCCACTGTGCCTGGCCCGCTGTGGATTTTTAAATAAACGTCCTTTATCATGTTAAAGAAGCTTTCTTCTGTTCTTAGTTTGCTAAGTGTTTTGTTATGAAGTGATGTTGACTTTTGCCCAGTGTTTTTTTCTGTGTGTATTGAGATGATGTGTTTTTCTTTATATTTTATTATTATGTATTACACTGGATGATTATCTTACATTGAAACACCCTAGCATTCCTGAGATAAATCCAAATTGGGCTGCATCGAAACTAAAAACTTTTGTATTATAAATGTTATGAAGAAAGTGAAAAGACAACCCACAGATGCTATCTAGAGATTGGTATCCAGATTATATAAAGAATTCTTGCAACTCAAATAATAAAAATTTACATCACCCAATTAGTAGTTTAAGTCAGCCAGAGTTGGTTCCTCTTGAATCACCCAATTTGTGGTGAATCGAAACTATAATCAGATACTACTTCACACCCACTAGGATGCTTATAATAAAAAATACATGGGAAATAGTATGGTAGTTCCTCAAAAAATTATGGAATTACCATTTGATCCAGCAATTCCACTTCTGTGTATATATACAAAAGAGGTCAAAGCAGGGATACAGATATTTATGCACCAGTGTTCATAGCAACACTGTTCACAATAGTCAAAAGGTGGAAACAACCTAAATGTCCATCTGCAGATGAATGGGTAAACAAAATGTGGTAAAGATGGATCGATTGATCCCAAAGGAATATTATTCAGCCTTAAAAAGGAATGAAATTCTGATACATGCTACAATATGGATGAAACTTCAAGACACCGTGCTAGGTGAAATAAGCCAGACACAAAAGGACAAATGTTGTATAATTTGACTTAGGGGGTACATAGAATAGGTAAATTCATAGAGATAGAAAGTAGAATGGAGGTTATCAGGGGTAGTGTATGATTCCATTCCTGTAAAGTTCAGAGTTACTTTTATTGGAGGAAAGGATACATTATGACTAGAAGGAGGAACAAGGAAGGCCACTGGGTCATCTTCTATTTCTCAATCTGTGTTTACTCCATAGAATTTCATTGAGCTGTTTAGCTATGGTTTGCACATTTTCCTTTACATATAAACTTTTTACATATATACTTTTATTAAAATCTACTTAAAATGGGAAAAAAAAGATATCTGGATTTCAACTTTTAAATGCTGGCGCAATGATAGCCATTTTCGGCTCGGTGCAGTGGCTCACACCTGTAATCCCAGCACTTTGGGAGGCTGAGGCAGGTGGATCACCTGAGGTCAGGAGTTCAAGACCAGCCTGGCTAACATGGTGAAACTTTGTCTCTACTAAAAATTAGCCAAACCTGGTGGTGGGTTCCTGTAATCCCAGCTACTTGGGAGGCTGAGGAAGGAGAATTGCTTGAACTCGGGAGGCAGAGGTTTTGCAGTGATCCAAGATTTTGCCACTGCACTCCAGTCTGGGTGACAGAGTAAGACTCTGTCTCAAAAAAAACAAAACAAAACAAAACAAAAAAACAAGACAAAACACTCATATCTGAAATGTGGTTTACATAGAATGTTCTTCCAGGCAAAAAAACAAGATTAAAATTACTGATTTTGAAAATGTATTCTGTTCTTTCTTATATCAAAGTCTTGATGTTGGTGGCTAGAGAGAACTTCTTAGGTTTTCTACCTGTATTAGTCCATATTCATACTGCTATAAAGAACTGCCCAAGACGGGGTAATTTATAAAGGAAAGAGGTTTAATTGACTCACAGTTCAGCATGGCTGGGGAGGCCTCAGGAAACTTAAAATCATGGTAGAAGGTCAAGAGGAAGCAAGGCACTTTCTTCACAAGTCACGAAGGAGAAGTGCTAAGTGAAGGACGAAGAGCCGCATATAAAACCATCATATCTCATGAGAACTCACTCACTATCACTAGGACAGCATGGGGGAACCTCTGCCGTGATTCAGTGACTTCCACCTGGTCTCTCCCTTGACACGTGGGGATTATGGGGATTATAATTCAAGATGAGATTTGGATGGGGACACAAAGCCTAACCGTATCACTACCATTTTTCTTTTCTTTTTTTTCATGCCTGGATTTTTTTGTTTTTCCCTCGTGAACATTTTAAAGTGTAATTAAGCAAAAGAGAATACTATACAATGGTTTTTAACAATTTTTCTAAGTCCCCCCGCCGCCCCAAGACAGAGTTTCCCAATGTTGCCTAGGCTGGTCTCGAACTCCTGGCCTCAAGTGATTCTCCCACCTCACCCTCCTAAGTAGCTGGGACTACAGACATGTGCCACTGTGCCCAGCTTCCTATACAGTGTTTTTAATTTTTTTTTTTTTTTTAAGATGGAGTCTTGCTTTGTCACCCAGGCTGGAGTGCAGTGGCATTATCTCGGCTCACCGCAACTTCTGCCTCCCGGATTCAAATGATTCTCCTGCCTCAGCCTCCCAAGTAGCTGGGATTACAGGCACCCGCCTCCATGCCTGGCTAATTTTTGTATTTTTAGTAGAGACAGAGTTTCACCATGTTGGCTGGGCTGGTCTTGAACTCCTGAGCTCGTGATCTGCCCGCCTTGGCCTCCCAAAGTGCTGGGGTTACAGGGGTGAGCCACCATGCCTGGCCTTTAATTTTTTTAAAAGGTAAAACTTCTTTAATTTTCTTCTCGCAAGAATTGAATAGAATGATAGAATGAATGCCAGTATTTTATAATGTTGTATCAGCAGGTTGCAATCAGGGAGGCTCCAACAGAGTCACTTTTTCTGTCTTTTTATGTTCAATCTATGCTGTAAATTGGTTTCAGAAACTTCTGTGAGTCTATCAACTGTAAAAATGGAGATGACTATGAAAGGATCTTACTCTTTTATTCTTCTTTGATCCACATGTCTGTTTGTTCCTCCATCTAGAATATAAAGATGATTAAGACTCTACGTCTCTCCTTAAGTCCAATGAAGAAGATAGATTTACAATTAATGGTAATTCGGTATGATAACTGCCATAAGAGCAGGGCATTCAGAATGCCCTGTGAGCTCAGAGATGGCGCTACTGTATTCTCATGTTTAAAGGATAAGTAAAAGTTCCCCAGTTTGAGAAAAGAGGGGAAAAGGACTCCAGTGAAAGGAAATTGATGAAATTACTGTTGACTTTACTTGTATATATTAACTGTCTTTCAGTGTCTCTGAAAACTTGATTTGGGACTATTTCCTTTGAACAGAAATAATAGCATTCCTGCCTGATAAATGTCCTGTGGTCAAATAATATGATTTCCTAATCATTCTGCACACTAAACTTCCCCCCACCAGGAAATCAATGCCTTAATGCTAAATTTCCTCTGTACTACTTTCTGTAAGAGTAAGAGGTTCCTATTTCACAGTCACGACACATTCCCAACTCAATTCACATTCCAGTCCATCTTTTCCAACTTCATTGAAAGTTGATACACTGAACCATTTCTTTTTCTTAAAAGAAATAGAATTCTTCTAAATTCTATCTACCGTTGGAATAGAAAGAATATCATGCTTCTAGACTGACTAATTTTTTTTCTTCTTGATATAAGTATTGACAACATTTATTCATCTGTTTCTAGGCAGCACAAGACTGTTGAACTTTCCTAGAACTGAGTCCGAGATTTGCAAAGCTGCCAAAATATTTTGAAACAAATGAAAATATGTAAACATGCATGTTATCAGCTGTTTTACAGTATTTGTGTTTTAGAGATAATGAGTGTCTAGTGGACCACAAGAGCCCAGGGGGATTTCAAACTCCAGATTCCTTTTTGTGTAATCATATCTGGCTGGAGTTATGTGTTTTCTCTGCATGTGAAACTATCAAGTCATAATTCTTCAAAGGGGAATGTTTATTGCATTACTTAAAAATAATAAATTATATTACTAAATAAATAACAGGAGGCCAGGCATAAACCAATGATGAAAGTTTGTCAGAAACTAAGGCTTCTGATTAATTCTGTGCTCTGGACTATAATTGGAAGGAAGGATTATATTAGAGTTTACAGAAAGAAAGGAGAGGGATAAATTATATTTAGTTCACAGTAAATCTGAATTCAGAATCCCTGGTTGTAAGACTAGTATTTTAACCTTTAGAGTTAAAAAATGTATATGTACAGCTGGGCGCAGTGGTTCACGCCTGTAATCCTAGCACTTTGGGAGGCCAAGGTGGGTGGATCACTTGAGCCCAGGAGTTTGAGACCAGGATGGGCAAAATGGCAAAACCCTGACTCTATAAAAAATACAAAAATTAGCTAGGTGTGGTGGCAAGTGCCCATAGTCCTAGCTACTCAGGAGGCTGAGGTGGGAGGATCCCTTGAGTCTGGGAGGTCAAAGCTGCAGTGAACCGTGATTGTGCTACAATCTTAAAAAAAATCTTAAAAAAAAAAAAAAAAGTGGGTGTGTGTGTGTGTATGTACGTTGAAGAAAACTATGAGAAAAAGCAAAAATTTAGAGTCCATAATGCATAATGTTGTGTTAAGCACATAGTTTAGTCATTGGTACATATTTCTGGAGATTTTCTAAAGATCTATTTTTTAAAAACTGATTTTAGTTAAATGAGAGGTTAGCAAATCACAGCCTGCAGGCCAAATCTGGCCTATCATACAGTTTGTTTGTTTCTTTGTTGTGTTTTTGGTGTTTTTTTTTTTTTTTTTTTTTTGAGACAATCTTGCTCTGTTACCCAGGCTGGAGTGCACTGGTGTGATCTCAGCTCACTGCAACCTCTGTCTCCCAGGTTCAAGCAATTCTCATGCCTCAGCCTCCTGAGTAGCTGGGATTATAGGTGTGCACCACCATGCCCAGCTAATTTTTGTATTTTTAGTAGAGATGGGGTTTTACCATGTTGCCCAGGCTGGTCTCAAACTCCTGAGCTCAGGCAATCTGCTCGCCCCAGCTTCCCAAAGTGCTGGGATTACAGACATGAGCCACCGCGCCTGGCCCTATCATACGTTTTGGGAAATAAAGTTTTATTAGATCATACTACGCTCAATCATTTATATGTTTTGTGTGGCTGCATTTGCCCTGCAGCAGTAGAGCTGAGTAGTTGGAACAGAGACTGTGGTTCATACAACCTAAAATATTTACCCTGGCCTTTGTTACAGAGTAGGTTGCTAACCTCTGAGTTTCTCAGTTTTAGCCCATTCACAAATGAAATTTTTTTTTTTTTTTTTGAGACAGCCTCACTCTGTCGCCCAGGCTGGAGTGCAGTGGCATGATCTTGGCTCACTGCAACCTCTGCCTCCTGGGTTCAAGCAATTCTCTTGCCTCAACCTCCTGAGAAGCTGGGACTATAGGCACACGCCACAATGCCTGGCTAATTTTTGTATTTTTAGTAGAGACCAGGTTTCGCCATGTTGACCAGGCTTGTCTTGAACTCCTGGCATCAAGTGATCTGCCTGTCTTGGCCCCCAGAGTGCTGGGATCCCAGCCTCTCTTTCTCTCTCTCTCTCTTTCTCACTCTTTCTCTCTATAAATATATATATATAAATATATATAAAAATATATATAAAATATATAAATATATATAAATATATATAAATATATATAAAAATATATATAAAATATATAAATATATATAAATATATATATAAAATATATAAATATATATAAAAATATATATAAATATATAAATATATATAAATAAATATATATAAAAATATATATAAATATATATAAATATATAAATAAATATATATAAATAAATATATAAATATATAAATAAATATATAAATATATATAAATATATAAATATATAATATATAAATATATAAATATATATAAATAAATATATATAAATATAAATATATATAAATAAATATATAAATATATAAATATATATAAATAAATATATATAAATATATAAAAACATAAAAAAATAAAAAAATAAATAAAAATATATAAAAATATATATAAAAATATAAATATATATAAATATATATAAAAATATATAAATATAAGTATATATAAATATATATAAAAATATATAAATATATATATATAAATATGTAAATATATAAATATATATAAATATATATAAATATATGTAAATATATAAATATATATAAATATATATATAAATATATGTAAATATATAAATATATATAAAATATATATAAAATATATATAAATATATATAAATAAATATAAAAATATATATAAATAAATATATAAATATATAATATAGAAATATATAAATATATTATATATATATATAAAAATATATATAAATATATATATAATATATAAATATATATAAATATATAAACATATATAAATAAATACATATAAATATAAAAATATAAATAAATAAATATATATATATATATATATTTTTTTGAGACAGGGTCTCATTCTGTCACCCAGGTTGGAGTGCAGTGGCATAATCACAGCTCACTGCAGCCTCAACCCCACGGGTTCAAGCAATTCTCCTGCCTCAGCCTCCCAAGTAGCTGGGATTACAGGTGCCCACAACCACGCCCGGCTAATACTTGTATTTTTTTGTAGGGACGAGGCTTCTCCATGTTGTCCAGGCTGTTCTCGAACTCCTGGAACTCAAGCAATCTGCCTCAGGCAGGAATCCTGAAATTCTGGGATTATGGGTGTGAGCCACTTCTCCTGGCCCACAAATAACATATTCCTTATAATCTACTACAGTGAGCTTTGCATGGTTAATATATTTGTTGTGTTGAAACTATCTTCCTGATTTTTTCCAATTTTTTATAGAGCAACCTGGAAAGAATAGTACCATAAATCCCTACATACCCTAACAGAGAATTATTGTTAAAATTTTGCCATATTTCCTTTATCTTCTCTGCGCATATGTATACTCACATGGCTTTTTTTATTGGTATTAGTTGAAAGTTGCAGATATTATGCTTCCTTAGCACATATCCCTAAGAATAAAAGCATTTTCCTCCACAACCGATTATGTTAAAATTTGAAGATGTGTATGAGGTTTTTGTTTGTGAGGGCTATATGATTGGCGTTTCTCCAGTATATGGCACTTTGTTCATCCCTATGTTCCTCTTTATAAACTGCAGAAATTCTAAGTATAATGCATTAGTTGTCTATTGCTTGCAAGTAGTTGACTGAGTGATGGCCCCTTAAAGATGTCCACTTCCATTAGATAAAGAAAATGTGTACATATACACCATGAAATATTGCACAGCCATAACAAAGAGCAAAATCATGTTCTTTGCAGCAGTTTGGGTAGAGCTTGAGGCCATTATCCTAAGTGAATTAATGCAGAAACAGAAAACCAAGTACCTTATGTTCTCACTTGTAAGTGAGAGGTAAACATTGGGTACAAATGGACATAAAGATGGGGACAGTAGACACTGGGAATACAAGAGGGCAGAAGAGGGAAGGAAAAATAAAGGTTGAAAAACTACCTATTGGGTACTGTGCTCACTACCTGGGTGACAGGTTCAATCATATCTCAAACTTCAGCATCACACACTATACCCCTGTAACAAACCTGCACATGTACCCCCGGAATCTAAATAAAAGTTGGAAAAACAAATCAACCCAGATGTCAATTTCCTAATCCCTGGGGTCTGTGAATATGTTACCTTATCTGGCAAAAGGAACTTTACAGATGGAATTAAGGAATTTTAGATGAGGAGATTACCGATTATCTGGTGGGCCTAAACTAATCACCAGGGTCCTCATAAAGGAGAGGCAAGGGAGTTGAAGGTAGAGAAGGGGCTCTGAAGATGGGAAGCAGAATAAGTGTAGGAAATGTGAGCTTGCCACACTGCTAGTGTTGAAGATGGTGAGGCTAAGAATTTTCACATCCACTTTCAAAACCATCGTGTCCTGGCTCCTTTTTCTTTTAAACCGTCTTTCCCTCAATTTCTCTGTCCTCTTACATCTTATTGTAAACACCAAGAAGAAACCAGGCAGTTAACTTTGCTTGGAAATCTTTTTAGCTAGACCATCTAATTCATTCGGCACATTTTCTACCTTCCACGTCACTGTAAAATTGGGTTGCTAAACTTTCCACAACTACCTAACAGAGATCCCTTTCCTCCAGTTTCTACTCAGATGTTCCTCACGTTCCTTAAAACTCACAGTCCACCTCCTAACAATCTAAAATCTACCAGCTATCAATTCCTGGCAATTTAAGCTTTACCGCTCCTCTCCTGAAAGGCCTTAAAGTATTAGAACTGGGCCCTATTATTAGAACCTATTTCCCAGTTCTAATATTTCTCCCACATTTTTGGTATGTGTGACAACAGAACTTTACTCCTGATACCAAAATCTGTGTGATTTATATATGAAGCATAACAAATTATTCTAAAACGTATTAATGGCTTAAATCAACAAACATGTGTTGTCTCATAGGTTCTGTGGTTCAGGAACCCAGGCAAAGCTACCTAGATGCTTCTAGCTCAGGATCTTTCATGAAGTTGCAGTCAAGCTGTCAGCTGGGCTGCAGTCATCCAAGGCTCAGCTGGGAGAGGATCTGCCTTCAAGCTCTCTCGTGTGACTGTTGGCGGGCCTCAGGTTTTCACTGGCTGTTGGCTGGAGATGCCAGTTATTTGCCACATGAGCCTCTGTCTACGGCAGTTGACAACATGCAGCTGGCCTACCTCAGAGCAAGCAAGCAAGCAAGCAAGAGAGCAAGATAGAGTGCTCAAGACAAAAGATAACAGACTTTTTGTAACCTAATCTCAGAAGTAACATCCCATCACCTTTGCCAAATTCCGGTTGTTAGAAGCCAGTCACTAGATCTATCCCACACTTGAAGAGGGTTAAACAAGGTCATGTTCTTCATAAGATTAAGCCAAGTACAGAATTGGCTTAATAACATTTCTGACGATTTTTCCTATAACTTGTAAAACCTTGGCTATCTGAAACCCTTGGGAAATGAATCATCCTTGAAAGCTAAGTTTCTGGATAGATTTTTACCATGAAGGGACCAAATCTTAATAATTTAGAGTAGAATCATTTCTGCATTTGATCACATATTTCTTGCCTTTTAAAATAAATTACTGATCATTATTTGAAATTTTATTTCATCAAAAGAAAATTAGCAATTGTGTGTTATAAAGAGAAGGTGCCTGTCTTCTGCTTATGTAGGGTATAGAACTGTTCATCTCTTTACTAAAAACTTAAGGCTTCTGTCTGCCTTTTATAATTTCTGTTTCTTTCTTTGTTTCATTTGTTACCTCTTAGTTATCAGTACTTGCCCATTGCCTTCCTGTTTACTGTATCTAGTAAGTTGCTGCCAAAGTAATTGCAATTTTTGTATTAAAACAAATGGCATTAGATTCTCATAGGAGCATGAACACTTTTGTGAACTGTGCATGTGAGGCATCTTGGTTGTTCTGCCCTTATGAGAGACTAATGCCTGATGATCTGTCACTGTCTCCGATCACCCCCAGATGAGACCCTCTAGTTGCAGGAAAACAAGCTCAGGGCTTCTACTGATTCTGCAATATAGTGAGTTGTATAATAATTTCACTATATATCATGATGTAATAATAACAGAAATGAAGTGCACAGTTAACGTAATGTGCTTGAATCATCCCGAAACCATCCCCTCTGCTGGTCCATGGAAAGATTGTTTTCCACAAAACCGGCCCCAAAGTTGGGGTCTACTGCTATAGAGAATTGGATCTGTGGTCTACAAGTAATGTTAATGACATTTATTTTAAGTTGCACTGAGACTTTTGTTTACATCTTTTTTTTTTTTTTTTTTTTTTTGAGATGGAGTCTCATTCGTGTTGCTCAGGCTGGAGTGCAATGGCACAATCTCAGCTCACTGCAACCTCCGTCTCCTGAGTTCAAGCAATTCTCCTGCCTCAGCCTCCCGAGTAGCTGGGACTACAGGCGCCCGCCACCATGCCCAGCTAATTTTTTGTATTTTTAGTAGAGATGGGGTTTCACCATGTTGGCCAGGCTGGTCTTGAACTCCTGACCTCAGGTGATCCACCCGCCTCGGCCTCCCAAAGTGCTAAGATTACAGGCATGAGCCAACGTGCCTGGCCTGTTTACATCTTAATTATAAATTGTTACTATAGTCAGCCCTTTGAATCTGTGGTTTCCACATCCATAGATTCAACTAACCATGGATTGAAAATATGTGGGGGGGAAATGATGCTTACATCTGTACTGAACGTGACAGACTTTGTCATTATTTCCTAAACAATACAGGATAACTATTTACATAGCATTTACATTGTATTAGGTGTTATAAGTAGTCTAGAGATGATTTAAAGTATACAGGAGGATATGTGTATGTTATGTGCAAATACTACACCATTTTATATAAGGCACCTGAGCACCTGTGGATTTTGTTATTCACAGGGGATCCTGGAACCAATCCCCTGTGGATACCAAGAGATGACTGTATAGGGGAGGCTGTGGTGACAGATGAAGTGGCATTGGGCTTAGTAAGGGTAAGAAAGCTAAGAGTGGCCTGAGGACAGATGACAAACATGACATACTGCTCCCTTTAGCCAATGCTCAGAATCTGTTAGGTTTTTGAAACTTACACAAGCAATTTAGGCAAACTCTCCTTTCTTCTCTATCTCTGTATTCTATGTAATCCCACAGTTGAAGGCCGTTCTTATAGTGGAATTAATTATACCTCACTCCAAAAACTTGACCCTGATTTCCGTCTACAAACCCAAAGCAGCAAATACAATTTACTTTTATATTTGAATTATTTTCTTTGTAATGGTGTCTGTTGACAGCCAAAGCCTCTTGTATGGAAACATACCACCACTGCCAAAAGTAAAAGCTATAAAGCAGTGTTAAATACTGTATATAGAGCTCACATTTTTATATGTATTTCTTTTAGGTCTTATGTAGTGTGTGTACTGTGGAAGATCGAGAAAGTGCATTAGGTTGTTAGACAAAAGAACCAGAAGGCCTGCTAGAGAGGCCACAGATGGAACTAAGAAAGCAATCTCTGTGTCACTCAGGCTTTGAGAAACTTCCTTCAGAATCGTAGAACATTAGAACTGGGGAGGTTAAAAAATCTTTAGTCTTTTTTCCCCAGCTCCAGTCTCTTGTGAATTATTAACAGTAAAGTTAAAGATTATGAGAATTACATGCCTCCTCTTTTCCCTTGCACAACATAGAATTTGTTTTCTAATAGTAGTGTATTTGTTAGCTTTGCATTCCCATAAGCGATGGTTTCCAGCCTTGGCAAACCCTTGCAGCCTCCAGCCACAAGGCCCCTGGACCTCAGAGAATGTATATACTGTGTGTGCACCCTAATAACATGTTTCCTTAAAACTAGTACTACTGGATCTTCTAACTTTAGTACATGTCTTTCATGTCCAACTTTTCAGAGGCCGCCAAACTAGCAACGCTAAACTCATTTGTCACTCTCAAAACATAATATATGAATATGGAAAGCTAACGTAAAAATGGTAAGGGACTGAGCCATTTGGAAGATAACTTAATGTAAGTGCCTGAAAAACAGGGATACAACAAAACAAAGGGACAAGAAGCAAGCCAGTTCACCCTGAACCCTACAAATGTTTGGGAATTAGAAACATCAGGTATTACAAATTAGGGGAAACGGATGAAGTCTGATACTAAAAATAGGGAGGTTGACAGTCTGTGTAGGAACAGTTAGACTTCCAGATCCTTATCTCTATACCCCACCTCCCCCTCTGCAGAAGAGATAGATTCCCTTAGGGAGGAAGAAAACTAGAGAAAATAAAGACACTAGGGGGAGAGTGTGATGTCAGCAAGATAGTGGAATAAAAGATACCTGACATCACTCTTCCCACAAAAATACAACTAGAAATTATTCAGGCCGGGCGCGGTGGCTCACTCCTGTAATCCCAGCATGTTGGGAGGCCAAGGCGTGTGGCTCACTTGAGGTCAGGAGTTCGAGACCAGCCTGGCCAACATGGTGAAACCCAGTCTCTACTGAAAATACAAACATTAGCTGGGCGTGGTGGTGGGTGCCTGTAATCCCAGCTACTCGGGAGGCTAAGACAGGAGAATTGCTTGAACTCGGGAGTTGGAGGTTGCAGTGAGCCAAGATCATGCCACTACACTCCAGCCTGGGCAAAAGAGCGAGACTCCATCTCAAAAAAAAAAAAAAAAAAAGGTATTCAAAGACAAGAATAGCAACCTGAGTTCACCAGAACTTGGGGAAGAAGTGGAGAAACCTCCTGGGCCGACAAAATTTTTTGTAAAATAAGTGGTCATTTCAGACTGTGCCACCTCTTCCCCCCAAGCTGGCATAACACCACTCAGGGAGAATTTTCCTAGCCCTGCAGTTACCAAGGTGAGAGGAAGGAATTGGAGGTGGGTATTCAGTCTCCTCACTGGTCTGGGACTCTTCCCAGGGAGCCCACTCCAGTCCCATCTGGGAGAGCCAGGAGAGCTGAACTATCTGGGGTAAATTGGGGACAAAGAGCAGGGCACTGATTGTAGCAACTCGTATATGGATCTTGCAGCTACTCTGTACTCTAATTAGCCGAGACACCCTATTGACAAGGCTGGCCAGTGTCTTAGTGCCACTGGGGTGTAATCAGTGGGAAGGCCTGAATCCCTGGTCAGATTTTCCACAAAACTTAGTGCTCACATGGAACCTTCCCCTGGCCCAGAAACAGCTATAAGATTGGGATTAAGCTGGGCATGGCAGCTCATTTCTGTAATCCACTTTGGGCGGCCAAGTTGGGTGGATCATTTGAGCCCAGGAGTTCAAGACCAGCCTGGGCAACATAGCAAAATCCCACTTCTACCACAAAAACAAAAGTTAGCTGCATGTGATAGTACGTGCCTGTAATCCCAGCTACTTCAGAGGCTGAAGCAAAGAGTCGCTTGAGCCTGGCAGACAGAGGTTGCAGTGAGCCAAGATCATGCCACTGCACGCCAGCCTGGGCAACAGAGCAAAACTGTGTCTCAAAAAAAAAAAAAAAAAGTTGGGATTAACTTCCAGTGTACACTTAAGCACTTAAGACTTTCACAGACTGGGAAATGACGACAGGGTAGCAATATAGTTCCAGAACAATGTTTACCTTTCGGTGATCACTATAAGTCTTCCAGTCTGTGAAAAAATGTCAGGGCAAGTTAGTTTAGTTTTAGTGCAATGTTTCGAATGTCAGGGCAAGTTAGTTCAGTTTTAGTGCAATGTTTTGAATGGCAGGGCAAGTTAGTTTAGTTTTAGTGCAGTGTTTCAGTTCTGATGCTCACTGTAAGTCCTCCCCAGAATGGGAAGAAACAATAGGCCAGTACTTAATCTCTCATACTAAGTAAAGGCCCGAAATCACCAAAGAACACCTGCAAAACCTAGAAGAAATGGCTGTATCCTCAAATGTGGAAGCATCAACATAAACAAGCAATGATTATGAAAACTTAGGGAAATATGACACCACCAAAAGAAACCAACAAAGCTCCACCGGTGGACTCAGAAGAATTGAAGATCTATGAAATATCAGACAGATAATTCAGAATAAGCCTCTTTAAAAAGTTCACAGAATCTGCCGGGCATGGTGGCTTATGCCTGTAATCCCAGCACTTTGGGAGGCCGAGGCGGGCAGATCATGAGGTCAGGGGATCAAGACCATCCTGGCTAACACGGTGAAACCCTGTCTCTACTAAAAATACAAAAAATCAGCAGGGCGTGGTGGTGGGCACCTGTAGTCCCAGCTACTCGGGAGGCTGAGGCAGAAGAATGGTGTGAACCCGGGAGGCAGAGCTTGCAGTGAGCCAAGATTGTGCCACTGCACTCCAGCCAGGGAGACAGAGCAAGACTCCGCCTCAAAAAAAAAAAAAAAAAAAAAAAAAAAGTTCAGGGAATCACAAGAAAATAGAGATAGAAAATTAAATGAAATTTAGAAAGCAATCCACGAATTTAGTGAGAAATTTGACAAAGAAATAGAAACAAGAAAAAGAACAAATAGAAATCCTATCTATAAACAATACAGTAAGTGAACTGGAATAACTCATTGGAAAGCTTTAGCAGCAGACTTGATCAAATAAAAGAATTGGTGAGCTTGAGGACAGAACATATGAAATTACCCATTCAGAGGAGCAAGAATAAAATAGGGTAAAGAAGACCTACAAGAATTGTGGAATACCATCAAGCAAACTAACCTCCACGTAATAGGAATTCCTGAAGATGAGGAAGAAAAGGGTGTAGAAAGCATACTTAAGCAAATCATGGCTGAAAAAGTCCCAAATCTAGAGAAAGATGACACTGTCTAGGTACAGGAAGCTCAGTGATCAGCAATTAAAATCAACCCAAAGAAGAGATACCTATGGCACATTACAGTCTGGTTAACAAAAATCAAAGACAAAGAAAGATTACTCAAGGCAGCAAGAGAAATGTGTCCAATTCAACATACCCCAATAGAGCTTTCAGCAGATATCCCAGCAGAAACCCTGTACGCCAGGAAAGAGTGGAATGCTATATTTAGAGTGCTGAGGGAAAAGAAAAAACTGCCAAGCAAGAATACTCTACCCAGCAAAGTTACCCTTTATAAACACAAAGGCAAGATAAAGATTTTCCCAGACAAACAAAAGTTGAGGGAATTTATCAACACCAGACCTGTCTTACAAAAAATGCTGAAGGGAGCTCTTCAGTCAGAAAGTGAAGGATGCTAATGGGTAAAAAGAAAGCATCTAATGGTATTAAACTCACTGGCAAAAGAAAGAAAACTCACTGGTAAAAGAAGACTTCTGAAAAATTCAGAATATTCTAATACTGTAAATGGGGTGAGTAAACCACTTATATTTTAAGTATGAAGACTAAAAGACGGAACTTTTTTTTTTTTTTTTTTTTTTTAAGACAGAGCCTTGCTCTGTCACCCAAGCTGGAGAGTGCAGTGGTGCAATCTCAGCTCACTGCAACCTGCACCTCCTGGGTTGAAGTGATTCTCATGCCTCAGCCTCCGAGTAACTGGGATTACAGATATGTGCCAACACACCTGGCTTATTTTTGTATTTTTAGTAGAGACAGGATTTCACCATGTTGGCCAGGCTGGTCTTGAACTCCTGACCTCAGGTCATCCGCCCATCTCGGCCTCCCAAAGTGCTGGGATTACAGGCTTGAGCCACCATGTCCGGCCAACAAAACTATTAAAAACAATAACTACAACAGTTATTTAGGAGACAGACAATTGTTTAAGCAATAAAAAGATTAAATCGAAACATCAAAAAGTCAAAATGGCAATGGTGGTGTTAAAGTATAGAGTTTGTTTTTGTTACTTTTCTTTGCAAAGTTAAGTGATTATCAGTTTAAAATAACCTATTATAAGATTTTTTTTGTAAGCCTCACGGTAACCATAAAGCAAAAACCTATAATAGATACACTAAAAATAAATAGCACAAAATCAAAGCACGCTGCTAGAGAAAATCACTTACCATAGAGGAAGACAGTAAGATAGGAAAATAGGAAGAAAGAATCTACAAAACAACCAAAAACAAGGAACAATATGGCAGTAGTAAACCCTTACCTATCAGTAATAACCTTGAATATAAATGGATTAAATTCTCCAATTAAGAGTGGCAGAATGGATTAAAAAACAAGACCCAACTACATGCTGGCTACAAGAAACTCACTTCATCTGTAAAGATAAGCACAGACTGAAAGTGAAGGTATGGAAAAAGATAATTTATGCAAATGGAAACCAAAAAAGAGCAAGAGAGCCTATAGTTTTATCACATAAAGTAAACTTAAATCAAGATGGTTAAAAAAAAGACAAGGCCATTATATTATGGCAAAAGGGTCAGTACAGCAAGAGGATATAACAATTGTAAATATATATACACCCAACACCAGAGCACCCAAATATATAAAGCAAATAGTAGTAGACCTAAATAGAGAGATAGACTGCAATACAGTAATACTAGGGAACATCCACACTTTCAGTGTGAACAGATCATCCAGACAGAAAAGAAACAAAGAAACAGACATTAAACTGTACTCTGGACCAAATGGACCTAACAGATATTTACAGAACATTCCATCCAACAGTTGCAGAATACACATTTTTCTCAACAGCACATGGAATATTCTCCAGGATTGATCATACATTAGGTCACAAAACAAGTTTTAACAATTTTTATAATTTGAAATTATATTTATCTTGTCACAGTGGAATAAAACTAGAAATCCATAATCAGAGGAACATTGGAAACAGTACAAATTGATGGAAATTAAACAACAAATGGACCAATGAAGAAATTTTAAAGTAAATTTTAAAATTTCTTGAGACAAATGAAAATGGAAACAAAATACCAAAACCTATGGGATACAGCAAAAGCGGTTCTAAGAGGGAAGTGTATAGCAATAAACGTCTATATCAAAAAAGTAAAAAGACTTCAAATAACCTAATGATACACCTCAAGGAACTAGAAAAGCAAAACCAAACAAACCCCCTATTTTTTATTCTTTTTTCTCTGGAAAAAAGGCACCTAAAAAACAAACCAAAGTTAATAGAAAGAAACAATAAAAGAGGAGAAGTAAATGAAACCAAGACTAAAAGAATACAAAGATCAATGAAATGAAAATGGTTTTTTTGAATAGGTAATCAAAATTGACAAACCTTTCAGAAGACTAAGGGTGGGGGGAGAGAAGACCCAAATAAGCAAAACCAGAGGTGAAAAATGAGACATTGTAAGTGATACCACCGATCTACAACAGATCATTAGAGACTACTATGAACAACTATACACCAAAAATTGCAAAGCCTAGAAGGAATGTGTAAATTCTCTGACACATACAACCTACCGAGATTGAATCAGGAAGAAACAAAAGACCTCAACAAACCAATAATGAGTAATGAGATTGAAGCCATATTTAAAAAGTCTCTCAACCAAGAAAAGCCCAGTACCTGTTGCTTCACTGCTAAATTCTGCCAGACATTTAAAGAACTAATACCAACCCTACTCAAACTCCTCAAAACAAAAATTTTTTTGGAAGAGAAGGGAATACTTCCCAACTCATTCTACAAGGGCAGCATTACCCTGATACCAAAACCAGACAGGGATGCGACAAGAAAATGACAGGCCAACATCCCTGATGAACACAGATGCAAAAATCCTCAACAAAATACTAACAAACCGAGTTCAACAATACATTAAAAAGATCATCCTGGGATACAAAGAGGGGAAGAACAGACTTACTTGAGGGTGGGGGGTTGGAGGAAGGAGAGGATCAGAAAAAATACCTATTGGGTACTATGCTTATTACCTGGGTGATGAAATAATCTGTACACCAAGCCTCTGTGACACACAGTTTACCCACATAACAAACCGGCACATGGACCCCTCAACCTAAAAAAAAAAAAAAAAAATTATCATGATCAAGTGGAATTCCCAGGGATGCAAGGATGATTCAGCATACCCAAATCAATAAACATGATACATCACATTAATACAATCAAGACCAAAAGCCATATAATGATTTCAATAGATGCTCAAAAAGCATTCAGTAGAATTCAACATCCCTTCTTGATAAAAATTCTCAACAAACTGGGTATAGAAGGAACATACTTCGGCGAGGTGTGGTGGCTCACGCCTGTAATCCCAGCACTTTGGGAGGCTGAGGTGGGTGGATCCCTTGAAGTCAGGAGTTTGAGACCAGCCTGGCCCACATGGTGAAACCCCATCTCTACTAAAAATACAAAGCCTGGGTGATAGAGTGAGACTTTATCTCAAAAAAGAAAAAAAAAGAAGGAACATATCTCAAACCATATATGACAAACCCACAGCTAACGTCATGTTCAGCAGTGAAAAGCTGAATAATTTTTCTCTAAGATCAGGAACAAGACAAGGATGCCCACTCTAACCACTTCTGTTCAACTTAGTACTTGAAGTCCTAGCCCAAGCAATTAGGCAAGAGAAAGAAATAAAGGGTACCCAAATTGGAAAGGAAGAAACCACATTATCTTTATTTGCAGATAACATGATCCTGTATTTAGAAAAACCTCAAGACTACCAAAAACTGCTAGAACTGATAAACAAATTCAGTTAAGTATCAGGATACAAAATCAACATAACAAAAATCTGTAGCATTTCTATACATCAACAGCAAGCAATCTGAAAAAGAAATCAGAAAAGCAATCCCATTTACATAGCTACAAAAAAAATAAAATACCTAGGAATGAACTTAACCAAATAAGTGAAGAATCTCTGTGATGAAAACTATAAAAGACTGATGACAGAAATTGAAGAGGACATACAGAAAATGAAAAGATACTTCATACTTATGGATTAGAAGAATTAATACTGTTACGGAGTTCAAGACCAGCCTGGCCAACATAGTGAAACCCCATCTCTACTAAAAATAGAAAAATTAGCCAGGCCTGGTGGTGGGTGCCTGTAATCCCAGCTACTCAGGAGGCTGAGGCAGGAGAATCACTTGAACCTGGGAGGCAGAGGTTGCAGCAAGCCGAGATCATGCCACTGCACTCCAGCCTGGGTGACAGAGTGAGACTCCGTCTCAAAAGTCAGTATTACCCAAAGTAATCTACAGAGTCAGTATAATCTCTATCAAAATACCAATGACATTTTTCACAGAAATAGAAAAAAAATCCTAAAATTTGTGTGGAATGACAAAAGACCTTGAATACCTAAAGCTATCCTAAGCAGAAAGAACAAAGTTGGAGACATCACACTGCCTGACTTTGAATACCACAAAGCTATGGTAACCAAAACACCATGGTTCTATATATATGTACACACATTTTATACACACATAGGTACGTAAAACACCTACAAAATTTTTGTTTGTTTTTTGAGACAGAGTCTCGCTCTGTTGCCCAGGCTGGAGTGCAGTGGCATGATCTTGGCTCACTGCAACCTCCGCCTCCCAGGTTCAAGCAATTCTGTGCCTCAGCCTCCCAAGTAGCTGCGATTGCAGGCACCCGTCACAAACGCCTGACTAATGTTTTTGTATTTTTAGTAGAGATGGGGTATTGCCATCTTGGTCAGGCTGGTCTTGAACTCCTGACCTCATGACCTCATGATCCACCTGCCTCAGCCTCCCAAAGTGCTGGGATTACAGGTGTGAGCCACCGCACTCAGCCTAGACCTACAAAATTATACTTGGAGAATCCTGATAAAAAGGCTGGCTGAGAAAGCACACCCATAATTATACTCAACTCATATACAGAATTCAATTTAACTTTGCAGTGCTTCATAGCCAAGACTTGCTAGAAATTGGCAGAACATCTCTAACATAAGAGAGACCAAAAGAAAGAAAAATGTACCTCGGAGATAACAAAAACAATGTAATAAGCAAAAGAAACATAATTGAACTGTAATAAATATTCTTGTAGAGGTGAGGTGAAGGAACAAGAATAACTTGCTATTTTCTAAAACATTCAGAAAGCTTGGGAACTAAAAATAGGAGAGCTGAAATTTAAAATCAGTGATTAGATAAAGTTGAGAAAATACCTTAGTAAAACAAAAAGAAAAAACAAGAGATGACTTAGAGAGAAAAGATAAGAAACGTGGAACGAAAATTCAAGTTGTCTGATGTTTAACTGACTGGAATTCCAGAAGAAGAGAATAGAGAAAATGAACAGCAGGGTGTTATCAAAGTGACAACATAAGAGTAGATGGACATGTATCTGTTTCTGATACCACTGAGTGAGGAAAATAAGCCACAGTACCATGAAATTGTAGAACACCAAGGATAAAGAGAAGCTGCAAAAACTGAAAAATCAACTCTTCAATCAGAAAATTGAGGCTTCAGGGCAAACCATTCTCCCAAAAACTGGAGGGAATGGTGCATACTGAGAATCACAGATTACCTCCAGAAACCTCACCTCCTCAAGCTTAGGTAGGGAGAAGGGGAAATCATCTTGAAATAAGCCGGAGCACTCCTTAGCAATGGTTTACTCTCAAAGTAAACTTTTATCAAGCCTAATTGACATGTGCTTTACCAGAGCCTAACTGACCTCGAGGAAGATGTGTTGTTAGTCCATTTTGCATTGCTAAAAAAGAATACCTGAGACTGGTAATTTACAAAGAAGAGGGGTTTATTTGGCTCACGTTTCTGCAGGCTGTACAAGAAGCATGGCACCAGCATCTATCTGCTTAACTTCTGGTGAGGCCTCAGGAAGCTTTCCCTTATGGTGGAACACAAAGGGGAACAGGCACAGCACATGGAGAGAGAGAGAGCAAGAGAGAGAGGGGAGGGAGGTGCCAGACTCTTGAACAACCAGATCTCACACCAGGTCTTGCATGAACTATAGTTATAGGGTAAGAACTTACTCACAAGTGCAGGGACAACATCAAGCCATTCATGAGGGATCTGGCCCCATGACCCAAACACTTCCCACTAGGCCCCTACCTTCAACACTGGGAATCACATTTCAGCATGAGTTGGAGGGGGAAAATACCCAAAGTGTATCAGAAGGGAAACACCCAACTGCAGCCCTCTCTAGCCTTCCTGTCTTACCTAATCGGGGAGAAGGGAACCTGAGAAGCACTTGTGAAAGTCACGGCCCAGGCACACAGGCTCACTAAAAGACAGAACTAATTATGTGATTATAGGACACTCCCCCAACCACACACACACCTCACCACCACACCGATCAGTCTCCTGTGTAATGATAGTGCTTTACTGCTAAATGAACTAATTTTCAGACCCTATTCTATTGTAATAAGGAGTCTTTAGGGAAACCAAGAAACGATAAGAGATACGAAAACAAGGATGTGATTGCAACAACATGGGTACAGCTGGAGACCATTATCCTAAGTGAATTAATGCTGAAACAAAAAACCAAAAACTACATGTTCCAAACTCATAAGTGGGAGCTAGACATTGGGTATTCATGGACATAAAGATGGGAACAGTAGACACTGGGGACTGCAAGAGATGGGAGAGAGGAAGGGGAGAAAGGGTTGAAAAGCTGCCTACTGGGTACTATGCTCACGACCTGGTTTGCAGGATCAGTTGTACCCCAGACGTCAGCATCACACAAAATACCCTTGTAACCTGCACGTGTACCCCTGAATCTAAAATAAAAATTGATTTAAAAAAGGACACTAAAGGAAATGTAACCTATACAGCTATACAAAACAGTAAACACAACCCAACTCTTAGCCAGAGAAACATAAAGCCTCAAACAAGAGGACTTTTTACTGCAGTTTCTTCTACCCAGTATATCATGTCTGCTTTCAACAAAAACTTACAAGACATGCTAAAAGGCAAAAACCAAATTGCATGAGGCATAGCAAGAATCAGAACCATTGCCAGACTCATTTATGGCAGTGATTTTTGGAATAATCAGACTCGAAACTTTAAGTATGATTAATATACTAAAGGCTGTAATGGAAAAAGTGAACAACACGCAAGAAAGATGGGTAACATAAGCAGACAATGGAAACTCTAAGAAAGAACCCAAAAGAAATACTAGAAATAAGCAATACTATAACAGAAATGAAGAATGCCCTTGGACTTATTGATAGAGTGGAAAGGACAATAGATAACCTGGGAAAGATTCAATGAGCTTGAAGATATGTCAGTAGAAAGTTCCAAAACTTCAACTGCAAAGAGAAAAAAGAATGAAAATGACAGAACATGGCAGGGCCTGGTGGCTCACACTGTATCTCCGCACTTCAGGAGGCCCAGGTGAGAAGATCACTCGAGACCAAGAGTTGAGGGCCAGCCTGGGCAACATACAGAGATCTGTTGACCCACAGAAAAGAAAAAGGAAAAGAATAGGATATCCAAAAACTGTGGGACAGTTACAAAATTATATATATTTAAGTCCTTGCTTTGGCTGAACCTAACACTAAAATTGGAACAATACTGAGAAGATTGCACAACATGGCCCTGTGCAAGGATGATATGTAAGGTCATGAAGCATAGAAAAAACATTTCTAATTGTTTTTTTTAGATGGAGTCTCACTCTGTCACCTGAGCTGGAGTGCAGTGGCGTAATCTTGGCTCACTGCAACCTCTGCTGCCCAGGTTCAAGCGATTCTCCTGCCTCAGCCTCCAGAGTAGCTGGGATTACAGGTGCCTGCCACTGCGCCTGGCTAATTTTTGTAATTTTAGTAGAGATGGGGTTTCACCATCTTGGCCAAGCTGGTCTTGAACTCCTGACCTCATGATCCACCTGCCTTGGCCTCCCAACGTGCTAGGGTTACAGGTGTGAGGCACCTCACCCAGCCAACATTTCTAATTTTTTTTTTTTTTTTTTTAGATGGAGTCTCACTCTGTGGCTCAGGCTGGAGTGCAGTGGCACAATCTCGGCTCACTGCAAGCTCCGCCTCCCGGGTTCATGCCATTCTTCTGCCTCAACCTCCCTAGTAGCTGGGACTACAGGCACCCGCCACCACATCCAGCTAATTTTTTGTACTTTTTAGTAGAGACGGGGTTTCACCATGTTAGCCAGGATGGTCTCGATCTCCTGACCTCGTGATCCGCCTGCCTCGGCCTCCCAAAGTGCTGGGATTACAGGTGTGAACCACCGCGCCCGGCCAGTTTTTTTAAAAATTAAAAAAAAAGTCTGTGTAAAATTGTGTACACACAATGGGAATAACAGAGGAAAAGAGAGAAAGGAATAGAAGAACTATTTGAAGTAATAATGACTATTTTCAAAACTAAAGACAGATGCCAAACCACAAATCCAGTTTAGAAAGTTAAGAAAACAAGCAAGATAAATACCAAATGCCAGGTGCGGTGGCTCACACCTGTAATCCCAGCATTTTGGGAGGCCAAGGTGGGCATATCACTTGAGGTCAGGAGTTCAAGACCAGCCTGGCCAACATGGTGAAACCCTGTCTCTGGTAAAAGTAGAAAAATTAGTCAGGCCTGGTGGCAGGTGCCTGTAATCCCAGCTACTCGGGAGGCTGAGGCAGGAGAATTGCTTGAACCTGGGAGGCGGAGGTCGCAGTGAGCTGGGCACCACTGCACTCTAGCCTGGGCAACAGAGTGAGACTTCATCTCCAAAAAAAAAAAAAAAGATAAATACAAGAAAGTCTGTACCTAGGCATATCATAATCAAATTGCAGAAAATCAAAGATAACATCCTGAAAAAACCTAGAGGACAAAAAACACCTTACCTATGGAGAGTGGAGTGAAATATTTCTATATTTATTATGTCTTTAATTTATTATGTTTTTAATTGTGTTTTTAATTTATTTTTGTGGTTACCTGGTAGGTGTATATGTTTATGGGGTACATGAGATATTTTGATGCAGGTATACAATATGTAATAATCACATCAGGATGAATGAGGTATCTATCACCTCAAGCATTTGTCATTTTCTTGTATTACAGACCATCTAGTTATACTCTAGTTGTTTTTAAATAAATAGTAAATTATTGACTGTAGTCACCCTGTTGTGCTATCAAATACTAGATTTTATTCCTTCTATCTAATAATATTTTTGTGTCCATTAATTATCCCCTCCCCCACCCACCTACCCACTACCCAGGTCCCAGCCTTTGGTAACCATTGTTCTACTCTCTACTTCCATGAGTTCAACTGTCTTAATTTTTAGCTCCCACAAATAAGTGAGAACATGCAAAGTTTGTCTTTCTATACCTGGCTTATTTTACGTAACATAATGACCCCCAGTTCCATCCATGTTGTTGCAAATGACAGGATCATTCTTTTTTATGGCTGAATAGTACTCCTTTACATATATATATATATATATATATATATATATATATAATTTCCTTTATCCATTTATCTGTTGATAGACACTTAGATTGATCCCAAATCTTGGCTATTGTGAATAGTGCTGCAGCAAACGTGAGAATGCAGATATCTCCTTGATTTACTGATTTCCCTTTTTTTGGGTATATTCCTAGTAGTGGGATTGCTAGATCATATGGTAGTTCCATTTTTAGTTTTTTGAGGAACCTCCATACTGTTCTCCATGGTGGTTGTACTAATTTAAATTCCCACCAACAGTGTACCAGGGTTCCCTTTTCTCCACATCCTCACCAGCATTTGTTATTGCCTGTCTTTTGGATAAAAGCCATTTCAACTGGGATGAGATGATATCTCATTGTAGTTTTGATTTGCATCTCCCTGATTGTCATGACGTAATATTGAGTACCTTTTCATATACTTGCTTGCCATTTGTATGTCTGCTTTGGAGTAATGTCTATTCTGATCTTTTGCCCATTTTTTATTGTATTGCTTGATTTTTTTATTGACTTGTTTCAGCTCTTTATCTATTCTGGTTATTAGTCTCTTGTCAAATGGATAGTTTGCAAATATTTTCTTCCATTTGGGGGATTGTCACTTCCCTTTGTTGATTGTATCCTTTGCTGCATCGAAGTTTTTACACTTGACATGATCCCATTTGTCCATTTTTGCTTTGGGTGCCTGTCTTTGTGGGGTATTACTCAAGAAATCTTTGTTCAGTGCAATGTCCTGGAGAGTTTTCCAAATGTTTTCTTTTAGTAGGTTCATAGTTTGAAGTTTCAGATTTAAGTATTTAATTCATTTTGATTTGATTTTTGTATATAGCAAGAGATAGGGTTCTAGTTTCTTTCTTTTTTTCTTTTTCTTTTTCTTTTTTTTTTTTTTGAGACAGGGTCTCACTCTGTCTCCCAGGCTGGAGTACCGTGGTGTGATCACAACTCATTGCAACCTCCACCTCCCAGGTTCAAGTAATTCTAATGCCTCAGCCTCCTGAGTAGCTGGGATTTCAGGTATATGCCACCATGCCTGGCTAATTTTTGTATTTTGAGTAGAGATGGGGTTTCACCATGTTGCCCAGGCTGGTCTCAAACTTCTGGCCTCAAGTGATCCACCAGCCTTGACTTCCTAAAGTGCTGGGATTATAGGTGTGAGCCACTATGTCCAGCAAGTATCTAGTTTCATTCTACTACATATGGATATCCAGTTTTCCCAGCGCCATTTATTGAAGAGACTGTTCTTTCTCCAGTGTATGTTCTTGGCACATTTGTTGGAAATGAGTTCTCTGTAGATGTCTGGATATGTTTCTGGGTAATCTGTTCTATTCCATTGGTCTGTGTGTCTATTTTTATGCCAGTACCATACTGTTTTGGTTACTATAACTCTGTAGTATAATTCGAATTCAGGTAATGTTACTCCTCCAGTATTATTCTTTTTGCTCAGGATAGCTTTGGTTATTCTGGATCTTTCATGGTTCCAGGTAAACTTTAGAATTGTTTTTTCTATTTCTGAGTAGAATTTTATTTTATTTGTAGCTATTGTAAATGGGATTACTTTCTTGACTTCTTTTTCAGATTGTTCACTGTTGGCACATAAAAATGCTACTGATTTTTGTATGTTGGTTTTGTCTCCTTCAACTTTCTGAATTTATTAGTTCTAATAGTTTTTTTGGTGGAGTCTTTTGGTTTTTCCAAATATAAGATTATATTATCTATAAACAAGGATAATTTGACTTCTTTCTTTCTAGTTTGGATGCCCTTTCTTTCTATTGTCTCATTGCTATAAGACTTACAGAATGAAATATTTAAAGTATTGAAAGAAAAACCCTACCAACCTATGGTAACTCCATGTTTCCAGTTGGTAATTGCTTAGGCAAAACACCTTGGAGTCATTCTTGATTCTCCTTGTCCCTCACATCCCATATCCTGTTAGGATATCAAGATGTAATAAGAAAAAAAAATTGTAATCATCCCCTTCTTACCACCTCTATTTCTATCTCCTTGGTCCAAGCCATCATTATCTCTTCTCTGGATTATTGCTATAGACTCCATACTACAGTCTAAACAGAGCAACTAGAATGATTAAAGTCCAATCTAGTACTACTACAGAAGCTTCCCATTTCACTACCTGTCTATGAATTACTTAATTTCTCTGTGCCTCAGTTGCTTCATCTGGAGATTGTGTGATTGATGAGGAGGCACTTACTTAATACCAACCTGATGCACAGAATAGTAAAGTTCAGTGGTTTTTTTTATTATTTTAATTTCCAATTTGCCCTTCAAATCAGAAGCTTAGTTTTGTCTTATTCTTCAGTGCTTGAGATGGGAGGGTTTGTAGAAACATATAGATTCTGAATACCTAGCTCATTGCTGTCAAGCAGAATCCTCCATCTTTTAGTGCCTGAAAATATTCAGATGTCCAGAAACATTGTTAACCAAAGGAAATTCCATTTCTAGCTCTGCTGTTTGTATAGCCAATGTAGTGGGTCAGTTTTGTGCACTGTGTAGAAATTGCTTTGTCAGTGGAAAATGTTATTTTCGTCGGTATTACAGTTCCTAACTTTTGAGGCATTTGTTCCCTGGAGGATACTAAAAGAAGGAAATCTTCAGACAGCTGCCCACTGATTTTTTGCTTGAGCCTTTATTTGATATTTTACCCTGACCCCTTTTGGTTTTTTATTACATTTGTAACATCACATACCTAGGTTTTTTTTTGCTTCTTCATATAAGCCTTACCTATCTGGAACTGTCAGTACTGGGAAGGTACTTATAGTGTTGAATGTTCCCACTCATATTTCCTGTTATGCCTTATGCTTTTTATAACAAGCCAAAAAGAGGAAGAAAGATTTCACCATAGATTTGCTAAAGGCAATGTGGGATGCAGTGAGTGTGGTTTAATGGAAGAGCCCTGGGGTGCGGCCTCTGAGCCTTGCTCTGCCAGTGACACCTGTATGACTGCCTGGGCTTGAGTTGAACCTTCTGCATAAATTCTAGCAGAAGAGGCTAGCTCAAAGAGGAGATTCAGTGTCTGAATGTCTGAGAGAGTGTGAAAATAAGAAAAGTTGGCCGGGCGCAGTGGCTTACACCTGTAATCGCAGCACTTTGGGAGGCTGAGGCAGGCGGATCACCTGAGGTCAGGAGTTCAAGACCAGCCTGACCAACATGGAGAGACCCTGTCTCTATTAAAAATACAAAAAAGTAGCCAGGCGTGGTGGTGCATGCCTGTAATCCCAGCTACTCAGGAAGCTGAGGCAGGAGAAGTGCTTGAACCCGGGAGGCAGAGGTTGCGGCGAGCCAAGATTGCGCCATTGCACTCCAGCCTGGGTGGCAGAGTGAAACTCCGTCTCAAAACAACAACAACAACAACAAAAAAGTCAAGTCACTTGAGACCTCAACCCACTGACAAGAGAAGAGGGACTGGGGCAGACCCAACCTAAACTGGTTCTGTAAAGCAGCCAGGGCACAGACCAGAGTGGACTGTGGGCCTGAGCAGTCAGTGTATGCCCCTGGGGCCTGGAAAGTAGGGGCTGGGACTTCATTTCTTGAATAGAGGGAGAAGGAAAGACGCTTGAGAATCTGGTAAAAAAAAAAAAAAACCCCAAAACAAATAAAACATTTGTGGGCTTCAGCCCCTCCACTGGGCATGGTGTCTTCTTGACCCACAGACAATAGGCAGGCAAAGTGGATAGAAGCGAGTGCTAACATGATACACAGCTCCCAGGGCTTAGACACTTCCCACCTCAGCAAGCTGGACCCATCCGAGCTGTGGTGTCAGGGTAGAACAAATGATTCTTTTTTTTGAGATGGAGTTTCACTCTTGTTGCCCAGGCTGGAGTGCAATGCTGAGATCAGTTCACTGCAACCTCCGCCTCCCAGGTTTGAGCAATTCACCTGCCTCAGCCTCCTGAGTTAGCTGGGATTACAGGCGCCTGCCAACACGCTCAGCTAATTTTTTGTATTTTAAATAGAGATGGGGTTTCACCATGTTGGCCAGGCTGGTCTCGAACTCCTGACCTCAGGTGATCTGCCCGCCTTCGCCTCCCAAAGTGCTGGGATTACAGGCATGAGCTACCACGGCCGGCCGAACAAATGATTCTTATATGCAGATTCTTTAGGGAGGAGCTAAGCCAGCCCCCATTGACTGGCGGAGATGATGGTAGCTTTGAGACACTCCTAGCAGCTGCAGTTTTGTTATCCTGCACCCTGTTCACTTTCCAGGGCCATGCACCTCCACGGAAATACCTTATCTATAAGCCTTGTATCTCTACTTCAGTTTAGGCCTCCTAGACTGTAGCGGAGAACAACAACAACAAAAAATAGACCAAGTTTTAGGCATTGCAGGAAAAAAAAGTGTGTTAATTCTCTGAGCCTCCGAAGTAATACAGCTATATTTATAAGTGGATCAGTAAAAGGAGAAACTTCTTTAGGTTTTTAGACCTAGGATTCAGCATTGAGATTTTCTGTGCTCTGAAGGACTATCCAGTAATTGTCCTTCCAATAACTTTCCTTAGTTTCTTGTTACAATCGCGATTCCAGTGGTTATCAAACTTCTTCCTAGTGGATTGCTTTTCCACTCTTGATTGACATTACTTGTTCCCAAGTTTTTTTTTGCTGTTGCAAACGGTGTTGAAATAAACATCTTTGTACTTAAATGATATATGTGTGTTTTAACAGTAAATTTTTAACATTAAACCACTGACTTAATTCATTTATTGAATTTTGTTGTTGTAGTATATCACACATACAGTACACCATTTAACAATAACTGATGCGTTCACAAAATGAACACATGCTCATAATCACTACTGATATCAAGACAGAAAATTACCAGCACCCTGGAAGCCTCTCTCAGCTTCTCTCTCTCTCAATCACTACCACCTCCTTCCTACCCAGGGCAAACAGTATCCTGATTTCTAAGATCATTGATTTGTTTTACCTACTTAGTAGCTTTAAATTTTTTAAATGAAGATGTAGTATATTATTCTTTGGAATCTGGCTCCCCACCTCCTCATCATATGTTGAGATTCATCTGTGTTGTTGGTAATGTAGCAGAGTTCATTTTTTTGTTGCTGTATAGTATATCATTATATGCGTAGACCACGTTTTTTTATTTATTCATTCTCACTGCACTGTTCTGCAATGCCACCTTGCCATAAACCAGGCATCCGCATCTGAGGGGCTGTTTCTGGACCTGTCATTCTGTTTCATCGATATATTTGTCTATCCTTGTGCCAAAACCCTACTGTCTTACTTATGACTATATCATTAACTTAGCTAATGTTTAGAGCTATGTAATATAGATAATTATAGCTGTATAATAGTAATGTATCGATATCTGGTAGAATAAGTTCTTCTACTTTGTTATTCTTTTAAAACTACCTTGACTATTCTTGGCCCTGTGTATTTCCATATAACTTTTACAATCAAGTTGAAATTACTCCCTCCCCTCCAAAAAAAAAAAAAGCGTACTAGAATTTTGATTGGGAATTCTTTGAGGAGAATGGCCATCTTTACTATATTAAATCTTCCTGTCCCTGAAAGTGGTATGTCTGTTTATGTGGGTCTTTAATTTCTCTCAATAGTGTTTTATAGTTTTCTGTGTTAAGGTTTTATATATCTTTTATTGATTTACTCTTACATATTCAGTGGGCTTTTAAATGTAATAAATGGTATTTATCACAAATTTATCATAAATAATGATTCCTAATTATTGCATGTATTAGAAACATTTTTATATATTAAAGCATAGGTTTTTAATTATAAGATTTTATGAGATTTATGGTATATATCATTTTAAGAATCACTTAATATTCAAATTCAAATCACCATGGGAATACTGGGTAAATTGAGAAAAGTAAAGTTGGATTAAATGCAGGGTTGTATCCTTGGAGAATTCAAAAGGAACCAGGAAGAGCTTGTTCCTAAACTGCGTGAGTTCTGTGTTGGTTGCTTGAGAGAGATTGCCTAGGGCTTGCTTCCTCTCTCAGCTAAAGTGATTGGGATTTGGCAGTCAGGGTGCTTTTGTTTTTAGGGTAACCTGAGCCCTCTCCTAGCCAGCCCGCATTTGTGAGCACTCAGTAAACACAGAGCAGGAGGGAATTGCAGTGAATGGGGATTTCCCTCAGTCCTGCCCACTGGCTGCTCTTGAACTGACAGGCTTCTTTCTCATTCTAAACTCACCAGCAGTGGAGCAGTAAACCCAGCCATGGTCAGGCATGGCACATGTCCTGAAATGATGGGGACTGGACCTGTTGCCTTAAACTCACACCTGCTTTGTTTTTCCAGGTCTATAAGGGAGAATTCCAACTACCTGACTTTCTTCAAGAAAAACCACAGGTACTGTGTCTGCTTTTTCCTCCTGATGTATACTAGATTGGCTCTTGCATTGAAGTAATATTTTTAAAGAGATAATGAAATTAAAAAGACAGAAACTGGAAAACCAAAAAGAAAAGAAGAAAAGGGATAGTGATATGTGCTGGTGGAAGAAAGATCAGCCTCTGGGACTTGTTGATTTTAACAATAATTTAACACAGTCTTAATTTCAGACAGCTCAGTGTCTCCCAAAACCAGGGAAATACTTTATTGATAACCAAATTCTGATTGCTTGAGATCCTGCACAAGCCGCCCAGTAGGTAAAGCTGCTCCAGTGTTCCAGTGCCTAATTTGAAATAAAAATGTTCAGCGACCCTCTCTTTTCCTACTCTGTGTACTGTACATCCATGCCCCTTTGACTTTTCTCATTTGGAGCCCAGAAGACTTATAAATATACACACAGTCACTGGCCCTTGGGAAGGACAGTGAGAGTTTGAAGGATTAAAGCCAGCATGGTGGCTCATGCCTGTAATCCCAGCAATTTGTGAGGCCGAGGTCGGCGGATCACTTGAAGTCAGGAGTTCAAGACCAGCATGGCCAACATGGTGAAACCTCATCTCTACTGAAAATACAAAAATTAGCCGCGTATTGTAGCATTTGCCTGTAATCCCAGCTACTTGGGAGGCTGAGGGAGAATCACATGAACCAGAAGGTGGAGGTTGCTGAGCCAAGATTACACCACTGCACTACAGCCTGTGTGACAGAACAAGACTGCCTCAAAAAAAGAAAAAATAAGCTAGGCATGGTGGCGAGGCCTCTGGTCCCAGCTACTTGGGAGGCTGAGGCAGGAGGATCACTTGAGCCCAGGAAGTGGAGGTTGCCTTGAGTCTAGATTGTGCCACTGCACTCCAGCCTAGGTGACAGAGTGAGACTCTGTCTCAAAAATAAAAAAAAGTAAGCAGATTCAGAGTTTTCCCTGTAACGTCCTCTCTCACTGACTTGCATTCCAATCCTGTTTCCTGGGTTGGAAAGAAACAGGGAGTCTCGCGGCTGACATGCCTAGAGGAGCCCGGCGTCCTGCCTCTGGGTATCACCTGTCATCCCCATATAGAAGTTGGAAAAAATGGACACTCATGGCCTGAGTGCAGCCGACTTCCCTTTCCAGCATGGCGATGATGCATGTTGCCTCCAGGCTGCTGCTGTCAGTGATTAGCTTGTCAATAGGAAAAGGAGACTCAGCTCTGAACTCAGTTTCTGAAAGCGTTCCAGATAGAGGTTGGTGAAGCAACAGCACCTCACAGACTTGTGGGAAATCCAGTTGCCTGAAGCAAGCCTGGAGTAAATGGGCTGCCCTCTCTGAGGGAAGCCATGTCTCATACCAGAGTTGAAGCCCCTTCCTTCCTGACCCTTTTCTGAAAACACTCAGCCGCCAGTAGTTGATACGTATGACTTGAGTGTTTCAAAGTACTTTCAAGGCATATTCTTATTCACATATATTTACTATTCATCCATTCATTCACTTATTCACCAATTGTTTACCCAGTGTCTACTATGGTTAGGAATTAGAGTAAGTCCTCAGGAGTCACGGGGGAAAGAAAGACCTCAAGGAGCTCCTGATTTATCCAGAAGAATCCGACCACCTTGTGCAAACAAGGAGACACAGAGCTCTGGGCCCAGGCTGGGCATGATGTCCCAGAAATCTGGGCAGATTCATGAACAGACTCACACCAGCTGTGGAAGTTGGAGCCAGAGAATATTCCAAGAGGCTGTCTTGAAGGAATATAAAATCCAAAAGTGCCCAGGTGCGGTGGTTCACGCCTGTAATCCCAGCACTTTGGGAGGCCCAGGTGGGTGGATTGCCTGAGGTCAGGAGTTCGAGATCAGTTTAGCCAACATAGTGACACCCCGTCTCTACTAAAAATACAAAATAATTAGCAAGACTTGGTGGTGTGCGCCTGTAATCCCAGCTACTCGAGAGGCTGAGGCAGGGGAATTGCTTGAACCAGGGAGGTGGAGGTTGCACTGAGCCAATACTGCACCTCTGCCCTCCAGCCTGGGTGACAGAGCGAGAGTCCGTCTCAAAAAAAAAAAAAAAAAAAAAATTCCAAAAGCCGGTTTGCATAACAAATCTGAAGAAGTCAAGAAAAGGTATTTGAGACTAAAACTAAAGGGACACCCCTGCTTCACAACATACCTAAAAATATTTCCAAGTGGATTGCACATCTAAATGTGAAAGGCAAAATAATGAAGTTGTTAGAGGATATAGAAGAGCCAGGCATGAGGCTCACGCTTGAAATCCCAGCACTTTGGGAGGCAGGCAGATTGCTTGAGTCCAGGCATTCAAAACCAGCCTGGGAAACATAGCCAAACCTCATCTCTACTAAAAATACAAAAAATTAGCCGGGTGTGGTGCATGCCTGTAGTCCCAGCTACTTGCGAGGCTGAGGTGGGAGGATCACCTGAGCCCCAGAGGTTGAGGCTGCAATGAGCCAAGATCACACCACTGCACTGCAGCCTGGGCAATCAATCCTGTCTCATAAAAACGAAGAAGATAATAGAGGAACCATCTTTATGACCATAAGAGGACAGGATTTCTTAAGCCCTAAAAAGTACTGATTATTAATTTAAAGGTAGATAATATGAACTGCATTATAATTGAGGATTGTTTGTGTAATAAAAATCATCATAAGGAGAGTAAAATAGTGAGCCTAAGTAGGAGAACATATTTGAAACAAGGGACTCATCTGGGGCTGAGTGCAGTGACTCACACCTGTAATCCCAGCACTTTGGGAGGCCAAGGCGGGTGGATCACAAGGGCAGGAGTTTTAGACCAGCCTGGCCAACATAGTGAAACCCCATCTCTACTAAAACTACAAAAAAAAAAATTAACTGGGCGTGTTGGCAGGCGCCTATAATCCCAGCTACTTGGGAGGCTGAGGCAGGAGAATTGCTTGAACTCAGGAGGCAGAGGTTGAAGTGAGCTGAGAACATGCCACTGCACTCCAGCCTGGGCAAGAGTGCGAGACTCCCTCTCAGAAAAAAAAAAAAAAAGGACTCATCTGTGGAATATAGATCTTCATCATAAGGGAATTTTTTTTTAAATTGGGGAAGAAGCCTGGACAACATAGCAAGACCCTATCTCTATCAAAAAATTAGCTCGGCAGGGCCAGGCGTGGTGGCTCCCACCTGTAATCCCAGCACTTTGGGAGGCTGAGGCAGTCAGATCACTTGAGATTAGGAGTTCAAGACCAGCCTGGCAAACATGGCAAAACTCCATCTCTAAAAACACATACCAAAAAAAGTTAGCCGAGCGTGGTAGCACACACCTATAATCCCAGCTGCTCCCGAGGCTGAGGCAGGAGAATTGCTTGAACCCGGGAGGGAGAGGTTGCAGTGAAGCGAGATTGCGCCACTGCACTCCAACCTGGGTGACAGAGCAAGACTCCATCTCAAAAAAAAAAAAAAAAAAAAAAAAGGCTGAGCGTGGTGGCATACTTGGGAAGCTGAGGCAGGATGATCTGTTAAGCCCAGGCAGTGAGCTATGATTGTGCCACTGCACTCCAGCCTAGGTTACAGAGAGAAACCTTGTCTATTAAAAAAAGAAACAAAAAATCATGCAGAAGTGCGCACACACACACAGACATACACACATAGAAAAGGGCCTATAAGGTCTTCAGTTTAACTTCTAATGAAAATCAGCAGAAACTCATGGAACCTTCAGATTGAATAATTAGCTAGAATGGTTCATAAAACTCGGGAAAGTGTAGTACTTAACAATGACAGTTTTATAAAGGATGCAGATCAGGACCAGCCATAAGATAGAAGTGGGCCCAGGAGGGTCCTGAATGCAGAGCTTCTGCGCCTCCTCCCTATGAAACCAGGGAACGTCACCCTCCCGGCACACCCATGTGTTCACCACCCGGGAAGTGCCACTGAACTTCCACACCCAGCATTTTTATTGGGGTTTATTTATGCAGGCAAGATTGATCAAATCATTGGTGATGTGTTAGAACTCAATCTCTAGCCAACATCCCCTCCCCAGAGTTGAGGCGGGCTCCAAGCCCCAGCCCCTGATCCCATGGTTGGTCTTTGTGGTGAGCAACCCCATCCTGAGTCATCTCATAACATAAATCCAGATGTGATCCAAGGGCCTCAGAAATAACAAATACACTCTTGTTACCCAGGAAATTCCAAGGATTCGGCATTTCCCTCCCAGGAACCAGGGGGAAAGGGCAGTCAGATTCTTGAGCATACCACAGTAGTGCACTGAGTTCATCTGAAAGTGAACAGAGCCTGTGGGCCACCCCTGATGTTTCAGTGGGGACAGTCACTTCTCGTGCTGACCAACTTCGAGGACATTAAAACATCTTTTCTTTCCTTCAACAGACTGAGCAAGTGGAGTAGCAGAACCAGGAGCCTCTTCCATACATGAGGTGAGGGTTGGGGGACATTGCTGGGTCTTTCTGTTTCCCACTCGGGCTCTTGCAGGGGGCTGGGTGGCCAAGGTGGAGAGCACAGCTCTGGAGTCCGTCTGCCAGGGTTGGAATCCTGCCTCTTCACTTTCTGTGTGGAAGCAAGCAAGTTACTTCACCTCTCTGTGTCTTCATTTATTCATCTATGAAATGAGGATAATATTAACAAGAGCATGGTGGTGAGAATTAGTCATCATCCAAGAGCCTGGCTCATAATAAGTGCACAATAGTATTGTTATTTTCATTATGAACCATGAAATATTTCAGCTGAAAGGGACCTGGAGGCCATCAAGCCCAACTCCCTGTTTGCTGATAAGGAAGCTGGTCCCAGAGGGAGCAGGTCATTTGTCAAGACCATAGTCCATAGGCAGGGAAACCCAGAACTCAGGAGTGGCTGTTTACTTCTGGTTACCTGTTCAGCCAGTGCCCCAGCCACCCATCCCCACCTCCAATGGCTTTCTTTGTGTGCTGGACTTGCAGATGTTTTTGCCCTAATGCAATTTTTGTTTGTTTGTTTGTTTCTTGGTTGGTTTTTCAAGTTTGCCCTTGCTTGTTTTAATGTATTATGGATGGCTTATGTGAGTAACCTACATTGTCTCATTGGACTAAGCGCTACATTGTGGACAAGGCCAGCCCTGCCTTCTAAGCCCTCTTTCTATCTGAGTACGTGGCCCTCATCAGGCACATGTCCAGGGACACCAGCTCGTGAGTGGCAAAGCTGGTTTCTCAGCCCGGATCTCCAGGTGCAGCTGCTCAGAGCTCATACCCTTGTCCCAGACTTTCAGTTTCTGCTTATCCACCCAAACTTGCTTAAGATCAGTTTTGCTCCAAATGATATGGCAAAGCCTTTGATCAGTTGGAACTTGAACAGCCTTTTAAAAAAATCTGATATTGGCTGGGCGCGGTGGCTCATGCCTGTAATCCCAGCACTTTGGGAGGCCAAGGTGGGCAGATCACAAGGTCAGGAGTTCGAGACCAGCCTGGCCAACATAGTGAAACCTCGTCTCTACTAAAAATACAAAAATTAGCTGGGTGTGGTGGCAGGGACGTGTAATCCCAGCTACTTGGGAGGCTGAGACAGGAGAATCACTTGAACCCAGGAGGCGGAGGTTGCAGTGAGCCAAAATCGTGCCATTGCACTCCAGCCTGGGTGACAAGAGTGAGACTTCGTCTCAAAAAAAAAAAAAATTGGCTGGGCGTGGTGGTGGGTGCGTGTAGTCCCAGCTACTCGGGAGGCTGAAGCAAGAGAATTGCTTGAAGCCAGGAGGCAGAGAGGTTGCAGTGAGCCGAGATTGCAGCACCGCACTCTAGCCTGGGTGACAGAGCGAGACTTCGTCTCAAAAATAAATAAATAAATAAATAAATAAATAAATAAAAATAAAATCTGATATTGATAGTGATTTTTTCTCATAGTTTACTGGCTGACCTTTGCTTTTATTTTTACTTTATATAATGATGTATTGTGCATATTCCATACCAGGCATAAAATACCAAGCATTTTATTTGCATATATATAAGATGATATATATATATAACAGATACACTAAATTATATATATATCTGTATATAAAATTGTATTCAGTTCTCAAACCACTGCGGCAAGCTGGTAGTATTCCTGTTTTACTAGTGAGAAAACAGGTTGAATGTGACTTGCGGTGCATTGATGGATTATAGACATAAGAAGCACATGGACGCTGCTCCGTCATGTCAAAATCCCAGATGGCAGCAAGCTGCTAATATTGACAGGTTCTAGGATTCAGGTTTCCTTTTTGCTGAGGAGCAAATGCTGAATGTTAGTCTTATGCCCTGTGGGTCTGCATATTTAACAGCAGTTATCAGGCCTTGGCTAATTTTCTTTATACAAAATGCTTTCAAACTTCATAGGTAATCTCCCTGCCCGCCCCACCAAACACACACAAGGCCTCATTTCTTTACCAGCGTGTTGTAGGATGGACCGCATCGGCAGTTGCCTCCGCAGCATTTCACCCTTGCTTGTGTGTGGAGGCTGGGAGGGGCCAACCTGTGGTGAGGAGGACTCAGGAGAACTGGGGACACAGCAAAGCCCTTAGGATGGATACTATCTTTCTTATCTTTTGGGTCCCTTTGGCATTTCAATAACAGTCTCTGTGTTCTCTGGAGCTTCCTTTAAAGAACCTTAGGATCCATTTCTTCATGTGAGGAGGAATCAGGGTGCTGACCCCTGGACACTTAAAGAACCTTAGGACCCATTTCTTCACATAAGGAGGAATCAGGGTGCTGACCCCTGGACACTTAAAGAACCTTAGGACCCATTTCTTCACATAAGGAGGAATCAGGGTCTTGACCCCTGGACACTTTAAGAACCTTAGGACCCATTTCTTCACACGAGGAATCATGGTGCTGACCCCTGGACATCTGATGCCCCTGACAGTGCCCCCACAGTAGCAACAATAGCAGATGACAGTCAGTTATTTAGAAATGGGCAGGAGCAGCCCTGGTTTTGACCATTTGCTTGCTTTGCACCCAGCAGCTACTTGCATGCATCTGAAAGCACCAAAGTGAGGGTGTGTGTGCCTCCCAGGCAGTCTTCCTGAGGCAGCTGTTCTCAACATCCATCCTCCTGGCCCCTGACCTGCAGGAACCTCCCCAACCGCCTGGCTTGTCTAGGCCTGTAGCTGGGAAGGAAGAGACGAAGACACAGGGAGAACACACCAGGACTCCACACCTGTAACCACATTCTGTTTGTTCGCCCTAGGAAAGATTGCTGCCTTTTCAGCAGAAGGGAAATTCCTAGGACTGGCTGTCCCCTGCCAGGTTTGGTGGAGCTTCTGCACCTTGGGTGCACCGCCTGTGCATTTGCCAGTTTCCTCCCACTGAGAGGATGGAGGTGTCCGCACAGCTTTGGGCCTCGTGAGGGATCTGCCTCCTGAGCAAAGAGCTCTTGATCCCGATTTCGTGCACAGCCCTGCAGTAAGGAGCCCAGAAGGAACATGTGTTTCCTGTTAAAACTCCTCTTGTCCTCTTTTCTTACCAGATTATGACGTTTGTTTTCAAGGAGAGGGTTTAAAAATTGGATCCTGTAAGCAGACTTGGGCAGTCTCCTTTTGAAATAGGTTGTCTGTACATGTTCTAATGTTTTGTAGAACACGTGTACCTGTTTAAGTGTATTGATGTGAATAATATTAAATATCTTAATTATTTAATTCATTGTATTGTTTCTGAGAAGTTGGGAAATTACCATTATACATTTACAACTTAATGACTTTTGTATTTTATTTTTCAAAATAAAAGCTTTCAATGTGAAGCATTCTGGTAGTTACATGTTTTCATTAATGTGATTTCAGAGAAGCACAGACATTATCAGATGCTGATGTGATAAACCAAAGTTTCCTTGGTTGGCTGTATTGTAGATACTCCCCTGGAGCCATCACCTTTTTTTGGAGGGGGTTGGTGGGTAGAGGCAGGGTCTCGCTACATTCCCCAGCCTGGACTCAAATGATCCTGCCTCAGCCTCCCAAAGTACTAAAATTGCAGGTGTGAGCCATGGTGCTTGGACTACATTATCATTTTGTAGTGAAGTTTTCTGTAATTTATTTCAGAGAGAACCTATTGCCATCCACTTTGAGAATCCTGTTCTATTTCATGCTTGCAGACTGTATTTAAGGACATGGAAGTTACTATTTCCACTTGTTTCCTAGAAGCCTTTGTTATGAAACACAGGATGTCCAGATAGTAGTAATAATTCCCATATTGAGTGTGTTCACATGTGTGCCAGGCATGAAAAGGGTATATAACATATCCCATCTCCACCCCAAAACTTGTACCTATCCATTTAGGTCGTATCCATATCAGTAATTACAGTATTTTCTACTGTCACTTGACCCAGAAACTGAAGAGTCACACTTGATTTCACCCTTTTCCTCCCTCTTTCCATTCGCATCCAAGATCTTTGATCCTACCTTCAATGTATTTTTTGGATCACAGCAGAATAAGAGTTTTTAGAATGCACATCTGGACAGGACCCTCCCCACCTGAAACATTTCAGTGGCTTCCATTTCACTTAAAAGAGTCCAGACTCCTGCCAGGGCCAGCAGGGTCCTTCTCTCCATCTCATCGCAGGCCTCTCTCCCAACCTCACCGCTTGTGCTCTAGAAGTATCTTTATTTTCAGAACATAGCAAGTTCTTCCTGTCTCTACATATCTCCTCTCTCTGGAATGTTCTTCCCTTTGGCTATTTAAGGTGAAGTTTTGCTCTGTCACCCAGCTGGCCTGCAGTAGCACAATCTCGGCTCACTGCAACCTCCGCCTCGTGGGTTCAAGCAATTTTCCTGCCTTAGCCTCCCGGGTAGCTGAAATTACAGGCATGTGCCACCACGCCCGGCTAATTTTTGTATTTTTAGTAGAGACAGGGTTTCACCATGTTCGCCAGGCTGGTTAAACTCCCTATCTCCAATGATCCTCCCGCCTCGGCCTCCCAAAGTGCTGGGATTACAGGCGTGAGCCACCGCGCCCGGCCCCCTTTGTTCTTTGTCTGATAGGCTCCTTCTCAACTCTGTGATCTCGGTAAGCCTCACTTACTCAGAGAGATTTTCCCTGGCCTCTTAAACTAAAGGGTAATTCTCCTGCTGCTGGCCGCCTTCATGGTCACACTTTGCAGTGTTTCATCTGTTTGTTGCCTTTTTTATTATCTGTCTCCTACACCAGCCAGTAAGTTCCTGGAGTTCCAAGACTATGTTTTTTCTTGTCTGTTGTACTTTTGGCACCTAGCAAACTGTCTGGCACTTTCTAGAAACCAAGTAAGACCGGTCGCGGTGGCTCATGCCTGTAATCCCAGCACTTTGGGAGGCCGAGGCGGGCGGATCACGAGGTCAGGAGATGGAGACCATCCTGGCTAACACAGTGAAACCCTGTCTCTACTAAAAATACAAAAAATTAGCTGGGCGTGGTGGCGGGTGCCTGTAGTCCCAGCTACTTGGGAGGCTGAGGCAGGAGAATGGCGTGAACCCGGGAGGCGGAGCTTGCAGTGAGCCGAGATCACGCCACTGCACCACTCCAGCCTGGGTGACAGAGCGAGACTCCGTCTAAAAAAAAAAAAAAAAACACCAAGTAAAATACTTGGTGAATTACTAATCCTCCAAAGAGCCTTCTGACATACATACTGTTTTACAGATCAGGAAACAGGCTCGACCAGGTCAGGTCACTTATACAAGGGCCCCCACCTAGTGCTGTGGGTGACTTGGCATCTAGCTGGGCCCAGGCACAAGCCTGACTCTAATGTCCTCTGCACTCCACTCCCCTAGCCCTGTCCCCTTCCATTTAAAGTGAATGTGTCCAGCCTGGGCAACATAAGGAGATGCTGTCTCTACAAAAAAATTTTTTTTAATTAGCCAGGCATGGTGTTGTGCGCCTGTAGTCCCAGTTACTCAGGAGGTTGAGGCAGAAGAATTGCTTGAACCTGGGTAGCAGAGTTTGCAGTGAGCCAAGATCATGCTACTGCACTCCAGCCTGGGCGACGAGGGAGAATCTCTCAAAAAAAAAAAAATAAATAAATAAATAAATAAATAAAAGAATACTGCTGTCAGATCAATCTTGTGTTTAACACTGTTTTAAGTCACTCATTCACTCCAAAACCTTTAATTCTCCAATGCCTAACATTACATCTAAATGTCTAAGCTGGCCAGGCATGGTGGCTCACACCTGTAATCCCAGCACTTTGGGAGGCCAAGAAGGACGGATCACCTGACATCAGGGGTTGGAGACCATCCTGGCCAACATGGTGAAACTCCATCTCCAATAAAAATACAAAAATTAGCCGGGTGTGGTGGCACACACACGTAATCCCAGCTACTCCGGAGGCTGAGGCAGGAGAATCACTTGAACCTGGGAGGCGGAGGTTGCAGTGAGCCAAGATAGCACCATTGCACTCCAGCCTTGGCGACAGAGTGAGACTCCATCTAAAAAAATAAATAATAAATGTCTAAGCTATTCTGCTGCCACAATGTGGCCTTACTGCTTCCTGATAAATACGGTGCCTTCCTCCTCCCTCGTTTCATTCTCTTCACTTTCTTCTTCCAGATGCTCATACACCCAGTCCCCCTACTTGGGAAATCACAACCTCATTAAGAGCTCAGCTATCTTAAGTCCTATTTCCTCGTGAAGTCTAATTCAACTGCTGCAACTTCCAAGTAGCAATTAAATCAGCTTCAGCATAACCTCCTTTTTCCGTTGTTTCCTGTGTTAGTATTATGTCACCAACTTTGTGGGGACAAGGTCATATAACCCTCTAGAGCATATCAGAATGACAGAACATCTTCAGCTATAACCCACCTAGATACCAATATTTTCCCCCAAGGGAATGTTTGATTTTTATTCCCCATTATGAGAAACAAACTCACCCCTCCAAACCCAAAGAATGGACTCAGAGACCTGGAGAACAGTGAAAGACTGTTCTTTTAAAAGACTGAGACTTTTAGTGATGCTCTTGTAATATTGGGTGTCTGGCAGCAGGCACACCCAGCACAGTTTCAGCAAGCAATTTATCCCCTAGTGCACAGGTGCCTCCCCCAGTTCCTCATAGGCTGTGTATTATGGGGTCACAATCTTCCCGGACATTGCCTATTGGTTGTTGGGTAGGGGCTTTAGGTGTTTTCTTTAGAGTTGTCCTGCTGCCTTTTGTTGCAGCCCACAATGCATTGCAATCCTAGTTAGCTCTTCAAGTATTTGACTTATGACTTAAGTAGCTGGGCAGGCTGATAAGAACAGACAACACGAGCTATTTTGCGGCTAGTAAACTTTCATCTTAGACTAAACTTCTTTGGTTCAGGTGAGGGTAACTAAGGGGGTTGGGAGGGGGTGACAAGCAGGCATTGGCTGTCCAAGCAGGAGCCTACTGTATCCTGTTTTCTTCTGTAGTCTGTTGACCTAAGTTGATTTAAGGCACTTTGTCTTAGAAATGGACCACTGTATACATTTCCTTCACCCAGCTAAGTTTTAAATTTTTTTTTGTAGAGATGGGCTCTCACTCTGTTGCCCAAGCTGCTCTTGAACTCTTGGCCTCAAGTGATCCTTCTGCCTCAGCCTCCCAGAGTGCTTGTATTACAGGCATGAGCCACCTGTTCGGCCATCATTGTTTAAACAAAAAAGTTTAGAGGACTCCCAACTAGGAACTGTTGGAGTAATCTGGGCCAGATATTATTCTAGCTGGGTTGAAACAATAACCAAGATAAAAAGGAGGAAGATGGGGAAAGGCTGGAAGGGGTACAACCAACAGGACTTGCAAGTAAGCAGATCTGGTGGCAAAGGTCAGGGAAAACCAAAGAAGACTCCCAGGTCTCCAGGTGATGAGGCCAGACATGGTACATGGTAGTGCCGGCAGACAGAGTGGGAGTGCATACCACCACACAGTTGGCCCACACACTCTGG
Organism: Pongo pygmaeus; assembly: GCF_028885625.2. NCBI lineage: Eukaryota > Metazoa > Chordata > Mammalia > Primates > Hominidae > Pongo > Pongo pygmaeus. The sequence goes on along the minus strand of NC_072379.2, from coordinate 21,426,588 downwards.
CTGCAAAGGGCCAGGGACCATGTGGTCTCCAGCTTGCTGCTTGAATTTGGACAACCCACTCACTCTCACTGCCTGTCTTCACAATTTCAAAATGAAGCTAAAACAAACTCGCCTCTAGCTTGTTTTGTTTTTGTTTTTTTCTGAGATGAAGTCTTGCTCTATCACCCAGGTTGGAGTGCAGTGGTGCAATCTTGGCTTTCTGCAACCTCCGACTCCCAGGTTCTAGCGATTCTCCTGCCTCAGCCTCCCAAGTAGCTGGGATTCAGGTGCCCACCACCATGCCCAGCTAATTTTTTTGTATTTTTTTTCAGTAAAGATGGGGTTTCGCCTTGTTGGCCAGGCTGGTCTCAAACTCCTGACCACAGGTGATCCACCCGCCTCAGCCTCCCAAAGTGTTAGGATTACAGGTGTGAGCTACTGCACCCAGCCTCCAGCTTGTTTTAAGAATCCAGTAACATGATTATGTTTAACAATTGGCTTGGATATTCAGAAGCTGCTGGCTGGGCATGGTGGCTCATGCCTGTAATCCTAGCACTTTGGGAGGCCAAGGCAGGCGGATCACCTGAGGTCGGGAGTTCGAGACCAGCCTGATCAACATGGAGAAACCCCGTCTCTACTACAAATACAAAATTAGCCGGGCGTAGTGGCACATGCCTGTGGTCCCAGCTATGCGGAGGCTGAGGCAGGAGGTTGCGGTGAGCCGAGATTGCACCATTGCACTCCAGCCTGGGCAAAAAAGAGCTAAACTCCATCTCAAAAAAAAAAAAAAAAAAAAAAAAAAAGACATTCAGAAGCTGCTGATGTGAACGTTTAATGAATTTGGGTTTTTTTTTTAATTGCTGTTTGTTTTGTTTTTGTTTTTGGAGATGGAGTCTCCCTCTATTGCCCAGGCTGGAGTGCAGTGGCGAGATCTCAGCTCACTGCAACCTCCACCTCCCGGGTTCAAGCAATTCTCTGCCTTAGCCACCCTAGTAGCTGGGATTACAGGTGCCTGCCACCACGCCCAGCTAATTTTTGTATTTTTAGTAGAGGTGGAGTTTCACCAACACGGCCAGGCTGGTGTTGAACTCCTGACCTCGTGTTTCTGCCTGCCTCATCCTCCCAAAGTGCTGGGAGCCACCTCGCCGGCCTGTTGAATGAATTTCATGAGTAAACAAATTAGATCAAAGTAAGTGGATTCCATGAAGCCGAGAATGATGTCTTCTGGATATGCCACCTGGTAACCCCTCCTTCAGCACACTGTGCCCCTTGAGAAACACCATGGGGAGCAGGGACAGAGGAGGTGGGTGGGGAGCACAAGGACAGGCACGGTGACATCCGCCCCTGCCTTGCTCCTGTCCCATCCAGTCCTTTCTATAATACAATCATTTAACAATGGTTTCCCATGTGTAAAATACTTGCTTCATTCAATCACAGAATAGACACTTGATATTCAAATTTACTGAGGAAGAAACTGTTTCACATGCCAAGTAGCAACTTAAAAAAAAACAACAACCCTTAGTTAGTTGTATTATTGAAGTAAAACCAATGTAAGGGATGTAGTGTTTATCCAGGCAAGCCTGGTTGGCTTCTTGGCTTTTTTATCTTCCCCATTTCTTCCTCCTTCTTAAAGTGTAAATTTTATTTTCAAAACTGGGAAAAGAGGAGTTCAAGGTGGGAGGCGGAGGCAGGAGGATGGCTTTAGATCAGGAGTTCAAGACCAGCCTGGTCAATATTGGAAGACCTTGTCTCCAGACCAGAAATTTTTTTTTTTTTTTTTTTTTACTTAGCTGGGTGTGGCTGTATGCCTGTGGTCCCAGCTTCTCAGGAGGCTGAGGCAGGAGGATCGCTTGAGCCCAGGAATTTGAAGCTGCAGCGAGCTGTAATCATGCCACTGCACTCCAGCCTGCATGACAGAGCAAAACCCTGTCTAAAAACAACAACAAAAAAGGGCCAGACTCAGTGGCTCACACCTGTAATCCCAGCACTTTGGGAGGCTGAGGCAGGAGGATCTCTTGAGGCCAGGAATTCGAGACCAGCTTGGGCAACATAGACCCTGTCTGTGTGTGTGTGTGTGTGTGTGTGTGTGTGTGTGTGTGTATATATATATACACACATATACATATATATACACACACATATATACATATACATATATACACATATATACATATACATATATACACACATACATATATACACATATATACATATACATATATACACACATACATATACATATATATACACACATATACATATATATACACACACACACACACACACACATATATATATATATATATACACACACACATATGTATTTTTTTTAAAGAGGTGTTTTGGAACTGCCACTATGTAGATGTCCACTGCTGAAGGGCTGTTTTGGGTCATAACCAAGACACATGACCTGAGAGCCTGTGATGATTATTTGTGTTTGTGCAAACTCCAGAGCAGCCCAAGCTCCTAGACTAAGAGAAACTCCACTCTGTAACAGTCTTGAGCAGAATATGAGGAGAGACAGGTCATTGTCTCCAGCATCAAAGGAATGAACCAAGATACTGATTTTGAAGAGCCAACACTTCCCGAAGAAGCCTCCACAGTGTGACCTCACAGGGCCTACACTGGCACTGAGTGTCAGAATTAAGGCATCTGAGGCTGGGCCACATTCTTGCGGAGGCCTCACTCAAAACATGGCCTGGAGTGATCAAAAGATGATGTGACAGCTCCTCACCAGATGTCCTGCTCCAACTCTTGCCCCTCCATGTCCAGTCTCTTGACAAGCGGCTGAAATGTTCTTTTTAGTTTTTTTATTTTTTCTTTGAGAAGGAGTCCTGCTCTGTCACCAAGGCTGGAGTGCAGTGGCGTGATCTCTGCTCACTGCAACCTCTGCCTTCTGGATTCAAGCAATTCTCATGCCTCAGACTCCCAAGTAGCTGGGATTACAGGTGCATACCAGCATGCCCGGCTAATTTTTGTATTTTTTAGTAGAGATGAGGTTTCACCATGTTGGCGAGTCTGGTCTCGAACTCCTGACCTCAGGTGATCCACCCGCCTTGGCCTCCCAAAGTGCTGGGATTACAGGCATGAGCCACAGCGCCTGGCCTTTTTTTGTTTTTGTTTTTTGTTTTCAGAGATTAAGGTCTAGCTCTTTCACTCAGGCTGGAGTGCAGTTGGGCATTCATGGCTCACTGCAGCCTCTATCTCCTGGGCTCAAGTGATCCTCTCACTTCAGCCTCCCGAGAAGCTGGGACTACAGGCATGTGCCACCACATCTGATTAATTTTTCTTTTTTTTTCAAGATGGAGTTTCACTCCATCTTGTCCAGGCTGGAGTGCAATGGCTTGCTTTGGGCTCAATGAAAACTCCACCTCCTGGGTTCAAGTGTTTCTCCTGCCTCAGCCTCCTAAGCAGCTGGGACTACCAGTGTTCACCACCACACCTGGCTAATTTTTTTTTATTTTTAGTAGAGACAGGGTTCATCATGTTGGCCAGGCTGGTTTCGAACTCCTGACTTCAGGTGATCCTCTCGCCTCAGCCTCCCAAAGTGCTGGGATTACAGGTGTTAGTCACTGCGCCTGGCACACCTGGTTAATTTTTTAAAAGTTAAGTTTTGCAGAGACAGGGGCCACTGTAGCTGGTCTTAAACTGCTGCCCTCAAGTGATCCTCTGCCTTCAGCCTCCCAAAGTGCTGGGATTACAGGCATGAATCACCGTGCCCGGCCTCATTTTCTTTTAATTAGCTCAGATTCAATATCCTATTATAGAAATACCATCAGATAGAAAATGTCAATGTTAAGTAGCATTTCTGTGTAAAGGTGGCAAATCACAAAATCTCCCTTCCTTGATCCTTTTTTTTTTTTTTTTTTTTTTGAGACAGAGTCTCACTCTGTCATCCAGGCTGGAGTTTAGTGGCACAATCTTGGCTCACTGCAACCTCTGTCTCCCAGATTCAAGCCGTTCTCCTGCCTCAGCCTCCCGAGTAGCTGGGATTACAGGTATGCACCACCATGCCCAGATAATTTTTGTATTTTTAGCAGAGACGAGGTTTCACCATGTTGGCCAGGCTGGTCTCAAACCTCTGACCTGAGGTGATCCACCTGCCTCGGCCTCCCAAAGTGCTGGGATTACAGGCATAAGCCACCGCACCTGGCCCCTTGATACTTATTTATTCTAATGACGTTTATTGTTTGCCTACTATGTGCCAAGTACTATATTAGGTTCTGAGAATGAACAAGATATGGCTCCTACTGTAGGGAGCCTCTGTTCTGATTTGCTGTGAGTTTGGGAGGAGGACATGCAGACAAGGAATTCAATAAATAACAAGCTGATTTTTGAATGTGATATCTGCTTTGAGAGAACCAGGCAGGACGAGGCAATGAAAAGGAGGATGATTCCCCTTCCACAGGATGAGGGAGGATTTCTCTGCAGGGGTGACGTGTGAGCTGAGGTCTGAAACATGAGAAAAATCCAGCTATGGCAAGAGGTATGGGAAGTCCATTTCGGGCAGGTGAGATCATGTGCAAAGGTCCTGAAGAGGGAAACCACTTGGCATTTACAGAAGCAGAAAAGAAGCCCAGATGCCTGATGCACAATGAGCAAGAGGAAAGGAATAGAGGGTGGCAGACAGGGTCCGATCATGCTAGGATTGGTTTGTTTTCTTAAGAGACATGGTCTTGCTCTGCCACCCAGGCTGGAGTGCAGTGGGGCAATCATAGCTCACTGCAGCCTCAACCTGCTGGGTTCAAGGGATCCTGTCATCTCAGCCTCCGGCGTAGCTGGGACTATATAGGCATGAGCCCCACCACGCCTGGCTAATATTCTTATTGTTATTAGAGATAGGAGTATTGCTCTGTTGCCTAGGTGAGTCTCAAACTCCCGTACTCAAGTGATCCTCTCATCCTGGCCTCAAAAAACACTGGAATTACAGGTGTGCGCCACCACATCTGGCCAAGATTGGGAATTTCAAAATGCTTTACTTTTAATTTTTGTGGGTACACAGTAGGTGTATATATTTATGGGGTGCATCAGATGTCTTGATACAGGCATGTAATGTGTAATAATCACATCAGGGTGAATGGGATGCCATCACCTCAAGCATTTGTGCTTTCTTTGTTTTACAAACAATCCAATTATGCCTTTCTTTTTTTTTTTTTTTTTGAGACAAAGTCTAGCTCTGTCTCCCGGACTGGAGTGCAGTAGTGTGATCTTGGCTCACTGCAACCTCCGCCCCCCGGGTTCAAGTGATTCCCCTGCCTCAGCCTCCCAAGTAGCTGGGACTACAGGCATGCACCACCACGCCCCACTAATTATTGTATTTTTAGTAAAGACGGGGTTTTGCCATGTTGGTCAGACTGGTCTCGAACTCCTGATCTCAGTTAATCCGCCCACCCCGGCATCCCAAAGTGCTGGGATTACAGGCATAAGCCACCATGCCTGGACTCTTTTAGCTATTTTTAAATATACAATAAATTATTGTTTACTATAGTCACCCTGTTGTACTGCCAAATACTACATCTTATTCATTCTAACTGTATTTTTGTACCTATTAATCATTCCTGTGCACCCCTTCCAGCCCACTACCCTTCCCAGCCTCTGATAACCATCATTTTACTCTCTATCTCCTTGAGTTCAATTGTTTTATTTTTTAGCACCCACAAATGACTGGGAACATGCAAAATTTGTCTTTCTGTGTTTGGCTTATTTTAGTTAACATCATAATCTCCAGTTCTACCCATGGTGTTGCAAGTAATAGAATTCTTTCTCACAGCTGAATAATATTCCTTTGCATATATGTACCACAGTTTCTGTACCCATTCACCTGTTGGTGGACACTTAGATTGCTTCCAAATCTTGGCTATTGTGAATAGTGTTGCAATAAATATAGAAATGCAGATATTTCTTTGTTATATTGATTTTCTCTCTTTTGGGTATACACCCAGCAGTAGGATTACTGGATCATAAAGTAGCTCTATTTTTAGTTTTTTAAGGACCCTCCAAACCGTTCTCCATAGTGGTTGTACTAATTTACATTCCTACCAACAGGGTACCAGGGTTCCCTTTTCTCCACATCCTCAATAGCATTTGTTATTGCCTGTCTTTTGGATATAAGCCATTTTAACTGGGGTGGGATGATAGCTCGTTGTAGTTTTGATTTGCGTTTCTCTGATGATCAATGATGTTGAGCACCTTTTCATATACCTGTTTGCCATTTTTATGTCTTCTTTTGAGAAGTGTCTATTCCGATGTTTTGCCCATTTTAAAATCAGATAATTAGAGTTTTTGTGTTGATTTTTTTTTCCCACCTGAGCTCCTTATATACTCTGGTTATTAATCCCTTGTCAGATGGGTTCAGGATTGGGTTTTGACTTTTTTTTTTTTTTTTTTTTTGAGATGGAGTCTCACTCTATTGCCTTGGCTGGAGTGCAGTGGTGCCATCTTGGTTCACTGCAACCTCCACCTCCCGGGTTCAAGAATTTCTCCTGCCTCAGCCTCCCCAGTAGCTGGTATCACAGGCGCCTACCACCACGCCCAGCTAACTTTTTGTGTTTTTAGTAGAGTCGGGGTTTCACCATCTTGGCCAGGCTGGTCTTGAACTCCTGAGCTCATGATCCACCTGCCTCGGCCTCCCAAAGTGCTGAGATTACAGGCGTGAGCCATTGCACCTGGCCTGGGTTTTGATTTTTACACTCAATTCTAAATCATTAAATGCTGTCAAGTGGAGAAGTGACATAATATTCATATTGGAAGATCACTTTGTATATCAGCTATCTATTGCTGTGTATCAAACCACCCCAAGCTTAATGATATAAAGTTACAATGATGCTTATTAGTCTTCTCACAACACTGGAGGCTGACTAGACTCACCTAGGCAGTTCTGCCTTTGTATGTCTTATGTGGTTGCCTTCAAACAGTATGCAGTTAGAATAGTCTCAATGGTTTCCTTGCTCAAATATCTCCTGGTTAATGTGGGCTGTTAGCTAGGGCCTCAGCTGGGGCTATCTGGTGGAACACCCACACATCACGTCCGTACATGGCCTGGGCTTTCTCACAAAATGGTGAATGGATTCTAAGTGCATCCATCCCAGGAAGGAGAGCCAAGTGGAATCAGTGTCATCTTTTATGACCTAACTTTGGTAGATCATGTGCAACACTTCCACTGTATTCCATTTATAGAAGCAGGGGACTAAGTTCATATTCAAGGGAAGAAAAACTAGATTTTTTTTTTTTTTTTTTGAGATGGAATCTTGCTCTGTCACCCAGGCTGGAGTGCAGTGGCCCGATCTTGGCTCACTGCAACCTCCACCTCCCGGGTTCAAGTGATTTTGCTGCCTCAGCCTCCTGAGTAGCTGAGACTACAGTCAGAAGTCACCATGTCCAGGTAACCCATCTCAGCCTCCCAAAGTGCTGGGATTACAGCTGTGAGCCACCGCGTCTGGCCCGAAACTAGATTCTATCTCTCGATGACAAGTGTAAAAAAAATTGCAGACAACTGTTCACAACAGTGAAGGTATGGAATCAACCTAAGTTTTCTTCCATCAATGGAAAAAAGAATAAAGAAAATGTGGCGGCTGGGCACAGTGGCTTATGTCTATAATCTGTAATCCCAACACTTTGGGAGGCCGAAGTAGATGGATCACCTGAGGTCAGGAGTTTGAGACCAGCCTGACAAACGTGGTGAAACCCCGTCTCTACTAAAAATACAAAAATTAGCTGGGCATGATGATATGCACCTGTAATCCCAGCTACTTCGGGAGGCTGAGACAGGAGAATTGCTTGAACTTGGGAGGCGGAGGTTGCAGTGACCTCAGATTACACCACTGCACTCCAGCCTGGGAGACAGAGTGATACTCCGTCTCAAAAAAAAAAAAAAAAACCAGAAAATTCTTGATATAATCAAAGTGAATCAGAGGTTAAAAGAACTACATTAAAGCAACTGAAAAAAAAATTATGGAAATTAGAGACAGTAGTCTAATACTGGGTTTTCAATTGGTGACCCTGAGTTAGACAACCTAAAAAAATGAAACAGGGCTGGCTGGGAGTGGTGACTGATGCCTATATTCCCAGTGCTTTAGGAGGCAGAGGTGGGAGGCTAGCTTGAGGCCAGGAGTCCGAGACAAGCCTGGGCAACATAGCAAGACTCTATCTCTACAAATGTAACAAAAATTAGCCAGTTGTGGTGGTGCACGCCTGTAGTCCAGCTACTCGGGAGGCTGAGATGGGAAGATCCTTTGAGCCCAGGAGTTTGAGGCTGCAGTGAGGCATGAAGACACCACTGCGTTCTAGAGCCTGGGTGATAGAGCAAAACCCTGTCTTGAAAGAAAGAACAAATGTAGGAATGGAGGGAGGGAGGGATAGGAGGGAGAAAGGGAGGGAGGGAGGGATTGAGAGAGAGAGAGAAGGAGGGAGGGAGGGAGGAAGGCAAAGGAGAGAGAGAGAGAGAAAAGAAAAAGGAAGAAATTAAGGAAGGCAAGAAAGAAAAAAAGGAAAAGGAAAGAGAGAGAGAGAAAGAAGGAGAAAGAAAGATTGCATGCGGAGATTGAGAAATATATAGTCAGTAGTTAAAGGGCACAACATATACCTGGATAAACTAATACCAGATATGATTGGCCTAGAGTCGACCCTGGTTAAGCGGTTGAACTTCAATAATAAAGAAAGTACTCTACTGGCCTTTGAGCAGGAAAACATAACGTACATGTGAGAAGAACCTCCAGCCAGCCTCAGACCTTCACATAGCCCCAGCTACAGCCAGATGACAATAGAGTCAGAACTTAAAGGAAGAACTGAAGAAAAGGAAAATGAATCAAGAATATTCTCCCAGGCCAGGTGCGGTGGCTCACGCCTGTAATCCCAGAACTTTGGGAGGCTGAGGCGGGAGGATCACCTGAGGTCAGAAGTTCAAGACCAGCCTGGCCAAGATGGTGAAACCCCGTCTCTACTAAAAATACAAAAATTAGCCAAGTATGGTAGTGTGCACCTACAATCCCAGCTACTCAGGAGGCTGAGGCAGCAGACTCGCTTGAACTCGGGAGGCAGAGGTTGCAGTTAGTCGAGATCACACCACTGCAGTCCAATGTGGGCGACAGAGCAAGACTCTCTCTCTCAAAAAAATAATAAAATAAAAAAGAATGGTCATCCAAAAGCTGGGCACTGTGGCTCAGGCCTGTAATCCCAGCACTTTGGGAGGCTGAAGCTGGTGGATCACGAGATCAGGAGATCAAGACCATCCTGGCTAACACGGTGAAACCCAGTCTTTACTAAAAATACAAAAAATTAGCCTGGCGTGGTGGTGGGCGCCTGTAGTCCCAGCTACTCGGGAGGCTGAGGTAGGAGAATGGCGTGAACCCAGAAGGCAGAGCTTGCAGTGAGCCGAGATCATGCCACTGCACTCCAGTCTGGGCGACAGAGGGAGACTCTGTCTCAAAATAATAATAATAATAATAATAATAATAAAATAAATAAATAAAAAAGAATGGTCATCCAAGTGGAAACCCATTAAACAGAAACCCTCAAACATGGACCAATTCCAAAAATACAGCCGCTGTGGGTGAAAATAGAAACTGCAGGTTAAAAAGAATCATGATACTTTTATCTTTTTTCATAATTTTAATGCATATTGAATAAAAAGATATCACTTGCACATAGGCATTTATCTGAAGTTCAGAAATTCTCTCACCTTTAGTTTCTTCAGCTTCTGTTGTATCAAGCAAAGGAAAGTTATGTATATATTTAAACTAAAACATATATAAAATATGTAAAGTTATTTATTTAGAGACGGAGTCTCACTCTGTTGCCAGGCTGGAGTGCAGTGGTGCGATCTCACTCACCGCAACCTCCGCCTCCCAGGTTCAAGCGATTCTCCTGCCTCACCCTCCCAGCTAGCTGGGATTACAGGTGCACGCCACCACACCCAGCTAATCTTTGTATTTTCAGTAGAGACAGGGTTTCACCATGTTGGCCAGAATTGTCTCCATCTCCTGACCTCGTGATCTGCCCACTTCAGCCTCCCAAAGTGTTGGGATTACAGGCGTGAGCCGTAGCGCCCATCAGTTATTTTTAATCCATTAATCTATCTACTTATCTAAGTATCTATTTGCACAAAAAGAGATATGAATTATCACCTTTTTTTTTTTTTTTTTGAGACAGAGTCTCTCTCTGTTTTCCAGGCTAGAGTGGAATGGTGTGATCTTGGGTCACTGCAACCTCTGCCTTCCAGGTTCAAGCAATTCTTGTGCCTCAGCCTCTCGAGTAGTTGGGATTAAAGGCGCCCACCACGCCAGCTAATTTTTGTATTTTTAGCAGAGACGGGGTTTCAGCATGTTTGCCAGTCTTGAACTCCTGACCTCAAGTGATCCGCCTGCCTCGGCCTCCCAAAGTGCTAAAATTACAGGCGTGAGCTATCGCACCTGGACATACCACCTAATGTTAAGAGTTATTTCTTGGTGGTTGAAAATTTCTTGATTTGTTACTTACTTCTTTGTACTTTCCTTTTCTCTCTCTCGTCTCTCTCTCTCCCCCCTCCTTCTCTCTGACAGGGTCTCACTCTGTTGCCCAGGCTGCAGTCTCAAACTCCTGGGTTTTAGTGATCCACCTGCCTCAGCCTCCTGAGTCGCTGGGACTACAGGTGTGCGTTACCATAACTAGTTTTTAATTTTGTATAGAGATGGGATCTGGCTATGTTGCTCATGCTGGTCTCATACTCCTGGCCTTGAGCAATCCTCCTACCCTGCCTTCCCAAAGTCCTCGGATTACAGGTGTGAGCTATAGCACCCGGCCTGCTTTGTACTTTTCTATAGGACTTAGATTTTATATAATAATTACAAATAATTTTTACAAAAGCAGTAGTCATTCTAAACTTTTAAAAATTAAGCAGTGATTAAGAAAGAGCTACAGAAAGTAGTACTAATTCAGCATCTATTATATACTAGATATTTTGCATATAGCGGATCACCTAATCCACATATCAAGGCAGGAATTATAATCTTTATTTTCCAAGAGAGAAAACTGAGGCTTACAAGCATTTGTTAATTCTAGAGTTACACTGCCGCTGCCAAAATAAGTGCCCCCTCCCAGCAGCCTGCCCACTGCTGGTTTTATCAAATTCAACCCCCACTTCCACCCCCACATCTGTGCGCAAGAATGTTCACACACACACACACACACACACACACACACACACACACACAAACACACACACACACACACACACATTTCTGCAACATTTCATCTTCTTAGGCCAGGAACTTATCATGACGAACCAAATGCAATACCTATTTCCCGAACAAAGCTGTTACTCAATATCTCCATAATTTGAGAAATAGTTTGATTTCACGCTGACAAGGGTCACACTGAGGTCTTAAGAGAAGGAATAAATACAAAGCATCCTAGTCCATGTGAAAGGGTGTGATGTTCAGATATACCCAACACTTTGAGATGCTCTGCTGGAAGGTGGTTGAGGTGCAAAATACTATTGACTCATGGTCATCTCGGTCCATGGTCATTAATAATGATACTTTGTACTTCTTTTCTGGTTGTTCTAAGGCTGGTTTCAAAACCTGGAAGATACTTATCAGTTTCTAGGTATTCAGATATCTCTTTCACAATGTATATGTGTTTGTGTATGCTATGAAAACATACACACACATATATTCACATACAAATATATAATACACACATATATATACTTACAGTATACTAATACAAAAGCTAACTTTTTTTTTCTTTTGGACAGTCTCACTCTGTCGCACAGGCTGCAGTGCAGTGGCACGATCTTGGCTCAGTGCCACCTCCACTCCCCGGGTTCAAGCGATTCTCCTGCTTCAGCCTCTTGAGTAGCTGCGATTATATCACACATGGCTAACTTTTGTATTTTTAGCAGATACAGGGTTTCACTGTCTTCACTAGGCTGGTCTTGAACTCCTGACCTCGAGATCCAGCCGCCTCGTCCCCTCAAAGTGATGGGATTACAGGCGTGAGCCACCGTGCCTGGCATGAAGTAAATTCTTAATGATCTATGAAAAGAAAATGGCAGGCCATGTGTGGATCCCACCTGTAATCCCAGCACTGTGGGAAGTTGATGTGGCAGGATCGCTTGAGCCCAAGAGTTTGAAACCAGCCTGGGAAACATGGTGAGACTTCCTGTCTAGAACAAATATAAAAATTACCTGGTCATGGCGGCTCATACCTGGGGTCCCATCTATTCAGGAGGCTGAGGTGGGAGGATCACTTAAGCCAAAAAAGCAGAGTTTGCAGTGAGCCGAGATCACACTGCACTCCATCCTGAATGAAAAAGCACTACCTAGCCTCAAAAAAAAAAAAAAAAAAAAAAAAAAAAACCGAAAAAATTGGTATCGAAGAAAAATTTAAAGTATGTATATTTACATAAATGTATATAGACATAGTATATTAATTAAAAAGTAAATTCTTAATAGTTCATGACAGGACAATTGCAGGCAGGACATGGTGGCTCATGCTTGTAATCTCCACACTTTGGGAGGTCCAGGCAAAAGGACTGCTTCTGTCCAAAAGTTTGGGACCAGCCTGGGCAACCTAGTGAGAACAAACCTCTCATAAAAAAACAGAAATCAGCCAGACATATTGGTATGTGCCTATAGTCTCAGTTACTGAGTTGGGAGCATCACTTGAGGCCAAAAGACCAAGGATGCAGTAAGCCATAATGACAGGACTACACTGCAGCCTTGGTGACAGAGCAAGAAACTAAGGAAAAAAAAAAAAAAAAAGAAAACTGTAAAAACTATAAAAATAGAAGATATGAAGTGAGAAGCTACTGTATCCGGGGCAAAGACAAAGGGCCAAAGGTTCTTCCCCGCCTCAGGCACAGCAGACAACAAAAACATTGGGACACTAAATAAAACAAATCACTGAAAGGACACAGAGAAAATTTATTATCAATTCGTCAGAAATCCACACTCAAAGTTAAAAGAAGAGATGGGGTTTTCCCAAGGCACTCTGCTGTGAAGTGAACAAATGACAGTCCAGGGAAGATTTAGGCTCCTCGATGTGATTCACCATCGAAGACGTCAAAGGTAGATCATGAAGAGGTGAACACAAGGAAAGAGCAAAACCAGAAAACGCAATAGTAAGGCAAAAGAGAGAACTTGAGCGGCTGCCATGAGGCAGAAGATGGGCGTGAAGAGACCATCCTGAGACAGGGGCTGGTGTAAGAGAGGAACCAAAAGCGGCCACTGTGGGGCAGAGGCTGCGCCCCTAGGGGCCTCTGCCAGGCAAGAGCTGGGCCAGGCCAGGCCGACTTCAGGACACTTCGAGCATGCACAGGCCATCAGCAAGGGCAGGAGCTGGGCCAAGAGGGGCCGACGTTGAGGAAGGTAGCTTTGGGACGGGAGGCGCCGTCGGGCTGGGAGGGAGCTGGGCCCGGAAAGGCCACCAAGAGGAATGAGATGGGCCTAGAGGGGCCAGCGTGAGGCAGGAGCTGAGGTTGCGGAGGCTGTCGGGCGGCCGGCACGAGTGTGGCCGGGGAAGGCCGCCGGGAGGAGGGAGCTGAGCCTGGAAAGGGCGCTGCGAGGCGAGGCGAGAGAAGGCAAGAGGCGGGCCCGGAGCGCTGGACCGGAGGAGGCTTCGGGCCTACGAAGGCCGCCGCCAGCTGGGCAGGAGCCGAGTCAAAGGAGGCTGTTTGGAGGCGGGAGCTGGGCCTGCGGGCGCAGCCGCGAGCAGAGAGCTGGGCCCGGAGAGGAAGCCGGGAGGCAGCCACTGGGCCGGGGGAGGCCGACCTGAGGAAGTTCTGGGCCTGGAGAGGCCGCCACGAGGGAAAAGCTGGGCCTCAAGAGGCCGCGGCGAGGCACGAGCCGGGCCTAGGGAGGCCATCGGGACGCAGGAGCCGGGACCGCGGAGGCTGCCGGGAGGCAGGAGCCTGGCGTGGGGAGGCCGCGGCCAGGCACGAGATGCGCCTCTTCAAGAGGCCCTCGGCAGGCGGGAGCCGGGCCTGCCGGGGCTGCCGCGAGGCAGGCGGAAACGTGGCCCGGGGAGGCCCACGTGAGGCCACCGCTGGGCCGGGAGAGGCCGCCGTCAGGCAGAAGCCGGGTCTCTCCGGGCCACCGGGAAGCCGAAGGTGCGCCTTGAAGGCCTGAACGCAGGGAAGCCTGGGGCCTACGGAGGCTGCCAGGAGCTGGGCAGGAGCTGGGCCGAACGTGGTCATCATCAGGCAGGAGTTGGGCACCTGGACGCGGCCGCGAGGGAGAGCCGGGCCCGGAGAGGCCGACTGGAAACAGTTCTGGGCCTGGAGAGGAGGCCGAGGGGCAAGAGCTGGGTCTGGAGAGGCCGCCAACAGGCAGGGGCTGGGCCTGAGGCGGCCAGGCTGAGGCCGGAGCCGGGCCCGCAGGGGCCATTGTGGGGCAGAGGCCGCGCCCCTAGGGGCCTACGCCAGGCAGGAGCTGGGCCTGGCCAGGCCGACTTCGGGACGCTTCGGGCCCGCACAGGCCATCAGCGGGAGGCAGGAGCTGGGCCCAGAGGGGCCGACGTTGAGGAAGGCAGTTTTGGGCCGGGAGGCGCCATCGGGCTGGGCGGGAGCTGGGCCCGGAGAGGCCACCGAGAGGCATGAGCTGGGCCCAGAGGGGCCAGCGTGACGCAGGAGCTGCGCTGGTGGAGGCTGCCGGGCGGCCGGCACGAGCGTGGCCGGGGAAGGCCGCCGGGAGGCGGGAGCTGGGCCTGGAAAGGCCACTGCGAGGCGAGGCGAGGCGAGGCGAGGCAAGGCGAGGCAAGAGGCGAGGCGAGGCAAGAGGCGGGCCCGGAGCGCTGGACCGGAGGAGGCTTCGGGCCTACGAAGGCCGCCGCCAGCTGGGCAGGTGCCGAGTCAAAGGAGGCTGTTTGGAGGCGGGAGCTGGGCCTGCGGGCGCAGCCGCGAGCAGAGAGCTGGGCCCGGAGAGGAGGCCGGGAGGCAGCCACTGGGCCGGGGGAGGCCGACCTGAGGAAGTTCTGGGCCTGGAGAGGCCGCCACGAGGGAAAAGCTGGGCCTCAAGAGGCCGCGGCAAGAGCCGGGCCTAGGGAGGCCATCGGGACGCAGGAGCCGGGCCCGCGGAGGCTGCCGGGAGGCAGGAGCCTGGCCTGGGTAGGCCGCGGCCAGGCACGAGATGCGCCTCTTCAAGAGGCCCTCGGCAGGCGGGAGCCGGGCCTGCCGGGGCTGCCGCGAGGCAGGCGGAAACGTGGCCCGGGGAGGCCCACGTGAGGCCACAGCTGGGCCGGGAGAGGCCGCCGTCAGGCAGGAGCCGGGTCTCTCCGGGCCGCCGGGAAGCCGAAGGTGGGCCTGGAAGGCCTGAACGCAGGGAAGCCTGGGGCCTACAGAGGCTGCCAGGAGCTGGGCAGGAGCTGGGCCTAACGTGGTCGTCGTCGTCAGGCAGGAGTTGGGCCCCTGGACGCGGCCGCGAGGGAGAGCCGGGCCCGGAGAGGCCGACTGGAAACAGTTCTGGGCCTGGAGAGGAGGCCGAGGGGCAAGAGCCGGGTCTGGAGAGGCCGCCAACAGGCAGGAGCTGGGCCTGAGGCGGCCAGGCTGAGGCCGGAGCCGGGCCCGCAGGGGCCAGTGTGGGGCAGAGGCCGCACCCCTAGGGGCCTACGCCAGGCAGGAGCTGGGCCTGGCCAGGCCGACTTCGGGACGCTTCGGGCCCGCACAGGCCATCAGCGAGAGGCAGGAGCTGGGCCCAGAGGGGCCGACGTTGAGGAAGGCAACTTTGGGCTGGAAGGTGCCGTCGGGCTGGGCGGGAGCTGGGCCCGGAGAGACCACCGCGAGTCATGAGCTGGGCCCAGAGGGGCCAGCGTGAGGCAGGAGCTGGGCTTGTGGAGGCTGCCGGGCAGCCGGCACGAGCGTGGCCGGGGAAGGCCGCCGGGAGGCCGGAGGTGGGCGTGGAAAGGACACTGAGAGGCGAGGCGAGGCGAGGCAAGAGGCGGGCCCGGAGCGCTGGACCGGAGGAGGCTTCGGGCCTACGAAGGCCGCCGCCAGCTGGGCAGGAGCCGAGTCAAAGGAGGCTGTTTGGAGGCGGGAGCTGGGCCTCCGGGCGCAGCCGCGAGCAGAGAGCTGGGCCCGGAGAGGAGGCCGGGAGGCAGCCACTGGGCCGGGGGAGGCCGACCTGAGGAAGTTCTGGGCCTGGAGAGGCCGCCACGAGGGAAAAGCTGGGCCTCAAGAGGCCGCGGCGAGGCATGAGCCGGGCCTAGGGAGGCCATCGGGACGCAGGAGCAGGGCCCGCGGAGGCTGCCGGGAGGCAGGAGCCTGGCCTGGGGAGGCCGCGGCCAGGCACGAGATGCGCCTCTTCAAGAGGCCCTCGGCAGGCGGGAGCCGGGCCTGCCGGGGCTGCCGCGAGGCAGGCGGAAACGTGGCCCGGGGAGGCCCACGTGAGGCCACAGCTGGGCCGGGAGAGGCCGCCGTCAGGCAGGAGCCGGGTCTCTCCAGGCCGCCGGGAAGCCGAAGGTGGGCCTGGAAGGCCTGAACGCAGGGAAGCCTGGGGCCTACAGAGGCTGCCAAGAGCTGGGCAGGAGCTGGGCCGAACGTGGTCGTCGTCGTCAGGCAGGAGTTGGGCCCCTGGACGCGGCAGCGAGGGAGAGCCGGGCCCGGAGAGGCCGACTGGAAATAGTTCTGGGCCTGGAGAGGAGGCCGAGGGGCAAGAGCCGGGTCTGGAGAGGCCGCCAACAGGCAGGAGCTGGGCCTGAGGCGGCCACGCTGAGGCCGGAGCCGGTCCCGCAGGAGCCAGTGTGGGCAGAGGCCGCACCCCTAGGGGCCTACGCCAGGCAGGAGCTGGGCCTGGCCAGGCCGACTTCGGGACGCTTCGGGCCCGCACAGGCCATCAGCGGGAGGCAGGAGCTGGGCCCAGAGGGGCCGACGGTGAGGAAGGCAACTTTGGGCCGGAAGGTGCTGTCGGGCTGGGCGGGAGCTGGGCCCGGAGAGACCACCGTGAGGCATGAGCTGGGCCCAGAGGGGCCAGCGTGAGGCAGGAGCTGGGCTTGTGGAGGCTGCCGGGCGGCCGGCACGAGCGTGGCCGGGGAAGGCCGCCGGGAGGCGGGAGCTGGGCGTGGAAAGGACGCTGAGAGGCGAGGCGAGGCGAGGCAAGAGGCGGGCCCGGAGCGCTGGACCGGAGGAGGCTTCGGGCCTACGAAGGCCGCCGCCAGCTGGGCAGGAGCCGAGTCAAAGGAGGCTGTTTGGAGGCGGGAGCTGGGCCTGCGGGCGCAGCCGCGAGCAGAGAGCTGGGCCCGGAGAGGAGGCCGGGAGGCAGCCACTGGGCCGGGGGAGGCCGACCTGAGGAAGTTCTGGGCCTGGAGAGGCCGCCACGAGGGAAAAGGTGGGCCTCAAGAGGCCGCGGCGAGGCATGAGCCGGGCCTAGGGAGGCCATCGGGACGCAGGAGCCGGGCCCGCGGAGGCTGGCGGGAGGCAGGAGCCTGGCCTGGGGAGGCCACGGCCAGGCACGAGATGCGCCTCTTCAAGAGGCCCTCGGCAGGCGGGAGCCGGGCCTGCCGGGGCTGCCGCGAGGCAGGTGGAAACGTGGCCGGGGAGGCCCACGTGAGGCCACAGCTGGGCCGGGAGAGGCCGCCGTCAGGCAGGAGCCGGGTCTCTCCGGGCCGCCGGGAAGCCGAAGGTGGGCCTTGAAGGCCTGAACGCAGGGAAGCCTGGGGCCTACAGAGGCTGCCAGGAGCTGGGCAGGAGCTGGGCCGAACGTGGTCGTCATCAGGCAGGAGTTGGGCCACTGCACGCGGCCGCGAGGGAGAGCCGGGCCCGGAGAGGCCGACTGGAAACAGTTCTGGGCCTGGAGAGGAGGCCGAGGGGCAAGAGCCGGGTCTGGAGAGGCCGCCAACAGGCAGGAGCTGGGCCTGAGGCGGCCAGGCTGAGGCCGGAGCCGGGCCCGCAGGGGTCAATGTGGGACAGACCGCACCCCTAGGGGCCCACGCCAGGCAGGAGCTGGGCCTGCGCAGGCCGACTTCGGGACGCTTCGGGCCCGCACAGGCCATCAGCGGGAGGCAGGAGCTGGGCCCAGAGGGGCCGACGTTGAGGAAGGCAGCTTTGGGCCGGAAGGTGCCGTCGGGCTGGGCGGGAGCTGGGCCCGGAGAGACCACCGCGAGGCATGAGCTGGGCCCAGAGGGGCCAGCGTGAGGCAGGAGCTGGGCTTGTGGAGGCTGCCGGGCGGCCGGCACGAGCGTGGCCGGGGAAGGCCGCCGGGAGGCGGGAGCTGGGCGTGAAAAGGACGCTGAGAGGCGAGGCGAGGCGAGGCAAGAGGCGGGCCCGGAGCGCTGGACCGGAGGAGGCTTCGGGCCTACGAAGGCCGCCGCCAGCTGGGCAGGAGCCGAGTCAAAGGAGGCTGTTTGGAGGCGGGAGCTGGGCCTGCGGGCGCAGCCGCAAGCAGAGAGCTGGGCCCAGAGAGGCCGGGAGGCAGCCACTGGGCGGGGGGAGGCCGACCTGAGGAAGTTCTGGGCCTGGAGAGGCCGCCACGAGGGAAAAGCTGGGCCTCAAGAGGCCGCGGCGAGGCACGAGCCGGGCCTAGGGAGGCCATCGGGACGCAGGAGCCGGGACCGCGGAGGCTGCCGGGAGGCAGGAGCCTGGCCTGGGGAGGCCGCGGCCAGGCACGAGATGCGCCTCTTCAAGGGGCCCTCGGCAGGCGGGAGCCGGGCTTGCCGGGGCTGCCGCGAGGCAGGCGGAAACGTGGCCCGGGGAGGCCCACGTGAGGCCACAGCTGGGCCGGGAGAGGCCGCCGTCAGGCAGGAGCCGGGTCTCTCCGGGCCGCCAGGAAGCCGAAGGTGGGCCTGGAAGGCCTGAACACAGGGAAGCCTGGGGCCTACAGAGGCTGCCAAGAGCTGGGCAGGAGCTGGGCCGAACGTGGTCGTCGTCAGGCAGGAGTTGGGCCCCTGGACGCGGCCGCGAGGGAGAGCCGGGCCCGGAGAGGCCGACTGGAAACAGTTCTGGGCCTGGAGAGGAGGCCGAGGGGCAAGAGCCGGGTCTGGAGAGGCCGCCAACAGGCAGGAGCTGGGCCTGAGGCGGCCAGGCTGAGGCCGGAGCCGGGCCCGCAGGGGCCAGTGTGGGGCAGAGGCCGCACCCCTAGGGGCCTACGCCAGGCAGGAGCTGGGCCTGGCCAGGCCGACTTCGGGACGCTTCGGGCCCGCACAGGTCATCAGCGGGAGGTAGGAGCTGTGCCCAGAGGGGCCGACGTTGAGGAAGGCAGCTTTGGGCCGGAAGGTGCCGTCGGGCTGGGCGGGAGCTGGGCCCGGAGAGACCACCGCGAGGCATGAGCTGGGCCCAGAGGGGCCAGCGTGAGGCAGGAGCTGGGCTTGTGGAGGCTGCCGGGCGGCCGGCACGAGCGTGGCCGGGGAAGGCCGCCGGGAGGAGGGAGCTGGGCCTGGAAAGGCCGCTGCAAGGCGAGGCGATGCGAGGCGAGGCGAGTCAAGAGGCGAGGCGAGGCAAGAGGCGGGCCCGGAGCGCTGGAACGGAGGAGGCTTCGGGCGTACGAAGGCCGCCGCCAGCTGGGCAGGAGCCGAGTCAAAGGAGGCTGTTTGGAGGCGGGAGCTGGGCCTGCGGGCGCAGCCGCGAGCAGAGAGCTGGGCCCGGAGAGGAGGCCGGGAGGCAGCCACTGGGCCGGGGGAGGCCGACCTGAGGAAGTTCTGGGCCTGGAGAGGCCGCCATGAGGGAAAAGCTGGGCCTCAAGAGGCCACGGCGAGGCACGAGCTGGGCCTAGGGAGGCCATCGGGACGCAGCAGCCGTGACCGCGGAGGCTGCCGGGAAGCAGGAGCCTGGCCTGGGGAGGCTGCGGCCAGGCACGAGATGCGCCTCTTCAAGAGGCCCTCGGCAGGCGGGAGCCGGGCCTGCCGGGGCTGCCGCGAGGCAGGCGGAAACGTGGCCCGGGGCGGCCCACGTGAGGCCACAGCTGGGCGGGGAGAGGCCGCCGTCAGGCAGGAGCCGGGTCTCTCCGGGCCGCCGGGAAGCCGAAGGTGGGCCTGGAAGGCCTGAACGCAGGGAAGCCTGGGGCCTACAGAGGCTGCCAGGAGCTGGGCAGGAACTGGGCCGAACGTTGTCGTCGTCGTCAGGCAGGAGTTGGGCCCCTGGACGCGGCCCCTGGACGCGGCCGCGAGGGAGAGCCGGGCCCGGAGAGGCCGACTGGATTCAGTTCTGGGCCTGGAGAGGAGGCCGAGGGGCAAGAGTCGGGTCTGGAGAGGCCGCCAACAGGCAGGAGCTGGGCCTGAGGTGGCCAGGCTGAGGCCGGAGCCGGGCCCGCAGGGGCCAGTGTGGGGCAGAGGCCGCGCCCCTAGGGAACTACGCCAGGCAGGAGCTGGGCCTGGCCAGGCCGACTTTGGGACGCTTCGGGCCCGCACAGGCCATCAGCGGGAGGCAGGAGCTGGGCCCAGAGGGGCCGACGTTGAGGAAGGCAGCTTTGGGCCGGGAGGCGCCGTCGGGCTGGGCGGGAGCTGGGCCCGGAGAGGCCACCGCGAGGCATGAGCTGGGCCCAGAGGGGCCAGCGTGAGGCAGGAGCTGGGCTTGTGGAGGCCGCCGGGCGGCCGGCACGAGCGTGGCCGGGGAAGGCCGCTGGGAGGCGGGAGCTGGGCCTGGAAAGGCCGCTGCGAGGCGAGGCGAGGCGAGGCGAGGCAAGAGGAGAGGCGAGGCAAGAGGCGGGCCTGGAGCACTGGACCGGAGGAGGCTTCGGGCCTACTAAGGCCGCCGCCAGCTGGGCAGGTGCCGAGTCAAAGGAGGCTGTTTGGAGGCGGGAGCTGGGCCTGCGGGCGCAGCCGCGAGCAGAGAGCTGGGCCCGGAGAGGAGGCCGGGAGGCAGCCACTGGGCCGGGGGAGGCCGACCTGAGGAAGTTCTGGGCCTGGAGAGGCCGCCACGAGGGAAAAGCTGGGCCTCAAGAGGCCGCGGCAAGAGCCGGGCCTAGGGAGGCCATCGGGACGCAGGAGCCGGGCCCGCGGAAGCTGCCAGGAGGCAGGAGCCTGGCCTGGGGAGGCCGCGGCCAGGCACGAGATGTGCCTCTTCAAGAGGCCCTCGGCAGGCGGGAGCCGGGCGTGCCGGGGCTGCCGCGAGGCAGGCGGAAACGTGGCCCGGGGAGGCCCACGTGAGGCCACAGCTGGGCCGGGAGAGGCCGCCATCAGGCAGGAGCCGGGTCTCTCCAGGCCGCCGGGAAGCCGAAGGTGGGCCTGGAAGGCCTGAACGCAGGGAAGCCTGGGGCCTACGGAGGCTGCCAGGAGCTGGGCAGGAGCTGGGCGGAACGTGGTCGTCGTCGTCAGGCAGGAGTTGGGCCCCTGGACGCGGCCGCGAGGGAGAGCCGGGCCCGGAGAGGCCGACTGGAAACAGTTCTGGGCCTGGAGAGGAGGCCGAGGGGCAAGAGCCGGGTCTGGAGAGGCCGCCAACAGGCAGGAGCTGGGCCTGAGGCGGCCAGGCTGAGGCCGGAGCCGGGCCCGCAGGGGCCAGTGTGGGGCAGAGGCCGCGCCCCTAGGGGCCTACGCCAGGCAGGAGCTGGGCTTGGCCAGGCCGACTTCGGGACGCGTCGGGCCCGCACATGCCATCAGCGGGAGGCAGGAGCTGGGCCCAGAGGGGCCGACTTTGAGGAAGGCAGCTTTGGGCCAGGAGGCGCCGTCGGGCTGGGCGGGAGCTGGGCCCGGAGAGGCCACCGCGAGGCATGAGCTGGACCCAGAGGGGCCAGCGTGAGGCAGGAGCTGGGCTTGTGGAGGCTGCCAGGCGGCCGGCACGAGCGTGGCCGGGGAAGGCCGCCGGGAGGCGGGAGCTGGGCCTGGAAAGGCCGCTGCGAGGCGAGGCGAGGCGAGGCGAGGCAGGAGGCGAGGCGAGGCAAGAGGCGGGCCCGGAGCGCTGGACCGGAGGAGGCTTCGGGCCTACGAAGGCCGCCGCCAGCTGGGCAGGAGACGAGTCAAAGGAGGCTGTTTGGAGGCGGGAGCTGGGCCTGCGGGCGCAGCCGCGAGCAGAGAGCTGGGCCCGGAGAGGAGGCCGGGAGGCAGCCACTGGGCCGGGGGAGGCCGACCTGAGGAAGTTCTGGGCCTGGAGAGGCCGCCACGAGGGAAAAGCTGGGCCTCAAGAGGCAGCGGCGAGGCACGAGCCGGGCCTAGGGAGGCCATCGGGACGCAGGAGCCGGGACCGCGGAGGCTACCGGGAGGCAGGAGCCTGGCCTGGGGAGGCTGCGGCCAGGCACGAGATGCGCCTCTTCAAGAGGCCCTCGGCAGGCGGGAGCCGGGCCTGCCGGGGCTGCCGCGAGGCAGGCGGAAACGTGGCCCGGGGAGGCCCACGTGAGGCCACAGCTGGGCCGGGATAGGCCGCCGTCAGGCAGGAGCCGGGTCTCTCCGGGCCGCCGGGAAGCCGAAGGTGGGCCTGGAAGGCCTGAACGCAGGGAAGCCTGGGGCCTACAGAGGCTGCCAGGAGCTGGGCAGGAGCTGGGCCGAACGTGGTCGTCGTCAGGCAGGAGTTGGGCCCCTGGACGCGGCCGCGAGGGAGAGCCGGGCCCGGAGAGGCCGACTGGAAACAGTTCTGGGCCTGTAGAGGAGGCCGAGGGGCAAGAGCCGGGTCTGGAGAGGCCGCCAACAGGTAGGAGCTGGGCCTGAGGCGGCCAGGCTGAGGCCGGAGCCGGGCCCGCAGGGGCCAGTGTGGGGCAGAGGCCGCACCCCTAGGGGCCTACGCCAGGCAGGAGCTGGGCCTGGCCAGGCCGACTTCGGGATGCTTCGGGCCCGCACAGGCCATCAGCGGGAGGCAGGATCTGTGCCCAGAGGGGCCGACGTTGAGGAAGGCAGCTTTGGGCCGGGAGGTGCCGTCGGGCTGGGCGGGAGCTGGGCCCGGAGAGACCACCGCGAGGCATGAGCTGGGCCCAGAGGGACCAGCGTGAGGCAGGAGCTGGGCTTGTGGAGGCTGCCGGGCGGACGGCACGAGCGTGGCCGGGGATGGCTGCCGGGAGGCGGGAGCTGGGCCTGGAAAGGCCGCTGCAAGGCGAGGCGAGGCGAGGCAAGAGGCGGGCCCGGAGCGCTGGACCGGAGGAGGCTTCGGGCCTACGAAGGCCGCCGCCAGCTGGGCAGGAACCGAGTCAAAGGAGGCTGTTTGGAGGCGGGAGCTGGGCCTGCGGGCGCAGCCGTAAGCAGAGAGCTGGGCCCGGAGAGGAGGCCGGGAGGCAGCCACTGGGCCGGGGGAGGCCAACCTGAGGAAGTTCTGGGCCTGGAGAGGCCGCCACGAGGGAAAAGCTGGGCCTCAAGAGGCCGCGGCGAGGCACGAGCCGGGCCTAGGGAGGCCATCGGGACGCAGGAGCCGGGACCGCGGAGGCTGCCGGGAGGCAGGAGCCTGGCCTGGGGAGGCTGCGGCCAGGCAAGAGATACGCCTCTTCAAGAGGCCCTCGGCAGGCGGGAGCCGGGCCAGCCGGGGCTGCCGCGAGGCAGGCGGAAACGTGGCCCGGGGAGGCCCACGTGAGGCCACAGCTGGGCCGGGAGAGGCCGCCGTCAGGCAGGAGCCGGGTCTCTCCGGGCCGCCGGGAAGCCGAAGGTGGGCCTGGAAGGCCTGAACGCAGGGAAGCCTGGGGCCTACAGAGGCTGCCAGGAGCTGGGCAGGAGCTGGGCCGAACGTGGTCGTCGTCAGGCAGGAGTTGGGCCCCTGGACGCGGCCGCGAGGGAGAGCCGGGCCCGGAGAGGCCGACTGGAAACAGTTCTGGGCCTGGAGAGGAGGCCGAGGGGCAAGAGCCGGGTCTGGAGAGGCCGCCAACAGGCAGGAGCTGGGCCTGAGGCGGCCAGGCTGAGGCCGGAGCCGGGCCCGCAGGGGCCAGTGTGGGGCAGAGGCCCCGCCCCTAGGGGCCTACGCCAGGCAGGAGCTGGGCCTGGCCAGGCCGACTTCGGGACGCGTCGGGCCCGCACATGCCATCAGCGGGAGGCAGCAGCTGGGCGCAGAGGGGCCGACGTTGAGGAAGGCAGCTTTGGGCCGGGAGGCGCCATCGGGCTGGGCGGGAGCTGGGCCCGGAGAGGCCACCGCGAGGCATGAGCTGGACCCAGAGGGGCCAGCGTGAGGCAGGAGCTGGGCTTGTGGAGGCTGCCGGGCGGCCGGCAAGAGCGTGGCCGGGGAAGGCCGCCGGGAGGCGGGAGCTGGGCCTGGAAAAGCCGCTGCGAGGCGAGGCGAGGAGAGGCAAGAGGCGAGGCGAGGCAAGAGGCGGGCCCGGAGCGCTGGACCGGAGTAGGCTTCGGGCCTACGAAGGCCGCCTCCAGCTGGGCACGTGCCGAGTCAAAGGAGGCTGTTTGGAGGCGGGAGCTGGGCCTGCGGGCGCAGCCGCGAGCAGAGAGCTGGGCCCGGAGAGGAGGCCGGGAGGCAGCCACTGGGCCGGGGGAGGCCGACCTGAGGAAGTTCTGGGCCTGGAGAGGCCGCCATGAGGGAAAAGCTGGGCCTCAAGAGGCCACGGCGAGGCACGAGCTGGGCCTAGGGCGGCCATCGGGACGCAGCAGCCGTGACCGCGGAGGCTGCCGGGAAGCAGGAGCCTGGCCTGGGGTGGCTGCGGCCAGGCACGAGATGCGCCTCTTCAAGAGGCCCTCGGCAGGCGGGAGCCGGGCCTGCCGGGGCTGCGGCGAGGCAGGCGGAAACGTGGCCCGGGGAGGCCCACGTGAGGCCACAGCTGGGCGGGGAGAGGCCGCCGTCAGGCAGGAGCCGGGTCTCTCCGGGCCGCCGGGAAGCCGAAGGTGGGCCTGGAAGGCCTGAACGCAGGGAAGCCTGGGGCCTACAGAGGCTGCCAGGAGCTGGGCAGGAACTGGGCCGAACGTTGTCGTCGTCGTCAGGCAGGAGTTGGGCCCCTGGACGCGGCCCCTGGACGCGGCCGCGAGGGAGAGCCGGGCCCGGAGAGGCCGACTGGATTCAGTTCTGGGCCTGGAGAGGAGGCCGAGGGGCAAGAGCCGGGTCTTGAGAGGCCGCCAACAGGCAGGAGCTGGGCCTGAGGTGGCCAGGCTGAGGCCGGAGCCGGGCCCGCAGGGGCCAGTGTGGGGCAGAGGCTGCGCCCCTAGGGAACTACGCCAGGCAGGAGCTAGGCCTGGCCAGGCCGACTTTGGGACGCTTCGGGCCCGCACAGGCCATCAGCGGGAGGCAGGAGCTGGGCCCAGAGGGGCCGACGTTGAGGAAGGCAGCTTTGGGCCGGGAGGCGCCGTCGGGCTGGGCGGGAGCTGGGCCCGGAGAGGCCACCGCGAGGCATGAGCTGGGCCCAGAGGGGCCAGCGTGAGGCAGGAGCTGGGCTTGTGGAGGACGCCGGGCGGCCGGCACGAGCGTGGCCGGGGAAGGCCGCCGGGAGGCGGGAGCTGGGCCTGGAAAAGCCGCTGCGAGGCGAGGCGAGGAGAGGCAAGAGGCGAGGCGAGGCAAGAGGCGGGCCCGGAGCGCTGGACCGGAGGAGGCTTCGGGCCTACGAAGGCCGCCACCAGCTGGGCACGTGCCGAGTCAAAGGAGGCTGTTTGGAGGCGGGAGCTGGGCCTGCGGGCGCAGCCGCGAGCAGAGAGCTGGGCCCGGAGAGGAGGCCGGGAGGCAGCCACTGGGCCGGGGGAGGCCGACCTGAGGAAGTTCTGGGCCTGGAGAGGCCGCCACGAGGGAAAAGCTGGGCCTCAAGAGGCCGCGGCAAGAGCCGGGCCTAGGGAGGCCATCGGGACACAGGAGCCGGGCCCGCGGAGGCTGCCGGGAGGCAGGAGCCTGGCCTGGGTAGGCCGCGGCCAGGCACGAGATGCGCCTCTTCAAGAGGCCCTCGGCAGGCGGGAGCCGGGCCTGCCCGGGCTGCCGCGAGGCAGGCGGAAACGTGGCCCGGGGAGGCCCACGTGAGGCCACAGCTGGGCCGGGAGAGGCCGCCGTCAGGCAGGAGCCGGGTCTCTCCGGGCCGCCGGGAAGCCGAAGGTGGGCCTGGAAGGCCTGAACGCAGGGAAGCCTGGGGCCTACAGAGGCTGCCAGGAGCTGGGCAGGAGCTGGGCCGAACGTGGTCGTCGTCGTCAGGCAGGAGTTTGGCCCCTGGACGCGGCCCCTGGACGCGGCCGCGAGGGAGAGCCGGGCCCGGAGAGGCCGACTGGAAACAGTTCTGGGCCTGGAGAGGAGGCCGAGGGGCAAGAGCCGGGTCTGGAGAGGCCGCCAACAGGCAGGAGCTGGGCCTGAGGCGGCCAGGCTGAGGCCGGAGCCGGGCCCGCAGGGGCCAATGTGGGGCAGAGGCCGCAGCCCTAGGGGCCTACGCCAGGCAGGAGCTGGGCCTGGCCAAGCCGACTTCGGGACGCTTCGGGCCCGCACAGGCCATCAGCGGGAGGCAGGAGCTGGGCCCAGAGGGGCCGACGTTGAGGAAGGCAGCTTTGGGCCGGAAGGTGCCGTCGGGCTGGGCGGGAGCTTGGCCCGGAGAGACAACCGCGAGGCATAAGCTGGGCCCAGAGGGGCCAGCGTGAGGCAGGAGCTGGGCTTGTGGAGGCTGCCGGGCGGCCGGCACGAGCGTGGCCGGGGAAGTCCGCCGGGAGGCGGGAGCTGGGCCTCTCCGGGCCGCCGGGAAGCCGAAGGTGGGCCTGGAAGGCCTGAACGCAGGGAAGCCTGGGGCCTACAGAGGCTGCCAAGAGCTGGGCAGGAGCTGGGCCGAACGTGGTCGTCGTCGTCAGGCAGGGGTTGGGCCCCTGGACGCGGCCGCGAGGGAGAGCCGGGCCCGGAGAGGCCGACTGGAAACAGTTCTGGGTCTGGAGAGGAGGCCGAGGGGCAAGAGCCGGGTCTGGAGAGGCCGCCAACAGGCAGGAGCTGGGCCTGAGGCGGCCAGGCTGAGGCCGGAGCCGGGCCCGCAGGGGCCAGTGTGGGGCAGAGGCCGCACCCCTAGGGGCCTACGCCAGGCAGGAGCTGGGCGTGGCCAGGCCGACTTCGGGACGCTTCGGGCCCGCACAGGCCATCAGCGGGAGGCAGGAGCTGTGCCCAGAGGGGCCGACGTTGAGGAAGGCAGCTTTGGGCCGGAAGGTGCCGTCGGGCTGGGCGGGAGCTTGGCCCGGAGAGACAACCGCGAGGCATAAGCTGGGCCCAGAGGGACCAGCGTGAGGCAGGAGCTGGGCTTGTGGAGGCTGCCGGGCGGACGGCACGAGTGTGGCCGGGGATGGCTGCCGGGAGGCGGGAGCTGGGCCTGGAAAGGCCGCTGCGAGGTGAGGCGAGGCGAGGCAAGAGGCGGGCCCGGAGCGCTGGACCGGAGGAGGCTTCGGGCCTACGAAGGCCGCCGCCAGCTGGGCAGGAGCCGAGTCAAAGGAGGCTGTTTGGAGGCGGGAGCTGGGCCTCCGGGCGCAGCCGCGAGCAGAGAGCTGGGCCCGGAGAGGAGGCCGGGAGGCAGCCACTGGGCCGGGGGAGGCCGACCTGAGGAAGTTCTGGGCCTGGAGAGGCCGCCACGAGGGAAAAGCTGGGCCTCAAGAGGCCGCGGCGAGGCATGAGCCGGGCCTAGGGAGGCCATCGGGACGCAGGAGCCGGGCCCGCGGAGGCTGCCGGGAGGCAGGAGCCTGGCATGGGGAGGCCGCGGCCAGGCACGAGATGCGCCTCTTCAAGAGGCCCTCGGCAGGCGGGAGCCGGGCCTGCCGGGGCTACCGCGAGGCAGGCGGAAACGTGGCCTGGGGAGGCCCACGTGAGGCCACAGCTGGGCCGGGAGAGGCCGCCGTCAGGCAGGAGCCGGGTCTCTCCGGGCCGCCGGGAAGCCGAAGGTGGGCCTGGAAGGCCTGAACGCAGGGAAGCCTGGGGCCTACAGAGGCTGCCAAGAGCTGGGCAGGAGCTGGGCCGAACGTGGTCGTCGTCGTCAGGCTGGAGTTGGGCCCCTGGACGCGGCCGCGAGGGAGAGCCGGGCCCGGAGAGGCCGACTGGAAATAGTTCTGGGCCTGGAGAGAAGGCCGAGGGGCAAGAGCCGGGTCTGGAGAGGCCGCCTACAGGCAGGAGCTGGGCCTGAGGCGGCCACGCTGAGGCCGGAGCCGGTCCCGCAGGGGCCAGTGTGGGGCAGAGGCCGCACCCCTAGGGGCCTACGCCAGGCAGGAGCTGGGCATGGCCAGGCCGACTTCGGGACACTTCGGGCCCGCACAGGCCATCAGCGGGAGGGAGGAGCTGGGCCCAGAGGGGCCGACGTTGAGGAAGGCAACTTTGGGCCGGAAGGTGCCGTCGGGCTGGGCGGGAGCTGGGCCCGGAGAGACCACCGTGAGGCATGAGCTAGGCCCAGAGGGGCCAGCGTGAGGCAGGAGCTGGGCTTGTGGAGGCTGCCGGGCGGCCGGCACGAGCGTGGCCGGGGAAGGCCGCCGGGAGGCGGGAGCTGGGCGTGGAAAGGACGCTGAGAGGCGAGGCGAGGCAAGAGGCGGGCCCGGAGCGCTGGACCGGAGGAGGCTTCGGGCCTACGAAGGCCGCCGCCAGCTGGGCAGGAGCCGAGTCAAAGGAGGCTGTTTGGAGGCGGGAGCTGGGCCTGCGGGCGCAGCCGCGAGCAGAGAGCTGGGCCCGGAGATGAGGCCGGGAGGCAGCCACTGGGCCGGGGGAGGCCGACCTGAGGAAGTTCTGGGCCTGGAGAGGCCGCCACGAGGGAAAAGCTGGGCCTCAAGAGGCCGCGGCGAGGCAGGAGCCGGGCCTAGGGAGGCCATCGGGACGCAGGAGCCGGGCCCGCGGAGGCTGGCGGTAGGCAGGAGCCTGGCCTGGGGAGGCCACGGCCAGGCACGAGATGCGCCTCTTCACGAGGCCCTCGGCAGGCGGGAGCAGGGCCTGCCGGGGCTGCCGCGAGGCAGGTGGAAACGTGGCCCGGGGAGGCCCACGTGAGGCCACAGCTGGGCCGGGAGAGGCCGCCGTCAGGCAGGAGCCGGGTCTCTCCGGGCCGCCGGGAAGCCGAAGGTGGGCCTTGAAGGCCTGAACGCAGGGAAGCCTGGGGCCTACAGAGGCTGCCAGGAGCTGGGCAGGAGCTGGGCCGAACGTGGTCGTCATCAGGCAGGAGTTGGGCCCCTGCACGCGGCCGCGAGGGAGAGCCGGGCCCGGAGAGGCCGACTGGAAACAGTTCTGGGCCTGGAGAGGAGGCCGAGGGGCAAGAGCCGGGTCTGGAGAGGCCGCCAACAGGCAGGAGCTGGGCCTGAGGCGGCCAGGCTGAGGCCGGAGCCGGGCCCGCAGGGGCCAATGTGGGACAGACCGCACCCCTAGGGGCCTACGCCAGGCAGGAGCTGGGCCTGCGCAGGCCGACTTCGGGACGCTTCGGGCCCGCACAGGCCATCAGCGGGAGGCAGGAGCTGGGCCCAGAGGGGCCGACGTTGAGGAAGGCAGCTTTGGGCCGGAAGGTGCCGTCGGGCTGGGCGGGAGCTGGGCCCGGAGAGACCACTGCGAGGCATGAGCTGGGCCCAGAGGGGCCAGCGTGAGGCAGGAGCTGGGCTTGTGGAGGCTGCCGGGCGGCCGGCACGAGCGTGGCCGGGGAAGGCCGCCGGGAGGCGGGAGCTGGGCGTGAAAAGGACGCTGAGAGGCGAGGCGAGGCGAGGCAAGAGGCGGGCCCGGAGCGCTGGACCGGAGGAGGCTTCGGGCCTACGAAGGCCGCCGCCAGCTGGGCAGGAGCCGAGTCAAAGGAGGCTGTTTGGAGGCGGGAGCTGGGCCTGCGGGCGCAGCCGCAAGCAGAGAGCTGGGCCCGGAGAGGCCGGGAGGCAGCCACTGGGCGGGGGGAGGCCGACCTGAGGAAGTTCTGGGCCTGGAGAGGCCGCCACGAGGGAAAAGCTGGGCCTCAAGAGGCCACGGCGAGGCACGAGCCGGGCCTAGGGAGGCCATCGGGACGCAGGAGCCGGGACCGCGGAGGCTGCCGGGAGGCAGGAGCCTGGCCTGGGGAGGCCGCGGCCAGGCAAGAGATGCGCCTCTTCAAGAGGCCCTCGGCAGGCGGGAGCCGGGCTTGCCGGGGCTGCCGCGAGGCAGGCGGAAACGTGGCCCGGGTGGCCCACGTGAGGCCACAGCTGGGCCGGGAGAGGCCGCCCTCAGGCAGGAGCCGGGTCTCTCCGGGCCGCCGGGAAGCCGAAGGTGGGCCTGGAAGGCCTGAACACAGGGAAGCCTGGGGCCTACAGAGGCTGCCAGGAGCTGGGCAGGAGCTGGGCCGAACGTGGTCGTCGTCAGGCAGGAGTTGGGCCCCTGGACGCGGCCGCGAGGGAGAGCCGGGCCCGGAGAGGCCGACTGGAAACAGTTCTGGGCCTGGAGAGGAGGCCGAGGGGCAAGAGCCGGGTGTGGAGAGGCCGCCAACAGGCAGGCGCCGGGCCTGAGGCGGCCAGGCTGAGGCCGGAGCCGGGCCCGCAGGGGCCAGTGTGGGGCAGAGGCCGCACCCCTAGGGGCCTACGCCAGGCAGGAGCTGGGCCTGGCCAGGCCGAGTTCGGGACGCTTCGGGCCCGCACAGGCCATCAGCGGGAGGCAGGAGCTGGGCCCAGAGGGGCCGACGTTGAGGAAGTCAGCTTTGGGCCGGAAGGTGCCGTCGGGCTGGGCGGGAGCTGGGCCCGGAGAGACCACTGCGAGGCATGAGCTGGGCCCAGAGGGGCCAGCGTGAGGCAGGAGCTGGGATTGTGGAGGCTGCCGGGCGGCCGGCACGAGCGTGGCCGGGGAAGGCCGCCGGGAGGCGGGAGCTGGGCGTGGAAAGGACGCTGAGAGGCGAGGCGAGGCGAGGCAAGAGGCGGGCCCGGAGCGCTGGACCGGAGGAGGCTTCGGGCCTACGAAGGCCGCCGCCAGCTGGGCAGGAGCCGAGTCAAAGGAGGCTGTTTGGAGGCGGGAGCTGGGCCTGCGGGCGCAGCCGCAATCAGAGAGCTGGGCCCGGAGAGGAGGCCGGGAGGCAGCCACTGGGCGGGGGGAGGCCGACCTGAGGAAGTTCTGGGCCTGGAGAGGCCGCCACGAGGGAAAAGCTGGGCCTCAAGAGGCCGCGTCGAGGCACGAGCCGGGCCTAGGGAGGCCATCGGGACGCAGGAGCCGGGCCTGCGGAGGCTGCCGGGAGGCAGGAGCCTGGCCTGGGGAGGCCGCGGCCAGGCACGATATGCGCCTCTTCAAGAGGCCCTCGGCAGGCGGGAGCCGGGTCTGCCGGGGCTGCCGCGAGGCAGGCGGAAACGTGGCCCGGGGGGGCCCACGTGAGGCCACAGCTGGGCCGGGAGAGGCCGCCGTCAGGCAGGAGCCGGGTCTCTCCGGGCCGCCGGGAAGCCGAAGGTGGGCCTGGAAGGCCTGAACGCAGGGAAGCCTGAGGCCTACAGAGGCTGCCAAGAGCTGGGCAGGAGCTGGGCCGAACGTGGTCGTCGTCGTCAGGCAGGAGTTTGGCCCCTGGACGCGGCCCCTGGACGCGGCCGCGAGGGAGAGCCGGGCCCGGAGAGGCCGACTGGAAACAGTTCTGGGCCTGGAGAGGAGGCCGAGGGGCAAGAGCCGGGTCTGGAGAGGCCGCCAACAGGCAGGAGCTGGGCCTGAGGCGGCCAGGCTGAGGCCGGAGCCGGGCCCGCACGGGCCAGTGTGGGGCAGAGGCCGCACCCCTAGGGGCCTACGCCAGGCAGGAGCTGGGCCTGGCCAGGCCGACTTCGGGACGCTTCGGGCCCGCACAGGCCATCAGCGGGAGGCAGGAGCTGTGCCCAGAGGGGCCGACGTTGAGGAAGGCAGCTTTGGGCCGGAAGGTGCCGTCGGGCTAAGCGGGAGCTGGGCCCGGAGAGACCACCGCGAGGCATGAGCTGGGCCCAGAGGGGCCAGCGTGAGGCAGGAGCTGGGCTTGTGGAGGCTGCCGGGCGGACGGCACGAGCGAGGCCGGGGATGGCTGCCGGGAGGCGGGAGCTGGGCCTGGAAAGGGCGCTGCGAGGCGAGGCGAGGCGAGGCGAGGCAAGAGGCGGGCCCGGAGCGCTGGACCGGAGGAGGCTTCGGGCCTACGAAGGCCGCCGCCAGCTGGGCAGGAGCCGAGTCAAAGGAGGCTGTTTGGAGGCGGGAGCTGGGCCTGCGGGCGCAGCCGCGAGCAGAGAGCTGGGCCCGGAGAGGAGGCCAGGATGCAGCCACTGGGCCGGGTGAGGCCGACCTGAGGAAGTTCTGGGCCTGGAGAGGCCGCCACGAGGGAAAAGCTGGGCCTCAAGAGGCCGCGGCGAGGCACGAGCTGTGCCTAGGGAGGCCATCGGGACGCAGGAGCCGGGACCGCGGAGGCTGCCGGGAGGCAGGAGCCTGGCCTGGGGAGGCTGCGGCCAGGCACGAGATTCGCCTCTTCAAGAGGCCCTCGGCAGGCGGGAGCCGGGTCTGCCGGGGCTGCCGCGAGGCAGGCGGAAACGTGGCCCGGGGAGGCCCACGTGAGGCCACAGCTGGGCAGGGAGAGGCCGCCGTCAGGCAGGAGCCGGGTCTCTCCGGGCCGCCGGGAAGCCGAAGGTGGGCCTGGAAGGCCTGAACGCAGGGAAGCCTGGGGCCTACAGAGGCTGCCAGGAGCTGGGCAGGAGGTGGGCCAAACGTGGTCGTCGTCAGGCAGGAGTTGGGCCCCTGGACGCGGCCGCGAGGGAGAGCCGGGCCCGGAGAGGCCGACTGGAAACAGTTCTGGGCCTGGAGAGGAGGCCGAGGGGCAAGAGCCGGGTCTGGAGAGGCCGCCAACAGGCAGGAGCTGGGCCTGAGGCGGCCAGGCTGAGGCCGGAGCCGGGCCCGCAGGGGCCAGTGTGGGGCAGAGGCCGCACCCCTAGGGGCCTACGCCAGGCAGGAGCTGGGCCTGGCCAGGCCGAGTTCGGGACGCTTCGGGCCCGCACAGGCCATCAGCGGGAGGCAGGAGCTGGGCCCAGAGGGGCCGACGTTGAGGAAGGCAGCTTTGGGCCGGAAGGTGCCGTCAGGCTGGGCGGGAGCTGGGCCCGGAGAGACCACCGCGAGTCATGAGCTGGGCCCAGAAGGGCCAGCGTGAGGCAGGGGCTGGGCTTGTGGAGGCTGCCGGGCGGCCGGCACGAGCGTGGCCGGGGAAGGCCGCCGGGAGGCGGGAGGTGGGCGTGGAAAGGACGCTGAGAGGCGAGGCGAGGCAAGAGGCGGGCCCGGAGCGCTGGACCGGAGGAGGCTTCGGGCCTACGAAGGCCGCCGCCAGCTGGGCAGGAGCCGAGTCAAAGGAGGCTGTTTGGAGGCGGGAGCTGGGCCTCCGGGCGCAGCCGCGAGCAGAGAGCTGGGCCCGGAGAGGAGGCCGGGAGGCAGCCACTGGGCCGGGGCAGGCCGACCTGAGGAAGTTCTGGGCCTGGAGAGGCCGCCACGAGGGAAAAGCTGGGCCTCAAGAGGCCGCGGCGAGGCATGAGCCGGGCCTAGGGAGGCCATCGGGACGCAGGAGCAGGGCCCGCGGAGGCTGCCGGGAGGCAGGAGCCTGGCCTGGGGAGGCCGCGGCCAGGCACGAGATGCGCCTCTTCAAGAGGCCCTCGGCAGGCGGGAGCCGGGCCTGCCGGGGCTGCCGCGAGGCAGGCAGAAACGTGGCCCGGGGAGGCCCACGTGAGGCCACAGCTGGGCCGGGAGAGGCCGCCGTCAGGCAGGAGCCGGGTCTCTCCGGGCCGCCGGGAAGCCGAAGGTGGGCCTGGAAGGCCTGAACGCAGGGAAGCCTGGGGCCTACAGAGGCTGCCAGGAGCTGGGCAGGAGCTGGGCCGAACGTGGTCGTCGTCAGGCAGGAGTTCGGCCCCTGGACGCGGCCGCGAGGGAGAGCCGGGCCCAGAGAGGCCGACTGGAAACAGTTCTGGGCCTGGAGAAGAGGCCGAGGGTCAAGAGCCGGGTCTGGAGAGGCCGCCAACAGGCAGGAGCTGGGCCTGAGGCGGCCAGGCTGAGGCCGGAGCCGGGCCCGTAGGGGCCAGTGTGGGGCAGAGGCCGCGCCCCTAGGGGCCTACGCCAGGCAGGAGCTGGGCCTGGCCAGGCCGACTTCGGGACGCGTCGGGCCCGCACATGCCATCAGCGGGAGGCAGGAGCTGGGCCCAGAGGGGCCAACGTTGAGGAAGGCAACTTTGGGCCGGAAGGTGCCGTCGGGCTGGGCGGGAGCTGGGCCCGGAGAGACCACCGCGAGTCATGAGCTGGGCCCAGAAGGGCCAGCGTGAGGCAGGAGCTGGGCTTGTGGAGGCTGCCGGGCGGCCGGCACGAGCGTGGCCGGGGAAGGCCGCCGGGAGGCGGGAGGTGGACGTGGAAAGGACGCTGAGAGGCGAGGCGAGGCGAGGCGAGGCAAGAGGCGGGCCCGGAGCGCTGGACCGGAGGAGACTTCGGGCCTACGAAGGCCGCCGCCAGCTGGGCAGTGGCCGAGTCAAAGGAGGCTGTTTGGAGGCGGGAGCTGGGCCTCCGGGCGCAGCCGCGAGCAGAGAGCTGGGCCCGGAGAGGAGGCCGGGAGGCAGCCACTGGGCCGGGGGAGGCCGACCTGAGGAAGTTCTGGGCCTGGAGAGGCCGCCACGAGGGAAAAGCTGGGCCTCAAGAGGCCGCGGCGAGGCATGAGCCGGGCCTAGGGAGGCCATCGGGACGCAGGAGCAGGGCCCGCGGAGGCTGCCGGGAGGCAGGAGCCTGGCCTGGGGAGGCCGCGGCCAGGCACGAGATGCGCCTCTTCAAGAGGCCCTCGGCAGGCGGGAGCCGGGCCTGCCGGGGCTGCCGCGAGGCAGGCGGAAACGTGGCCCGGGGAGGCCCACGTGAGGCCACAGCTGGGCCGGGAGAGGCCGCCGTCAGGCAGGAGCCGGGTCTCTCCGGGCCGCCAGGAAGCCGAAGGTGGGCCTGGAAGGCCTGAACGCAGGGAAGCTTGGGGCCTACAGAGGCTGCCAGGAGCTGGGCAGGAGCTGGGCCGAACGTGGTCGTCGTCAGGCAGGAGTTGGGCCCCTGGACGCGGCCGCGAGGGAGAGCCGGGCCCGGAGAGGCCGACTGGAAACAGTTCTGGGCCTGGAGAGGAGGCCGAGGGGCAAGAGCCGGGTCTGGAGAGGCCGCCAACAGGCAGGAGCTGGGCCTGAGGCGGCCAGGCTGAGGCCGGAGCCGGGCCCGCAGGGGCCAGTGTGGGGCAGAGGCCGCACCCCTAGGGGCCTACGCCAGGCAGGAGCTGCGCCTGGCCAGGCCGACTTCGGGACGCTTCGGGCCCGCACAGGCCATCAGCGGGAGGCAGGAGCTGGGCCCAGAGGGGCCGACGTTGAGGAAGGCAACTTTGGGCCGGAAGGTGCCGTCGGGCTGGGCGGGAGCTGGGCCCGGAGAGACCACCGCGAGGCATGAGCTGGGCCCAGAGGGGCCAGCGTGAGGCAGGAGCTGGGCTTGTGGAGGCTGCCGGGCGGCCGGCACGAGCGTGGCCGGGGAAGGCCGCCGGGAGGCGGGAGCTGGGCCTGGAAAGGCCGCTGCGAGGCGAGGCGAGGCGAGGCAAGAGGCGGGCCCGGAGTGCTGGACCGGAGGAGGCTTCGGGCGTACGAAGGCCGCCGCCAGCTGGGCAGGAGCCGAGTCAAAGGAGGCTGTTTGGAGGCGGGAGCTGGGCCTGCGGGCGCAGCCGCGAGCAGAGAGCTGGGCCCGGAGAGGAGGCCGGGAGGCAGCCACTGGGCCGGGGGAGGCCGACCTGAGGAAGTTCTGGGCCTGGAGAGGCCGCCATGAGGGAAAAGCTGGGCCTCAAGAGGCCACGGCGAGGCACGAGCTGGGCCTAGGGAGGCCATCGGGACGCAGCAGCCGTGACCGCGGAGGCTGCCGGGAAGCAGGAGCCTGGCCTGGGGAGGCTGCGGCCAGGCACGAGATGCGCCTCTTCAAGAGGCCCTCGGCAGGCGGGAGCCGGGCCTGCCGGGGCTGCCGCGAGGCAGGCGGAAACGTGGCCCGGGGAGGCCCACGTGAGGCCACAGCTGGGCGGGGAGAGGCCGCCGTCAGGCAGGAGCCGGGTCTCTCCGGGCCGCCGGGAAGCCGAAGGTGGGCCTGGAAGGCCTGAACGCAGGGAAGCCTGGGGCCTACAGAGGCTGCCAGGAGCTGGGCAGGAGCTGGGCCGAACGTGGTCGTCGTCAGGCAGGAGTTGGGCCCCTGCACGCGGCCGCGAGGGAGAGCCGGGCCCGGAGAGGCCGACTGGAAACAGTTCTGGGCCTGGAGAGGAGGCCGAGGGGCAAGAGCCGGGTCTGGAGAGGCCGCCAACAGGCAGGAGCTGGGCCTGAGGCGGCCAGGCTGAGGCCGGAGCCGGGCCCGCAGGGGCCAATGTGGGACAGACCGCACCCCTAGGGGCCTACGCCAGGCAGGAGCTGGGCCTGCGCAGGCCGACTTCGGGACGCTTCGGGCCCGCACAGGCCATCAGCGGGAGGCAGGAGCTGGGCCCAGAGGGGCCGACGTTGAGGAAGGCAGCTTAGGGCCGGAAGGTGCCGTCGGGCTGGGCGGTAGCTGGGCCCGGAGAGACCACCGCGAGGCATGAGCTGGGCCCAGAGGGGCAAGCGTGAGGCAGGAGCTGGGCTTGTGGAGGCTGCCGGGTGGCCGGCACGAGCGTGGCCGGGGAAGGCTGCCGGGAGGAGGGAGCTGGGCCTGGAAAGGCCGCTGCGAGGCGAGGCGATGCGAGGCGAGGCGAGGCAAGAGGCGAGGCGAGACAAGAGGCGGGCCCGGAGCGCTGGACCGGAGGAGGCTTCGGGCCTACGAAGGCCGCCGCCACCTAGGCAGGTGCCGAGTCAAAGGAGGCTGTTTGGAGGCGGGAGCTGGGCCTGCGGGCGCAGCCACGAGCAGAGAGCTGGGCCCGGAGAGGAGGCCGGGAGGCAGCCACTGGGCCGGGGGAGGCCGACCTGAGGAAGTTCTGGGCCTGGAGAGGCCGCCACGAGGGAAAAGCTGGGCCTCAAGAGGCCGCGGCGAGGCATGAGCCGGGCCTAGGGAGGCCATCGGGACGCAGGAGCCGGGACCGCGGAGGCTGCCGGGAGGCAGGAGCCTGGCCTGGGGAGGCCGCGGCCAGGCACGAGATGCGCCTCTTCAAGAGGCCCTCGGCAGGCGGGAGCCGGGCCTGCCGGGGCTGCCGCGAGGCAGGCGGAAACGTGGCCCGGGGAGGCCCACGTGAGGCCACAGCTGGGCCGGGAGAGGCCGCCGTCAGGCAGGAGCCGGGTCTCTCCGGGCCGCCGGGAAGCCGAAGGTGGGCCTGGAAGGCCTGAACGCAGGGAAGCCTGGGGCCTACAGAGGCTGCCAGGAGCTGGGCAGGAGCTGGGCCGAACGCGGTCGTCGTCGTCAGGCAGGAGTTGGGCCCCTGGACGCGGCCGCGAGGGAGAGCCGGGCCCGGAGAGGCCGACTGGAAACAGTTCTGGGCCTGGAGAGGAGGCCGAGGGGCAAGAGCCGGGTCTGGAGAGGCCGCCAACAGGCAGGAGCTGGGCCTGAGGCGGCCAGGCTGAGGCCGGAGCCGGGCCCGCAGGGGCCAGTGTGGGGCAGAGGCCGCACCCCTAGTGGCCTACGCCAGGCAGGAGCTGGGCCTGGCCAGGCCGAGTTCGGGACGCTTCGGGCCCGCACAGGCCATCAGCGGGAGGCAGGAGCTGGGCCCAGAGGGGCCGACGTTGAGGAAGGCAGCTTTGGGCCGGAAGGTGCCGTCGGGCTGGGCGGGAGCTGGGCCCGGAGAGACCACCGCGAGTCATGAGCTGGGCCCAGAAGGGCCAGCGTGAGGCAGGGGCTGGGCTTGTGGAGGCTGCCGGGCGGCCGGCACGAGCGTGGCCGGGGAAGGCCGCCGGGAGGCGGGAGGTGGGCGTGGAAAGGACGCTGAGAGGCGAGGCGAGGCGAGGCGAGGCAAGAGGCGGGCCCGGAGCGCTGGACCGGAGGAGGCTTCGGGCCTACGAAGGCCGCCGCCAGCTGGGCAGGAGCCGAGTCAAAGGAGGCTGTTTGGAGGCGGGAGCTGGGCCTGCGGGCGCAGCCGCAAGCAGAGAGCTGGGCCCGGAGAGGAGGCTGGGAGGCAGCCACTGGGCGGGGGGAGGCCGACCTGAGGAAGTTCTGGGCCTGGAGAGGCCGCCACGAGGGAAAAGCTGGGCCTCAAGAGGCCGCGGCGAGGCACGAGCCGGGCCTAGGGAGGCCATCGGGACGCAGGAGCCGGGCCTGCGGAGGCTGCCGGGAGGCAGGAGCCTGGCCTGGGGAGGCCGCGGCCAGGCACGAGATGCGCCTATTCAAGAGGCCCTCGGCTGGCGGGAGCCGGGCCTGCCGGGGCTGCCGCGAGGCAGGCGGAAACGTGGCCCAGGGAGGCCCACGTGAGGCCACAGCTGTGCCGGGAGAGGCCGCCGTCAGGCAGGAGCCGGGTCTCTCCGGGCCGCCAGGAAGCCGAAGGTGGGCCTGGAAGGCCTGAACGCAGGGAAGCCTGGGGCCTACAGAGGCTGCCAGGAGCTGGGCAGGAGCTGGGCCGAACGTGGTCGTCGTCAGGCAGGAGTTGGGCCCCTGGACGCGGCCGCGAGGGAGAGCCGGGCCCGGAGAGGCCGACTGGAAACAGTTCTGGGCCTGGAGAAGAGGCCGAGGGGCAAGAGCCGGGTCTGGAGAGGCCGCCAACAGGCAGGAGCTGGGCCTGAGGCGGCCAGGCTGAGGCCGGAGCCGGGCCCGCAGGGGCCAGTGTGGGGCAGAGGCCGCGCCCCTAGGGGCCTATGCCAGGCAGGAGCTGGGCCTGGCCAGGCCGACTTCGGGACGCGTCGGGCCCGCACATGCCATCAGCGGGAGGCAGGAGCTGGGCCCAGAGGGGCCGACGTTGAGGAAGGCAGCTTTGGGCCGGGAGGCGCCGTCGGGCTGGGCGGGAGCTGGGCCCGGAGAGGCCACCGCGAGGCATGAGCTGGACCCAGAGGGGCCAGCGTGAGGCAGGAGCTGGGCTTGTGGAGGCTGCCGGGCGGCCGGCACGAGCGTGGCAGGGGAAGGCCGCCGGGAGGCGGGAGCTGGGCCTGGAAAGGCCGCTGCGAGGCGAGGCGAGGCGAGGCAAGAGGCGGGCCCGGAGCGCTGGACCGGAGGAGGCTTCGGGCCTACGAAGGCCGCCGCCAGCTGGGCAGGAGCCGAGTCAAAGGAGGCTGTTTGGAGGCGGGAGCTGGGCCTCCGGGCGCAGCCGCGGGCAGAGAGCTGGGCCCGGAGAGGAGGCCGGGAGGCAGCCACTGGGCCGGGGGAGGCCGACCTGAGGAAGTTCTGGGCCTGGAGAGGCCGCCACGAGGGAAAAGCTGGGCCTCAAGAGGCCGCGGCGAGGCAGGAGCCGGGCCTAGGGAGGCCATCGGGACGCAGGAGCCTGGCCCGCGGAGGCTGCCGGGAGGCAAGAGCCTGGCCTGGGGAGGCCGCGGCCAGGCACGAGATGCACCTATTCAAGAGGCCCTCGGCAGGCGGGAGCCGGGCCTGCCGGGGCTGTCGCGAGGCAGGCGGAAACGTGGCCCGGGGAGGCCCACGTGAGGCCACAGCTGGGCCGGGAGAGGCCGCCGTCAGGCAGGAGCCGTGTCTCTCCGGGCCGCCGGGAAGCCGAAGGTGGGCCTAGAAGGCCTGAACGCAGGGAAGCCTGGGGCCTACAGAGGCTGCCAGGAGCTGGGCAGGAGCTGGGCCGAACGTGGTCGTCGTCAGGCAGGAGTTGGGCCCCTGGACGCGGCCGCGAGGGAGAGCCGGGCCCGGAGAGGCCGACTGGAAACAGTTCTGGGCCTGGAGAGGAGGCCGAGGGGCAAGAGCCGGGTCTGGAGAGGCCGCCAACAGGCAGGAGCTGGGCCTGAGGCGGCCAGGCTGAGGCCGGAGCCGGGCCCGCAGGGGCCAGTGTGGGGCAGAGGCCGCGCCCCTAGGGGCCTACGCCAGGCAGGAGCTGGGCTTGGCCAGGCCGAATTCGGGACGCGTCGGGCCCGCACATGCCTTCAGCGGGAGGCAGGAGCTGGGCCCAGAGGGGCCGACGTTGAGGAAGGCAGCTTTGGGCCGGGAGGCGCCGTCGGGCTGGGCGGGAGCTGGGCCCGGAGAGGCCACCGCGAGGCATGAGCTGGACCCAGAGGGGCCAGCGTGAGGCAGGAGCTGGGCTTGTGGAGGCTGCCGGGCGGCCGGTACGAGCGTGGCCGGGGAAGGCCGCCGGGAGGCGGGAGCTGGGCCTGGAAAGGCCGCTGCGAGGCGAGGCGAGGCGAGGCAAGAGGCGGGCCCGGAGCGCTGGACCGGAGGAGGCTTCGGGCCTACGAAGGCCGCCGCCAGCTGGGCAGGTGCCGAGTCAAAGGAGGCTGTTTGGAGGCGGGAGCTGGGCCTGCGGGCGCAGCCGCGAGCAGAGAGCTGAGCCCGGAGAGGAGGCCGGGAGGCAGCCACTGGGCCGGGGGAGGCCGACCTGAGGAAGTTCTGGACCTGGAGAGGCCGCCACGAGGGAAAAGCTGGGCCTCAAGAGGCCGCGTCGAGGCACGAGCCGGGCCTAGGGAGGCCATCGGGACGCAGGAGCCGGGCCTGCGGAGGCTGCCGGGAGGCAGGAGCCTGGCCTGGGGAGGCCGCGGCCAGGCACGATATGCGCCTCTTCAAGAGGCCCTCGGCAGGCGGGAGCCGGGTCTGCCGGGGCTGCCGCGAGGCAGGCGGAAACGTGGCCCGGGGGGGCCCACGTGAGGCCACAGCTGGGCCGGGAGAGGCCGCCGTCAGGCAGGAGCCGGGTCTCTCCGGGCCGCCGGGAAGCCGAAGGTGGGCCTGGAAGGCCTGAACGCAGGGAAGCCTGAGGCCTACAGAGGCTGCCAAGAGCTGGGCAGGAGCTGGGCCGAACGTGGTCGTCGTCGTCAGGCAGGAGTTTGGCCCCTGGACGCGGCCCCTGGACGCGGCCGCGAGGGAGAGCCGGGCCCGGAGAGGCCGACTGGAAACAGTTCTGGGCCTGGAGAGGAGGCCGAGGGGCAAGAGCCGGGTCTGGAGAGGCCGCCAACAGGCAGGAGCTGGGCCTGAGGCGGCCAGGCTGAGGCCGGAGCCGGGCCCGCACGGGCCAGTGTGGGGCAGAGGCCGCACCCCTAGGGGCCTACGCCAGGCAGGAGCTGGGCCTGGCCAGGCCGACTTCGGGACGCTTCGGGCCCGCACAGGCCATCAGCGGGAGGCAGGAGCTGTGCCCAGAGGGGCCGACGTTGAGGAAGGCAGCTTTGGGCCGGAAGGTGCCGTCGGGCTAAGCGGGAGCTGGGCCCGGAGAGACCACCGCGAGGCATGAGCTGGGCCCAGAGGGGCCAGCGTGAGGCAGGAG
Source organism: Pongo pygmaeus (assembly GCF_028885625.2). NCBI lineage: Eukaryota > Metazoa > Chordata > Mammalia > Primates > Hominidae > Pongo > Pongo pygmaeus. Next base: position 21,385,666 of record NC_072379.2, on the reverse strand, counting down.
CTGGGCTTGTGGAGGCTGCCGGGCGGACGGCACGAGCGAGGCCGGGGATGGCTGCCGGGAGGCGGGAGCTGGGCCTGGAAAGGGCGCTGCGAGGCGAGGCGAGGCGAGGCGAGGCAAGAGGCGGGCCCGGAGCGCTGGACCGGAGGAGGCTTCGGGCCTACGAAGGCCGCCGCCAGCTGGGCAGGAGCCGAGTCAAAGGAGGCTGTTTGGAGGCGGGAGCTGGGCCTGCGGGCGCAGCCGCGAGCAGAGAGCTGGGCCCGGAGAGGAGGCCAGGATGCAGCCACTGGGCCGGGTGAGGCCGACCTGAGGAAGTTCTGGGCCTGGAGAGGCCGCCACGAGGGAAAAGCTGGGCCTCAAGAGGCCGCGGCGAGGCACGAGCTGTGCCTAGGGAGGCCATCGGGACGCAGGAGCCAGGACCGCGGAGGCTGCCGGGAGGCAGGAGCCTGGCCTGGGGAGGCTGCGGCCAGGCACGAGATTCGCCTCTTCAAGAGGCCCTCGGCAGGCGGGAGCCGGGTCTGCCGGGGCTGCCGCGAGGCAGGCGGAAACGTGGCCCGGGGAGGCCCACGTGAGGCCACAGCTGGGCAGGGAGAGGAAGCCGTCAGGCAGGAGCCGGGTCTCTCCGGGCCGCGGGGAAGCCGAAGGTGGGCCTGGAAGGCCTGAACGCAGGGAAGCCTGGGGCCTACAGAGGCTGCCAGGAGCTGGGCAGGAGGTGGGCCAAACGTGGTCGTCGTCAGGCAGGAGTTGGGCCCCTGGACGCGGCCGCGAGGGAGAGCCGGGCCCGGAGAGGCCGACTGGAAACAGTTCTGGGCCTGGAGAGGAGGCCGAGGGGCAAGAGCCGGGTCTGGAGAGGCCGCCAACAGGCAGGAGCTGGGCCTGAGGCGGCCAGGCTGAGGCCGGAGCCGGGCCCGCAGGGGCCAGTGTGGGGCAGAGGCCGCACCCCTAGGGGCCTACGCCAGGCAGGAGCTGGGCCTGGCCAGGCCGAGTTCGGGACGCTTCGGGCCCGCACAGGCCATCAGCGGGAGGCAGGAGCTGGGCCCAGAGGGGCCGACGTTGAGGAAGGCAGCTTTGGGCCGGAAGGTGCCGTCAGGCTGGGCGGGAGCTGGGCCCGGAGAGACCACCGCGAGTCATGAGCTGGGCCCAGAAGGGCCAGCGTGAGGCAGGGGCTGGGCTTGTGGAGGCTGCCGGGCGGCCGGCACGAGCGTGGCCGGGGAAGGCCGCCGGGAGGCGGGAGGTGGGCGTGGAAAGGACGCTGAGAGGCGAGGCGAGGCAAGAGGCGGGCCCGGAGCGCTGGAACGGAGGAGGCTTCAGGCCTACGAAGGCCGCCGCCAGCTGGGCAGGTGCCGAGTCAAAGGAGGCTGTTTGGAGGCGGGAGCTGGGCCTGCGGGCGCAGCCGCGAGCAGAGAGCTGGGCCCGGAGAGGAGGCCGGGAGGCTGCCACTGGGCCGGGGGAGGCCGACCTGAGGAAGTTCTGGGCCTGGAGAGGCCGCCACGAGGGAAAAGCTGGGCCTCAAGAAGCCGCGGCAAGAGCCGGGCCTAGGGAGGCCATCGGGACGCAGGAGCCGGGACCGCGGAGGCTGCCCGGAGGCAGGAGCCTGGCCTGGGGAGGCCGCGGCCAGGCACGAGATGCGCCTCTTCAAGAGGCCCTCGGCAGGCGGGAGCCGGGCCTGCCGGGGCTGCCGCGAGGCAGGCGGAAACGTGGCCCGGGGAGGCCCACGTGAGGCCACAGCTGGGCCGGGAGAGGCCGCCGTCAGGCAGGAGCCGGGTCTCTCCGGGCCGCCGGGAAGCCGAAGGTGGGCCTGGAAGGCCTGAACGCAGGGAAGCCTGGGGCCTACAGAGGCTGCCAGGAGCTGGGCAGGAGCTGGGCCGAACGTGGTCGTCGTCAGGCAGGAGTTGGGCCCCTGGACGCGGCCGCGAGGGAGAGCCGGGCCCGGAGAGGCCGACTGGAAACAGTTCTGGGCCTGGAGAGGAGGCCGAGGGGCAAGAGCCGGGTCTGGAGAGGCCGCCAACAGGCAGGAGCTGGGCCTGAGGCGGCCAGGGTGAGGCCGGAGCCGGGCCCGCAGGGGCCAGTGTGGGGCAGAGGCCGCACCCCTAGGGGCCTACGACAGGCAGGAGCTGGGCCTGGCCAGGCCGACTTCGGGACGCTTCGGGCCGGCACAGGCCATCAGCGGCAGGCAGGAGCTGGGCCCAGAGGGGCCGACGTTGAGGAAGGCAGCTTTGGGCCGGAAGGAGCCGTCGGGCTGGGCGGGAGCTGGGCCCGGAGAGACCACCGCGAGGCATGAGCTGGGCCCAGAGGGGCCAGCGTGAGGCAGGAGCTGGGCTTGTGGAGGCTGCCGGGCGGCCGGCACGAGCGTGGCCGGGGAAGGCCGCCGGGAGGCGGGAGCTGGGCCTGGAAAGGCCGCTGCGAGGCGAGGCGAGGCGAGGCAAGAGGCGGGCCCGGAGCGCTGGACCGGAGGAGGCTTCGGGCCTACGAAGGCCGCCGCCAGCTGGGCAGGAGCCGAGTCAAAGGAGGCTGTTTGGAGGCGGGAGCTGGGCCTACGGGCGCAGCCGCGAGCAGAGAGCTGGGCCCGGAGAGGAGGCCGGGAGGCAGCCACTGGGCCGGGGGAGGCCGACCTGAGGAAGTTCTGGGCCTGGAGAGGCCGCCACGAGGGAAAAGCTGGGCCTCAAGAGGCCGCGACGAGGCATGAGCCGGGCCTAGGGAGGCCATCGGGACGCAGGAGCCGGGACCGCGGAGGCTGCCCGGAGGCAGGAGCCTGGCCTGGGGAGGCCGCGGCCAGGCACGAGATGCGCCTCTTCAAGAGGCCCTCGGCAGGCGGGAGCCGGGCCTGCCGGGGCTGCCGCGAGGCAGGCGGAAACGTGGCCCGGGGAGGCCCACGTGAGGCCACAGCTGGGCCGGGAGAGGCCGCCGTCAGGCAGGAGCCGGGTCTCTCCGGGCCGCCGGGAAGCCGAAGGTGGGCCTGGAAGGCCTGAACGCAGGGAAGCCTGGGGCCTACAGAGGCTGCCAGGAGCTGGGCAGGAGCTGGGCCGAACGTGGTCGTCGTCAGGCAGGAGTTGGGCCCCTGGACGCGGCCGCGAGGGAGAGCCGGGCCCGGAGAGGCCGACTGGAAACAGTTCTGGGCCTGCAGAGGAGGCCGAGGGGCAAGAGCCGGGTCTGGAGAGGCCGCCAACAGGCAGGAGCTGGGCCTGAGGCGGCCAGGGTGAGGCCGGAGCCGGGCCCGCAGGGGCCAGTGTGGGGCAGAGGCCGCACCCCTAGGGGCCTACGACAGGCAGGAGCTGGGCCTGGCCAGGCCGACTTCGGGACGCTTCGGGCCGGCACAGGCCATCAGCGGCAGGCAGGAGCTGGGCCCAGAGGGGCCGACGTTGAGGAAGGCAGCTTTGGGCCGGAAGGAGCCGTCGGGCTGGGCGGGAGCTGGGCCCGGAGAGACCACCGCGAGGCATGAGCTGGGCCCAGAGGGGCCAGCGTGAGGCAGGAGCTGGGCTTGTGGAGGCTGCCGGGCGGCCGGCACGAGCGTGGCCGAGGAAGGCCGCCGGGAGGCGGGACCTGGGCCTGGAAAGGCCGCTGCGAGGCGAGGCGAGGCGAGGCAAGAGGCGGGCCCGGAGCGCTGGACCGGAGGAGGCTTCGGGCCTACGAAAGCCGCCGCCAGCTGGGCAGGTGCCGAGTCAAAGGAGGCTGTTTGGAGGCGGGAGCTGGGCCTGCGGGCGCAGCCGCGAGCAGAGAGCTGAGCCCGGAGAGGAGGCCGGGAGGCAGCCACTGGGCCGGGGGAGGCCGAACTGAGGAAGTTCTGGACCTGGAGAGGCCGCCACGAGGGAAAAGCTGGGCCTCAAGAGGCCGCGGCAAGAGCCGCGCCTAGGGAGGCCATCGGGACGCAGGAGCCGGGCCCGCGGAAGCTGCCGGGAGGCAGGAACCTGGCCTGGGGAGGCCGCGGCCAGGCACGAGATGCGCCTCTTCAAGAGGCCCTCGGCAGGCGGGAGTCGGGCCTGCCGGGGCTGCCGCGAGGCAGGCGGAAACGTGGCCCGGGGAGGCCCACGTGAGGCCACAGCTGGGCCGGGAGAGGCCGCCGTCAGGCAGGAGCCGGGTCTCTCCGGGCCGCCGGGAAGCCGAAGGTGGGCCTGGAAGGCCTGAACGCAGGGAAGCCTGGGGCCTACAGAGGCTGCAAGGAGCTGGGCAGGAGCTGGGCCGAACGTGGTCGTCGTCGTCAGGCAGGAGTTGGGCCCCTGGACGCGGCCGCGAGGGAGAGCCGGGCCCAGAGAGGCCGACTGGAAACAGTTCTGGGCCTGGAGAGGAGGCCGAGGGGCAAGAGCCGGGTCTGGAGAGGCCGCCAACAGGCAGGAGCTGGGCCTGAGGCGGCCAGGCTGAGGCCGGAGCCGGGCCCGCAGGGGCCAGTGTGGGGCAGAGGCCGCACCCCTAGGGGCCTACGCCAGGCAGGAGCTGGGCCTGGCCAGGCCGACTTCGGGACGCTTCGGGCCCGCACAGGCCATCAGCGGGAGGCAGGAGCTGGGCCCAGAGGGGCCGACGTTGAGGAAGGCAACTTTGGGCCGGAAGGAGCCGTCGGGCTGGGCGGGAGCTGGGCCCGGAGAGACCACCGCGAGGCATGAGCTGGGCCCAGAGGGGCCAGCGTGAGGCAGGAGCTGGGCTTGTGGAGGCTGCCGGGCGGCCGGCACGAGCGTGGCCGGGGAAGGCCGCCGGGAGGCGGGAGCTGGGCCTCTCCGGGCCGCCGGGAAGCCGAAGGTGGGCCTGGAAGGCCTGAACGCAGGGAAGCCTGGGGCCTACAGAGGCTGCCAAGAGCTGGGCAGGAGCTGGGCCGAACGTCGTCGTCATCGTCAGGCAGGGGTTGGGCCCCTGGACGCGGCCGCGAGGGAGAGCCGGGCCCGGAGAGGCCGACTGGAAACAGTTCTGGGCCTGGAGAGGAGGCCGAGGGGCAAGAGCCGGGTCTGGAGGGGCCGCCAACAGGCAGGAGCTGGGCCTGAGGCGGCCAGGCTGAGGCCGGAGCCGGGCCCGCAGGGGCCAGTGTGGGGCAGAGGCCGCACCCCTAGGGGCCTACGCCAGGCAGGAGCTGGGCGTGGCCAGGCCGACTTCGGGACACTTCGGGCCCGCACAGGCCATCAGCGGGAGGCAGGAGCTGTGCCCAGAGGGGCCGACGTTGAGGAAGGCAGCTTTGGGCCGGGAGGCGCCGTCGGGCTGGGCGGGAGCTGGGCCCGGAGAGGCCACCGCGATGCATGAGCTGGGCCCAGAGGGGCCAGCGTGAGCCAGGAGCTGGGCTTGTGGAGGCGGCCGGGCGGCCGGCACGAGCGTGGCCGGGGAAGGCCGCCGGGAGGCGGGAGCTAGGCCTGGAAAGGCCGCTGCGAGGCGAGGCGAGGCGAGGCGAGGCGAGGCGAGGCAAGAGGCGAGGCGAGGCAAGAGGCGGGCCCGGAGCGCTGGAACGGAGGAGGCTTCAGGCCTACGAAGGCCGCCGCCAGCTGGGCAGGTGCCGAGTCAAAGGAGGCTGTTTGGAGGCGGGAGCTGGGCCTGCGGGCGCAGCCGCGAGCAGAGAGCTGGGCCCGGAGAGGAGGCCGGGAGGCTGCCACTGGGCCGGGGGAGGCCGACCTGAGGAAGTTCTGGGCCTGGAGAGGCCGCCACGAGGGAAAAGCTGGGCCTCAAGAAGCCGCGGCAAGAGCCGGGCCTAGGGAGGCCATCGGGACGCAGGAGCCGGGCCAGCGGAGGCAGCCGGGAGGCAGGAGCCTGGCCTGGGTAGGCCGCGGGCAGGCACGAGATGCGCCTCTTCAAGAGGCCCTCGGCAGGTGGGAGCCGGGTCTGCCGGGTCTGTCGCGACGCAGGCGGAAACGTGACTCCGGGAGGCCCACGTGAGGCCACAGCTGGGCCGGGAGAGGCCGCCGTCAGGCAGCAGCCGGGTCTCTCCGGGCCGCCGGGAAGCCGAAGGTGGGCCTGGAAGGCCTGAACGCAGGGAAGCCTGGGGCCTACAGAGGCTGCCAGGAGATGGGCAGGAGCTGGGCCGAACGTGGTCGTCATCGTCAGGCAGGAGTTGGGCCCCTGGACGCGGCCGCGAGGAAGAGCCGGGCCCGGAGAGGCCGACTGGAAACAGTTCTGGGCCTGGAGAGGAGGCCGAGGGGCAAGAGCCGGGTTTGGAGAGGCCGCCATCAGGCAGGAGCCGGGCCTGAGGCGGCCAGGCTGAGGCCGGAGCCGGGCCCGCAGGGGCCAGTGTGGGGCAGAGGCCGCACCCCTAGGGGCCTACGCCAGGCAGGAGCTGGGCCTGGCCATGCCGAGTTCGGGACGCTTCGGGCCCGCACAGGCCATCAGCGGGAGGCAGGAGCTGGGCCCAGAGGGGCCGACGTTGAGGAAGGCAGCTTTGGGCCGGAAGGTGCCGTCGGGCTGGGCGGGAGCTGGGCCCGGAGAGAACACTGCGAGGCATGACCTGGGCCCAGAGGGGCCAGCGTGAGGCAGGAGCTGGGCTTGTGGAGGCTGCCGGGCGGCCGGCACGAGCGTGGCCGGGGAAGGCCGCCGGGAGGCGGGAGCTGGGCGTGGAAAGGACGCTGAGAGGCGAGGCGAGGCGAGGCAAGAGGCGGGCCCGGAGCGCTGGACCGGAGGAGGCTTCGGGCCTACGAAGGCCGCCGCCAGCTGGGCAGGAGCCGAGTAAAAGGAGGCTGTTTGGAGGCGGGAGCTGGGCCTCCGGGCGCAGCCGCGAGCAGAGAGCTCGGCCCGGAGAGGAGGCCGGGAGGCAGCCACTGGGCCGGGGGAGGCCGACCTGAGGAAGTTCTGGGCCTGGAGAGGCCGCCACGAGGGAAAAGCTGGGCCTCAAGAGGCCGCGGCGAGGCATGAGCCGGGCCTAGGGAGGCCATCGGGACGCAGGAGCCGGGCCCGCGGAGGCTGGCGGGAGGCAGGAGCCTGGCCTGGGGAGGCCGCGGCCAGGCACGAGATGCGCCTCTTCAAGAGGCCCTCGGCAGGCGGGAGCCGGGCCTGCCGGGGCTGCCGCGAGGCAGGCGGAAACGTGGCCCGGGGAGGCCCACGTGAGGCCACAGCTGGGCCGGGAGAGGCCGCCGTCAGGCAGGAGCCGGGTCTCTCCGGGCCGCCGGGAAGCCGAAGGTGGGCCTTGAAGGCCTGAACGCAGGGAAGCCTGGGGCCTACAGAGGCTGCCAGGAGCTGGGCAGGAGCTGGGCCGAACGTGGTCGTCGTCAGGCAGGAGTTGGGCCCCTGCACGCGGCCGCGAGGGAGAGCCGGGCCCGGAGAGGCCGACTGGAAACAGTTCTGGGCCTGGAGAGGAGGCCGAGGGGCAAGAGCCGGGTCTGGAGAGGCCGCCAACAGGCAGGAGCTGGGCCTGAGGCGGCCAGGCTGAGGCCGGAGCCGGACCCGCAGGGGCCAGTGTGGGGCAGAGGCCGCACCCCTAGGGGCCTACGCCAGGCAGGAGCTGGGCCTGGCCAGGCCGACTTCGGGAGGCTTCGGGCCCGCACAGGTCATCAGCGGGAGGTAGGAGCTGTGCCCAGAGGGGCCGACGTTGAGGAAGGCAGCTTTGGGCCGGAAGGTGCCGTCGGGCTGGGCGGGAGCTGGGCCCGGAGAGACCACCGCGAGGCATGAGCTGGGCCCAGAGGGGCCAGCGTGAGGCAGGAGCTGGGCTTGTGCAGGCTGCCGGGCGGCCGGCACGAGCGTGGCCGGGGAAGGCTGCCGGGCGGCCGGCACGAGCGTGGCCGGGGAAGGCCGCCGGGAGGAGGGAGCTGGGCGTGGAATGGCCGCTGCGAGGCGAGGCGATGCGAGGCGAGGCGAGGCAAGAGGCGAGGCGAGGCAAGAGGCGGGCACGGAGCGCAGGACCGGAGGAGGCTTCGGGCCTACGAAGGCTGCCGCCAGCTGGGCAGGTGCCGAGTCAAAGGAGGCTGTTTGGAGGCGGGAGCTGGGCCTGCGGGCGCAGCCGCGAGCAGAGAGCTGGGCCCGGAGAGGAGGCCGGGAGGCAGCCACTGGGCCGGGGAAGGCCGACCTGAGGAAGTTCTGGGCCTGGAGAGGCCGCCACGAGGGAAAAGCTGGGCCTCAAGAGGCCGCGGCGAGGCATGAGCCGGGCCTAGGGAGGCCATCGGGACGCAGGAGCCGGGCCCGCGGAGGCTGGCGGGAGGCAGGAGCCTGGCCTGGGGAGGCCGCGGCCAGGCACGAGATGCGCCTCTTCAAGAGGCCCTCGGCAGGCGGGAGCCGGGCCTGCCGGGGCTGCCGCGAGGCAGGCGGAAACGTGGCCCGGGGAGGCCCACGTGAGGCCACAGCTGGGCCGGGAGAGGCCGCCGTCAGGCAGGAGCCGGGTCTCTCCGGGCCGCCGGGAAGCCGAAGGTGGGCCTTGAAGGCCTGAACGCAGGGAAGCCTGGGGCCTACAGAGGCTGCCAGGAGCTGGGCAGGAGCTGGGCCGAACGTGGTCGTCGTCGTCAGGCAGGAGTTGGGCCCCTGGACGCGGCCGCGAGGGAGAGCCGGGCCCGGAGAGGCCGACTGGAAACAGTTCTGGGCCTGGAGAGGAGGCCGAGGGGCAAGAGCCGGGTCTGGAGAGGCCGCCAACAGGCAGGAGCTGGGCCTGAGGCGGCCAGGCTGAGGCCGGAGACGGGCCCGCAGGGGCCAGTGTGGGGCAGAGGCCGCACCCCTAGGGGCCTACGCCAGGCAGGAGCTGGGCCTGGCCAGGCCGACTTCGGGACGCTTCGGGCCCGCACAGGCCATCAGCGAGAGGCAGGAGCTGGGCCCAGAGGGGCCAACGTTGAGGAAGGCAACTTTGGGCCGGAAGGTGCCGTCGGGCTGGGCGGGAGCTGGGCCCGGAGAGACCACCGCGAGTCATGAGCTGGGCCCAGAAGGGCCAGCGTGAGGCAGGAGCTGGGCTTGTGGAGGCTGCCGGGCGGCCGGCACGAGCGTGGCCGGGGAAGGCCGCCGGGAGGCGGGAGGTGGGCGTGGAAAGGACGCTGAGAGGCGAGGCGAGGCGAGGCGAGGCAAGAGGCGGGCCCGGAGCGCTGGACCGGAGGAGACTTCGGGCCTACGAAGGCCGCCGCCAGCTGGGCAGTGGCCGAGTCAAAGGAGGCTGTTTGGAGGGGGGAGCTGGGCCTCCGGGCGCAGCCGCGAGCAGAGAGCTGGGCCCGGAGAGGAGGCCGGGAGGCAGCCACTGGGCCGGGGGAGGCCGACCTGAGGAAGTTCTGGGCCTGGAGAGGCCGCCACGAGGGAAAAGCTGGGCCTCAAGAGGCCGCGACGAGGCATGAGCCGGGCCTAGGGAGGCCATCGGGACGCAGGAGCAGGGCCCGCGGAGGCTGCCGTAAGGCAGGAGCCTGGCCTGGGGAGGCCGCGGCCAGGCACGAGATGCGCCTCTTCAAGAGGCCCTCGGCAGGCGGGAGCCGGGCCTGCCGGGGCTGCCGCGAGGCAGGCGGAAACGTGGCCCGGGGAGGCCCACGTGAGGCCACAGCTGGGCCGGGAGAGGCCGCCGTCAGGCAGGAGCCGGGTCTCTCCGGGCCGCCGGGAAGCCGAAGGTGGGCCTGGAAGGCCTGAACGCAGGGAAGCTTGGGGCCTACAGAGGCTGCCAGGAGCTGGGCAGGAGCTGGGCCGAACGTGGTCGTCGTCAGGCAGGAGTTGGGCCCCTGGACGCGGCCGCGAGGGAGAGCCGGGCCCGGAGAGGCCGACTGGAAACAGTTCTGGGCCTGGAGAGGAGGCCGAGGGGCAAGAGCCGGGTCTGGAGAGGCCGCCAACAGGCAGGAGCTGGGCCTGAGGCGGCCAGGCTGAGGCCGGAGCCGGGCCCGCAGGGGCCAGTGTGGGGCAGAGGCCGCACCCCTAGGGGCCTACGCCAGGCAGGAGCTGGGCCTGGCCAGGCCGACTTCGGGACGCTTCGGGCCCGCACAGGCCATCAGCGGGAGGCAGGAGCTGGGCCCAGAGGGGCCGACGTTGAGGAAGGCAACTTTGGGCCGGAAGGTGCCGTCGGGCTGGGCGGGAGCTGGGCCCGGAGAGACCACCGCGAGGCATGAGCTGGGCCCAGAGGGGCCAGCGTGAGGCAGGAGCTGGGCTTGTGGAGGCTGCCGGGCGGCCGGCACGAGCGTGGCCGGGGAAGGCCGCCGGGAGGCGGGAGCTGGGCCTCTCCGGGCCGCCGGGAAGCCGAAGGTGGGCCTGGAAGGCCTGAACGCAGGGAAGCCTGGGGCCTACAGAGGCTGCCAAGAGCTGGGCAGGAGCTGGGCCGAACGTGGTCGTCGTCGTCAGGCAGGGATTGGGCCCCTGGACGCGGCCGCGAGGGAGAGCCGGGCCCGGAGAGGCCGACTGGAAACAGTTCTGGGCCTGGAGAGGAGGCCGAGGGGCAAGAGCCGGGTCTGGAGAGTCCGCCAACAGGCAGGAGCTGGGCCTGAGGTGGCCAGGCTGAGGCCGGAGCCGGGCCCGCAGGGGCCAGTGTGGGGCAGAGGCCGCACCCCTAGGGGCCTACGCCAGGCAGGAGCTGGGCGTGGCCAGGCCGACTTCGGGACGCTTCGGGCCCGCACAGGCCATCAGCGGGAGGAAGGAGCTGTGCCCAGAGGGGCCGACGTTGAGGATGGCAGCTTTGGGCCGGAAGGTGCCGTCGGGCTGGGAGGGAGCTTGGCCCGGAGAGACAACCGCGAGGCATGAGCTGGGCCCAGAGGGACCAGCGTGAGGCAGGAGCTGGGCTCGTGGAGGCTGCCGGGCGGACGGCACGAGTGTGGCCGGGGATGGCTGCCGGGAGGCGGGAGCTGGGCCTGGAAAGGCCGCTGCGAGGCGAGGCGAGGCGAGGCAAGAGGCGGGCCCGGAGCGCTGGACCGGAGGAGGCTTCGGGCCTACGAAGGCCGCCGCCAGCTGGGCAGGAGCCGAGTCAAAGGAGGCTGTTTGGAGGCGGGAGCTGGGCCTGCGGGCGCAGCCGCAAGCAGAGAGCTCGGCCCGGAGAGGAGGCCGGGAGGCAGCCACTGGGCGGGGGGAGGCCGACCTGAGGAAGTTCTGGGCCTGGAGAGGCCGCCACGAGGGAAAAGCTGGGCCTCAAGAGGCCGCGGCGAGGCACGAGCCGGGCCTAGGGAGGCCATCGGGACGCAGGAGCCGGGCCTGCGGAGGCTGCCGGGAGGCAGGAGCCTGGCCTGGGGAGGCCGCGGCCAGGCACGATATGCGCCTCTTCAAGAGGCCCTCGGCAGGCGGGAGCCGGGCCTGCCGGGGCTGCCGCGAGGCAGGCGGAAACGTGGCCCGGGGAGGCCCACGTGAGGCCACAGCTGGGCCGGGAGAGGCCGCCGTCAGGCAGGAGCCGGGTCTCTCCGGGCCGCCGGGAAGCCGAAGGTGGGCCTGGAAGGCCTGAACGCAGGGAAGCCTGAGGCCTACAGAGGCTGCCAAGAGCTGGGCAGGAGCTGGGCCGAACGTGGTCGTCGTCGTCAGGCAGGAGTTGGGCCCCTGGACGCGGCCGCGAGGGAGAGCCGGGCCCGGAGAGGCCGACTGGAAACAGTTCTGGGCCTGGAGAGGAGGCCGAGGGGCAAGAGCCGGGTCTGGAGAGGCCGCCAACAGGCAGGAGCTGGGCCTGAGGCGGCCAGGCTGAGGCCGGAGCCGGGCCCGCAGGGGCCAGTGTGGGGCAGAGGCCGCACCCCTAGGGGCCTACGCCCGGCAGGAGCTGGGCCTGGCCAGGCCGACTTCGGGACGCTTCGGGCCCGCACAGGCCATCAGCGGGAGGCAGGAGCTGGGCCCAGAGGGGCCGACGTTGAGGAAGGCAACTTTGGGCCGGAAGGTGCTGTCGGGCTGGGCGGGAGTTGGGCCCGGAGAGACCACCGCGAGGCATGAGCTGGGCCCAGAGAGGACAGCGTGAGGCAGGAGCTGGGCTTGTGGAGGCTGCCGGGCGGCCGGCACGAGCGTGGCCAGGGAAGGCCGCCGGGAGGCGGGAGCTGGGCGTGGAAAGGACGCTGAGAGGCGAGGCGAGGCGAGGCGAGGCAAGAGGCGGGCCCGGAGCGCTGGACCGGAGGAGGCTTCGGGCCTACGAAGGCCGCCGCCAGCTGGGCAGGAGCCGAGTCAAAGGAGGCTGTTTGGAGGCGGGAGCTGGGCCTACGGGCGCAGCCGTGAGCAGAGAGCTGGGCCCGGAGAGGAGGCCGGGAGGCAGCCACTGGGCCGGGGGAGGCCGACCTGAGGAAGTTCTGGGCCTGGAGAGGCCGCCACGAGGGAAAAGCTGGGCCTCAAGAGGCCGCGACGAGGCATGAGCCGGGCCTAGGGAGGCCATCGGGACGCAGGAGCCGTGCCCGCGGAGGCTGCCCGGAGGCAGGAGCCTGGCCTGGGGAGGCCGCGGCCAGGCACGAGATGCGCCTCTTCAAGAGGCCCTCGGCAGGCGGGAGCCGGGCCTGCCGGGGCTGCCGCGAGGCAGATGGAAACGTGGCCCGGGGAGGCCCACGTGAGGCCACAGCTGGGCCGGGAGAGGCCGCCGTCAGGCAGGAGCCGGGTCTCTCCGGGCCGCCAGGAAGCCGAAGGTGGGCCTGGAAGGCCTGAACGCAGGGAAGCCTGGGGCCTACAGAGGCTGCCAGGAGCTGGGCAGGAGCTGGGCCGAACGTGGTCGTCGTCAGGCAGGAGTTGGGCCCCTGGACGCGGCCGCGAGGGAGAGCCGGGCCCGGAGAGGCCGACTGGAAAAAGTTCTGGGCCTGGAGAGGAGGCCGAGGGGCAAGAGCTGGGTCTGGAGAGGCCGCCAACAGGCAGGACCTGGGCCTGAGGCGGCCAGGCTGAGGGCGGAGCCGGGCCCGCAGGGGCCAGTGTGGGGCAGAGGCCGCGCCCCTAGGGGCCTACGCCAGGCAGGAGCTGGGCCTGGCCAGGCCGACTTCGGGACGCGTCGGGCCCGCACATGCCATCAGCGGGAGGCAGGAGCTGGGCCCAGAGGGGCCGACGTTGAGGAAGGCAGCTTTGGGCCGGGAGGCGCCGTCGGGCTGGGCGGGAGCTGGGCCCGGAGAGGCCACCGCGAGGCATGAGCTGGACCCAGAGGGGCCAGCGTGAGGCAGGAGCTGGGCTTGTGGAGGCTGCCGGGCGGCCGGCACGAGCGTGGCCGGGGAAGGCCGCCGGGAGGCGGGAGCTGGGCCTGGAATGGCCGCTGCGAGGCGAGGCGAGGCGAGGCAAGAGGCGAGGCGAGGCAAGAGGCGGGCCCGGAGCGCTGGACCGGAGGAGGCTTCGGGCCTACGAAGGCCGCCGCCAGCTGGGCAGGAGCCGAGTCAAAGGAGGCTGTTTGGAGGCGGGAGCTGGGCCACCGGGCGCAGCCGCGAGCAGAGAGCTGGGCCCGGAGAGGAGGCCGGGAGGCAGCCACTGGGCCGGGGGAGGCCGACCTGAGGAAGTTCTGGGCCTGGAGAGGCCGCCACGAGGGAAAAGCTGGGCCTCAAGAGGCCGCGACGAGGCATGAGCCGGGCCTAGGGAGGCCATCGGGACGCAGGATCCGGGCCCGCGGAGGCTGCTCGGAGGCAGGAGCCTGGCCTGGGGAGGCCGCGGCCAGGCACGAGATGCGCCTCTTCAAGAGGCCCTCGGCAGGCGGGAGCCGGGCCTGCCGGGGCTGCCGCGAGGCAGGCGGAAACGTGGCCCGGGGAGGCCCACGTGAGGCCACAGCTGGGCCGGGAGAGGCCGCCGTCAGGCAGGAGCCGGGTCTCTCCGGGCCGCCGGGAAGCCGAAGGTGGGCCTGGAAGGCCTGAACGCAGGGAAGCCTGGGGCCTGCAGAGGCTGCCAGGAGCTGGGCAGGAGCTGGGCCGAACGTGGTCGTCGTCAGGCAGGAGTTGGGCCCCTGGACGCGGCCGCGAGGGAGAGCCGGGCCCGGAGAGGCCGACTGGAAACAGTTCTGGGCCTGGAGAGGAGGCCGAGGGGCAAGAGCCGGGTCTGGAGAGGCCGCCAACAGGCAGGAGCTGGGCCTGAGGCGGCCAGGGTGAGGCCGGAGCCGGGCCCGCAGGGGCCAGTGTGGGGCAGAGGCCGCACCCCTAGGGGCCTACGACTGGCAGGAGCTGGGCCTGGCCAGGCCGACTTCGGGACGCTTCGGGCCGGCACAGGCCATCAGCAGCAGGCAGGAGCTGGGCCCAGAGGGGCCGACGTTGAGGAAGGCAGCTTTGGGCCGGAAGGAGCCGTCGGGCTGGGCGGGAGCTGGGCCCGGAGAGACCACCGCGAGGCATGAGCTGGGCCCAGAGGGGCCAGCGTGAGGCAGGAGCTGGGCTTGTGGAGGCTGCCGGGCGGCCGGCACTAGCGTGGCCGGGGAAGGCCGCCGGGAGGCGGGAGCTGGGCCTCTCCGGGCTGCCGGGAAGCCGAAGGTGGTCCTGGAAGGCCTGAACGCAGGGAAGCCTGGGGCCTACAGAGGCTGCCAAGAGCTGGGCAGGAGCTGGGCCGAACGTGGTCGTCGTCGTCAGGCAGGGGTTGGGCCCCTGGACGCGGCCGCGAGGGAGAGCCGGGCCCGGAGAGGCCGACTGGAAACAGTTCTGGGCCTGGAGAGGAGGCCGAGGGGCAAGAGCCGGGTCTGGAGAGGCCGCCAACAGGCAGGAGCTGGGCCTGAGGCGGCCAGGCTGAGGCCGGAGCCGGGCCCGCAGGGGCCAGTGTGGGGCAGAGGCCGCACCCCTAGGGGCCTACGCCAGGCAGGAGCTGGGCCTGGCCAGGCCGACTTCGGGACGCTTCCGGCCCGCACAGGCCATCAGCGAGAGGCAGGAGCTGGGCCCGGAGGGGCTGACGTTGAGGAAGGCAACTTTGGGCCGGAAGGTGCCGTCGGGCTGGGCGGGAGCTGGGCCCGGAGAGACCACCGCGAGTCATGAGCTGGGCCCAGAAGGGCCAGCGTGAGGCAGGAGCTGGGCTTGTGGAGGCTGCCGGGCGGCCGGCACGAGCGTGGCCGGGGAAGGCCGCCGGGAGGCGGGAGGTGGGCGTGGAAAGGACGCTGAGAGGCGAGGCGAGGCGAGGCGAGGCAAGAGGCGGGCCCGGAGCGCTGGACCGGAGGAGGCTTCGGGCCTACGAAGGCCGCCGCCAGCTGGGCAGGAGCCGAGTCAAAGGAGGCTGTTTGGAGGTGGGAGCTGGGCCACCGGGCGCAGCCGCGAGCAGAGAGCTGGGCCCGGAGAGGAGGCCGGGAGGCAGCCACTGGGCCGGGGGAGGCCGACCTGAGGAAGTTCTGGGCCTGGAGAGGCCGCCACGAGGGAAAAGCTGGGCCTCAAGAGGCCGCGGCGAGGCACGAGCCGGGCCTAGGGAGGCCATCGGGACGCAGGAGCAGGGCCCGCGGAGGCTGCCGGGAGGCAGGAGCCTGGCCTGGGGAGGCCGCGGCCAGGCACGAGATGCGCCTCTTCAAGAGGCCCTCGGCAGGCGGGAGCCGGGCCTGCCGGGGCTGCCGCGAGGCAGGCCGAAACGTGGCCCGGGGAGGCCCACGTGAGGCCACAGCTGGGCCGGGAGAGGCCGCCGTCAGGCAGGAGCCGGGTCTCTCCGGGCCGCCGGGAAGCCGAAGGTGGGCCTGGAAGGCCTGAACGCAGGGAAGCTTGGGGCCTACAGAGGCTGCCAGGAGCTGGGCAGGAGCTGGGCCGAACGTGGTCGTCGTCAGGCAGGAGTTGGGCCCCTGGACGCGGCCGCGAGTGAGAGCCGGGCCCGGAGAGGCCGACTGGAAACAGTTCTGGGCCTGGAGAGGAGGCCGAGGGGCAAGAGCCGGGTCTGGAGAGGCCGCCAACAGGCAGGAGCTGGGCCTGAGGCGGCCAGGCTGACGCCGGAGCCGGGCCCGCAGGGGCCAGTGTGGGGCAGAGGCCGCACCGCTAGGGGCCTACGCCAGGCAGGAGCTGGGCCTGGCCAGGCCGACTTCGGGACGCTTCGGGCCCGCAAAGGCCATCAGCGGGAGGCAGGAGCTTGGCCCAGAGGGGCCGACGTTGAGGAAGGCAACTTTGGGCCGGAAGGTGCCGTCGGGCTGGGCGGGAGCTGGGCCCGGAGAGACCACCGCGAGGCATGAGCTGGGCCCAGAGGGGCCAGCGTCAGGCAGGAGCTGGGCTTGTGGAGGCTGCCGGGCGGCCGGCACGAGGGTGGCCGTGGATGGCTGCCGGGAGGCGGGAGCTGGGCCTGGAAAGGCCGCTGCGAGGCGAGGCGAGGCGAGGCGAGGCAAGAGGCGGGCCCGGAGTGCTGGACCGGAGGAGGCTTCGGGCGTACGAAGGCCGCCGCCAGCTGGGCAGGAGCCGAGTCAAAGGAGGCTGTTTGGAGGCGGGAGCTGGGCCTGCGGGCGCAGCCGCGAGCAGAGAGCTGGGCCCGGAGAGGAGGCCGGGAGGCAGCCACTGGGCCGGGGGAGGCCGACCTGAGGAAGTTCTGGGCCTGGAGAGGCCGCCATGAGGGAAAAGCTGGGCCTCAAGAGGCCACGGCGAGGCACGAGCTGGGCCTAGGGAGGCCATCGGGACGCAGCAGCCGTGACCGCGGAGGCTGCCGGGAAGCAGGAGCCTGGCCTGGGGAGGCTGCGGCCAGGCACGAGATGCGCCTCTTCAAGAGGCCCTCGGCAGGCGGGAGCCGGGCCTGCCGGGGCTGCCGCGAGGCAGGCGGAAACGTGGCCCGGGGAGGCCCACGTGAGGCCACAGCTGGGCGGGGAGAGGCCGCCGTCAGGCAGGAGCCGGGTCTCTCCGGGCCGCCGGGAAGCCGAAGGTGGGCCTGGAAGGCCTGAACGCAGGGAAGCCTGGGGCCTACAGAGGCTGCCAGGAGCTGGGCAGGAGCTGGGCCGAACGTGGTCGTCGTCAGGCAGGAGTTGGGCCCCTGCACGCGGCCGCGAGGGAGAGCCGGGCCCGGAGAGGCCGACTGGAAACAGTTCTGGGCCTGGAGAGGAGGCCGAGGGGCAAGAGCCGGGTCTGGAGAGGCCGCCAACAGGCAGGAGCTGGGCCTGAGGCGGCCAGGCTGAGGCCGGAGCCGGGCCCGCAGGGGCCAATGTGGGACAGACCGCACCCCTAGGGGCCTACGCCAGGCAGGAGCTGGGCCTGCGCAGGCCGACTTCGGGACGCTTCGGGCCCGCACAGGCCATCAGCGGGAGGCAGGAGCTGGGCCCAGAGGGGCCGACGTTGAGGAAGGCAGCTTAGGGCCGGAAGGTGCCGTCGGGCTGGGCGGGAGCTGGGCCTGGAGAGACCACCGCGAGGCATGAGCTGGGCCCAGAGGGGCAAGCGTGAGGCAGGAGCTGGGCTTGTGGAGGCTGCCGGGTGGCCGGCACGAGCGTGGCCGGGGAAGGCTGCCGGGAGGAGGGAGCTGGGCCTGGAAAGGCCGCTGCGAGGCGAGGCGATGCGAGGCGAGGCGAGGCAAGAGGCGAGGCGAGACAAGAGGCGGGCCCGGAGCGCTGGACCGGAGGAGGCTTCGGGCCTACGAAGGCCGCCGCCACCTAGGCAGGTGCCGAGTCAAAGGAGGCTGTTTGGAGGCGGGAGCTGGGCCTGCGGGCGCAGCCACGAGCAGAGAGCTGGGCCCGGAGAGGAGGCCGGGAGGCAGCCACTGGGCCGGGGGAGGCCGACCTGAGGAAGTTCTGGGCCTGGAGAGGCCGCCACGAGGGAAAAGCTGGGCCTCAAGAGGCCGCGGCGAGGCATGAGCCGGGCGTAGGGAGGCCATCGGGACGCAGGAGCCGGGCCCGCGGAGGCTGCCGGGAGGCAGGAGCCTGGCCTGGGGAGGCCGCGGCCAGGCACGAGATGCGCCTCTTCAAGAGGCCCTCGGCAGGCGGGAGCCGGGCCTGCCGGGGCTGCCGCGAGGCAGGCGGAAACGTGGCCCGGGGAGGCCCACGTGAGGCCACAGCTGGGCCGGGAGAGGCCGCCGTCAGGCAGGAGCCGGGTCTCTCCGGGCCGCCGGGAAGCCGAAGGTGGGCCTGGAAGGCCTGAACGCAGGGAAGCCTGGGGCCTACAGAGGCTGCCAGGAGCTGGGCAGGAGCTGGGCCGAACGTGGTCGTCGTCGTCAGGCAGGAGTTGGGCCCCTGGACGCGGCCGCGAGGGAGAGCCGGGCCCGGAGAGGCCGACTGGAAACAGTTCTGGGCCTGGAGAGGAGGCCGAGGGGCAAGAGCCGGGTCTGGAGAGGCCGCCAACAGGCAGGAGCTGGGCCTGAGGCGGCCAGGCTGAGGCCGGAGCCGGGCCCGCAGGGGCCAGTGTGGGGCAGAGGCCGCACCCCTAGTGGCCTACGCCAGGCAGGAGCTGGGCCTGGCCAGGCCGAGTTCGGGACGCTTCGGGCCCGCACAGGCCATCAGCGGGAGGCAGGAGCTGGGCCCAGAGGGGCCGACGTTGAGGAAGGCAGCTTTGGGCCGGAAGGTGCCGTCGGGCTGGGCGGGAGCTGGGCCCGGAGAGACCACCGCGAGTCATGAGCTGGGCCCAGAAGGGCCAGCGTGAGGCAGGGGCCGGGCTTGTGGAGGCTGCCGGGCGGCCGGCACGAGCGTGGCCGGGGAAGGCCGCCGGGAGGCGGGAGGTGGGCGTGGAAAGGACGCTGAGAGGCGAGGCGAGGCGAGGCGAGGCAAGAGGCGGGCCCGGAGCGCTGGACCGGAGGAGGCTTCGGGCCTACGAAGGCCGCCGCCAGCTGGGCAGGAGCCGAGTCAAAGGAGGCTGTTTCGAGGCGGGAGCTTGGCCTGCGGGCGCAGCCGCGAGCAGAGAGCTGGGCCCGGAGAGGAGGCCGGGAGGCAGCCACTGGGCCGGGGGAGGCCGACCTGAGGAAGTTCTGGGCCTGGAGAGGCCGCCACGAGGGAAAAGCTGGGCCTCAAGAGGCCGCGGCGAGGCATGAGCCGGGCCTAGGGAGGCCATCGGGACGCAGGAGCCGGGCCCGCGGAGGCTGGCGGGAGGCAGGAGCCTGGCCTGGGGAGGCCACGGCCAGGCACGATATGCGCCTCTTCAAGAGGCCCTCGGCAGGCGGGAGCCGGGCCTGCCGGGGCTGCCGCGAGGCAGGTGGAAACGTGGCCCGGGGAGGCCCACGTGAGGCCACAGCTGGGCCGGGAGAGGCCGCCGTCAGGCAGGAGCCGGGTCTCTCCGGGCCGCCGGGAAGCCGAAGGTGGGCCTTGAAGGCCTGAACGCAGGGAAGCCTGGGGCCTACAGAGGCTGCCAGGAGCTGGGCAGGAGCTGGGCCGAACGTGGTCGTCATCAGGCAGGAGTTGGGCCCCTGCACGCGGCCGCGAGGGAGAGCCGGGCCCGGAGAGGCCGACTGGAAACAGTTCTGGGCCTGGAGAGGAGGCCGAGGGGCAAGAGACGGGTCTGGAGAGGCCGCCAACAGGCAGGAGCTGGGCCTGAGGCGGCCAGGCTGAGGCCGGAGCCGGGCCCGCAGGGGCCAATGTGGGACAGACCGCACCCCTAGGGGCCTACGCCAGGCAGGAGCTGGGCCTGCGCAGGCCGACTTCGGGACGCTTCGGGCCCGCACAGGCCATCAGCGGGAGGCAGGAGCTGGGCCCAGAGGGGCCGACGTTGAGGAAGGCAGCTTTGGGCCGGAAGGTGCCGTCGGGCTGGGCGGGAGCTGGGCCCGGAGAGACCACCGCGAGGCATGAGCTGGGCCCAGAGGGGCCAGCGTGAGGCAGGAGCTGGGCTTGTGGAGGCTGCCGGGCGGCCGGCACGAGCGTGGCTGGGGAAGGCCGCCGGGAGGCGGGAGCTGGGCGTGAAAAGGATGCTGAGAGGCGAGGCGAGGCGAGGCAAGAGGCGGGCCCGGAGCGCTGGACCGGAGGAGGCTTCGGGCCTACGAAGGCCGCCGCCAGCTGGGCAGAAGCCGAGTCAAAGGAGGCTGATTGGAGGCGGGAGCTGGGCCTGCGGGCGCAGCCGCAAGCAGAGAGCTGGGCCCGGAGAGGCCGGGAGGCAGCCACTGGGCGGGGGGAGGCCGAACTGAGGAAGTTCTGGGCCTGGAGAGGCCGCCACGAGTGTAAAGCTGGGCCTCAAGAGGCCGCGGCGAGGCACGAGCCGGGCCTAGGGAGGCCATCGGGACGCAGGAGCCGGGACCGCGGAGGCTGCCGGGAGGCAGGAGCCTGGCCTGGGGAGGCCGCGGCCAGGCACGAGATGCGCCTCTTCAAGAGGCCCTCGGCAGGCGGGAGCCGGGCCTGCCGGGGCTGCCGCGAGGCAGGCGGAAACGTGGCCCGGGGAGGCCCACGTGAGGCCACAGCTGGGCCGGGAGAGGCCGCCGTCAGGCAGGAGCCGGGTCTCTCCGGGCCGCCGGGAAGCCGAAGGTGGGCCTGGAAGGCCTGAACACAGGGAAGCCTGGGGCCTACAGAGGCTGCCAGGAGCTGGGCAGGAGCTGGGCCGAACGTGGTCGTCGTCAGGCAGGAGTTGGGCCCCTGGACGCGGCCGCGAGGGAGAGCCGGGCCCGGAGAGGCCGACTGGAAACAGTTCTGGGCCTGGAGAGGAGGCCGAGGGGCAAGAGCCGGGTTTGGAGAGGCCGCCAACAGGCAGGAGCCGGGCCTGAGGCGGCCAGGCTGAGGCCGGAGCCGGGCCCGCAGGGGCCAGTGTGGGGCAGAGGCCGCACCCCTAGGGGCCTACGCCAGGCAGGAGCTGGGCCTGGCCAGGCCGAGTTCGGGACGCTTCGGGCCCGCACAGGCCATCAGCGGGAGGCAGGAGCTGGGCCCAGAGGGGCCGACGTTGAGGAAGGCAGCTTTGGGCCGGAAGGTGCCGTCGGGCTGGGCGGGAGCTGGGCCCGGAGAGACCACTGCGAGGCATGAGCTGGGCCCAGAGGGGCCAGCGTGAGGCAGGAGCTGGGCTTGTGGAGGCTGCCGGGCGGCCGGCACGAGCGTGGCCGGGGAAGGCCGCCGGGAGGCGGGAGCTGGGCGTGGAAAGGACGCTGAGAGGCGAGGCGAGGCGAGGCAAGAGGCGGGCCCGGAGCGCTGGACCGGAGGAGGCTTCGGGCCTACGAAGGCCGCCGCCAGCTGGGCAGGTGCCGAGTCAAAGGAGGCTGTTTGGAGGCGGGAGCTGGGCCTGCGGGCGCAGCCGCGAGCAGAGAGCTGGGCCCGGAGAGGAGGCCGGGAGGCAGCCACTGGGCCGGGGGAGGCCGACCTGAGGAAGTTCTGGGCCTGGAGAGGCCGCCACGAGGGAAAAGCTGGGCCTCAAGAGGCCGCGGCGAGGCATGAGCCGGGCCTAGGGAGGCCATCGGGACGCAGGAGCCGGGCCCGCGGAGGCTGCCGGGAGGCAGGAGCCTGGCCTGGGGAGGCCGCGGCCAGGCACGAGATGCGCCTCTTCAAGAGGCCCTGGGCAGGCGGGAGCCGGGCCTGCCGGGGCTGCCGCGAGGCAGGCGGAAACGTGGCCCGGGGAGGCCCACGTGAGGCCACAGCTGGGCCGGGAGAGGCCGCCGTCAGGCAGGAGCCGGGTCTCTCCGGGCCGCCGGGAAGCCGAAGGTGGGCCTGGAAGGCCTGAACGCAGGGAAGCCTGGGGCCTACAGAGGCTGCCAGGAGCTGGGCAGGAGCTGGGCCGAACGTGGTCGTCGTCGTCAGGCAGGAGTTGGGCCCCTGGACGCGGCCGCGAGGGAGAGCCGGGCCCGGAGAGGCCGACTGGAAACAGTTCTGGGCCTGGAGAGGAGGCCGAGGGGCAAGAGCCGGGTCTGGAGAGGCCGCCAACAGGCAGGAGCTGGGCCTGAGGCGGCCAGGCTGAGGCCGGAGCCGGGCCCGCAGGGGCCAGTGTGGGGCAGAGGCCGCACCGCTAGGGGCCTACGCCAGGCAGGAGCTGGGCCTGGCCAGGCCGACTTCGGGACGCTTCGGGCCCGCACAGGCCATCAGCGGGAGGCAGGAGCTGGGCCCAGAGGGGCCGACGTTGAGGAAGGCAACTTTGGGCCGGAAGGTGCTGTCGGGCTGGGCGGGAGCTGGGCCCGGAGAGACCACCGCGAGGCATGAGCTGGGCCCAGAGAGGACAGCGTGAGGCAGGAGCTGGGCTTGTGGAGGCTGCCGGGCGGCCGGCACGAGCGTGGCCAGGGAAGGCCGCCGGGAGGCGGGAGCTGGGCGTGGAAAGGACGCTGAGAGGCGAGGCGAGGCGAGGCGAGGCAAGAGGCGGGCCCGGAGCGCTGGACCGGAGGAGGCTTCGGGCCTACGAAGGCCGCCGCCAGCTGGGCAGGAGCCGAGTCAAAGGAGGCTGTTTGGAGGCGGGAGCTGGGCCTACGGGCGCAGCCGTGAGCAGAGAGCTGGGCCCGGAGAGGAGGCCGGGAGGCAGCCACTGGGCCGGGGGAGGCCGACCTGAGGAAGTTCTGGGCCTGGAGAGGCCGCCACGAGGGAAAAGCTGGGCCTCAAGAGGCCGCGACGAGGCATGAGCCGGGCCTAGGGAGGCCATCGGGACGCAGGAGCCGGGCCCGCGGAGGCTGCCCGGAGGCAGGAGCCTGGCCTGGGGAGGCCGCGGCCAGGCACGAGATGCGCCTCTTCAAGAGGCCCTCGGCAGGCGGGAGCCGGGCCTGCCGGGGCTGCCGCGAGGCAGACGGAAACGTGGCCCGGGGAGGCCCACGTGAGGCCACAGCTGGGCCGGGAGAGGCCGCCGTCAGGCAGGAGCCGGGTCTCTCCGGGCCGCCAGGAAGCCGAAGGTGGGCCTGGAAGGCCTGAACGCAGGGAAGCCTGGGGCCTACAGAGGCTGCCAGGAGCTGGGCAGGAGCTGGGCCGAACGTGGTCGTCGTCAGGCAGGAGTTGGGCCCCTGGACGCGGCCGCGAGGGAGAGCCGGGCCCGGAGAGGCCGACTGGAAAAAGTTCTGGGCCTGGAGAGGAGGCCGAGGGGCAAGAGCTGGGTCTGGAGAGGCCGCCAACAGGCAGGAGCTGGGCCTGAGGCGGCCAGGCTGAGGGCGGAGCCGGGCCCGCCGGGGCCAGTGTGGGGCAGAGGCCGCGCCCCTAGGGGCCTACGCCAGGCAGGAGCTGGGCCTGGCCAGGCCGACTTCGGGACGCGTCGGGCCCGCACATGCCATCAGCGGGAGGCAGGAGCTGGGCCCAGAGGGGCCGACGTTGAGGAAGGCAGCTTTGGGCCGGGAGGCGCCGTCGGGCTGGGCGGGAGCTGGGCCCGGAGAGGCCACCGCGAGGCATGAGCTGGACCCAGAGGGGCCAGCGTGAGGCAGGAGCTGGGCTTGTGGAGGCTGCCGGGCGGCCGGCACGAGCGTGGCCGGGGAAGGCCGCCGGGAGGCGGGAGCTGGGCCTGGAAAGGCCGCTGCGAGGCGAGGCGAGGCGAGGCAAGAGGCGAGGCGAGGCAAGAGGCGGGCCCGGAGCGCTGGACCGGAGGAGGCTTCGGGCCTACGAAGGCCGCCGCCAGCTGGGCAGGAGCCGAGTCAAAGGAGGCTGTTTGGAGGCGGGAGCTGGGCCACCGGGCGCAGCCGCGAGCAGAGAGCTGGGCCCGGAGAGGAGGCCGGGAGGCAGCCACTGGGCCGGGGGAGGCCGACCTGAGGAAGTTCTGGGCCTGGAGAGGCCGCCACGAGGGAAAAGCTGGGCCTCAAGAGGCCGCGACGAGGCACGAGCCGGGCCTAGGGAGGCCATCGGGACGCAGGAGCCGGGCCCGCGGAGGCTGCCCGGAGGCAGGAGCCTGGCCTGGGGAGGCCGCGGCCAGGCACGAGATGCGCCTCTTCAAGAGGCCCTCGGCAGGCGGGAGCCGGGTCTGCCGGGGCTGCCGCGAGGCAGGCGGAAACGTGGCCCGGGGAGGCCCACGTGAGGCCACAGCTGGGCAGGGAGAGGCCGCCGTCAGGCAGGAGCCGGGTCTCTCCGGGCCGCGGGGAAGCCGAAGGTGGGCCTGGAAGGCCTGAACGCAGGGAAGCCTGGGGCCTACAGAGGCTGCCAGGAGCTGGGCAGGAGGTGGGCCAAACGTGGTCGTCGTCAGGCAGGAGTTGGGCCCCTGGACGCGGCCGCGAGGGAGAGCCGGGCCCGGAGAGGCCGACTGGAAACAGTTCTGGGCCTGGAGAGGAGGCCGAGGGGCAAGAGCCGGGTCTGGAGAGGCCGCCAACAGGCAGGAGCTGGGCCTGAGGCGGCCAGGCTGAGGCCGGAGCCGGGCCCGCAGGGGCCAGTGTGGGGCAGAGGCCGCACCCCTAGGGGCCTACGCCAGGCAGGAGCTGGGCCTGGCCAGGCCGAGTTCGGGACGCTTCGGGCCCGCACAGGCCATCAGCGGGAGGCAGGAGCTGGGCCCAGAGGGGCCGACGTTGAGGAAGGCAGCTTTGGGCCGGAAGGTGCCGTCAGGCTGGGCGGGAGCTGGGCCCGGAGAGACCACCGCGAGTCATGAGCTGGGCCCAGAAGGGCCAGCGTGAGGCAGGGGCTGGGCTTGTGGAGGCTGCCGGGCGGCCGGCACGAGCGTGGCCGGGGAAGGCCGCCGGGAGGCGGGAGGTGGGCGTGGAAAGGACGCTGAGAGGCGAGGCGAGGCAAGAGGCGGGCCCGGAGCGCTGGACCGGAGGAGGCTTCGGGCCTACGAAGGCCGCCGCCAGCTGGGCAGGAGCCGAGTCAAAGGAGGCTGTTTGGAGGCGGGAGCTGGGCCTCCGGGCGCAGCCGCGAGCAGAGAGCTGGGCCCGGAGAGGAGGCCGGGAGGCAGCCACTGGGCCGGGGCAGGCCGACCTGAGGAAGTTCTGGGCCTGGAGAGGCCGCCACGAGGGAAAAGCTGGGCCTCAAGAGGCCGCGGCGAGGCATGAGCCGGGCCTAGGGAGGCCATCGGGACGCAGGAGCAGGGCCCGCGGAGGCTGCCGGGAGGCAGGAGCCTGGCCTGGGGAGGCCGCGGCCAGGCACGAGATGCGCCTCTTCAAGAGGCCCTCGGCAGGCGGGAGCCGGGCCTGCCGGGGCTGCCGCGAGGCAGGCAGAAACGTGGCCCGGGGAGGCCCACGTGAGGCCACAGCTGGGCCGGGAGAGGCCGCCGTCAGGCAGGAGCCGGGTCTCTCCGGGCCGCCGGGAAGCCGAAGGTGGGCCTGGAAGGCCTGAACGCAGGGAAGCCTGGGGCCTACAGAGGCTGCCAGGAGCTGGGCAGGAGCTGGGCCGAACGTGGTCGTCGTCAGGCAGGAGTTCGGCCCCTGGACGCGGCCGCGAGGGAGAGCCGGGCCCGGAGAGGCCGACTGGAAACAGTTCTGGGCCTGGAGAAGAGGCCGAGGGTCAAGAGCCGGGTCTGGAGAGGCCGCCAACAGGCAGGAGCTGGGCCTGAGGCGGCCAGGCTGAGGCCGGAGCCGGGCCCGTAGGGGCCAGTGTGGGGCAGAGGCCGCGCCCCTAGGGGCCTACGCCAGGCAGGAGCTGGGCCTGGCCAGGCCGACTTCGGGACGCGTCGGGCCCGCACATGCCATCAGCGGGAGGCAGGAGCTGGGCCCAGAGGGGCCGACGTTGAGGAAGGCAGCTTTGGGCCGGGAGGCGCCGTCGGGCTGGGCGGGAGCTGGGCCCGGAGAGGCCAACGCGAGGCATGAGCTGGACCCAGAGGGGCCAGCGTGAGGCAGGAGCTGGGCTTGTGGAGGCTGCCGGGCGGCCGGCACGAGCGTGGCCGGGGAAGGCCGCCGGGAGGCGGGAGCTGGGCCTGGAAAGGCCGCTGCGAGGCGAGGCGAGGCGAGGCGAGGCGAGGCAAGAGGCGAGGCGAGGCAAGAGGCGGGCCCGGAGCGCTGGAACGGAGGAGGCTTCAGGCCTACGAAGGCCGCCGCCAGCTGGGCAGGTGCCGAGTCAAAGGAGGCTGTTTGGAGGCGGGAGCTGGGCCTGCGGGCGCAGCCGCGAGCAGAGAGCTGGGCCCGGAGAGGAGGCCGGGAGGCTGCCACTGGGCCGGGGGAGGCCGACCTGAGGAAGTTCTGGGCCTGGAGAGGCCGCCACGAGGGAAAAGCTGGGCCTCAAGAAGCCGCGGCAAGAGCCGGGCCTAGGGAGGCCATCGGGACGCAGGAGCCGGGCCCGCGGAGGCAGCCGGGAGGCAGGAGCCTGGCCTGGGTAGGCCGCGGGTAGGCACGAGATGCGCCTCTTCAAGAGGCCCTCGGCAGGTGGGAGCCGGGTCTGCCGGGTCTGCCGCGAGGCAGGCGGAAACGTGGCCCGGGGAGGCCCACGTGAGGCCACAGCTGGGCCGGGAGAGGCCGCCGTCAGGCAGGAGCCGGGTCTCTCCGGGCCGCCGGGAAGCCGAAGGTGGGCCTTGAAGGCCTGAACGCAGGGAAGCCTGGGGCCTACAGAGGCTGCCAGGAGCTGGGCAGGAGCTGGGCCGAACGTGGTCGTCGTCAGGCAGGAGTTGGGCCCCTGCACGCGGCCGCGAGGGAGAGCCGGGCCCGGAGAGGCCGACTGGAAACAGTTCTGGGCCTGGAGAGGAGGCCGAGGGGCAAGAGCCGTGTCTGGAGAGGCCGCCAACAGGCAGGAGCTGGGCCTGAGGCGGCCAGGCTGAGGCCGGAGCCGGGCCCGCAGGGGCCAATGTGGGACAGACCGCACCCCTAGGGGCCTACGCCAGGCAGGAGCTGGGCCTGCCCAGGCCGACTTCGGGAAGCTTCGGGCCCGCACAGGCCATCAGCGGGAGGCAGGAGCTGGGCCCAGAGGGGCCGACGTTGAGGAAGGCAGCTTTGGGCCGGAAGGTGCCGTCGGGCTGGGCGGGAGCTGGGCCCGGAGAGACCACCGCGAGGCATGAGCTGGGCCCAGAGGGGCCAGCGTGAGGCAGGAGCTGGGCTTGTGGAGGCTGCCGGGCGGCCGGCACGAGCGTGGCCGGGGAAGGCCGCCGGGAGGCGGGAGCTGGGCGTGGAAAGGACGCTGAGAGGCGAGGCGAGGCGAGGCGAGGCAAGAGGCGGGCCCGGAGCGCTGGACTGGAGGAGGCTTCGGGCCTACGAAGGCCGCCGCCAGCTGGGCAGGAGCCGAGTCAAAGGAGGCTGTTTGGAGGCGAGAGCTGGGCCTGCGGGCGCAGCCGCGAGCAGAGAGCTGGGCCCGGAGAGGAGGCCGGGAGGCAGCCACTGGGCCGGGGGAGGCCGACCTGAGGAAGTTCTGGGCCTGGAGAGGCCGCCACGAGGGAAAAGCTGGGCCTCAAGAGGCCGCGGCGAGGCACGAGCCGGGCCTAGGGAGGCCATCGGGACGCAGGAGCCGGGCCCGTGGAGGCTGCCGGGAGGCAGGAGCCTGGCCTGGGGAGGCCGCGGCCAGGCACAAGATGCGCCTCTTAAAGAGGCCCTCGGCAGGCGGGAGCCGGGCCTGCCGGGGCTGCCGCGAGGCAGGAGGAAACGTGGCCCGGGGAGGCCCAGGTGAGGCCACAGCTGGGTCGGGAGAGGCCGCCGTCAGGCAGGAGCCGGGTCTCTCCGGGCCGCCGGGAAGCCGAAGGTGGGCCTGGAAGGCCTGAACGCAGGGAAGCCTGGGGCCTACAGAGGCTGCCAGGAGCTGGGCAGGAGCTGGGCCAAACGTGGTCGTCATCAGGCAGGAGTTGGGCCCCTGGACGCAGCCGCGAGGGAGAGCCGGGCCCGGAGAGGCCGACTGGAAACAGTTCTGGGCCTGGAGAGGAGGCCGAGGGGCAAGAGCCGGGTCTGGAGAGGCCGCCAACAGGCAGGAGCTGGGCCTGAGGCGGCCAGGCTGAGGCCGGAGCCGGACCCTCAGGGGCCAGTGTGGGGCAGAGGCCGCACCCCTAGGGGCCTACGCCAGGCAGGAGCTGGGCCTGGCCAGGCCGACTTCGGGAGGCTTCGGGCCCGCACAGGTCATCAGCGGGAGGTAGGAGCTGTGCCCAGAGGGGCCGACGTTGAGGAAGGCAGCTTTGGGCCGGAAGGTGCCGTCGGGCTGGGCGGGAGCTGGGCCCGGAGAGACCACCGCGAGGCATGAGCTGGGCCCAGAGGGGCCAGCGTGAGGCAGGAGCTGGGCTTGTGCAGGCTGCCGGGCGGCCGGCACGAGCGTGGCCGGGGAAGGCTGCTGGGCGGCCGGCACGAGCGTGGCCGGGGAAGGCTGCCGGGAGGAGGGAGCTGGGCCTGGAAAGGCCGCTGCGAGGCGAGGCGAGGAGAGGCAAGAGGCGAGGCGAGGCAAGAGGCGGGCCCGGAGCGCTGGACCGGAGGAGGCTTCGGGCCTACGAAGGCCGCCACCAGCTGGGCACGTGCCGAGTCAAAGGAGGCTGTTTGGAGGCGGGAGCTGGGCCTGCGGGCGCAGCCACGAGCAGAGAGCTGGGCCCGGAGAGGAGGCCGGGAGGCAGCCACTGGGCCGGGGGAGGCCGACCTGAGGAAGTTCTGGGCCTGGAGAGGCCGCCACGAGGGAAAAGCTGGGCCTCAAGAGGCCGCGGCAAGAGCCGGGCCTAGGGAGGCCATCGGGACACAGGAGCCGGGCCCGCGGAGGCTGCCGGGAGGCAGGAGCCTGGCCTGGGTAGGCCGCGGCCAGGCACGAGATGCGCCTCTTCAAGAGGCCCTCGGCAGGCGGGAGCCGGGCCTGCCCGGGCTGCCGCGAGGCAGGCGGAAACGTGGCCCGGGGAGGCCCACGTGAGGCCACAGCTGGGCCGGGAGAGGCCGCCGTCAGGCAGGAGCCGGGTCTCTCCGGGCCGCCGGGAAGCCGAAGGTGGGCCTGGAAGGCCTGAACGCAGGGAAGCCTGGGGCCTACAGAGGCTGCCAGGAGCTGGGCAGGAGCTGGGCCGAACGTGGTCGTCGTCGTCAGGCAGGAGTTGGGCCCCTGGACGCGGCCGCGAGGGAGAGCCGGGCCCGGAGAGGCCGACTGGAAACAGTTCTGGGCCTGGAGAGGAGGCTGAGGGGCAAGAGCCGGGTCTGGAGAGGCCGCCAACAGGCAGGAGCTGGGCCTGAGGCGGCCAGGCTGAGGCCGGAGCCGGGCCCGCAGGGGCCAGTGTGGGGCAGAGGCCGCACCCCTAGTGGCCTACGCCAGGCAGGAGCTGGGCCTGGCCAGGCCGAGTTCGGGACGCTTCGGGCCCGCACAGGCCATCAGCGGGAGGCAGGAGCTGGGCCCAGAGGGGCCGACGTTGAGGAAGGCAGCTTT
Organism: Pongo pygmaeus; assembly: GCF_028885625.2. Lineage (NCBI taxonomy): Eukaryota > Metazoa > Chordata > Mammalia > Primates > Hominidae > Pongo > Pongo pygmaeus. The sequence continues at coordinate 21,357,000 of NC_072379.2, read as the reverse complement.
GGGCCGGAAGGTGCCGTCGGGCTGGGCGGGAGCTGGGCCCGGAGAGACCACCGCGAGTCATGAGCTGGGCCCAGAAGGGCCAGCGTGAGGCAGGGGCTGGGCTTGTGGAGGCTGCCGGGCGGCCGGCACGAGCGTGGCCGGGGAAGGCCGCCGGGAGGCGGGAGGTGGGCGTGGAAAGGACGCTGAGAGGCGAGGCGAGGCGAGGCGAGGCAAGAGGCGGGCCCGGAGCGCTGGACCGGAGGAGGCTTCGGGCCTACGAAGGCCGCCGCCAGCTGGGCAGGAGCCGAGTCAAAGGAGGCTGTTTCGAGGCGGGAGCTTGGCCTGCGGGCGCAGCCGCGAGCAGAGAGCTGGGCCCGGAGAGGAGGCCGGGAGGCAGCCACTGGGCCGGGGGAGGCCGACCTGAGGAAGTTCTGGGCCTGGAGAGGCCGCCACGAGGGAAAAGCTGGGCCTCAAGAGGCCGCGGCGAGGCATGAGCCGGGCCTAGGGAGGCCATCGGGACGCAGGAGCCGGGCCCGCGGAGGCTGGCGGGAGGCAGGAGCCTGGCCTGGGGAGGCCACGGCCAGGCACGATATGCGCCTCTTCAAGAGGCCCTCGGCAGGCGGGAGCCGGGCCTGCCGGGGCTGCCGCGAGGCAGGTGGAAACGTGGCCCGGGGAGGCCCACGTGAGGCCACAGCTGGGCCGGGAGAGGCCGCCGTCAGGCAGGAGCCGGGTCTCTCCGGGCCGCCGGGAAGCCGAAGGTGGGCCTTGAAGGCCTGAACGCAGGGAAGCCTGGGGCCTACAGAGGCTGCCAGGAGCTGGGCAGGAGCTGGGCCGAACGTGGTCGTCATCAGGCAGGAGTTGGGCCCCTGCACGCGGCCGCGAGGGAGAGCCGGGCCCGGAGAGGCCGACTGGAAACAGTTCTGGGCCTGGAGAGGAGGCCGAGGGGCAAGAGACGGGTCTGGAGAGGCCGCCAACAGGCAGGAGCTGGGCCTGAGGCGGCCAGGCTGAGGCCGGAGCCGGGCCCGCAGGGGCCAATGTGGGACAGACCGCACCCCTAGGGGCCTACGCCAGGCAGGAGCTGGGCCTGCGCAGGCCGACTTCGGGACGCTTCGGGCCCGCACAGGCCATCAGCGGGAGGTAGGAGCTGTGGCCAGAGGGGCCGACGTTGAGGAAGGCAGCTTTGGGCCGGAAAGTGCCATCGGGCTGGGCGGGAGCTGGGCCCGGAGAGACCACCGCGAGGCATGAGCTGGGACCAGAGGGGTCAGCGTGAGGCAGGAGCTGGGCTTGTGGAGGCTGCAGGGCGGCCGGCACGAGCGTGGCCGGGGAAGGCCGCCGGGAGGAGGGAGCTGGGCCTGGAAAGGCCGCTGCGAGGCGAGGCGATGCGAGGCGAGGCGAGGCAAGAGGCGAGGCGGGACAAGAGGCGGGCACGGAGCGCTGGACCGGAGGAGGCTTCGGGCCTACGAAGGCCGCCGCCAGCTGGGCAGGTGCCGAGTCAAAGGAGGCTGTTTGGAGGCGGGAGCTGGGCCTGCGGGCGCAGCCGCGAGCAGAGAGCTGGGCCCGGAGAGGAGGCCGGGATGCAGCCACTGGGCCGGGGGAGGCCAACCTGAGGAAGTTCTGGGCCTGGAGAGGCCGCCACGAGGGAAAAGCTGGGCCTCAAGAAGCCGCGGCAAGAGCCGGGCCTAGGGAGGCCATCGGGACGCAGGAGCCGGGCCCGCGGAGGCAGCCGGGAGGCAGGAGCCTGGCCTGGGTAGGCCGCGGGCAGGCACGAGATGCGCCTCTTCAAGAGGCCCTCGGCAGGTGGGAGCCGGGCCTGCCGGGTCTGTCGCGACGCAGGCGGAAACGTGACCCCTGGAGGCCCACGTGAGGCCACAGCTGGGCCGGGAGAGGCCGCCGTCAGGCAGCAGCCGGGTCTCTCTGGGCCGCCGGGAAGCCGAAGGTGGGCCTGGAAGGCCTGAACGCAGGGAAGCCTGGGGCCTACAGAGGCTGCCAGGAGATGGGCAGGAGCTGGGCCGAACGTGGTCGTCATCGTCAGGCAGGAGTTGGGCCCCTGGACGCGGCCGCGAGGTAGAGCCGGGCCCGGAGAGGCCGACTGGAAACAGTTCTGGGCCTGGAGAGGAGGCCGAGGGGCAAGAGCCGGGTCTGGAGAGGCCGCCAACAGGCAGGAGCTGGGCCTGAGGCGGCCAGGCTGAGGCCGGAGCCGGGCCCGCAGGGGCCAGTGTGGGGCAGAGGCCGCACCCCTAGGGGTCTACGCCAGGCAGGAGCTGGGCCTGGCCAGGCCGACTTCGGGACGCTTCGGGCCCGCACAGGCCATCAGCGGGAGGCAGGAGCTGGGCCCAGAGGGGCCGACGTTGAGGAAGGCAACTTTGGGCCGGAAGGTGCCGTCGGGCTGGGCGGGAGCTGGGCCCGGAGAGACCACCGCGAGGCATGAGCTGGGCCCAGAGGGGACAGCGTGAGGCAGGAGCTGGGCTTGTGGGGGCTGCCGGGCGGCCGGCACGAGCGTGGCCAGGGAAGGCCGCGGGGAGGCGGGAGCTGGGCGTGGAAAGGACGCTGAGAGGCGAGGCGAGGCGAGGCGAGGCAAGAGGCGGGCCCGGAGTGCTGGACCGGAGGAGGCTTCGGGCCTACGAAGGCCGCTGCCAGCTGGGCAGGAGCCGAGTCAAAGGAGGCTGTTTGGAGGTGGGAGCTGGGCCTACGGGCGCAGCCGCGAGCAGAGAGCTGGGCCCGGAGAGGAGGCCGGGAGGCAGCCACTGGGCCAGGGGAGGCCGACCTGAGGAAGTTCTGGGCCTGGAGAGGCCGCCACGAGGGAAAAGCTGGGCCTCAAGAGGCCGCGACGAGGCATGAGCCGGGCCTAGGGAGGCCATCGGGACGCAGGAGCCGGGCCCGCGGAGGCTGCCCGGAGGCAGGAGCCTGGCCTGGGGAGGCCGCGGCCAGGCACGAGATGCGCCTCTTCAAGAGGCCCTCGGCAGGCGGGAGCCGGGCCTGCCGGGGCTGCCGCGAGGCAGACGGAAACGTGGCCCGGGGAGGCCCACGTGAGGCCACAGCTGGGCCGGGAGAGGCCGCCGTCAGGCAGGAGCCGGGTCTCTCCGGGCCGCCGGGAAGCCGAAGGTGGGCCTGGAAGGCCTGAACGCAGGGAAGCCTGGGGCCTACAGAGGCTGCCAGGAGCTGGGCAGGAGCTGCGCCGAACGTGGTCGTCGTCAGGCAGGAGTTGGGCCCCTGGACGCGGCCGCGAGGGAGAGCCGGGCCCGGAGAGGCCGACTGGAAACAGTTCTGGGCCTGGAGAGGAGGCCGAGGGGCAAGAGCCGGGTCTGGAGAGGCCGCCAACAGGCAGGAGCTGGGCCTGAGGCGGCCAGGCTGAGGCCGGAGCCGGACCCGCAGGGGCCAGTGTGGGGCAGAGGCCGCACCCCTAGGGGCCTACGGCAGGCAGGAGCTGGGCCTGGCCAGGCCGACTTCGGGACGCTTCGGGCCGGCACAGGCCATCAGCGGCAGGCAGGAGCTGGGCCCAGAGGGGCCGACGTTGAGGAAGGCAGCTTTGGGCCGGAAGGAGCCGTCGGGCTGGGCGGGAGCTGGGCCCGGAGAGACCACCGCGAGGCATGAGCTGGGCCCAGAGGGGCCAGCGTGAGGCAGGAGCTGGGCTTGTGGAGGCTGCCGGGCGGCCGGCACGAGCGTGGCCGGGGAAGGCCGCCGGGAGGCGGGAGCTGGGCGTGGAAAGGACGCTGAGAGGCGAGGCGAGGCGAGGCGAGGCAAGAGGCGGGCCCGGAGCGCTGGACCGGAGGAGGCTTCGGGCCTACGAAGGCCGCCGCCAGCTGGGCAGGAGCCGAGTCAAAGGAGGCTGTTTGGAGGCGGGAGCTGGGCCTGCGGGCGCAGCCGCAAGCAGAGAGCTGGGCCCGGAGAGGACGGGAGGCAGCCACTGGGCCGGGGGAGGCCGACCTGCGGAAGTTCTGGGCCTGGAGAGGCCACCACGAGGGAAAAGCTGGGCCTCCAGAGGCCGCGGCGAGGCAAGAGCCGGGCCTAGGGAGGCCATCGGGACGCAGGAGACGGGACCGAGGAGGCTGCCGGGAGGCAGGAGCCTGGCCTGGGGAGGCCGCGGCCAGGCACGAGATGGGCCTCTTCAAGAGGCCCTCGGCAGGCGGGAGCCGGGCCTGCCGAGGCTGCCGCGAGGCAGGAGGAAACGTGGCCCGGGGAGGCCCACGTGAGGCCACAGCTGGGCCGGGAGAGGCCGCCGTCAGGCAGGAGCCGGGTCTCCCCGGGCCGCCGGGAAGCCGAAGGTGGGCCTGGAAGGCCTGAACGCAGGGAAGCCTGGGGCCTACAGAGGCTGCCAGGAGCTGGGCAGGAGCTGGGCCGAACGTGGTCGTCGTCAGGCAGGGGTTGGGCCCCTGCACGCGGCCGCGAGGGAGAGCCGGGCCCGGAGAGGCCGACTGGAAACAGTTCTGGGCCTGGAGAGGAGGCCGAGGGGCAAGAGCCGGGTCTGGAGAGGCCGCCAACAGGCAGGAGCTGGGCCTGAGGCGGCCAGGCTGAGGCCGGAGCCGGGCCCGCAGGGGCCAATGTGGGACAGGCCGCACCCCTAGGGGCCTACGCCAGGCAGGAGCTGGGCCTGCCCAGGCCGACTTCGGGACGCTTCGGGCCCGCACAGGCCATCAGCGGGAGGCAGGAGCTGGGCCCAGAGGGGCCGACGTTGAGGAAGGCAGCTTTGGGCCGGAAGGTGCCGTCGGGCTGGGCGGGAGCTGGGCCCGGAGAGACCACCGCGAGGCATGAGCTGGGCCCAGAGGGGCCAGCGTGAGGCAGGAGCTGGGCTTGTGGAGGCTGCCGGGCGGCCGGCACGAGCGTGGCCGGGGAAGGCCGCCGGGAGGCGGGAGGTGGGCGTGGAAAGGACGCTGAGAGGCGAGGCAAGGCGAGGCAAGAGGCGGGCCCGGAGCGCTGGACCGGAGGAGGCTTCGGGCCTACGAAGGCCGCCGCCAGCTGGGCAGGAGCCGAGTCAAAGGACGCTGTTTGGAGGCGGGAGCTGGGCCTGCGGGCGCAGCCGTAAGCAGAGAGCTGGGCCCGGAGAGGCCGGGAAGCAGCCACTGGGCGGGGGGAGGCCGACCTGAGGAAGTTCTGGGCCTGGAGAGGCCGCCACGAGGGAAAAGCTGGGCCTCAAGAGGCCGCGGCGAGGCACGAGCCGGGCCTAAGGAGGCCATCAGGACGCAGGAGCCGGGCCCGCGGATGCTGCCGGGAGGCAGGAGCCTGGCCTGGGGAGGCCGCGGCCAGGCACAAGATGCGCCTCTTAAAGAGGCCCTCGGCAGGCGGGAGCCGGGCCTGCCGGGGCTACCGCGAGGCAGGAGGAAACGTGGCCCGGGGAGGCCCACGTGAGGCCACAGCTGGGTCGGGAGAGGCCGCCGTCAGGCAGGAGCCGGGTCTCTCCGGGCCGCCGGGAAGCCGAAGGTGGGCCTGGAAGGCCTGAACGCAGGGAAGCCTGGGGCCTACAGAGGCTGCCAGGAGCTGGGCAGGAGCTGGGCCGAACGTGGTCGTCGTCAGGCAGGAGTTGGGCCCCTGGACGCAGCCGCGAGGGAGAGCCGGGCCCGGGGAGGCCGACTGGAAACAGTTCTGGGCCTGGAGAGGAGGCCGAGGGGCAAGAGCCGGGTCTGGAGAGGCCGCCAACAGGCAGGAGCTGGACCTGAGGCGACCAGGCTGAGGCCGGAGCCGGGCCCGCAGGGGCCAGTGTGGGGCAGAGGCCGCACCCCTAGGGGCCTACGCCAGGCAGGAGCTGGGCCTGGCCAGGCCGACTTCGGGACGCTTCGGGCCCGGACAGGTCATCAGCGGGAGGTAGGAGCTGTGCCCAGAGGGGCCGACGTTGAGGAAGGCAGCTTTGGGCCGGAAGGTGCCGTCGGGCTGGGCGGGAGCTGGGCCCGGAGAGACCACCGCGAGGCATGAGCTGGGCCCAGAGGGGCCAGCGTGAGGCAGGAGCTGGGCTTGTGGAGGCTGCCGGGCGGCCGGCACGAGCGTGGCCGGGGAAGGCCGCCGGGAGGAGGGAGCTGGGCCTGGAAAGGCCGCTGCAAGGCGAGGCGATGCGAGGCGAGGCGAGGCAAGAGGCGAGGCGAGGCAAGAGGCGGGCCCGGAGCGCTGGACCGGAGGAGGCTTCGGGCCTACGAAGGCCGCCGCCAGCTGGGCAGGTGCCGAGTCAAAGGAGGCTGTTTGGAGGCGGGAGCTGGGCATGCGGGCGCAGCCGCGAGCACAGAGCTGGGCCCGGAGAGGAGGCCGGGAGGCAGCCACTGGGCCGGGGGAGGCCGACCTGAGGAAGTTCTGGGCCTGGAGAGGCCGCCACGAGGGAAAAGCTGGGCCTCAAGAGGCCGTGGCGAGGCATGAGCCGGGCCTAGGGAGGCCATCGGGACGCAGGAGCCGGGCCCGCGGTGGCTGCCGGGAGGCAGGAGCCTGGCCTGGGGAGGCCGCGGCCAGGCACGAGATGCGCCTCTTCAAGAGGCCCTCGGCAGGCGGGAGCCGGGCCTGCCGGGGCTGCCGCGAGGCAGGCGGAAACGTGGCCCGGGGAGGCCCACGTGAGGCCACAGCTGGGCCGGGAGAGGCCGCCGTCAGGCAGGAGCCGGGTCTCTCCGTGCCGCCGGGAAGCCGAAGGTGGGCCTGGAAGGCCTGAACGCAGGGAAGCCTGGGGCCTACAGAGGCTGCCAGGAGCTGGGCAGGAGCTGGGCCGAACGTGGTCGTCGTCAGGCAGGAGTTGGGCCCCTGGACGCGGCCGCGAGGGAGAGCCGGGCCCGGAGAGGCCGACTGGAAACAGTTCTGGGCCTGGAGAGGAGGCCGAGGGGCAAGAGCCGGGTCTCGAGAGGCCGCCAACAGGCAGGAGCTGGGCCTGAGGCGGCCAGGCTGAGGCCGGAGCCGGGCCCGCTGGGGCCAGTGTGGGGCAGAGGCCGCACCCCTAGGGGCCTACGGCAGGCAGGAGCTGGGCCTGGCCAGGCCGACTTCGGGACGCTTCGGGCCGGCACAGGCCATCAGCGGCAGGCAGGAGCTGGGCCCAGAGGGGCCGACGTTGAGGAAGGCAGCTTTGGGCCGGAAGGAGCCGTCGGGCTGGGCGGGAGCTGGGCCCGGAGAGACCACCGCGAGGCATGAGCTGGGCCCAGAGGGACCAGCGTGAGGCAGGAGCTGGGCTTGTGGAGGCTGCCGGGCGGACGGCACGAGCGTGGCCGGGGATGGCTGCAGGGAGGCGGGAGCTGGGCCTGGAAAGGCCGCTGCAAGGCGAGGCGAGGCGAGGCAAGGCGCGGGCCCGGAGCGCTGGACCGGAGGAGGCTTCGGGCCTACGAAGGCCGCCGCCAGCTGGGCAGGAACCGAGTCAATGGAGGCTGTTTGGAGGCGGGAGCTGGGCCTGGAAAAGCCGCTGCGAGGCGAGGCGAGGAGAGGCAAGAGGCGAGGCGAGACAAGAGGCGGGCCCGGAGCGCTGGACCGGAGGAGGCTTCGGGCCTACGAAGGCCGCCGCCACCTAGGCAGGTGCCGAGTCAAAGGAGGCTGTTTGGAGGCGGGAGCTGGGCCTGCGGGCGCAGCCGCGAGCAGAGAGCTGGGCCCGGAGAGGAGGCCGGGAGGCAGCCACTGGGCCGGGGGAGGCCGACCTGAGGAAGTTCTGGGCCTGGAGAGGCCGCCACGAGGGAAAAGCTGGGCCTCAAGAGGCCGCGGCAAGAGCCGGGCCTAGGGAGGCCATCGGGACACAGGAGCCGGGCCCGCGGAGGCTGCCGGGAGGCAGGAGCCTGGCCTGGGTAGGCCGCGGCCAGGCACGAGATGCGCCTCTTCAAGAGGCCCTCGGCAGGCGGGAGCCGGGCCTGCCCGGGCTGCCGCGAGGCAGGCGGAAACGTGGCCCGGGGAGGCCCACGTGAGGCCACAGCTGGGCCGGGAGAGGCCGCCGTCAGGCAGGAGCCGGGTCTCTCCGGGCCGCCGGGAAGCCGAAGGTGGGCCTGGAAGGCCTGAACGCAGGGAAGCCTGGGGCCTACAGAGGCTGCCAGGAGCTGGGCAGGAGCTGGGCCGAACGTGGTCGTCGTCAGGCAGGAGTTGGGCCCCTGGACGCCGCCGCGAGGGAGAGCCGGGCCCGGAGAGGCCGACTGGAAACAGTTCTGGGCCTGGAGAAGAGGCCGAGGGGCAAGAGCCGGGTCTGGAGAGGCCGCCAACAGGCAGGAGCTGGGCCTGAGGCGGCCAGGCTGAGGCCGGAGCCGGGCCCGCAGGGGCCAGTGTGGGGCAGAGGCCGCGCCCCTAGGGGCCTACGCCAGGCAGGAGCTGGGCCTGGCCAGGCCGACTTCGGGACGCGTCGGGCCCGCAAATGCCATCAGCGGGAGGCAGGAGCTGGGCCCAGAGGGGCCGACGTTGAGGAAGGCAGCTTTGGGCCGGGAGGCGCCGTCGGGCTGGGCGGGAGCTGGGCCCGGAGAGGCCACCGCGAGGCATGAGCTGGACCCAGAGGGGCCAGCGTGAGGCAGGAGCTGGGCTTGTGGAGGCTGCCGGGCGGCCGGCACGAGCGTGGCCGGGGAAGGCCGCCGGGAGGCGGGAGCTGGGCCTCTCCGGGCCGCCAGGAAGCCGAAGGTGGGACTGGAAGGCCTGAACGCAGGGAAGCCTGGGGCCTACAGAGGCTGCCAAGAGCTGGGCAGGAGCTGGGCCGAACGTGCTCGTCGTCGTCAGGCAGGGGTTGGGCCCCTGGACGCGGCCGCGAGGGAGAGCCGGGCCCGGAGAGGCCGACTGGAAACAGTTCTGGGCCTGCAGAGGAGGCCGAGGGGCAAGAGCCGGGTCTGGAGAGGCCGCCAACAGGCAGGAGCTGGGCCTGAGGCGGCCAGGCTGAGGCCGGAGCCGGGCCCGCAGGGGCCAGTGTGGGGCAGAGGCCGCACCCCTAGGGGCCTACGCCAGGCAGGAGCTGGGCCTGGCCAGGCCGACTTCGGGACGCTTCGGGCCCGCACAGGTCATCAGCGGGAGGTAGGAGCTGTGCCCAGAGGGGCCGACGTTGAGGAAGGCAGCTTTGGGCCGGAAAGTGCCGTCGGGCTGGGCGGGAGCTGGGCCCGGAGAGACCACCGCGAGGCATGAGCTGGGACCAGAGGGGCCAGCGTGAGGCAGGAGCTGGGCTTGTGGAGGCTGCCGGGCGGCCGGCACGAGCGTGGCCGGGGAAGGCCGCCGGGAGGAGGGAGCTGGGCCTGGAAAGGCCGCTGCGAGGAGAGGCGATGCGAGGCGAGGCGAGGCAAGAGGCGAGGCGAGACAAGAGGCGGGCACGGAGCGCTGGACCGGAGGAGGCTTCGGGCCTACGAAGGCCGCCGCCAACTGGGCAGGTGCCGAGTCAAAGGAGGCTGTTTGGAGGCGGGAGCTGGGCCTGCGGGCGCAGCCGCGAGCAGAGAGCTGGGCCCGGAGAGGAGGCCGGGATGCAGCCACTGGGCCGGGGGAGGCCAACCTGAGGAAGTTCTGGGCCTGGAGAGGCCGCCACGAGGGAAAAGCTGGGCCTCAAGAAGCCGCGGCAAGAGCCGGGCCTAGGGAGGCCATCGGGACGCAGGAGCCGGGCCCGCGGAGGCAGCCGGGAGGCAGGAGCCTGGCCTGGGTAGGCCGCGGGCAGGCACGAGATGCGCCTCTTCAAGAGGCCCTCGGCAGGTGGGAGCCGGGCCTGCCGGGTCTGTCGCGACGCAGGCGGAAACGTGACCCCTGGAGGCCCACGTGAGGCCACAGCTGGGCCGGGAGAGGCCGCCGTCAGGCAGCAGCCGGGTCTCTCTGGGCCGCCGGGAAGCCGAAGGTGGGCCTGGAAGGCCTGAACGCAGGGAAGCCTGGGGCCTACAGAGGCTGCCAGGAGCTGGGCAGGACCTGGGCCGAACGATGTCGTCGTCGTCAGGCAGGAGTTGGGCCCCTGGACGCGGCCCCTGGACGCGGCCGCGAGGGAGAGCCGGGCCCAGAGAGGCCGACTGGATTCAGTTCTGGGCCTGGAGAGGAGGCCGAGGGGCAAGAGCCGGGTCTGGAGAGGCCGCCAACAGGCAGGAGCTGGGCCTGAGGTGGCCAGGCTGAGGCCGGAGCCGGGCCCGCAGGGGCCAGTGTGGGGCAGAGGCCGCGCCCCTAGGGAACTACGCCAGGCAGGAGCTGGGCCTGGCCAGGCCGACTTTGGGACGCTTCGGGCCCGCACAGGCCATCAGCGGGAGGCAGGAGCTGGGCCCAGAGGGGCCGACGTTGAGGAAGGCAGCTTTGGGCCGGGAGGCGCCGTCGGGCTGGGCGGGAGCTGGGCCCGGAGAGGCCACCGCGAGGCATGAGCTGGGCCCAGAGGTGCCAGCGTGAGGCAGGAGCTGGGCTTGTGGAGGCCGCCGGGCAGCCGGCACGAGCGTGGCCGGGGAAGGCCGCTGGGAGGCGGGAGCTGGGCCTGGAAAGGCCGCTGCGAGGCGAGGCGAGGCGAGGCGAGGCAAGAGGATAGGCGAGGCAAGAGGCGGGCCTGGAGCACTGGACCGGAGGAGGCTTCGGGCCTACTAAGGCCGCCGCCAGCTGGGCAGGTGCTGAGTCAAAGGAGGCTGTTTGGAGGCGGGAGCTGGGCCTGCGGGCGCAGCCGCGAGCAGAGAGCTGGGCCCGGAGAGGAGGCCGGGAGGCAGCCCCTGGGCCGGGGGAGGCCGACCTGAGGAAGTTCTGGGCCTGGAGAGGCCGCCACGAGGGAAAAGCTGGGCCTCAAGAGGCCGCGGCAAGAGCCGGGCCTAGGGAGGCCATCGGGACGCAGGAGCCGGGCCCGCGGAAGCTGCCAGGAGGCAGGAGCCTGGCCTGGGGAGGCCGCGGCCAGGCACGAGATGCGCCTCTTCAAGAGGCCCTCGGCAGGCGGGAGCCGGGCGTGCCGGGGCTGCCGCGAGGCAGGCGGAAACGTGGCCCGGGGAGGCCCACGTGAGGCCACAGCTGGGCCGGGAGAGGCCGCCATCAGGCAGGAGCCGGGTCTCTCCGGGCCGCCGGGAAGCCGAAGGTGGGCCTGGAAGGCCTGAACGCAGGGAAGCCTGGGGCCTACGGAGGCTGCCAGGAGCTGGGCAGGAGCTGGGCCGAACGTGGTCGTCGTCGTCAGGCAGGAGTTGGGCCCCTGGACGCGGCCGCGAGGGAGAGCCGGGCCCGGAGAGGCCGACTGGAAACAGTTCTGGGCCTGGAGAGGAGGCCGAGGGGCAAGAGCCGGGTCTGGAGAGGCCGCCAACAGGCAGGAGCTGGGCCTGAGGCGGCCAGGCTGAGGCCGGAGCCGGGCCCGCAGGGGCCAGTGTGGGTCAGAGGCCGCGCCCCTAGGGGCCTACGCCAGGCAGGAGCTGGGCTTGGCCAGGCCGACTTCGGGACGCGTCGGGCCCGCACATGCCATCAGCGGGAGGCAGGAGCTGGGCCCAGAGGGGCCGACGTTGAGGAAGGCAGCTTTGGGCCGGGAGGCGCCGTCGGGCTGGGCGGGAGCTGGGCCCGGAGAGGCCACCGCGAGGCATGAGCTGGACCCAGAGGGGCCAGCGTGAGGCAGGAGCTGGGCTTGTGGAGGCTGCCGGGCGGACGGCACGAGCGTGGCCGGGGATGGGTGCCGGGAGGCGGGAGCTGGGCCTGGAAAGGCCGCTGCAAGGCGAGGCGAGGCAAGGCAAGGCGCGGGCCCGGAGCGCTGGACCGGAGGAAGCTTCGGGCCTACGAAGGCCGCCGCCAGCTGGGCAGGAACCGAGTCAAAGGAGGCTGTTTGGAGGCGGGAGCTGGGCCTGCGGGCGCAGCCGTAAGCAGAGAGCTGGGCCCGGAGAGGAGGCCGGGAGGCAGCCACTGGGCCGGGGGAGGCCGACCTGAGGAAGTTCTGGGCCTGGAGAGGCCGCCACGAGGGAAAAGCTGGGCCTCAAGAGGCCACGGCGAGGCACGAGCCGGGCCTAGGGAGGCCATCGGGACGCAGGAGCCGGGACCGCGGAGGCTGCCGGGAGGCAGGAGCCTGGCCTGGGGAGGCTGCGGACAGGCACGAGATACGCCTCTTCAAGAGGCCCTCGGCAGGCGGGAGCCGGGTCTGCCGGGGCTGCCGCGAGGCAGGCGGAAACGTGGCCCGGGGAGGCCCACGTGAGGCCACAGCTGGGCCGGGAGAGGCCGCCGTCAGGCAGGAGCCGGGTCTCTCCGGGCCGCCGGGAAGCCGAATGTGGGCCTGGAAGGCCTGAACGCAGGGAAGCCTGGGGCCTACAGAGGCTGCCAGGAGCTGGGCAGGAGCTGGGCCGAACGTGGTCGTCGTCAGGCAGGAGTTGGGCCCCTGGACGCGGCCGCGAGGGAGAGCCGGGCCCGGAGAGGCCGACTGGAAACAGTTCTGGGCCTGGAGAGGAGGCCGAGGGGCAAGAGCCGGGTCTGGAGGGGCCGCCAAGAGGCAGGAGCTGGGCCTGAGGCGGCCAGGCTGAGGCCGGAGCCGGGCCCGCACGGGCCATTGTGGGGCATAGGCCGCACCCCTAGGGGCCTACGCCAGGCAGGAGCTGGGCCTGGCCAGGCCGACTTCGGGACGCTTCGGGCCCGCACAGGCCATCAGCGGGAGGCAGGAGCTCTGCCCAGAGGGGCCGACGTTGAGGAAGGCAGCTTTGGGCCGGAAGGTGCCGTCGGGCTGGGCGGGAGCTGGGCCCGGAGAGACCACCGCGAGGCATGAGCTGGGCCCAGAGGGGCCAGCGTGAGGCAGGAGCTGGGCTTGTGGAGGCTGCCGGACGGACGGCACGAGCGAGGCCGGGGATGGCTGCCGGGAGGCGGGAGCTGGGCCTGGAAAGGCCGCTGCGAGGCGAGGCGAGGCGAGGCGAGGCAAGACGCGGGCCCGGAGCGCTGGACCGGAGGAGGCTTCGGGCCTACGAAGGCCGCCGCCAGCTGGGCAGGAGCCGAGTCAAAGGAGGCTGTTTGGAGGCGGGAGCTGGGCCTGCGGGCGCAGCCGCGAGCAGAGAGCTGGGCCCGGAGAGGAGGCCGGGAGGCAGCCACTGGGCCGGGGGAGGCCGACCTGAGGAAGTTCTGGGCCTGGAGAGGCCGCCACGAGGGAAAAGCTGGGCCTCAAGAGGCCGCGGCGAGGCACGAGCTGTGGCTAGGGAGGCAATCGGGACGCAGGAGCCGGGACCGCGGAGGCAGCCGGGAGGCAGGAGCCTGGCCTGGGGAGGCTGCGGCCAGGCACGAGATTCGCCTCTTCAAGAGGCCCTCGGCAGGCGGGAGCCGGGTCTGCCGGGGCTGCCGCGAGGCAGGCGGAAACGTGGCCCGGGGAGGCCCACGTGAGGCCACAGCTGGGCCGGGAGAGGCCGCCGTCAGGCAGGATCCGGGTCTCTCCAGGCCGCCGGGAAGCCGAAGGTGGGCCTGGAAGGCCTGAACGCAGGGAAGCCTGGGGCCTACAGAGGCTGCCAGGATCTGGGCAGGAGCTGGGCCGAACGTGGTCGTCGTCAGGCAGGAGTTGGGCCGCTGGACGCGGCCGCGAGGGAGAGCCGGGCCCGGAGAGGCCGACTGGAAACAGTTCTGGGCCTGGAGAGGAGGCCGAGGGGCAAGAGCCGGGTCTGGAGAGGCCGCCAACAGGCAGGAGCTGGGCCTGAGGCGGCCAGGCTGAGGCCGCAGCCGGGCCCGCAGGGGCCAATGTGGGGCAGAGGCCGCAGCCCTAGGGGCCTACGCCAGGCAGGAGCTGGGCCTGGCCAGGCCGACTTCGGGACGCTTCGGGCCCGCACAGGCCATCAGCGGGAGGCAGGAGCTGGGCCCAGAGGGGCCGACGTTGAGGAAGGCAGCTTTGGGCCGGAAGGTGCCGTCGGGCTGGGCGGGAGCTGGGCCCGGAGAGACCACCGCGAGGCATGAGCTGGGCCCAGAGGGGCCAGCGTGAGGCAGGAGCTGGGCTTGTGGAGGCTGCCGGGCGGCCGGCACGAGCGTGGCCGGGGACGGCCGCCGGGAGGCGGGAGCTGGGCCTCTCCGGGCCGCCGGGAATCCGAAGGTGGGCCTGGAAGGCCTGAACGCAGGGAAGCCTGGGGCCTACAGAGGCTGCCAAGAGCTGGGCAGGAGCTGGGCCGAACGTGGTCGTCGTCGTCAGGCAGGGGTTGGGCCCCTGGACGCGGCCGCGAGGGAGAGCCGGGCCCGGAGAGGCCGACTGGAAACAGTTCTGGGCCTGGAGAGGAGGCCGAGGGGCAAGAGCCGGGTCTGGAGAGGCCGCCAACAGGCAGGAGCTGGGCCTGAGGCGGCCAGGCTGAGGCCGGAGCCGGGCCCGCAGGGGCCAGTGTGGGGCAGAGGCCGCACCCCTAGGGGCCTACGCCAGGCAGGAGCTGGGCGTGGCCAGGCCGACTTCGGGTCGCTTAGGGCCCGCACAGGCCATCAGCGGGAGGCAGGAGCTGGGCCCAGAGGGGCCGACGTTGAGGAAGGCAGCTTTGGGCCGGAAGGTGCCGTCGGGCTGGGCGGGAGCTTGGCCCGGAGAGACAACCGCGAGGCATAAGCTGGGCCCAGAGGGACCAGCGTGAGGCAGGAGCTGGGCTTGTGGAGGCTGCCGGGCGGACGGCACGAGTGTGGCCGGGGATGGCTGCCGGGAGGCGGGAGCTGGGCCTGGAAAGGCCGCTGCGAGGCGAGGCGAGGCGAGGCAAGAGGCAGGCCCGGAGCGCTGGACCGGAGGAGGCTTCGGGCCTACGAAGGCCGCCGCCAGCTGGGCAGGAGCCGAGTCAAAGGAGGCTGTTTGGAGGCGGGAGCTGGGCCTGCGGGCGCAGCCGCAAGCAGAGAGCTGGGCCCGGAGAGGAGGCCGGGAGGCAGCCACTGGGCGGGGGGAGGCCGACCTGAGGAAGTTCTGGGCCTGGAGAGGCCGCCACGAGGGAAAAGCTGGGCCTCAAGAGGCCGCGGCGAGGCACGAGCCGGGCCTAGGGAGGCCATCGGGACGCAGGAGCCGGGCCCGCGGAGGCTGCCGGGAGGCAGGAGCCTGGCCTGGGGAGGCCGCGGCCAGGCACGATATGCGCCTCTTCAAGAGGCCCTCGGCAGGCGGGAGCCGGGTCTGCCGGGGCTGCCGCGAGGCAGGCGGAAACGTGGCCCGGGGGGGCCCACGTGAGGCCACAGCTGGGCCGGGAGAGGCCGCCGTCAGGCAGGAGCCGGGTCTCTCCGGGCCGCCGGGAAGCCGAAGGTGGGCCTGGAAGGCCTGAACGCAGGGAAGCCTGAGGCCTACAGAGGCTGCCAAGAGCTGGGCAGGAGCTGGGCCGAACGTGGTCGTCGTCGTCAGGCAGGAGTTTGGCCCCTGGACGCGGCCCCTGGACGCGGCCGCGAGGGAGAGCCGGGCCCGGAGAGGCCGACTGGAAACAGTTTTGGGCCTGGAGAGGAGGCCGAGGGGCAAGAGCCGGGTCTGGAGAGGTCGCCAACAGGCAGGAGCTGGGCCTGAGGCGGCCAGGCTGAGGCCGGAGACGGGCCCGCAGGGGCCAGTGTGGGGCAGAGGCCGCGCCCCTAGGGGCCTACGCCAGGCAGGAGCTGGGCCTGGCCTGGCCGCCTTCGGGACGCTTCGGGCCCGCACAGGCCATCAGCGGGAGGCAGGAGCTGGGCCCAGAGGGGCCGACGTTGAGGAAGGCAGCTTTGGGCCGGGAGGCGCCGTCGGGCTGGGCGGGAGCTGGGCCCGGAGAGGCCACCGCGAGGCATGAGCTGGGCCCAGAGGGGCCAGCGTGAGGCAGGAGCTGGGCTTGTGGAGGCGGCCGGGCGGCCGGCACGAGCGTGGCCGGGGAAGGCCGCCGGGAGGCGGGAACTGGGCCTGGAAAGGCCGCTGCGAGGCGAGGCGAGGCGAGGCGAGGCGAGGCAAGAGGCGAGGCGAGGCAAGAGGCGGGCCCGGAGCGCTGGAACGGAGGAGGCTTCAGGCCTACGAAGGCCGCCGCCAGCTGGGCAGGTGCCGAGTCAAAGGAGGCTGTTTGGAGGCGGGAGCTGGGCCTGCGGGCGCAGCCGCGAGCAGAGAGCTGGGCCCGGAGAGGAGGCCGGGAGGCTGCCACTGGGCCGGGGGAGGCCGACCTGAGGAAGTTCTGGGCCTGGAGAGGCCGCCACGAGGGAAAAGCTGGGCCTCAAGAAGCCGCGGCAAGAGCCGGGCCTAGGGAGGCCATCGGGACGCAGGAGCCTGGCCCGCGGAGGCAGCCGGGAGGCAGGAGCCTGGCCTGGGTAGGCCGCGGGCAGGCACGAGATGCGCCTCTTCAAGAGGCCCTCGGCAGGTGAGAGCCGGGCCTGCCGGGTCTGTCGCGACACAGGCGGAAACGTGACCCCGGGAGGCCCACGTGAGGCCACAGCTGGGCCGGGAGAGGCCGCCGTCAGGCAGCAGCCGGGTCTCTCCCGGCCGCCGGGAAGCCGAAGGTGGGCCTGGAAGGCCTGAACGCGGGGAAGCCTGGGGCCTACAGAGGCTGCCAGGAGATGGGCAGGAGCTGGGCCGAACGTGGTCGTCATCGTCAGGCAGGAGTTGGGCCCCTGGACGCGGCCGCGAGGAAGAGCCGGGCCCGGAGAGGCCGACTGGAAACAGTTCTGGGCCTGGAGAGGAGGCCGAGGGGCAAGAGCCGGGTTTGGAGAGGCCGCCAACAGGCAGGAGCCGGGCCTGAGGCGGCCAGGCTGAGGCCGGAGCCGGGCCCGCAGGGGCCAGTGTGGGGCAGAGGCCGCACCACTAGGGGCCTATGCCAGGCAGGAGCTGGGCCTGGCCAGGCCGAGTTCGGGACGCTTCGGGCCCGCACAGGCCAGCAGCGGGAGGCAGGAGCTGGGCCCAGAGGGGCCGACGTTGAGGAAGGCAGCTTTGGGCCGGAAGGTGCCGTCGGGCTGGGCGGGAGCTGGGCCCGGAGAGACCACTGCGAGGCATGACCTGGGCCCAGAGGGGCCAGCGTGAGGCAGGAGCTGGGCTTGTGGAGGCTGCCAGGCGGCCGGCACGAGCGTGGCCGGGGAAGGCCGCCGGGAGGCGGGAGCTGGGCGTGGAAAGGACGCTGAGAGGCGAGGCGAGGCGAGGCAAGAGGCGGGCCCGGAGCGCTGGACCGGAGGAGGCTTCGGGCCTACGAAGGCCGCCGCCAGCTGGGCAGGAGCCGAGTCAAAGGAGGCTGTTTGGAGGCGGGAGCTGGGCCTCCGGGCGCAGCCGCGAGCAGAGAGCTCGGCCCGGAGAGGAGGCCGGGAGGCAGCCACTGGGCCGGGGGAGGCCGACCTGAGGAAGTTCTGGGCCTGGAGAGGCCGCCACGAGGGAAAAGCTGGGCCTCAAGAGGCCGCGGCGAGGCATGAGCCGGGCCTAGGGAGGCCATCGGGACGCAGGAGCCGGGCCCGCGGAGGCTGGCGGGAGGCAGGAGCCTGGCCTGGGGAGGCCGCGGCCAGGCACGAGATGCGCCTCTTCAAGAGGCCCTCGGCAGGCGGGAGCCGGGCCTGCGGGGGCTGCCGCGAGGCAGGCGGAAACGTGGCCCGGGGAGGCCCACGTGAGGCCACAGCTGGGCCGGGAGAGGCCGCCGTCAGGCAGGAGCCGGGTCTCTCCGGGCCGCCGGGAAGCCGAAGGTGGGCCTTGAAGGCCTGAACGCAGGGAAGCCTGGGGCCTACAGAGGCTGCCAGGAGCTGGGCAGGAGCTGGGCCGAACGTGGTCGTCGTCAGGCAGGAGTTGGGCCCCTGCACGTGGCCGCGAGGGAGAGCCGGGCCCGGAGAGGCCGACTGGAAACAGTTCTGGGCCTGGAGAGGAGGCCGAGGGGCAAGAGCCGTGTCTGGAGAGGCCGCCAACAGGCAGGAGCTGGGCCTGAGGCGGCCAGGCTGAGGCCGGAGCCGGGCCCTCAGGGGCCAATGTGGGACAGACCGCACCCCTAGGGGCCTACGCCAGGGAGGAGCTGGGCCTGCCCAGGCCGACTTCGGGAAGCTTCGGGCCCGCACAGGCCATCAGCGGGAGGCAGGAGCTGGGCCCAGAGGGGCCGACGTTGAGGAAGGCAGCTTTGGGCCGGAAGGTGCCGTCGGGCTGGGCGGGAGCTGGGCCCGGAGAGACCACTGCGAGGCATGAGCTGGGCCCAGAGGGGCCAGCGTGAGACAGGAGCTGGGCTTGTGGAGGCTGCCGGGCGGCCGGCACGAGCGTGGCCGGGGAAGGCCGCCGGGAGGCGGGAGCTGGGCGTGGAAAGGACGCTGAGAGGCGAGGCGAGGCGAGGCGAGGCAAGAGGCGGGCCCGGAGCGCTGGACCGGAGGAGGCTTCGGGCCTACGAAGGCCGCCGCCAGCTGGGCAGGAGCCGAGTCAAAGGAGGCTGTTTGGAGGCGGGAGCTGGGCCTGCGGGCGCAGCCGCGAGCAGAGAGCTGGGCCCGGAGAGGAGGCCGGGAGGCAGCCACTGGGCCGGGGGAGGCCGACCTGAGGAAGTTCTGGGCCTGGAGAGGCCGCCACGAGGGAAAAGCTGGGCCTCAAGAGGCCGCGGCGAGGCATGAGCCGGGCCTAGGGAGGCCATCGGGACGCAGGAGCCGGGCCCGCGGAGGCTGCCGGGAGGCAAGAGCCTGGCCTGGGGAGGCCGCGGCCAGGCACGAGATGCGCCTCTTCAAGAGGCCCTCGGCAGGCGGGAGCCGGGCCTGCCGGGGCTGCCGCGAGGCAGGCGGAAACGTGGCCCGGGGAGGCCCACGTGAGGCCACAGCTGGGCCGGGAGAGGCCGCCGTCAGGCAGGAGCCGGGTCTCTCCAGGCCGCCGGGAAGCCGAAGGTGGGCCTGGAAGGCCTGAACGCAGGGAAGCCTGGGGCCTACAGAGGCTGCCAGGATATGGGCAGGAGCTGGGCCGAACGTGGTCGTCGTCAGGCAGGAGTTGGGCCGCTGGACGCGGCCGCGAGGGAGAGCCGGGCCCGGAGAGGCCGACTGGAAACAGTTCTGGGCCTGGAGAGGAGGCCGAGGGGCAAGAGCCGGGTCTGGAGAGGTCGCCAACAGGCAGGAGCTGGGCCTGAGGCGGCCAGGCTGAGGCCGGAGCCGGGCCCGCAGGGGCCAGTGTGGGGCAGAGGCCGCGCCCCTAGGGGCCTACGCCAGGCAGGAGCTGGGCCTGGCCTGGCCGACTTCGGGACGCTTCGGGCCCGCACAGGCCATCAGCGGGAGGCAGGAGCTGGGCCCAGAGGGGCCGACGTTGAGGAAGGCAGCTTTGGGCCGGGAGGCGCCGTCGCGCTGGGCGGGAGCTGGGCCCAGAGAGGCCACCGCGAGGCATGAGCTGGGCCCAGAGGGGCCAGCGTGAGGCAGGAGCTGGGCTTGTGGAGGCGGCCGGGCGGCCGGCACGAGCGTGGCCGGGGAAGGCCGCCGGGAGGCGGGAGCTGGGCCTGGAAAGGCCGCTGCGAGGCGAGGCGAGGCGAGGCGAGGCGAGGCAAGAGGCGAGGCGAGGCAAGAGGCGGGCCCGGAGCGCTGGAACGGAGGAGGCTTCAGGCCTACGAAGGCCGCCGCCAGCTGGGCAGGTGCCGAGTCAAAGGAGGCTGTTTGGAGGCGGGAGCTGGGCCTGCGGGCGCAGCCGCGAGCAGAGAGCTGGGCCCGGAGAGGAGGCCGGGAGGCTGCCACTGGGCCGGGGGAGGCCGACCTGAGGAAGTTCTGGGCCTGGAGAGGCCGCCACGAGGGAAAAGCTGGGCCTCAAGAAGCCGCGGCAAGAGCCGGGCCTAGGGAGGCCATCGGGACGCAGGAGCCGGGCCCGCGGAGGCAGCCGGGAGGCAGGAGCCTGGCCTGGGTAGGCCGCGGGCAGGCACGAGATGCGCCTCTTCAAGAGGCCCTCGGCAGGTGGGAGCCGGGCCTGCCGGGTCTGTCGCGACGCAGGCGGAAACGTGACCCCGGGAGGCCCACGTGAGGCCACAGCTGGGCCGGGAGAGGCCGCCGTCAGGCAGCAGCCGGGTCTCTCCGGGCCGCCGGGAAGCCGAAGGTGGGCCTGGAAGGCCTGAACGCAGGGAAGCCTGGGGCCTACAGAGGCTGCCAGGAGATGGGCAGGAGCTGGGCCGAACGTGGTCGTCATCGTCAGGCAGGAGTTGGGCCCCTGGACGCGGCCGCGAGGAAGAGCCGGGCCCGGAGAGGCCGACTGGAAACAGTTCTGGGCCTGGAGAGGAGGCCGAGGGGCAAGAGCCGGGTTTGGAGAGGCCGCCAACAGGCAGGAGCCGGGCCTGAGGCGGCCAGGCTGAGGCCGGAGTCGGGCCCGCAGGGGCCAGTGTGGGGCAGAGGCCGCACCCCTAGGGGCCTACGCCAGGCAGGAGCTGGGCCTGGCCATGCCGAGTTCGGGACGCTTCGGGCCCGCACAGGCCATCAGCGGGAGGCAGGAGCTGGGCCCAGAGGGGCCGACGTTGAGGAAGTCAGCTTTGGGCCGGAAGGTGCCGTCGGGCTGGGCGGGAGCTGGGCCCGGAGAGACCACTGCGAGGCATGACCTGGGCCCAGAGGGGCCAGCGTGAGGCAGGAGCTGGGCTTGTGGAGGCTGCCGGGCGGCCGGCACGAGCGTGGCCGGGGAAGGCTGCCGGGCGGCCGGCATGAGCGTGGCCAGGGAAGGCCGCCGGGAGGAGGGAGCTGGGCCTGGAAAGGCCGCTGCGAGGCGAGGCGATGCGAGGCGAGGCGAGGCAAGAGGCGAGGCGAGGCAAGAGGCGGGCCCGGAGCGCAGGACCGGAGGAGGCTTCGGGCCTACGAAGGCCGCCGCCAGCTGGGCAGGTGCCGAATCAAAGGAGGCTGTTTGGAGGCGGGAGCTGGGCCTGCGGGCGCAGCCGCGAGCAGAGAGCTGGGCCCGGAGAGGAGGCCGGGAGGCAGCCACTGGGCCGGGGAAGGCCGACCTGAGGAAGTTCTGGGCCTGGAGAGGCCGCCACGAGGGAAAAGCTGGGCCTCAAGAGGCCGCGGCGAGGCATGAGCCGGGCCTAGGGAGGCCATCGGGACGCAGGAGCCGGGCCCGCGGAGGCTGCCGGGAGGCAGGAGCCTGGCCTGGGGAGGCCGCGGCCAGGCACGAGATGCGCCTCTTCAAGAGGCCCTCGGCAGGCGGGAGCCGGGCCTGCCGGGGCTGCCGCGAGGCAGGCGGAAACGTGGCCCGGGGAGGCCCACGTGAGGCCACAGCTGGGCCGGGAGAGGCCGCCGTCAGGCAGGAGCCGGGTCTCTCCGGGCCGCCGGGAAGCCGAAGGTGGGCCTGGAAGGCCTGAACGCAGGGAAGCTTGGGGCCTACAGAGGCTGCCAGGAGCTGGGCAGGAGCTGGGCCGAACGTGGTCGTCGTCGTCAGGCAGGAGTTGGGCCCCTGGACACGGCCGCGAGGGAGAGCCGGGCCCGGAGAGGCCGACTGGAAACAGTTCTGGGCCTGGAGAGGAGGCCGAGGGGCAAGAGCCGGGTCTGGAGAGGCCGCCAACAGGCAGGAGCTGGGCCAGAGGCGGCCAGGCTGAGGCCGGAGCCGGGCCCGCAGGGGCCAGTGTGGGGCAGAGGCCGCACCCCTAGTGGCCTACGCCAGGCAGGAGCTGG
Organism: Pongo pygmaeus; assembly: GCF_028885625.2. Taxonomy (NCBI): domain Eukaryota; kingdom Metazoa; phylum Chordata; class Mammalia; order Primates; family Hominidae; genus Pongo; species Pongo pygmaeus. The sequence goes on along the minus strand of NC_072379.2, from coordinate 21,335,751 downwards.
GCCTGGCCAGGCCGACTTCGGGACGCTTCGGGCCCGCACAGGCCATCAGCGAGAGGCAGGAGCTGGGCCCAGAGGGGCCAACGTTGAGGAAGGCAACTTTGGGCCGGAAGGTGCCGTCGGGCTGGGCGGGAGCTGGGCCCGGAGAGACCACCGCGAGTCATGAGCTGGGCCCAGAAGGGCCAGCGTGAGGCAGGAGCTGGGCTTGTGGAGGCTGCCGGGCGGCCGGCACGAGCGTGGCCGGGGAAGGCCGCCGGGAGGCGGGAGGTGGGCGTGGAAAGGACGCTGAGAGGCGAGGCGAGGCTAGGCGAGGCAAGAGGCGGGCCCGGAGCGCTGGACCGGAGGAGGCTTCGGGCCTACGAAGGCCGCCGCCAGCTGGGCAGGAGCCGAGTCAAAGGAGGCTGTTTGGAGGTGGGAGCTGGGCCACCGGGCGCAGCCGCGAGCAGAGAGCTGGGCCCGGAGAGGAGGCCGGGAGGCAGCCACTGGGCCGGGGGAGGCCGACCTGAGGAAGTTCTGGGCCTGGAGAGGCCGCCACGAGGGAAAAGCTGGGCCTCAAGAGGCCGCGGCGAGGCACGAGCCGGGCCAAGGGAGGCCATCGGGACGCAGGAGCAGGGCCCGCGGAGGCTGCCGGGAGGCAGGAGCCTGGCCTGGGGAGGCCGCAGCCAGGCACGAGATGCGCCTCTTCAAGAGGCCCTCGGCAGGCGGGAGCCGGGCCTGCCGGGGCTGCCGCGAGGCAGGCGGAAACGTGGCCCGGGGAGGCCCACGTGAGGCCACAGCTGGGCCGGGAGAGGCCGCCGTCAGGCAGGAGCCGGGTCTCTCCGGGCCGCCGGGAAGCCGAAGGTGGGCCTGGAAGGCCTGAACGCAGGGAAGCCTGGGGCCTACAGAGGCTGCCAGGAGCTGGGCAGGAGCTGGGCCGAACGTGGTCGTCGTCAGGCAGGAGTTGGGCCCCTGGACGCGGCCGCGAGGGAGAGCCGGGCCCGGAGAGGCCGACTGGAAACAGTTCTGGGCCTGGAGAGGAGGCCGAGGGGCAAGAGCCGGGTCTGGAGAGGCCGCCAACAGGCAGGAGCTGGGCCTGAGGCGGCCAGGCTGAGGCCGGAGCCGGGCCCGCAGGGGCCAGTGTGGGGCAGAGGCCGCACCGCTAGGGGCCTACGCCAGGCAGGAGCTGGGCCTGGCCAGGCCGACTTCGGGACGCTTCGGGCCCGCACAGGCCATCAGCGGGAGGCAGGAGCTGGGCCCAGAGGGGCCGACGTTGAGGAAGGCAACTTTGGGCCGGAAGGTGCCGTTGGGCTGGGCGGGAGCTGGGCCCGGAGAGACCACCGCGAGGCATGAGCTGGGCCCAGAGGGGCCAGCGTAAGGCAGGAGCTGGGCTTGTGGAGGCTGCCGGGCGGCCGGCACGAGCGTGGCCGTGGATGGCTGCCGGGAGGCGGGAGCTGGGCCTGGAAAGGCCGCTGCGAGGTGAGGCGAGGCGAGGCGAGGCAAGAGGCGGGCCCGGAGTGCTGGACCGGAGGAGGCTTCGGGCGTACGAAGGCCGCCGCCAGCTGGGCAGGAGCCGAGTCAAAGGAGGCTGTTTGGAGGCGGGAGCTGGGCCTGCGGGCGCAGCCGCGAGCAGAGAGCTGGGCCCGGAGAGGAGGCCGGGAGGCAGCCACTGGGCCGGGGGAGGCCGACCTGAGGAAGTTCTGGGCCTGGAGAGGCCGCCATGAGGGAAAAGCTGGGCCTCAAGAGGCCACGGCGAGGCACGAGCTGGGCCTAGGGAGGCCATCGGGACGCAGCAGCCGTGACCGCGGAGGCTGCCGGGAAGCAGGAGCCTGGCCTGGGGAGGCTGCGGCCAGGCACGAGATGCGCCTCTTCAAGAGGCCCTCGGCAGGCGGGAGCCGGGCCTGCCGGGGCTGCCGCGAGGCAGGCGGAAACGTGGCCCGGGGAGGCCCACGTGAGGCCACAGCTGGGCGGGGAGAGGCCGCCGTCAGGCAGGAGCCGGGTCTCTCCGGGCCGCCGGGAAGCCGAAGGTGGGCCTGGAAGGCCTGAACGCAGGGAAGCCTGGGGCCTACAGAGGCTGCCAGGAGCTGGGCAGGAACTGGGCCGAACGTTGTCGTCGTCGTCAGGCAGGAGTTGGGCCCCTGGACGCGGCCCCTGGACGCGGCCGCGAGGGAGAGCCGGGCCCGGAGAGGCCGACTGGATTCAGTTCTGAGCCTGGAGAGGAGGCCGAGGGGCAAGAGCCGGGTCTGGAGAGGCCGCCAACAGGCAGGAGCTGGGCCTGAGGTGGCCAGGCTGAGGCCGGAGCCGGGCCCGCAGGGGCCAGTGTGGGGCAGAGGCCGCGCCCCTAGGGAACTACGCCAGGCAGGAGCTGGGCCTGGCCAGGCCGACTTTGGGACGCTTCGGGCCCGCACAGGCCATCAGCGGGAGGCAGGAGCTGGGTCCAGAGGGGCCGATGTTGAGGAAGGCAGCTTTGGGCTGGGAGGCGCCGTCGGGCTGGGCGGGAGCTGGGCCCGGAGAGGCCACCGCGAGGCATGAGCTGGGCCCAGAGGGGCCAGCGTGAGGCAGGAGCTGGGCTTGTGGAGGCCGCCGGGCGGCCGGCACGAGCGTGGCCGTGGAAGGCCGCTGGGAGGCGGGAGCTGGGCCTGGAAAGGCCGCTGCGAGGCGAGGCGAGGCGAGGCGAGGCAAGAGGAGAGGCGAGGCAAGAGGCGGGCCTGGAGCACTGGACCGGAGGAGGCTTCGGGCCTACGAAGGCCGCCGCCAGCTGGGCAGGAGCCGAGTCAAAGGAGGCTGTTTGGAGGCGGGAGCTGGGCCTGCGGGCGCAGCCGCGAGCAGAGAGCTGGGCCCGGAGAGGAGGCCGGGAGGCAGCCACTGGGCCGGGGGAGGCCGACCTGAGGAAGTTCTGGGCCTGGAGAGGCCGCCACGAGGGAAAAGCTGGGCCTCAAGAGGCCGCGGCAAGAGCCGGGCCTAGGGAGGCCATCGGGACAAAGGAGCCGGGCCCGCGGATGCTGCCGGGAGGCAGGAGCCTGGCCTGGGGAGGCCGCGGCCAGGCACGAGATGCGCCTCTTCAAGAGGCCCTCGGCAGGCGGGAGTCGGGCCTGCCCGGGCTGCCGCGAGGCAGGCGGAAACGTGGCCCGGGGAGGCCCACGTGAGGCCACAGCTGGGCCGGGAGAGGCCGCCGTCAGGCAGGAGCCGGGTCTCTCCGGGCCGCCGGGAAGCCGAAGGTGGGCCTGGAAGGCCTGAACGCAGGGAAGCCTGAGGCCTACAGAGGCTGCAAGGAGCTGGGCAGGAGCTGGGCCGAACGTGGTCGTCGTCGTCAGGCAGCAGTTGGGCCCCTGGACGCGGCCGCGAGGGAGAGCCGGGCCCGGAGAGGCCGACTGGAAACAGTTCTGGGCCTGGAGAGGAGGCCGAGGGGCAAGAGCCGGGTCTGGAGAGGCCGCCAACAGGCAGGAGCTGGGCCTGAGGCGGCCAGGCTGAGGCCGGAGCCGGGCCCGCAGGGGCCAGTGTGGGGCAGAGGCCGCACCCCTAGGGGCCTACGCCAGGCAGGAGCTGGGCCTGGCCAGGCCGACTTCGGGACGCTTCGGGCCCGCACAGGCCATCAGCGGGAGGCAGGAGCTGGGCCCAGAGGGGCCGACGTTGAGGAAGGCAACTTTGGGCCGGAAGGTGCCGTCGGGCTGGGCGGGAGCTGGGCCCGGAGAGACCACCGCGAGGCATGAGCTGGGCCCAGAGGGGCCAGCGTGAGGCAGGAGCTGGGCTTGTGGAGGCTGCCGGGCGGCCGGCACGAGCGTGGCCGGTGAAGGCCGCCGGGAGGCGGGAGCTGGGCGTGGAAAGGACGCTGAGAGGCGAGGCGAGGCGAGGCGAGGCAAGAGGCGGGCCCGGAGCGCTGGACCGGAGGAGGCTTCGGGCCTACGAAGGCCGCCGCCAGCTGGGCAGGAGCCGAGTCAAAGGAGGCTGTTTGGAGGCGGGAGCTGGGCCTCCGGGCGCAGCCGCGAGCAGAGAGCTGGGCCCGGAGAGGAGGCCGGGAGGCAGCCACTGGGCCGGTGGAGGCCAACCTGAGGAAGTTCTGGGCCTGGAGAGGCCGCCACGAGGGAAAAGCTGGGCCTCAAGAGGCCGCGGCGAGGCATGAGCCGGGCCTAGGGAGGCCATCGGGACGCAGGAGCAGGGCCCGCGGAGGCTGCCGGGAGGCAGGAGCCTGGCATGGGGAGGCCGCGGCCAGGCACGAGATGCGCCTCTTCAAGAGGCCCTCGGCAGGCGGGAGCCGGGCCTGCCGGGGCTGCCGCGAGGCAGGCGGAAACGTGGCCCGGGGAGGCCCACGTGAGGCCACAGCTGGGCCGGGGGAGGCCGCCGTCAGGCAGGAGCCGGGTCTCTCCGGGCCGCCGGGAAGCCGAAGGTGGGCCTGGAAGGCCTGAACGCAGGGAAGCCTGGGGCCTACAGAGGCTGCCAAGAGCTGGGCAGGAGCTGGGCCGAACGTGGTCTTCGTCGTCAGGCTGGAGTTGGGCCCCTGGACGCGGCCGCGAGGGAGAGCCGGGCCCGGAGAGGCCGACTGGAAATAGTTCTGGGCCTGGAGAGGAGGCCGAGGGGCAAGAGCCGGGTCTGGAGAGGCCGCCAAGAGGCAGGAGCTGGGCCTGAGGCGGCCACGCTGAGGCCGGAGCCGGTCCCGCAGGGGCCAGTGTGGGCAGAGGCCGCACCCCTAGGGGCCTACGCCAGGCAGGAGCTGGGCCTGGCCAGACCGACTTCGGGACGCTTCGGGCCCGCACAGGCCATCAGCGGGAGGGAGGAGCTGGGCCCAGAGGGGCCGACGTTGAGGAAGGCAACTTTGGGCCGGAAGGTGCTGTCGGGCTGGGCGGGAGCTGGGCCCGGAGAGACCACCGTGAGGCATGAGCTGGGCCCAGAGGGGCCAGCGTGAGGCAGGAGCTGGGCTTGTGGAGGCTGCCGGGCGGCCGGCACGAGCGTGGCCGGGGAAGGCCGCCGGGAGGCGGGAGCTGGGCATGGAAAGGACGCTGAGAGGCGAGGCGAGGCAAGAGGCGGGCCCGGAGCGCTGGACCGGAGGAGGCTTCGGGCCTACGAAGGCCGCCGCCAGCTGGGCAGGAGCCGAGTCAAAGGAGGCTGTTTGGAGGCGGGAGCTGGGCCTGGGGGCGCAGCCGCGAGCAGAGAGCTGGGCCCGGAGAGGAGGCCGGGAGGCAGCCACTGGGCCGGGGGAGGCCGACCTGAGGAAGTTCTGGGCCTGGAGAGGCCGCCACGAGGGAAAAGCTGGGCCTCAAGAGGCCGCGGCGAGGCATGAGCCGGGCCTAGGGAGGCCATCGGGACGCAGGAGCCGGGCCCGCGGAGGCTGGCGGGAGGCAGGAGCCTGGCCTGGGGAGGCCACGGCCAGGCACGAGATGCGCCTCTTCAAGAGGCCCTCGGCAGGCGGGAGCCGGGCCTGCCGGGGCTGCCGCGAGGCAGGTGGAAACGTGGCCCCGGGAGGCCCACGTGAGGCCACAGCTGGGCCGGGAGAGGCCGCCGTCAGGCAGGAGCCGGGTCTCTCCGGGCCGCCGGGAAGCCGAAGGTGGGCCTTGAAGGCCTGAACGCAGGGAAGCCTGGGGCCTACAGAGGCTGCCAGGAGCTGGGCAGGAGCTGGGCCGAACGTGGTCGTCATCAGGCAGGAGTTGGGCCCCTGCACGCGGCCGCGAGGGAGAGCCGGGCCCGGAGAGGCCGACTGGAAACAGTTCTGGGCCTGGAGAGGAGGCCGAGGGGCAAGAGACGGGTCTGGAGAGGCCGCCAACAGGCAGGAGCTGGGCCTGAGGCGGCTAGGCTGAGGCCGGAGCCGGGCCCGCAGGGGCCAATGTGGGACAGACCGCACCCCTAGGGGCCTACGCCAGGCAGGAGCTGGGCCTGCGCAGGCCGACTTCGGGACGCTTCGGGCCCGCACAGGCCATCAGCGGGAGGCAGGAGCTGGGCCCAGAGGGGCCGACGTTGAGGAAGGCAGCTTTGGGCCGGAAGGTGCCGTCGGGCTGGGCGGGAGCTGGGCCCGGAGAGACCACCGCTAGGCATGACCTGGGCCCAGAGGGGCCAGCGTGAGGCAGGAGCTGGGCTTGTGGAGGCTGCCGGGCGGCCGGCACGAGCGTGGCCGGGGAAGGCCGCCGGGAGGCGGGAGCTGGGCGTGAAAAGGACGCTGAGAGGCGAGGCGAGGCGAGGCAAGAGGCGGGCCCGGAGCGCTGGACCGGAGGAGGCTTCGGGCCTACGAAGGCCGCCGCCAGCTGGGCAGGAGCCGAGTCAAAGGAGGCTGTTTGGAGGCGGGAGCTGGGCCTGCGGGCGCAGCCGCAAGCAGAGAGCTGGGCCCGGAGAGGCCGGGAGGCAGCCACTGGGCGGGGGGAGGCCGACCTGAGGAAGTTCTGGGCCTGGAGAGGCCGCCACGAGGGAAAAGCTGGGCCTCAAGAGGCCGCGGCGAGGCACGAGCCGGGCTAAGGGAGGCCATCGGGACGCAGGAGCCGGGACCGCGGAGGCTGCCGGGAGGCAGGAGCCTGGCCTGGGGAGGCCGCGGCCAGGCACGAGATGCGCCTCTTCAAGAGGCCCTCGGCAGGCGGGAGCCGGGCTTGCCGGGGCTGCCGCGAGGCAGGCGGAAACGTGCCCCGGGGAGGCCCACGTGAGGCCACAGCTGGGCCGGGAGAGGCCGCCGTCAGGCAGGAGCCGGGTCTCTCCGGGCCGCCGGGAAGCCGAAGGTGGGCCTGGAAGGCCTGAACGCAGGGAAGCCTGGGGCCTACAGAGGCTGTCAGGAGCTGGGCAGGAGCTGGGCCGAACGTGGTCGTCGTCAGGCAGGAGTTGGGCCCCTGGACGCGGCCGCGAGGGAGAGCCGGGCCCGGAGAGGCCGACTGGAAACAGTTCTGGGCCTGGAGAGGAGGCCGAGGGGCAAGAGCCGGGTTTAGAGAGGCCGCCAACAGGCAGGAGCCGGGCCTGAGGCGGCCAGGCTGAGGCCGGAGCCGGGCCCGCAGGGGCCAGTGTGGGGCAGAGGCCGCACCCCTAGGGGCCTACGCCAGGCAGGAGCTGGGCCTGGCCAGGCCGAGTTCGGGACGCTTCGGGCCCGCACAGGCCATCAGCGGGAGGCAGGAGCTGGGCCCAGAGGGGCCGACGTTGAGGAAGGCAGCTTTGGGCCGGAAGGTGCCGTCGGGCTGGGCGGGAGCTGGGCCCGGAGAGACCACCGCGAGGCATGAGCTGGGCCCAGAGGGGCCAGCGTGAGGCAGGAGCTGGGCTTGTGGAGGCTGCCGGGCGGCCGGCACGAGCGTGGCCGGGGAAGGCCGCCGGGAGGCGGGAGCTGGGCGTGGAAAGGACGCTGAGAGGCGAGGCGAGGCGAGGCAAGAGGCGGGCCCGGAGCGCTGGACCGGAGGAGGCTTCGGGCCTACGAAGGCCGCCGCCAGCTGGGCAGGTGCCGAGTCAAAGGAGGCTGTTTGGAGGCGGGAGCTGGGCCTGCGGGCGCAGCCGCGAGCAGAGAGCTGGGCCCGGAGAGGAGGCCGGGAGGCAGCCACTGGGCCGGGGGAGGCCGACCTGAGGAAGTTCTGGGCCTGGAGAGGCCGCCACGAGGGAAAAGCTGGGCCTCAAGAGGCCGCGGCGAGGCATGAGCCGGGCCTAGGGAGGCCATCGGGACGCAGGAGCCGGGACCGCGGAGGCTGCCGGGAGGCAGGAGCCTGGCCTGGGGAGGCCGCGGCCAGGCAAGAGATGCGCCTCTTCAAGAGGCCCTCGGCAGGCGGGAGCCGGGCTTGCCGGGGCTGCCGCGAGGCAGGCGGAAACGTGGCCCGGGGAGGCCCACGTGAGGCCACAGCTGGGCCGGGAGAGGCCGCCGTCAGGCAGGAGCCGGGTCTCTCCGGGCCGCCGGGAAGCCGAAGGTGGGCCTGGAAGGCCTGAACGCAGGGAAGCCTGGGGCCTACAGAGGCTGCCAGGAGCTGGGCAGGACCTGGGCCGAACGTTGTCGTCGTCGTCAGGCAGGAGTTGGGCCCCTGGACGCGGCCCCTGGACGCGGCCGCGAGGGAGAGCCGGGCCCAGAGAGGCCGACTGGATTCAGTTCTGGGCCTGGAGAGGAGGCCGAGGGGCAAGAGCCGGGTCTGGAGAGGCCGCCAACAGGCAGGAGCTGGGCCTGAGGTGGCCAGGCTGAGGCCGGAGCCGGGCCCGCAGGGGCCAGTGTGGGGCAGAGGCCGCGCCCCTAGGGAACTACGCCAGGCAGGAGCTGGGCCTGGCCAGGCCGACTTTGGGACGCTTCGGGCCCGCACAGGCCATCAGCGGGAGGCAGGAGCTGGGCCCAGAGGGGCCGACGTTGAGGAAGGCAGCTTTGGGCCGGGAGGCGCCGTCGGGCTGGGCGGGAGCTGGGCCCGGAGAGGCCACCGCGAGGCATGAGCTGGGCCCAGAGGTGCCAGCGGGAGGCAGGAGCTGGGCTTGTGGAGGCCGCCGGGCGGCCGGCACGAGCGTGGCCGGGGAAGGCCGCTGGGAGGCGGGAGCTGGGCCTGGAAAGGCCGCTGCGAGGCGAGGCGAGGCGAGGCGAGGCAAGAGGATAGGCGAGGCAAGAGGCGGGCCTGGAGCACTGGACCGGAGGAGGCTTCGGGCCTACTAAGGCCGCCGCCAGCTGGGCAGGTGCTGAGTCAAAGGAGGCTGTTTGGAGGCGGGAGCTGGGCCTGCGGGCGCAGCCGCGAGCAGAGAGCTGGGCCCGGAGAGGAGGCCGGGAGGCAGCCCCTGGGCCGGGGGAGGCCGACCTGAGGAATTTCTGGGCCTGGAGAGGCCGCCACGAGGGAAAAGCTGGGCCTCAAGAGGCCGCGGCAAGAGCCGGGCCTAGGGAGGCCATCGGGACGCAGGAGCCGGGCCCGCGGAAGCTGCCAGGAGGCAGGAGCCTGGCCTGGGGAGGCCGCGGCCAGGCACGAGATGCGCCTCTTCAAGAGGCCCTCGGCAGGCGGGAGCCGGGCGTGCCGGGGCTGCCGCGAGGCAGGCGGAAACGTGGCCCGGGGAGGCCCACGTGAGGCCACAGCTGGGCCGGGAGAGGCCGCCATCAGGCAGGAGCCGGGTCTCTCCGGGCCGCCGGGAAGCCGAAGGTGGGCCTGGAAGGCCTGAACGCAGGGAAGCCTGGGGCCTACGGAGGCTGCCAGGATCTGGGCAGGAGCTGGGCCGAACGTGGTCGTCTTCAGGCAGGAGTTGGGCCGCTGGACGCGGCCGCGAGGGAGAGCCGGGCCCGGAGAGGCCGACTGGAAACAGTTCTGGGCCTGGAGAGGAGGCCGAGGGGCAAGAGCCGGGTCTGGAGAGGTCGCCAACAGGCAGGAGCTGGGCCTGAGGCGGCCAGGCTGAGGCCGGAGCCGGGCCCGCAGGGGCCAGTGTGGGGCAGAGGCCGCGCCCCTAGGGGCCTACGCCAGGCAGGAGCTGGGCCTGGCCTGGCCGACTTCGGGACGCTTCGGGCCCGCACAGGCCATCAGCGGGAGGCAGGAGCTGGGCCCAGAGGGGCCGACGTTGAGGAAGGCAGCTTTGGGCCGGGAGGCGCCGTCGGGCTGGGCGGGAGCTGGGCCCGGAGAGGCCACCGCGAGGCATGAGCTGGGCCCAGAGGGGCCAGCGTGAGGCAGGAGCTGGGCTTGTGGAGGCGGCCGGGCGGCCGGCACGAGCGTGGCCGGGGAAGGCCGCCGGGAGGCGGGAGCTGGGCCTGGAAAGGCCGCTGCGAGGCGAGGCGAGGCGAGGCGAGGCGAGGCAAGAGGCGAGGCGAGGCAAGAGGCGGGCCCGGAGCGCTGGAACGGAGGAGGCTTCAGGCCTACGAAGGCCGCCGCCAGCTGGGCAGGTGCCGAGTCAAAGGAGGCTGTTTGGAGGCTGGAGCTGGGCCTGCGGGCGCAGCCGCGAGCAGAGAGCTGGGCCCGGAGAGGAGGCCGGGAGGCAGCCACTGGGCCGGGGGAGGCCGACCTGAGGAAGTTCTGGGCCTGGAGAGGCCGCCACGAGGGAAAAGCTGGGCCTCAAGAAGCCGCGGCAAGAGCCGGGCCTAGGGAGGCCATCGGGACGCAGGAGCCGGGCCCGCGGAGGCAGCCGGGAGGCAGGAGCCTCGCCTGGGTAGGCCGCGGGCAGGCACGAGATGCGCCTCTTCAAGAGGCCCTCGGCAGGTGGGAGCCGGGCCTGCCGGGTCTGTCGCGACGCAGGCGGAAACGTGACCCCGGGAGGCACACGTGAGGCCACAGCTGGGCCGGGAGAGGCCGCCGTCAGGCAGCAGCCGGGTCTCTCCGGGCCGCCGGGAAGCCGAAGGTGGGCCTGGAATGCCTGAACGCAGGGAAGCCTGGGGCCTACAGAGGCTGCCAGGAGATGGGCAGGAGCTGGGCCGAACGTGGTCGTCATCGTCAGGCAGGAGTTGGGCCCCTGGACGCGGCCGCGAGGAAGAGCCGGGCCCGGAGAGGCCGACTGGAAACAGTTCTGGGCCTGGAGAGGAGGCCGAGGGGCAAGAGCCGGGTTTGGAGAGGCCGCCAACAGGCAGGAGCCGGGCCTGAGGCGGCCAGGCTGAGGCCGGAGCCGGGCCCGCAGGGGCCAGTGTGGGGCAGAGGCCGCACCCCTAGGGGCCTACGCCAGGCAGGAGCTGGGCCTGGCCATGCCGAGTTCGGGACGCTTCGGGCCCGCACAGGCCATCAGCGGGAGGCAGGAGCTGGGCCCAGAGGGGCCGACGTTGAGGAAGGCAGCTTTGGGCCGGAAGGTGCCGTCGGGCTGGGCGGGAGCTGGGCCCGGAGAGACCACTGCGAGGCATGACCTGGGCCCAGAGGGGCCAGCGTGAGGCAGGAGCTGGGCTTGTGGAGGCTGCCGGGCGGCCGGCACGAGCGTGGCCGGGGAAGGCCGCCGGGAGGCGGGAGCTGGGCGTGGAAAGGACGCTGAGAGGCGAGGCGAGGCGAGGCAAGAGGCGGGCCCGGAGCGCTGGACCGGAGGAGGCTTCGGGCCTACGAAGGCCGCCGCCAGCTGGGCAGGAGCCGAGTCAAAGGAGGCTGTTTGGAGGCGGGAGCTGGGCCTCCGGGCGCAGCCGCGAGCAGAGAGCTCGGCCCGGAGAGGAGGCCGGGAGGCAGCCACTGGGCCGGGGGTGGCCGACCTGAGGAAGTTCTGGGCCTGGAGAGGCCGCCACGAGGGAAAAGCTGGGCCTCAAGAGGCCGTGGCGAGGCATGAGCCGGGCCTAGGGAGGCCATCGGGACGCAGGAGCCGGGCCCGCGGAGGCTGGCGGGAGGCAGGAGCCTGGCCTGGGGAGGCCGCGGCCAGGCACGAGATGCGCCTCTTCAAGAGGCCCTCGGCAGGCGGGAGCCGGGCCTGCCGGGGCTGCCGCGAGGCAGGCGGAAACGTGGCCCGGGGAGGCCCACGTGAGGCCACAGCTGGGCCGGGGGAGGCCGCCGTCAGGCAGGAGCCGGGTCTCTCCGGGCCGCCGGGAAGCCGAAGGTGGGCCTGGAAGGCCTGAACGCAGGGAAGCCTGGGGCCTACAGAGGCTGCCAAGAGCTGGGCAGGAGCTGGGCCGAACGTGGTCTTCGTCGTCAGGCTGGAGTTGGGCCCCTGGACGCGGCCGCGAGGGAGAGCCGGGCCCGGAGAGGCCGACTGGAAATAGTTCTGGGCCTGGAGAGGAGGCCGAGGGGCAAGAGCCGGGTCTGGAGAGGCCGCCAAGAGGCAGGAGCTGGGCCTCAGGCGGCCACGCTGAGGCCGGAGCCGGTCCCGCAGGGGCCAGTGTGGGCAGAGGCCGCACCCCTAGGGGCCTACGCCAGGCAGGAGCTGGGCCTGGCCAGACCGACTTCGGGACGCTTCGGGCCCGCACAGGCCATCAGCGGGAGGGAGGAGCTGGGCCCAGAGGGGCCGACGTTGAGGAAGGCAACTTTGGGCCAGAAGGTGCTGTCGGGCTGGGCGGGAGCTGGGCCCGGAGAGACCACCGTGAGGCATGAGCTGGGCCCAGAGGGGCCAGCGTGAGGCAGGAGCTGGGCTTGTGGAGGCTGCCGGGCGGCCGGCACGAGCGTGGCCGGGGAAGGCCGCCGGGAGGCGGGAGCTGGGCATGGAAAGGACGCTGAGAGGCGAGGCGAGGCAAGAGGCGGGCCCGGAGCGCTGGACCGGAGGAGGCTTCGGGCCTACGAAGGCCGCCGCCAGCTGGGCAGGAGCCGAGTCAAAGGAGGCTGTTTGGAGGCGGGAGCTGGGCCTGGGGGCGCAGCCGCGAGCAGAGAGCTGGGCCCGGAGAGGAGGCCGGGAGGCAGCCACTGGGCCGGGGGAGGCCGACCTGAGGAAGTTCTGGGCCTGGAGAGGCCGCCACGAGGGAAAAGCTGGGCCTCAAGAGGCCGCGGCGAGGCATGAGCCGGGCCTAGGGAGGCCATCGGGACGCAGGAGCCGGGCCCGCGGAGGCTGGCGGGAGGCAGGAGCCTGGCCTGGGGAGGCCACGGCCAGGCACGAGATGCGCCTCTTCAAGAGGCCCTCGGCAGGCGGGAGCCGGGCCTGCCGGGGCTGCCGCGAGGCAGGTGGAAACGTGGCCCGGGGAGGCCCACGTGAGGCCACAGCTGGGCCGGGAGAGGCCGCCGTCAGGCAGGAGCCGGGTCTCTCCGGGCCGCCGGGAAGCCGAAGGTGGGCCTTGAAGGCCTGAACGCAGGGAAGCCTGGGGCCTACAGAGGCTGCCAGGAGCTGGGCAGGAGCTGGGCCGAACGTGGTCGTCATCAGGCAGGAGTTGGGCCCCTGCACGCGGCCGCGAGGGAGAGCCGGGCCCGGAGAGGCCGACTGGAAACAGTTCTGGGCCTGGAGAGGAGGCCGAGGGGCAAGAGACGGGTCTGGAGAGGCCGCCAACAGGCAGGAGCTGGGCCTGAGGCGGCTAGGCTGAGGCCGGAGCCGGGCCCGCAGGGGCCAATGTGGGACAGACCGCACCCCTAGGGGCCTACGCCAGGCAGGAGCTGGGCCTGCGCAGGCCGACTTCGGGACGCTTCGGGCCCGCACAGGCCATCAGCGGGAGGCAGGAGCTGGGCCCAGAGGGGCCGACGTTGAGAAAGGCAGCTTTGGGCCGGAAGGTGCCGTCGGGCTGGGCGGGAGCTGGGCCCGGAGAGACCACTGCGAGGCATGAGCTGGGCCCAGAGGGGCCAGCGTGAGACAGGAGCTGGGCTTGTGGAGGCTGCCGGGCGGCCGGCACGAGCGTGGCCGGGGAAGGCCGCCGGGAGGCGGGAGCTGGGCGTGGAAAGGACGCTGAGAGGCGAGGCGAGGCGAGGCGAGGCAAGAGGCGGGCCCGGAGCGCTGGACCGGAGGAGGCTTCGGGCCTACGAAGGCCGCCGCCAGCTGGGCAGGAGCCGAGTCAAAGGAGGCTGTTTGGAGGCGGGAGCTGGGCCTGCGGGCGCAGCCGCGAGCAGAGAGCTGGGCCCGGAGAGGAGGCCGGGAGGCAGCCACTGGGCCGGGGGAGGCCGACCTGAGGAAGTTCTGGGCCTGGAGAGGCCGCCACGAGGGAAAAGCTGGGCCTCAAGAGGCCGCGGCGAGGCATGAGCCGGGCCTAGGGAGGCCATCGGGACGCAGGAGCCGGGCCCGCGGAGGCTGCCGGGAGGCAAGAGCCTGGCCTGGGGAGGCCGCGGCCAGGCACGAGATGCGCCTCTTCAAGAGGCCCTCGGCAGGCGGGAGCCGGGCCTGCCGGGGCTGCCGCGAGGCAGGCGGAAACGTGGCCCGGGGAGGCCCACGTGAGGCCACAGCTGGGCCGGGAGAGGCCGCCGTCAGGCAGGATCCGGGTCTCTCCAGGCCGCCGGGAAGCCGAAGGTGGGCCTGGAAGGCCTGAACGCAGGGAAGCCTGGGGCCTACAGAGGCTGCCAGGATATGGGCAGGAGCTGGGCCGAACGTGGTCGTCGTCAGGCAGGAGTTGGGCCGCTGGACGCGGCCGCGAGGGAGAGCCGGGCCCGGAGAGGCCGACTGGAAACAGTTCTGGGCCTGGAGAGGAGGCCGAGGGGCAAGAGCCGGGTCTGGAGAGGTCGCCAACAGGCAGGAGCTGGGCCTGAGGCGGCCAGGCTGAGGCCGGAGCCGGGCCCGCAGGGGCCAGTGTGGGGCAGAGGCCGCGCCCCTAGGGGCCTACGCCAGGCAGGAGCTGGGCCTGGCCTGGCCGACTTCGGGACGCTTCGGGCCCGCACAGGCCATCAGCGGGAGGCAGGAGCTGGGCCCAGAGGGGCCGACGTTGAGGAAGGCAGCTTTGGGCCGGGAGGCGCCGTCGCGCTGGGCGGGAGCTGGGCCCAGAGAGGCCACCGCGAGGCATGAGCTGGGCCCAGAGGGGCCAGCGTGAGGCAGGAGCTGGGCTTGTGGAGGCGGCCGGGCGGCCGGCACGAGCGTGGCCGGGGAAGGCCGCCGGGAGGCGGGAGCTGGGCCTGGAAAGGCCGCTGCGAGGCGAGGCGAGGCGAGGCGAGGCGAGGCAAGAGGCGAGGCGAGGCAAGAGGCGGGCCCGGAGCGCTGGAACGGAGGAGGCTTCAGGCCTACGAAGGCCGCCGCCAGCTGGGCAGGTGCCGAGTCAAAGGAGGCTGTTTGGAGGCGGGAGCTGGGCCTGCGGGCGCAGCCGCGAGCAGAGAGCTGGGCCCGGAGAGGAGGCCGGGAGGCTGCCACTGGGCCGGGGGAGGCCGACCTGAGGAAGTTCTGGGCCTGGAGAGGCCGCCACGAGGGAAAAGCTGGGCCTCAAGAAGCCGCGGCAAGAGCCGGGCCTAGGGAGGCCATCGGGACGCAGGAGCCGGGCCCGCGGAGGCAGCCGGGAGGCAGGAGCCTGGCCTGGGTAGGCCGCGGGCAGGCACGAGATGCGCCTCTTCAAGAGGCCCTCGGCAGGTGGGAGCCGGGCCTGCCGGGTCTGTCGCGACGCAGGCGGAAACGTGACCCCGGGAGGCCCACGTGAGGCCACAGCTGGGCCGGGAGAGGCCGCCGTCAGGCAGCAGCCGGGTCTCTCCGGGCCGCCGGGAAGCCGAAGGTGGGCCTGGAAGGCCTGAACTCAGGGAAGCCTGGGGCCTACAGAGGCTGCCAGGAGATGGGCAGGAGCTGGGCCGAACGTGGTCGTCATCGTCAGGCAGGAGTTGGGCCCCTGGACGCGGCCGCGAGGAAGAGCCGGGCCCGGAGAGGCCGACTGGAAACAGTTCTGGGCCTGGAGAGGAGGCCGAGGGGCAAGAGCCGGGTTTGGAGAGGCCGCCAACAGGCAGGAGCCGGGCCTGAGGCGGCCAGGCTGAGGCCGGAGTCGGGCCCGCAGGGGCCAGTGTGGGGCAGAGGCCGCACCCCTAGGGGCCTACGCCAGGCAGGAGCTGGGCCTGGCCATGCCGAGTTCGGGACGCTTCGGGCCCGCACAGGCCATCAGCGGGAGGCAGGAGCTGGGCCCAGAGGGGCCGACGTTGAGGAAGTCAGCTTTGGGCCGGAAGGTGCCGTCGGGCTGGGCGGGAGCTGGGCCCGGAGAGACCACTGCGAGGCATGACCTGGGCCCAGAGGGGCCAGCGTGAGGCAGGAGCTGGGCTTGTGGAGGCTGCCGGGCGGCCGGCACGAGCGTGGCCGGGGAAGGCTGCCGGGCGGCCGGCATGAGCGTGGCCAGGGAAGGCCGCCGGGAGGAGGGAGCTGGGCCTGGAAAGGCCGCTGCGAGGCGAGGCGATGCGAGGCGAGGCGAGGCAAGAGGCGAGGCGAGGCAAGAGGCGGGCCCGGAGCGCAGGACCGGAGGAGGCTTCGGGCCTACGAAGGCCGCCGCCAGCTGGGCAGGTGCCGAGTCAAAGGAGGCTGTTTGGAGGCGGGAGCTGGGCCTGCGGGCGCAGCCGCGAGCAGAGAGCTGGGCCCGGAGAGGAGGCCGGGAGGCAGCCACTGGGCCGGGGAAGGCCGACCTGAGGAAGTTCTGGGCCTGGAGAGGCCGCCACGAGGGAAAAGCTGGGCCTCAAGAGGCCGCGGCAAGGCATGAGCCGGGCCTAGGGAGGCCATCGGGACGCACGAGCCGGGCCCGCGGAGGCTGCCGAGAGGCAGGAGCCTGGCCTGGGGAGGCCGCGGCCAGGCACGAGATGCGCCTCTTCAAGAGGCCCTCGGCAGGCGGGAGCCGGGCCTGCCGGGGCTGCCGCGAGGCAGGCGGAAACGTGGCCCGGGGAGGCCCACGTGAGGCCACAGCTGGGCCGGGAGAGGCCGCCGTCAGGCAGGAGCCGGGTCTCTCCGGGCCGCCGGGAAGCCGAAGGTGGGCCTGGAAGGCCTGAACGCAGGGAAGCCTGGGGCCTACAGAGGCTGCCAGGAGCTGGGCAGGAGCTGGGCCGAACGTGGTCGTCGTCGTCAGGCAGGAGTTGGGCCCCTGGACACGGCCGCGAGGGAGAGCCGGGCCCGGAGAGGCCGACTGGAAACAGTTCTGGGCCTGGAGAGGAGGCCGAGGGGCAAGAGCCGGGTCTGGAGAGGCCGCCAACAGGCAGGAGCTGGGCCAGAGGCGGCCAGGCTGAGGCCGGAGCCGGGCCCGCAGGGGCCAGTGTGGGGCAGAGGCCGCACCCCTAGTGGCCTACGCCAGGCAGGAGCTGGGCCTGGCCAGGCCGACTTCGGGACGCTTCGGGCCCGCACAGGCCATCAGCGAGAGGCAGGAGCTGGGCCCAGAGGGGCCAACGTTGAGGAAGGCAACTTTGGGCCGGAAGGTGCCGTCGGGCTGGGCGGGAGCTGGGCCCGGAGAGACCACCGCGAGTCATGAGCTGGGCCCAGAAGGGCCAGCGTGAGGCAGGAGCTGGGCTTGTGGAGGCTGCCGGGCGGCCGGCACGAGCGTGGCCGGGGAAGGCCGCCGGGAGGCGGGAGGTGGGCGTGGAAAGGACGCTGAGAGGCGAGGCGAGGCTAGGCGAGGCAAGAGGCGGGCCCGGAGCGCTGGACCGGAGGAGGCTTCGGGCCTACGAAGGCCGCCGCCAGCTGGGCAGGAGCCGAGTCAAAGGAGGCTGTTTGGAGGTGGGAGCTGGGCCACCGGGCGCAGCCGCGAGCAGAGAGCTGGGCCCGGAGAGGAGGCCGGGAGGCAGCCACTGGGCCGGGGGAGGCCGACCTGAGGAAGTTCTGGGCCTGGAGAGGCCGCCACGAGGGAAAAGCTGGGCCTCAAGAGGCCGCGGCGAGGCACGAGCCGGGCCAAGGGAGGCCATCGGGACGCAGGAGCAGGGCCCGCGGAGGCTGCCGGGAGGCAGGAGCCTGGCCTGGGGAGGCCGCGGCCAGGCACGAGATGCGCCTCTTCAAGAGGCCCTCGGCAGGCGGGAGCCGGGCCTGCCGGGGCTGCCGCGAGGCAGGCGGAAACGTGGCCCGGGGAGGCCCACGTGAGGCCACAGCTGGGCCGGGAGAGGCCGCCGTCAGGCAGGAGCCGGGTCTCTCCGGGCCGCCGGGAAGCCGAAGGTGGGCCTGGAAGGCCTGAACGCAGGGAAGCCTGGGGCCTACAGAGGCTGCCAGGAGCTGGGCAGGAGCTGGGCCGAACGTGGTCGTCGTCAGGCAGGAGTTGGGCCCCTGGACGCGGCCGCGAGGGAGAGCCGGGCCCGGAGAGGCCGACTGGAAACAGTTCTGGGCCTGGAGAGGAGGCCGAGGGGCAAGAGCCGGGTCTGGAGAGGCCGCCAACAGGCAGGAGCTGGGCCTGAGGCGGCCAGGCTGAGGCCGGAGCCGGGCCCGCAGGGGCCAGTGTGGGGCAGAGGCCGCACCGCTAGGGGCCTACGCCAGGCAGGAGCTGGGCCTGGCCAGGCCGACTTCGGGACGCTTCGGGCCCGCACAGGCCATCAGCGGGAGGCAGGAGCTGGGCCCAGAGGGGCCGACGTTGAGGAAGGCAACTTTGGGCCGGAAGGTGCCGTTGGGCTGGGCGGGAGCTGGGCCCGGAGAGACCACCGCGAGGCATGAGCTGGGCCCAGAGGGGCCAGCGTAAGGCAGGAGCTGGGCTTGTGGAGGCTGCCGGGCGGCCGGCACGAGCGTGGCCGTGGATGTCTGCCGGGAGGCGGGAGCTGGGCCTGGAAAGGCCGCTGCGAGGTGAGGCGAGGCGAGGCGAGGCAAGAGGCGGGCCCGGAGTGCTGGACCGGAGGAGGCTTCGGGCGTACGAAGGCCGCCGCCAGCTGGGCAGGAGCCGAGTCAAAGGAGGCTGTTTGGAGGCGGGAGCTGGGCCTGCGGGCGCAGCCGCGAGCAGAGAGCTGGGCCCGGAGAGGAGGCCGGGAGGCAGCCACTGGGCCGGGGGAGGCCGACCTGAGGAAGTTCTGGGCCTGGAGAGGCCGCCATGAGGGAAAAGCTGGGCCTCAAGAGGCCACGGCGAGGCACGAGCTGGGCCTAGGGAGGCCATCGGGACGCAGCAGCCGTGACCGCGGAGGCTGCCGGGAAGCAGGAGCCTGGCCTGGGGAGGCTGCGGCCAGGCACGAGATGCGCCTCTTCAAGAGGCCCTCGGCAGGCGGGAGCCGGGCCTGCCGGGGCTGCCGCGAGGCAGGCGGAAACGTGGCCCGGGGAGGCCCACGTGAGGCCACAGCTGGGCGGGGAGAGGCCGCCGTCAGGCAGGAGCCGGGTCTCTCCGGGCCGCCGGGAAGCCGAAGGTGGGCCTGGAAGGCCTGAACGCAGGGAAGCCTGGGGCCTACAGAGGCTGCCAGGAGCTGGGCAGGAACTGGGCCGAACGTTGTCGTCGTCGTCAGGCAGGAGTTGGGCCCCTGGACGCGGCCCCTGGACGCGGCCGCGAGGGAGAGCCGGGCCCGGAGAGGCCGACTGGATTCAGTTCTGAGCCTGGAGAGGAGGCCGAGGGGCAAGAGCCGGGTCTGGAGAGGCCGCCAACAGGCAGGAGCTGGGCCTGAGGTGGCCAGGCTGAGGCCGGAGCCGGGCCCGCAGGGGCCAGTGTGGGGCAGAGGCCGCGCCCCTAGGGAACTACGCCAGGCAGGAGCTGGGCCTGGCCAGGCCGACTTTGGGACGCTTCGGGCCCGCACAGGCCATCAGCGGGAGGCAGGAGCTGGGCCCAGAGGGGCCGACGTTGAGGAAGGCAGCTTTGGGCCGGGAGGCGCCGTCGGGCTGGGCGGGAGCTGGGCCCGGAGAGGCCACCGCGAGGCATGAGCTGGGCCCAGAGGGGCCAGCGTGAGGCAGGAGCTGGGCTTGTGGAGGCCGCCGGGCGGCCGGCACGAGCGTGGCCGTGGAAGGCCGCTGGGAGGCGGGAGCTGGGCCTGGAAAGGCCGCTGCGAGGCGAGGCGAGGCGAGGCGAGGCAAGAGGAGAGGCGAGGCAAGAGGCGGGCCTGGAGCACTGGACCGGAGGAGGCTTCGGGCCTACGAAGGCCGCCGCCAGCTGGGCAGGAGCCGAGTCAAAGGAGGCTGTTTGGAGGCGGGAGCTGGGCCTGCGGGCGCAGCCGCGAGCAGAGAGCTGGGCCCGGAGAGGAGGCCGGGAGGCAGCCACTGGGACGGGGGAGGCCGACCTGAGGAAGTTCTGGGCCTGGAGAGGCCGCCACGAGGGAAAAGCTGGGCCTCAAGAGGCCGCGGCAAGAGCCGGGCCTAGGGAGGCCATCGGGACAAAGGAGCCGGGCCCGCGGATGCTGCCGGGAGGCAGGAGCCTGGCCTGGGGAGGCTGCGGCCAGGCACGAGATGCGCCTCTTCAAGAGGCCCTCGGCAGGCGGGAG
Source organism: Pongo pygmaeus (assembly GCF_028885625.2). NCBI lineage: Eukaryota > Metazoa > Chordata > Mammalia > Primates > Hominidae > Pongo > Pongo pygmaeus. The sequence goes on along the minus strand of NC_072379.2, from coordinate 21,316,288 downwards.
TCGGGCCTGCCCGGGCTGCCGCGAGGCAGGCGGAAACGTGGCCCGGGGAGGCCCACGTGAGGCCACAGCTGGGCCGGGAGAGGCCGCCGTCAGGCAGGAGCCGGGTCTCTCCGGGCCGCCGGGAAGCCGAAGGTGGGCCTGGAAGGCCTGAACGCAGGGAAGCCTGAGGCCTGCAGAGGCTGCAAGGAGCTGGGCAGGAGCTGGGCCGAACGTGGTCGTCGTCGTCAGGCAGCAGTTGGGCCCCTGGACGCGGCCGCGAGGGAGAGCCGGGCCCGGAGAGGCCGACTGGAAACAGTTCTGGGCCTGGAGAGGAGGCCGAGGGGCAAGAGCCGGGTCTGGAGAGGCCGCCAACAGGCAGGAGCTGGGCCTGAGGCGGCCAGGCTGAGGCCGGAGCCGGGCCCGCAGGGGCCAGTGTGGGGCAGAGGCCGCACCCCTAGGGGCCTACGCCAGGCAGGAGCTGGGCCTGGCCAGGCCGACTTCGGGACGCTTCGGGCCCGCACAGGCCATCAGCGGGAGGCAGGAGCTGGGCCCAGAGGGGCCGACGTTGAGGAAGGCAACTTTGGGCCGGAAGGTGCCGTCGGGCTGGGCGGGAGCTGGGCCCGGAGAGACCACCGCGAGGCATGAGCTGGGCCCAGAGGGGCCAGCGTGAGGCAGGAGCTGGGCTTGTGGAGGCTGCCGGGCGGCCGGCACGAGCGTGGCCGGTGAAGGCCGCCGGGAGGCGGGAGCTGGGCGTGGAAAGGACGCTGAGAGGCGAGGCGAGGCGAGGCGAGGCAAGAGGCGGGCCCGGAGCGCTGGACCGGAGGAGGCTTCGGGCCTACGAAGGCCGCCGCCAGCTGGGCAGGAGCCGAGTCAAAGGAGGCTGTTTGGAGGCGGGAGCTGGGCCTCCGGGCGCAGCCGCGAGCAGAGAGCTGGGCCCGGAGAGGAGGCCGGGAGGCAGCCACTGGGCCGGTGGAGGCCAACCTGAGGAAGTTCTGGGCCTGGAGAGGCCGCCACGAGGGAAAAGCTGGGCCTCAAGAGGCCGCGGCGAGGCATGAGCCGGGCCTAGGGAGGCCATCGGGACGCAGGAGCAGGGCCCGCGGAGGCTGCCGGGAGGCAGGAGCCTGGCATGGGGAGGCCGCGGCCAGGCACGAGATGCGCCTCTTCAAGAGGCCCTCGGCAGGCGGGAGCCGGGCCTGCCGGGGCTGCCGCGAGGCAGGCGGAAACGTGGCCCGGGGAGGCCCACGTGAGGCCACAGCTGGGCCGGGGGAGGCCGCCGTCAGGCAGGAGCCGGGTCTCTCCGGGCCGCCGGGAAGCCGAAGGTGGGCCTGGAAGGCCTGAACGCAGGGAAGCCTGGGGCCTACAGAGGCTGCCAAGAGCTGGGCAGGAGCTGGGCCGAACGTGGTCTTCGTCGTCAGGCTGGAGTTGGGCCCCTGGACGCGGCCGCGAGGGAGAGCCGGGCCCGGAGAGGCCGACTGGAAATAGTTCTGGGCCTGGAGAGGAGGCCGAGGGGCAAGAGCCGGGTCTGGAGAGGCCGCCAAGAGGCAGGAGCTGGGCCTGAGGCGGCCACGCTGAGGCCGGAGCCGGTCCCGCAGGGGCCAGTGTGGGCAGAGGCCGCACCCCTAGGGGCCTACGCCAGGCAGGAGCTGGGCCTGGCCAGACCGACTTCGGGACGCTTCGGGCCCGCACAGGCCATCAGCGGGAGGGAGGAGCTGGGCCCAGAGGGGCCGACGTTGAGGAAGGCAACTTTGGGCCGGAAGGTGCTGTCGGGCTGGGCGGGAGCTGGGCCCGGAGAGACCACCGTGAGGCATGAGCTGGGCCCAGAGGGGCCAGCGTGAGGCAGGAGCTGGGCTTGTGGAGGCTGCCGGGCGGCCGGCACGAGCGTGGCCGGGGAAGGCCGCCGGGAGGCGGGAGCTGGGCATGGAAAGGACGCTGAGAGGCGAGGCGAGGCAAGAGGCGGGCCCGGAGCGCTGGACCGGAGGAGGCTTCGGGCCTACGAAGGCCGCCGCCAGCTGGGCAGGAGCCGAGTCAAAGGAGGCTGTTTGGAGGCGGGAGCTGGGCCTGGGGGCGCAGCCGCGAGCAGAGAGCTGGGCCCGGAGAGGAGGCCGGGAGGCAGCCACTGGGCCGGGGGAGGCCGACCTGAGGAAGTTCTGGGCCTGGAGAGGCCGCCACGAGGGAAAAGCTGGGCCTCAAGAGGCCGCGGCGAGGCATGAGCCGGGCCTAGGGAGGCCATCGGGACGCAGGAGCCGGGCCCGCGGAGGCTGGCGGGAGGCAGGAGCCTGGCCTGGGGAGGCCACGGCCAGGCACGAGATGCGCCTCTTCAAGAGGCCCTCGGCAGGCGGGAGCCGGGCCTGCCGGGGCTGCCGCGAGGCAGGTGGAAACGTGGCCCGGGGAGGCCCACGTGAGGCCACAGCTGGGCCGGGAGAGGCCGCCGTCAGGCAGGAGCCGGGTCTCTCCGGGCCGCCGGGAAGCCGAAGGTGGGCCTTGAAGGCCTGAACGCAGGGAAGCCTGGGGCCTACAGAGGCTGCCAGGAGCTGGGCAGGAGCTGGGCCGAACGTGGTCGTCATCAGGCAGGAGTTGGGCCCCTGCACGCGGCCGCGAGGGAGAGCCGGGCCCGGAGAGGCCGACTGGAAACAGTTCTGGGCCTGGAGAGGAGGCCGAGGGGCAAGAGACGGGTCTGGAGAGGCCGCCAACAGGCAGGAGCTGGGCCTGAGGCGGCTAGGCTGAGGCCGGAGCCGGGCCCGCAGGGGCCAATGTGGGACAGACCGCACCCCTAGGGGCCTACGCCAGGCAGGAGCTGGGCCTGCGCAGGCCGACTTCGGGACGCTTCGGGCCCGCACAGGCCATCAGCGGGAGGCAGGAGCTGGGCCCAGAGGGGCCGACGTTGAGGAAGGCAGCTTTGGGCCGGAAGGTGCCGTCGGGCTGGGCGGGAGCTGGGCCCGGAGAGACCACCGCTAGGCATGACCTGGGCCCAGAGGGGCCAGCGTGAGGCAGGAGCTGGGCTTGTGGAGGCTGCCGGGCGGCCGGCACGAGCGTGGCCGGGGAAGGCCGCCGGGAGGCGGGAGCTTGGCGTGAAAAGGACGCTGAGAGGCGAGGCGAGGCGAGGCAAGAGGCGGGCCCGGAGCGCTGGACCGGAGGAGGCTTCGGGCCTACGAAGGCCGCCGCCAGCTGGGCAGGAGCCGAGTCAAAGGAGGCTGTTTGGAGGCGGGAGCTGGGCCTGCGGGCGCAGCCGCAAGCAGAGAGCTGGGCCCGGAGAGGCCGGGAGGCAGCCACTGGGCGGGGGGAGGCCGACCTGAGGAAGTTCTGGGCCTGGAGAGGCCGCCACGAGGGAAAAGCTGGGCCTCAAGAGGCCGCGGCGAGGCACGAGCCGGGCTAAGGGAGGCCATCGGGACGCAGGAGCCGGGACCGCGGAGGCTGCCGGGAGGCAGGAGCCTGGCCTGGGGAGGCCGCGGCCAGGCACGAGATGCGCCTCTTCAAGAGGCCCTCGGCAGGCGGGAGCCGGGCTTGCCGGGGCTGCCGCGAGGCAGGCGGAAACGTGCCCCGGGGAGGCCCACGTGAGGCCACAGCTGGGCCGGGAGAGGCCGCCGTCAGGCAGGAGCCGGGTCTCTCCGGGCCGCCGGGAAGCCGAAGGTGGGCCTGGAAGGCCTGAACGCAGGGAAGCCTGGGGCCTACAGAGGCTGTCAGGAGCTGGGCAGGAGCTGGGCCGAACGTGGTCGTCGTCAGGCAGGAGTTGGGCCCCTGGACGCGGCCGCGAGGGAGAGCCGGGCCCGGAGAGGCCGACTGGAAACAGTTCTGGGCCTGGAGAGGAGGCCGAGGGGCAAGAGCCGGGTTTAGAGAGGCCGCCAACAGGCAGGAGCCGGGCCTGAGGCGGCCAGGCTGAGGCCGGAGCCGGGCCCGCAGGGGCCAGTGTGGGGCAGAGGCCGCACCCCTAGGGGCCTACGCCAGGCAGGAGCTGGGCCTGGCCAGGCCGAGTTCGGGACGCTTCGGGCCCGCACAGGCCATCAGCGGGAGGCAGGAGCTGGGCCCAGAGGGGCCGACGTTGAGGAAGGCAGCTTTGGGCCGGAAGGTGCCGTCGGGCTGGGCGGGAGCTGGGCCCGGAGAGACCACCGCGAGGCATGAGCTGGGCCCAGAGGGGCCAGCGTGAGGCAGGAGCTGGGCTTGTGGAGGCTGCCGGGCGGCCGGCACGAGCGTGGCCGGGGAAGGCCGCCGGGAGGCGGGAGCTGGGCGTGGAAAGGACGCTGAGAGGCGAGGCGAGGCGAGGCAAGAGGCGGGCCCGGAGCGCTGGACCGGAGGAGGCTTCGGGCCTACGAAGGCCGCCGCCAGCTGGGCAGGTGCCGAGTCAAAGGAGGCTGTTTGGAGGCGGGAGCTGGGCCTGCGGGCGCAGCCGCGAGCAGAGAGCTGGGCCCGGAGAGGAGGCCGGGAGGCAGCCACTGGGCCGGGGGAGGCCGACCTGAGGAAGTTCTGGGCCTGGAGAGGCCGCCACGAGGGAAAAGCTGGGCCTCAAGAGGCCGCGGCGAGGCATGAGCCGGGCCTAGGGAGGCCATCGGGACGCAGGAGCCGGGACCGCGGAGGCTGCCGGGAGGCAGGAGCCTGGCCTGGGGAGGCCGCGGCCAGGCAAGAGATGCGCCTCTTCAAGAGGCCCTCGGCAGGCGGGAGCCGGGCTTGCCGGGGCTGCCGCGAGGCAGGCGGAAACGTGGCCCGGGGAGGCCCACGTGAGGCCACAGCTGGGCCGGGAGAGGCCGCCGTCAGGCAGGAGCCGGGTCTCTCCGGGCCGCCGGGAAGCCGAAGGTGGGCCTGGAAGGCCTGAACGCAGGGAAGCCTGGGGCCTACAGAGGCTGCCAGGAGCTGGGCAGGACCTGGGCCGAACGTTGTCGTCGTCGTCAGGCAGGAGTTGGGCCCCTGGACGCGGCCCCTGGACGCGGCCGCGAGGGAGAGCCGGGCCCAGAGAGGCCGACTGGATTCAGTTCTGGGCCTGGAGAGGAGGCCGAGGGGCAAGAGCCGGGTCTGGAGAGGCCGCCAACAGGCAGGAGCTGGGCCTGAGGTGGCCAGGCTGAGGCCGGAGCCGGGCCCGCAGGGGCCAGTGTGGGGCAGAGGCCGCGCCCCTAGGGAACTACGCCAGGCAGGAGCTGGGCCTGGCCAGGCCGACTTTGGGACGCTTCGGGCCCGCACAGGCCATCAGCGGGAGGCAGGAGCTGGGCCCAGAGGGGCCGACGTTGAGGAAGGCAGCTTTGGGCCGGGAGGCGCCGTCGGGCTGGGCGGGAGCTGGGCCCGGAGAGGCCACCGCGAGGCATGAGCTGGGCCCAGAGGTGCCAGCGGGAGGCAGGAGCTGGGCTTGTGGAGGCCGCCGGGCGGCCGGCACGAGCGTGGCCGGGGAAGGCCGCTGGGAGGCGGGAGCTGGGCCTGGAAAGGCCGCTGCGAGGCGAGGCGAGGCGAGGCGAGGCAAGAGGATAGGCGAGGCAAGAGGCGGGCCTGGAGCACTGGACCGGAGGAGGCTTCGGGCCTACTAAGGCCGCCGCCAGCTGGGCAGGTGCTGAGTCAAAGGAGGCTGTTTGGAGGCGGGAGCTGGGCCTGCGGGCGCAGCCGCGAGCAGAGAGCTGGGCCCGGAGAGGAGGCCGGGAGGCAGCCCCTGGGCCGGGGGAGGCCGACCTGAGGAAGTTCTGGGCCTGGAGAGGCCGCCACGAGGGAAAAGCTGGGCCTCAAGAGGCCGCGGCAAGAGCCGGGCCTAGGGAGGCCATCGGGACGCAGGAGCCGGGCCCGCGGAAGCTGCCAGGAGGCAGGAGCCTGGCCTGGGGAGGCCGCGGCCAGGCACGAGATGCGCCTCTTCAAGAGGCCCTCGGCAGGCGGGAGCCGGGCGTGCCGGGGCTGCCGCGAGGCAGGCGGAAACGTGGCCCGGGGAGGCCCACGTGAGGCCACAGCTGGGCCGGGAGAGGCCGCCATCAGGCAGGAGCCGGGTCTCTCCGGGCCGCCGGGAAGCCGAAGGTGGGCCTGGAAGGCCTGAACGCAGGGAAGCCTGGGGCCTACGGAGGCTGCCAGGATCTGGGCAGGAGCTGGGCCGAACGTGGTCGTCTTCAGGCAGGAGTTGGGCCGCTGGACGCGGCCGCGAGGGAGAGCCGGGCCCGGAGAGGCCGACTGGAAACAGTTCTGGGCCTGGAGAGGAGGCCGAGGGGCAAGAGCCGGGTCTGGAGAGGTCGCCAACAGGCAGGAGCTGGGCCTGAGGCGGCCAGGCTGAGGCCGGAGCCGGGCCCGCAGGGGCCAGTGTGGGGCAGAGGCCGCGCCCCTAGGGGCCTACGCCAGGCAGGAGCTGGGCCTGGCCTGGCCGACTTCGGGACGCTTCGGGCCCGCACAGGCCATCAGCGGGAGGCAGGAGCTGGGCCCAGAGGGGCCGACGTTGAGGAAGGCAGCTTTGGGCCGGGAGGCGCCGTCGGGCTGGGCGGGAGCTGGGCCCGGAGAGGCCACCGCGAGGCATGAGCTGGGCCCAGAGGGGCCAGCGTGAGGCAGGAGCTGGGCTTGTGGAGGCGGCCGGGCGGCCGGCACGAGCGTGGCCGGGGAAGGCCGCCGGGAGGCGGGAGCTGGGCCTGGAAAGGCCGCTGCGAGGCGAGGCGAGGCGAGGCGAGGCGAGGCAAGAGGCGAGGCGAGGCAAGAGGCGGGCCCGGAGCGCTGGAACGGAGGAGGCTTCAGGCCTACGAAGGCCGCCGCCAGCTGGGCAGGTGCCGAGTCAAAGGAGGCTGTTTGGAGGCTGGAGCTGGGCCTGCGGGCACAGCCGCGAGCAGAGAGCTGGGCCCGGAGAGGAGGCCGGGAGGCAGCCACTGGGCCGGGGGAGGCCGACCTGAGGAAGTTCTGGGCCTGGAGAGGCCGCCACGAGGGAAAAGCTGGGCCTCAAGAAGCCGCGGCAAGAGCCGGGCCTAGGGAGGCCATCGGGACGCAGGAGCCGGGCCCGCGGAGGCAGCCGGGAGGCAGGAGCCTCGCCTGGGTAGGCCGCGGGCAGGCACGAGATGCGCCTCTTCAAGAGGCCCTCGGCAGGTGGGAGCCGGGCCTGCCGGGTCTGTCGCGACGCAGGCGGAAACGTGACCCCGGGAGGCACACGTGAGGCCACAGCTGGGCCGGGAGAGGCCGCCGTCAGGCAGCAGCCGGGTCTCTCCGGGCCGCCGGGAAGCCGAAGGTGGGCCTGGAATGCCTGAACGCAGGGAAGCCTGGGGCCTACAGAGGCTGCCAGGAGATGGGCAGGAGCTGGGCCGAACGTGGTCGTCATCGTCAGGCAGGAGTTGGGCCCCTGGACGCGGCCGCGAGGAAGAGCCGGGCCCGGAGAGGCCGACTGGAAACAGTTCTGGGCCTGGAGAGGAGGCCGAGGGGCAAGAGCCGGGTTTGGAGAGGCCGCCAACAGGCAGGAGCCGGGCCTGAGGCGGCCAGGCTGAGGCCGGAGCCGGGCCCGCAGGGGCCAGTGTGGGGCAGAGGCCGCACCCCTAGGGGCCTACGCCAGGCAGGAGCTGGGCCTGGCCATGCCGAGTTCGGGACGCTTCGGGCCCGCACAGGCCATCAGCGGGAGGCAGGAGCTGGGCCCAGAGGGGCCGACGTTGAGGAAGGCAGCTTTGGGCCGGAAGGTGCCGTCGGGCTGGGCGGGAGCTGGGCCCGGAGAGACCACTGCGAGGCATGACCTGGGCCCAGAGGGGCCAGCGTGAGGCAGGAGCTGGGCTTGTGGAGGCTGCCGGGCGGCCGGCACGAGCGTGGCCGGGGAAGGCCGCCGGGAGGCGGGAGCTGGGCGTGGAAAGGACGCTGAGAGGCGAGGCGAGGCGAGGCAAGAGGCGGGCCCGGAGCGCTGGACCGGAGGAGGCTTCGGGCCTACGAAGGCCGCCGCCAGCTGGGCAGGAGCCGAGTCAAAGGAGGCTGTTTGGAGGCGGGAGCTGGGCCTCCGGGCGCAGCCGCGAGCAGAGAGCTCGGCCCGGAGAGGAGGCCGGGAGGCAGCCACTGGGCCGGGGGTGGCCGACCTGAGGAAGTTCTGGGCCTGGAGAGGCCGCCACGAGGGAAAAGCTGGGCCTCAAGAGGCCGTGGCGAGGCATGAGCCGGGCCTAGGGAGGCCATCGGGACGCAGGAGCCGGGCCCGCGGAGGCTGGCGGGAGGCAGGAGCCTGGCCTGGGGAGGCCGCGGCCAGACACGAGATGCGCCTCTTCAAGAGGCCCTCGGCAGGCGGGAGCCGGGCCTGCCGGGGCTGCCGCGAGGCAGGCGGAAACGTGGCCCGGGGAGGCCCACGTGAGGCCACAGCTGGGCCGGGGGAGGCCGCCGTCAGGCAGGAGCCGGGTCTCTCCGGGCCGCCGGGAAGCCGAAGGTGGGCCTGGAAGGCCTGAACGCAGGGAAGCCTGGGGCCTACAGAGGCTGCCAAGAGCTGGGCAGGAGCTGGGCCGAACGTGGTCTTCGTCGTCAGGCTGGAGTTGGGCCCCTGGACGCGGCCGCGAGGGAGAGCCGGGCCCGGAGAGGCCGACTGGAAATAGTTCTGGGCCTGGAGAGGAGGCCGAGGGGCAAGAGCCGGGTCTGGAGAGGCCGCCAAGAGGCAGGAGCTGGGCCTGAGGCGGCCACGCTGAGGCCGGAGCCGGTCCCGCAGGGGCCAGTGTGGGCAGAGGCCGCACCCCTAGGGGCCTACGCCAGGCAGGAGCTGGGCCTGGCCAGACCGACTTCGGGACGCTTCGGGCCCGCACAGGCCATCAGCGGGAGGGAGGAGCTGGGCCCAGAGGGGCCGACGTTGAGGAAGGCAACTTTGGGCCAGAAGGTGCTGTCGGGCTGGGCGGGAGCTGGGCCCGGAGAGACCACCGTGAGGCATGAGCTGGGCCCAGAGGGGCCAGCGTGAGGCAGGAGCTGGGCTTGTGGAGGCTGCCGGGCGGCCGGCACGAGCGTGGCCGGGGAAGGCCGCCGGGAGGCGGGAGCTGGGCATGGAAAGGACGCTGAGAGGCGAGGCGAGGCAAGAGGCGGGCCCGGAGCGCTGGACCGGAGGAGGCTTCGGGCCTACGAAGGCCGCCGCCAGCTGGGCAGGAGCCGAGTCAAAGGAGGCTGTTTGGAGGCGGGAGCTGGGCCTGGGGGCGCAGCCGCGAGCAGAGAGCTGGGCCCGGAGAGGAGGCCGGGAGGCAGCCACTGGGCCGGGGGAGGCCGACCTGAGGAAGTTCTGGGCCTGGAGAGGCCGCCACGAGGGAAAAGCTGGGCCTCAAGAGGCCGCGGCGAGGCATGAGCCGGGCCTAGGGAGGCCATCGGGACGCAGGAGCCGGGCCCGCGGAGGCTGGCGGGAGGCAGGAGCCTGGCCTGGGGAGGCCACGGCCAGGCACGAGATGCGCCTCTTCAAGAGGCCCTCGGCAGGCGGGAGCCGGGCTTGCCGGGGCTGCCGCGAGGCAGGCGGAAACGTGGACCGGGGAGGCCCACGTGAGGCCACAGCTGGGCCGGGAGAGGCCGCCGTCAGGCAGGAGCCGGGTCTCTCCGGGCCGCCGGGAAGCCGAAGGTGGGCCTGGAAGGCCTGAACGCAGGGAAGCCTGGGGCCTACAGAGGCTGCCAGGAGCTGGGCAGGACCTGGGCCGAACGTTGTCGTCGTCGTCAGGCAGGAGTTGGGCCCCTGGACGCGGCCCCTGGACGCGGCCGCGAGGGAGAGCCGGGCCCAGAGAGGCCGACTGGATTCAGTTCTGGGCCTGGAGAGGAGGCCGAGGGGCAAGAGCCGGGTCTGGAGAGGCCGCCAACAGGCAGGAGCTGGGCCTGAGGTGGCCAGGCTGAGGCCGGAGCCGGGCCCGCAGGGGCCAGTGTGGGGCAGAGGCCGCGCCCCTAGGGAACTTCGCCAGGCAGGAGCTGGGCCTGGCCAGGCCGACTTTGGGACGCTTCGGGCCCGCACAGGCCATCAGCGGGAGGCAGGAGCTGGGCCCAGAGGGGCCGACGTTGAGGAAGGCAGCTTTGGGCCGGGAGGCGCCGTCGGGCTGGGCGGGAGCTGGGCCCGGAGAGGCCACCGCGAGGCATGAGCTGGGCCCAGAGGTGCCAGCGTGAGGCAGGAGCTGGGCTTGTGGAGGCCGCCGGGCGGCCGGCACGAGCGTGGCCGGGGAAGGCCGCTGGGAGGCGGGAGCTGGGCCTGGAAAGGCCGCTGCGAGGCGAGGCGAGGCGAGGCGAGGCAAGAGGATAGGCGAGGCAAGAGGCGGGCCTGGAGCACTGGACCGGAGGAGGCTTCGGGCCTACTAAGGCCGCCGCCAGCTGGGCAGGTGCCGAGTCAAAGGAGGCTGTTTGGAGGCGGGAGCTGGGCCTGCGGGCGCAGCCGCGAGCAGAGAGCTGGGCCCGGAGAGGAGGCCGGGAGGCAGCCCCTGGGCCGGGGGAGGCCGACCTGAGGAAGTTCTGGGCCTGGAGAGGCCGCCACGAGGGAAAAGCTGGGCCTCAAGAGGCCGCGGCAAGAGCCGGGCCTAGGGAGGCCATCGGGACGCAGGAGCCGGGCCCGCGGAAGCTGCCAGGAGGCAGGAGCCTGGCCTGGGGAGGCCGCGGCCAGGCACGAGATGCGCCTCTTCAAGAGGCCCTCGGCAGGCGGGAGCCGGGCGTGCCGGGGCTGCCGCGAGGCAGGCGGAAACGTGGCCCGGGGAGGCCCACGTGAGGCCACAGCTGGGCCGGGAGAGGCCGCCATCAGGCAGGAGCCGGGTCTCTCCGGGCCGCCGGGAAGCCGAAGGTGGGCCTGGAAGGCCTGAACGCAGGGAAGCCTGGGGCCTACGGAGGCTGCCAGGATCTGGGCAGGAGCTGGGCCGAACGCGGTCGTCTTCAGGCAGGAGTTGGGCCGCTGGACGCGGCCGCGAGGGAGAGCCGGGCCCGGAGAGGCCGACTGGAAACAGTTCTGGGCCTGGAGAGGAGGCCGAGGGGCAAGAGCCGGGTCTGGAGAGGTCGCCAACAGGCAGGAGCTGGGCCTGAGGCGGCCAGGCTGAGGCCGGAGCCGGGCCCGCAGGGGCCAGTGTGGGGCAGAGGCCGCGCCCCTAGGGGCCTACGCCAGGCAGGAGCTGGGCCTGGCCTGGCCGACTTCGGGACGCTTCGGGCCCGCACAGGCCATCAGCGGGAGGCAGGAGCTGGGCCCAGAGGGGCCGACGTTGAGGAAGGCAGCTTTGGGCCGGGAGGCGCCGTCGGGCTGGGCGGGAGCTGGGCCCGGAGAGGCCACCGCGAGGCATGAGCTGGGCCCAGAGGGGCCAGCGTGAGGCAGGAGCTGGGCTTGTGGAGGCGGCCGGGCGGCCGGCACGAGCGTGGCCGGGGAAGGCCGCCGGGAGGCGGGAGCTGGGCCTGGAAAGGCCGCTGCGAGGCGAGGCGAGGCGAGGCGAGGCGAGGCAAGAGGCGAGGCGAGGCAAGAGGCGGGCCCGGAGCGCTGGAACGGAGGAGGCTTCAGGCCTACGAAGGCCGCCGCCAGCTGGGCAGGTGCCGAGTCAAAGGAGGCTGTTTGGAGGCTGGAGCTGGGCCTGCGGGCGCAGCCGCGAGCAGAGAGCTGGGCCCGGAGAGGAGGCCGGGAGGCAGCCACTGGGCCGGGGGAGGCCGACCTGAGGAAGTTCTGGGCCTGGAGAGGCCACCACGAGGGAAAAGCTGGGCCTCAAGAAGCCGCGGCAAGAGCCGGGCCTAGGGAGGCCATCGGGACGCAGGAGCCGGGCCCGCGGAGGCAGCCGGGAGGCAGGAGCCTCGCCTGGGTAGGCCGCGGGCAGGCACGAGATGCGCCTCTTCAAGAGGCCCTCGGCAGGTGGGAGCCGGGCCTGCCGGGTCTGTCGCGACGCAGGCGGAAACGTGACCCCGGGAGGCACACGTGAGGCCACAGCTGGGCCGGGAGAGGCCGCCGTCAGGCAGCAGCCGGGTCTCTCCGGGCCGCCGGGAAGCCGAAGGTGGGCCTGGAATGCCTGAACTCAGGGAAGCCTGGGGCCTACAGAGGCTGCCAGGAGATGGGCAGGAGCTGGGCCGAACGTGGTCGTCATCGTCAGGCAGGAGTTGGGCCCCTGGACGCGGCCGCGAGGAAGAGCCGGGCCCGGAGAGGCCGACTGGAAACAGTTCTGGGCCTGGAGAGGAGGCCGAGGGGCAAGAGCCGGGTTTGGAGAGGCCGCCAACAGGCAGGAGCCGGGCCTGAGGCGGCCAGGCTGAGGCCGGAGCCGGGCCCGCAGGGGCCAGTGTGGGGCAGAGGCCGCACCCCTAGGGGCCTACGCCAGGCAGGAGCTGGGCCTGGCCATGCCGAGTTCGGGACGCTTCGGGCCCGCACAGGCCATCAGCGGGAGGCAGGAGCTGGGCCCAGAGGGGCCGACGTTGAGGAAGGCAGCTTTGGGCCGGAAGGTGCCGTCGGGCTGGGCGGGAGCTGGGCCCGGAGAGACCACTGCGAGGCATGACCTGGGCCCAGAGGGGCCAGCGTGAGGCAGGAGCTGGGCTTGTGGAGGCTGCCGGGCGGCCGGCACGAGCGTGGCCGGGGAAGGCCGCCGGGAGGCGGGAGCTGGGCGTGGAAAGGACGCTGAGAGGCGAGGCGAGGCGAGGCAAGAGGCGGGCCCGGAGCGCTGGACCGGAGGAGGCTTCGGGCCTACGAAGGCCGCCGCCAGCTGGGCAGGAGCCGAGTCAAAGGAGGCTGTTTGGAGGCGGGAGCTGGGCCTCCGGGCGCAGCCGCGAGCAGAGAGCTCGGCCCAGAGAGGAGGCCGGGAGGCAGCCACTGGGCCGGGGGTGGCCGACCTGAGGAAGTTCTGGGCCTGGAGAGGCCGCCACGAGGGAAAAGCTGGGCCTCAAGAGGCCGTGGCGAGGCATGAGCCGGGCCTAGGGAGGCCATCGGGACGCAGGAGCCGGGCCCGCGGAGGCTGGCGGGAGGCAGGAGCCTGGCCTGGGGAGGCCGCGGCCAGGCACGAGATGCGCCTCTTCAAGAGGCCCTCGGCAGGCGGGAGCCGGGCCTGCCGGGGCTGCCGCGAGGCAGGCGGAAACGTGGCCCGGGGAGGCCCACGTGAGGCCACAGCTGGGCCGGGGGAGGCCGCCGTCAGGCAGGAGCCGGGTCTCTCCGGGCCGCCGGGAAGCCGAAGGTGGGCCTGGAAGGCCTGAACGCAGGGAAGCCTGGGGCCTACAGAGGCTGCCAAGAGCTGGGCAGGAGCTGGGCCGAACGTGGTCTTCGTCGTCAGGCTGGAGTTGGGCCCCTGGACGCGGCCGCGAGGGAGAGCCGGGCCCGGAGAGGCCGACTGGAAATAGTTCTGGGCCTGGAGAGGAGGCCGAGGGGCAAGAGCCGGGTCTGGAGAGGCCGCCAAGAGGCAGGAGCTGGGCCTGAGGCGGCCACGCTGAGGCCGGAGCCGGTCCCGCAGGGGCCAGTGTGGGCAGAGGCCGCACCCCTAGGGGCCTACGCCAGGCAGGAGCTGGGCCTGGCCAGACCGACTTCGGGACGCTTCGGGCCCGCACAGGCCATCAGCGGGAGGGAGGAGCTGGGCCCAGAGGGGCCGACGTTGAGGAAGGCAACTTTGGGCCAGAAGGTGCTGTCGGGCTGGGCGGGAGCTGGGCCCGGAGAGACCACCGTGAGGCATGAGCTGGGCCCAGAGGGGCCAGCGTGAGGCAGGAGCTGGGCTTGTGGAGGCTGCCGGGCGGCCGGCACGAGCGTGGCCGGGGAAGGCCGCCGGGAGGCGGGAGCTGGGCATGGAAAGGACGCTGAGAGGCGAGGCGAGGCAAGAGGCGGGCCCGGAGCGCTGGACCGGAGGAGGCTTCGGGCCTACGAAGGCCGCCGCCAGCTGGGCAGGAGCCGAGTCAAAGGAGGCTGTTTGGAGGCGGGAGCTGGGCCTGGGGGCGCAGCCGCGAGCAGAGAGCTGGGCCCGGAGAGGAGGCCGGGAGGCAGCCACTGGGCCGGGGGAGGCCGACCTGAGGAAGTTCTGGGCCTGGAGAGGCCGCCACGAGGGAAAAGCTGGGCCTCAAGAGGCCGCGGCGAGGCATGAGCCGGGCCTAGGGAGGCCATCGGGACGCAGGAGCCGGGCCCGCGGAGGCTGGCGGGAGGCAGGAGCCTGGCCTGGGGAGGCCACGGCCAGGCACGAGATGCGCCTCTTCAAGAGGCCCTCGGCAGGCGGGAGCCGGGCCTGCCGGGGCTGCCGCGAGGCAGGTGGAAACGTGGCCCGGGGAGGCCCACGTGAGGCCACAGCTGGGCCGGGAGAGGCCGCCGTCAGGCAGGAGCCGGGTCTCTCCGGGCCGCCGGGAAGCCGAAGGTGGGCCTTGAAGGCCTGAACGCAGGGAAGCCTGGGGCCTACAGAGGCTGCCAGGAGCTGGGCAGGAGCTGGGCCGAACGTGGTCGTCATCAGGCAGGAGTTGGGCCCCTGCACGCGGCCGCGAGGGAGAGCCGGGCCCGGAGAGGCCGACTGGAAACAGTTCTGGGCCTGGAGAGGAGGCCGAGGGGCAAGAGACGGGTCTGGAGAGGCCGCCAACAGGCAGGAGCTGGGCCTGAGGCGGCTAGGCTGAGGCCGGAGCCGGGCCCGCAGGGGCCAATGTGGGACAGACCGCACCCCTAGGGGCCTACGCCAGGCAGGAGCTGGGCCTGCGCAGGCCGACTTCGGGACGCTTCGGGCCCGCACAGGCCATCAGCGGGAGGCAGGAGCTGGGCCCAGAGGGGCCGACGTTGAGGATGGCAGCTTTGGGCCGGAAGGTGCCGTCGGGCTGGGCGGGAGCTGGGCCCGGAGAGACAACCGCGAGGCATGACCTGGGCCCAGAGGGGCCAGCGTGAGGCAGGAGCTGGGCTTGTGGAGGCTGCCGGGCGGCCGGCACGAGCGTGGCCGGGGACGGCCGCCGGGAGGCGGGAGCTGGGCCTCTCCGGGCCGCCGGGAATCCGAAGGTGGGCCTGGAAGGCCTGAATGCAGGGAAGCCTGGGGCCTACAGAGGCTGCCAAGAGCTGGGCAGGAGCTGGGCCGAACGTGGTCGTCGTCGTCAGGCAGGGGTTGGGCCCCTGGACGCGGCCGCGAGGGAGAGCCGGGCCCGGAGAGGCCGACTGGAAACAGTTCTGGGCCTGGAGAGGAGGCCGAGGGGCAAGAGCCGGGTCTGGAGAGGCCGCCAACAGGCAGGAGCTGGGCCTGAGGCGGCCAGGCTGAGGCCGGAGCCGGGCCCGCAGGGGCCAGTGTGGGGCAGAGGCCGCACCCCTAGGGGCCTACGCCAGGCAGGAGCTGGGCGTGGCCAGGCCGACTTCGGGTCGCTTAGGGCCCGCACAGGCCATCAGCGGGAGGCAGGAGCTGGGCCCAGAGGGGCCGACGTTGAGGAAGGCAGCTTTGGGCCGGAAGGTGCCGTCGGGCTGGGCGGGAGCTTGGCCCGGAGAGACAACCGCGAGGCATAAGCTGGGCCCAGAGGGACCAGCGTGAGGCAGGAGCTGGGCTTGTGGAGGCTGCCGGGCGGACGGCACGAGTGTGGCCGGGGATGGCTGCCGGGAGGCGGGAGCTGGGCCTGGAAAGGCCGCTGCGAGGCGAGGCGAGGCGAGGCAAGAGGCGGGCCCGGAGCGCTGGACCGGAGGAGGCTTCGGGCCTACGAAGGCCGCCGCCAGCTGGGCAGGAGCCGAGTCAAAGGAGGCTGTTTGGAGGCGGGAGCTGGGCCTGCGGGCGCAGCCGCAAGCAGAGAGCTGGGCCCGGAGAGGAGGCCGGGAGGCAGCCACTGGGCGGGGGGAGGCCGACCTGAGGAAGTTCTGGGCCTGGAGAGGCCGCCACGAGGGAAAAGCTGGGCCTCAAGAGGCCGCGGCGAGGCACGAGCCGGGCCTAGGGAGGCCATCGGGACGCAGGAGCCGGGCCCGCGGAGGCTGCCGGGAGGCAGGAGCCTGGCCTGGGGAGGCCGCGGCCAGGCACGATATGCGCCTCTTCAAGAGGCCCTCGGCAGGCGGGAGCCGGGTCTGCCGGGGCTGCCGCGAGGCAGGCGGAAACGTGGCCCGGGGGGGCCCACGTGAGGCCACAGCTGGGCCGGGAGAGGCCGCCGTCAGGCAGGAGCCGGGTCTCTCCGGGCCGCCGGGAAGCCGAAGGTGGGCCTGGAAGGCCTGAACGCAGGGAAGCCTGAGGCCTACAGAGGCTGCCAAGAGCTGGGCAGGAGCTGGGCCGAACGTGGTCGTCGTCGTCAGGCAGGAGTTTGGCCCCTGGACGCGGCCCCTGGACGCGGCCGCGAGGGAGAGCCGGGCCCGGAGAGGCCGACTGGAAACAGTTTTGGGCCTGGAGAGGAGGCCGAGGGGCAAGAGCCGGGTCTGGAGAGGTCGCCAACAGGCAGGAGCTGGGCCTGAGGCGGCCAGGCTGAGGCCGGAGACGGGCCCGCAGGGGCCAGTGTGGGGCAGAGGCCGCGCCCCTAGGGGCCTACGCCAGGCAGGAGCTGGGCCTGGCCTGGCCGACTTCGGGACGCTTCGGGCCCGCACAGGCCATCAGCGGGAGGCAGGAGCTGGGCCCAGAGGGGCCGACGTTGAGGAAGGCAGCTTTGGGCCGGGAGGCGCCGTCGGGCTGGGCGGGAGCTGGGCCCGGAGAGGCCACCGCGAGGCATGAGCTGGGCCCAGAGGGGCCAGCGTGAGGCAGGAGCTGGGCTTGTGGAGGCGGCCGGGCGGCCGGCACGAGCGTGGCCGGGGAAGGCCGCCGGGAGGCGGGAACTGGGCCTGGAAAGGCCGCTGCGAGGCGAGGCGAGGCGAGGCGAGGCGAGGCAAGAGGCGAGGCGAGGCAAGAGGCGGGCCCGGAGCGCTGGAACGGAGGAGGCTTCAGGCCTACGAAGGCCGCCGCCAGCTGGGCAGGTGCCGAGTCAAAGGAGGCTGTTTGGAGGCGGGAGCTGGGCCTGCGGGCGCAGCCGCGAGCAGAGAGCTGGGCCCGGAGAGGAGGCCGGGAGGCTGCCACTGGGCCGGGGGAGGCCGACCTGAGGAAGTTCTGGGCCTGGAGAGGCCGCCACGAGGGAAAAGCTGGGCCTCAAGAAGCCGCGGCAAGAGCCGGGCCTAGGGAGGCCATCGGGACGCAGGAGCCGGGCCCGCGGAGGCAGCCGGGAGGCAGGAGCCTGGCCTGGGTAGGCCGCGGGCAGGCACGAGATGCGCCTCTTCAAGAGGCCCTCGGCAGGTGAGAGCCGGGCCTGCCGGGTCTGTCGCGACACAGGCGGAAACGTGACCCCGGGAGGCCCACGTGAGGCCACAGCTGGGCCGGGAGAGGCCGCCGTCAGGCAGCAGCCGGGTCTCTCCCGGCCGCCGGGAAGCCGAAGGTGGGCCTGGAAGGCCTGAACGCAGGGAAGCCTGGGGCCTACAGAGGCTGCCAGGAGATGGGCAGGAGCTGGGCCGAACGTGGTCGTCATCGTCAGGCAGGAGTTGGGCCCCTGGACGCGGCCGCGAGGAAGAGCCGGGCCCGGAGAGGCCGACTGGAAACAGTTCTGGGCCTGGAGAGGAGGCCGAGGGGCAAGAGCCGGGTTTGGAGAGGCCGCCAACAGGCAGGAGCCGGGCCTGAGGCGGCCAGGCTGAGGCCGGAGCCGGGCCCGCAGGGGCCAGTGTGGGGCAGAGGCCGCACCACTAGGGGCCTACGCCAGGCAGGAGCTGGGCCTGGCCAGGCCGAGTTCGGGACGCTTCGGGCCCGCACAGGCCATCAGCGGGAGGCAGGAGCTGGGCCCAGAGGGGCCGACGTTGAGGAAGGCAGCTTTGGGCCGGAAGGTGCCGTCGGGCTGGGCGGGAGCTGGGCCCGGAGAGACCACTGCGAGGCATGACCTGGGCCCAGAGGGGCCAGCGTGAGGCAGGAGCTGGGCTTGTGGAGGCTGCCGGGCCGCCGGCACGAGCGTGGCCGGGGAAGGCCGCCGGGAGGCGGGAGCTGGGCGTGGAAAGGACGCTGAGAGGCGAGGCGAGGCGAGGCAAGAGGCGGGCCCGGAGCGCTGGACCGGAGGAGGCTTCGGGCCTACGAAGGCCGCCGCCAGCTGGGCAGGAGCCGAGTCAAAGGAGGCTGTTTGGAGGCGGGAGCTGGGCCTCCGGGCGCAGCCGCGAGCAGAGAGCTCGGCCCGGAGAGGAGGCCGGGAGGCAGCCACTGGGCCGGGGGAGGCCGACCTGAGGAAGTTCTGGGCCTGGAGAGGCCGCCACGAGGGAAAAGCTGGGCCTCAAGAGGCCGCGGCGAGGCATGAGCCGGGCCTAGGGAGGCCATCGGGACGCAGGAGCCGGGCCCGCGGAGGCTGGCGGGAGGCAGGAGCCTGGCCTGGGGAGGCCGCGGCCAGGCACGAGATGCGCCTCTTCAAGAGGCCCTCGGCAGGCGGGAGCCGGGCCTGCGGGGGCTGCCGCGAGGCAGGCGGAAACGTGGCCCGGGGAGGCCCACGTGAGGCCACAGCTGGGCCGGGAGAGGCCGCCGTCAGGCAGGAGCCGGGTCTCTCCGGGCCGCCGGGAAGCCGAAGGTGGGCCTTGAAGGCCTGAACGCAGGGAAGCCTGGGGCCTACAGAGGCTGCCAGGAGCTGGGCAGGAGCTGGGCCGAACGTGGTCGTCGTCAGGCAGGAGTTGGGCCCCTGCACGCGGCCGCGAGGGAGAGCCGGGCCCGGAGAGGCCGACTGGAAACAGTTCTGGGCCTGGAGAGGAGGCCGAGGGGCAAGAGCCGTGTCTGGAGAGGCCGCCAACAGGCAGGAGCTGGGCCTGAGGCGGCCAGGCTGAGGCCGGAGCCGGGCCCTCAGGGGCCAATGTGGGACAGACCGCACCCCTAGGGGCCTACGCCAGGCAGGAGCTGGGCCTGCCCAGGCCGACTTCGGGAAGCTTCGGGCCCGCACAGGCCATCAGCGGGAGGCAGGATCTGGGCCCAGAGGGGCCGACGTTGAGGAAGGCAGCTTTGGGCCGGAAGGTGCCGTCGGGCTGGGCGGGAGCTGGGCCCGGAGAGACCACTGCGAGGCATGAGCTGGGCCCAGAGGGGCCAGCGTGAGACAGGAGCTGGGCTTGTGGAGGCTGCCGGGCGGCCGGCACGAGCGTGGCCGGGGAAGGCCGCCGGGAGGCGGGAGCTGGGCGTGGAAAGGACGCTGAGAGGCGAGGCGAGGCGAGGCGAGGCAAGAGGCGGGCCCGGAGCGCTGGACCGGAGGAGGCTTCGGGCCTACGAAGGCCGCCGCCAGCTGGGCAGGAGCCGAGTCAAAGGAGGCTGTTTGGAGGCGGGAGCTGGGCCTGCGGGCGCAGCCGCGAGCAGAGAGCTGGGCCCGGAGAGGAGGCCGGGAGGCAGCCACTGGGCCGGGGGAGGCCGACCTGAGGAAGTTCTGGGCCTGGAGAGGCCGCCACGAGGGAAAAGCTGGGCCTCAAGAGGCCGCGGCGAGGCATGAGCCGGGCCTAGGGAGGCCATCGGGACGCAGGAGCCGGGCCCGCGGAGGCTGCCGGGAGGCAAGAGCCTGGCCTGGGGAGGCCGCGGCCAGGCACGAGATGCGCCTCTTCAAGAGGCCCTCGGCAGGCGGGAGCCGGGCCTGCCGGGGCTGCCGCGAGGCAGGCGGAAACGTGGCCCGGGGAGGCCCACGTGAGGCCACAGCTGGGCCGGGAGAGGCCGCCGTCAGGCAGGATCCGGGTCTCTCCAGGCCGCCGGGAAGCCGAAGGTGGGCCTGGAAGGCCTGAACGCAGGGAAGCCTGGGGCCTACAGAGGCTGCCAGGATATGGGCAGGAGCTGGGCCGAACGTGGTCGTCGTCAGGCAGGAGTTGGGCCGCTGGACGCGGCCGCGAGGGAGAGCCGGGCCCGGAGAGGCCGACTGGAAACAGTTCTGGGCCTGGAGAGGAGGCCGAGGGGCAAGAGCCGGGTCTGGAGAGGTCGCCAACAGGCAGGAGCTGGGCCTGAGGCGGCCAGGCTGAGGCCGGAGCCGGGCCCGCAGGGGCCAGTGTGGGGCAGAGGCCGCGCCCCTAGGGGCCTACGCCAGGCAGGAGCTGGGCCTGGCCTGGCCGACTTCGGGACGCTTCGGGCCCGCACAGGCCATCAGCGGGAGGCAGGAGCTGGGCCCAGAGGGGCCGACGTTGAGGAAGGCAGCTTTGGGCCGGGAGGCGCCGTCGCGCTGGGCGGGAGCTGGGCCCAGAGAGGCCACCGCGAGGCATGAGCTGGGCCCATAGGGGCCAGCGTGAGGCAGGAGCTGGGCTTGTGGAGGCGGCCGGGCGGCCGGCACGAGCGTGGCCGGGGAAGGCCGCCGGGAGGCGGGAGCTGGGCCTGGAAAGGCTGCTGCGAGGCGAGGCGAGGCGAGGCGAGGCGAGGCAAGAGGCGAGGCGAGGCAAGAGGCGGGCCCGGAGCGCTGGAACGGAGGAGGCTTCAGGCCTACGAAGGCCGCCGCCAGCTGGGCAGGTGCCGAGTCAAAGGAGGCTGTTTGGAGGCGGGAGCTGGGCCTGCGGGCGCAGCCGCGAGCAGAGAGCTGGGCCCGGAGAGGAGGCCGGGAGGCTGCCACTGGGCCGGGGGAGGCCGACCTGAGGAAGTTCTGGGCCTGGAGAGGCCGCCACGAGGGAAAAGCTGGGCCTCAAGAAGCCGCGGCAAGAGCCGGGCCTAGGGAGGCCATCGGGACGCAGGAGCCGGGCCCGCGGAGGCAGCCGGGAGGCAGGAGCCTGGCCTGGGTAGGCCGCGGGCAGGCACGAGATGCGCCTCTTCAAGAGGCCCTCGGCAGGTGGGAGCCGGGACTGCCGGGTCTGTCGCGACGCAGGCGGAAACGTGACCCCGGGAGGCCCACGTGAGGCCACAGCTGGGCCGGGAGAGGCCGCCGTCAGGCAGCAGCCGGGTCTCTCCGGGCCGCCGGGAAGCCGAAGGTGGGCCTGGAAGGCCTGAACTCAGGGAAGCCTGGGGCCTACAGAGGCTGCCAGGAGATGGGCAGGAGCTGGGCCGAACGTGGTCGTCATCGTCAGGCAGGAGTTGGGCCCCTGGACGCGGCCGCGAGGAAGAGCCGGGCCCGGAGAGGCCGACTGGAAACAGTTCTGGGCCTGGAGAGGAGGCCGAGGGGCAAGAGCCGGGTTTGGAGAGGCCGCCAACAGGCAGGAGCCGGGCCTGAGGCGGCCAGGCTGAGGCCGGAGTCGGGCCCGCAGGGGCCAGTGTGGGGCAGAGGCCGCACCCCTAGGGGCCTACGCCAGGCAGGAGCTGGGCCTGGCCATGCCGAGTTCGGGACGCTTCGGGCCCGCACAGGCCATCAGCGGGAGGCAGGAGCTGGGCCCAGAGGGGCCGACGTTGAGGAAGTCAGCTTTGGGCCGGAAGGTGCCGTCGGGCTGGGCGGGAGCTGGGCCCGGAGAGACCACTGCGAGGCATGACCTGGGCCCAGAGGGGCCAGCGTGAGGCAGGAGCTGGGCTTGTGGAGGCTGCCGGGCGGCCGGCACGAGCGTGGCCGGGGAAGGCTGCCGGGCGGCCGGCATGAGCGTGGCCAGGGAAGGCCGCCGGGAGGAGGGAGCTGGGCCTGGAAAGGCCGCTGCGAGGCGAGGCGATGCGAGGCGAGGCGAGGCAAGAGGCGAGGCGAGGCAAGAGGCGGGCCCGGAGCGCAGGACCGGAGGAGGCTTCGGGCCTACGAAGGCCGCCGCCAGCTGGGCAGGTGCCGAGTCAAAGGAGGCTGTTTGGAGGCGGGAGCTGGGCCTGCGGGCGCAGCCGCGAGCAGAGAGCTGGGCCCGGAGAGGAGGCCGGGAGGCAGCCACTGGGCCGGGGAAGGCCGACCTGAGGAAGTTCTGGGCCTGGAGAGGCCGCCACGAGGGAAAAGCTGGGCCTCAAGAGGCCGCGGCAAGGCATGAGCCGGGCCTAGGGAGGCCATCGGGACGCACGAGCCGGGCCCGCGGAGGCTGCCGGGAGGCAGGAGCCTGGCCTGGGG
This sequence comes from Pongo pygmaeus, assembly GCF_028885625.2. Lineage (NCBI taxonomy): Eukaryota > Metazoa > Chordata > Mammalia > Primates > Hominidae > Pongo > Pongo pygmaeus. Next base: position 21,294,634 of record NC_072379.2, on the reverse strand, counting down.
AGGCCGCGGCCAGGCACGAGATGCGCCTCTTCAAGAGGCCCTCGGCAGGCGGGAGCCGGGCCTGCCGGGGCTGCCGCGAGGCAGGCGGAAACGTGGCCCGGGGAGGCCCACGTGAGGCCACAGCTGGGCCGGGAGAGGCCGCCGTCAGGCAGGAGCCGGGTCTCTCCGGGCCGCCGGGAAGCCGAAGGTGGGCCTGGAAGGCCTGAACGCAGGGAAGCCTGGGGCCTACAGAGGCTGCCAGGAGCTGGGCAGGAGCTGGGCCGAACGTGGTCGTCGTCGTCAGGCAGGAGTTGGGCCCCTGGACACGGCCGCGAGGGAGAGCCGGGCCCGGAGAGGCCGACTGGAAACAGTTCTGGGCCTGGAGAGGAGGCCGAGGGGCAAGAGCCGGGTCTGGAGAGGCCGCCAACAGGCAGGAGCTGGGCCAGATGCGGCCAGGCTGAGGCCGGAGCCGGGCCCGCAGGGGCCAGTGTGGGGCAGAGGCCGCACCCCTAGTGGCCTACGCCAGGCAGGAGCTGGGCCTGGCCAGGCCGACTTCGGGACGCTTCGGGCCCGCACAGGCCATCAGCGAGAGGCAGGAGCTGGGCCCAGAGGGGCCAACGTTGAGGAAGGCAACTTTGGGCTGGAAGGTGCCGTCGGGCTGGGCGGGAGCTGGGCCCGGAGAGACCACCGCGAGTCATGAGCTGGGCCCAGAAGGGCCAGCGTGAGGCAGGAGCTGGGCTTGTGGAGGCTGCCGGGCGGCCGGCACGAGCGTGGCCGGGGAAGGCCGCCGGGAGGCGGGAGGTGGGCGTGGAAAGGACGCTGAGAGGCGAGGCGAGGCTAGGCGAGGCAAGAGGCGGGCCCGGAGCGCTGGACCGGAGGAGGCTTCGGGCCTACGAAGGCCGCCGCCAGCTGGGCAGGAGCCGAGTCAAAGGAGGCTGTTTGGAGGTGGGAGCTGGGCCACCGGGCGCAGCCGCGAGCAGAGAGCTGGGCCCGGAGAGGAGGCCGGGAGGCAGCCACTGGGCCGGGGGAGGCCGACCTGAGGAAGTTCTGGGCCTGGAGAGGCCGCCACGAGGGAAAAGCTGGGCCTCAAGAGGCCGCGGCGAGGCACGAGCCGGGCCAAGGGAGGCCATCGGGACGCAGGAGCAGGGCCCGCGGAGGCTGCCGGGAGGCAGGAGCCTGGCCTGGGGAGGCCGCGGCCAGGCACGAGATGCGCCTCTTCAAGAGGCCCTCGGCAGGCGGGAGCCGGGCCTGCCGGGGCTGCCGCGAGGCAGGCGGAAACGTGGCCCGGGGAGGCCCACGTGAGGCCACAGCTGGGCCGGGAGAGGCCGCCGTCAGGCAGGAGCCGGGTCTCTCCGGGCCGCCGGGAAGCCGAAGGTCGGCCTTGAAGGCCTGAACGCAGGGAAGCCTGGGGCCTACAGAGGCTGCCAGGAGCTGGGCAGGAGCTGGGCCGAACGTGGTCGTCGTCAGGCAGGAGTTGGGCCCCTGGACGCGGCCGCGAGGGAGAGCCGGGCCCGGAGAGGCCGACTGGAAACAGTTCTGGGCCTGGAGAGGAGGCCGAGGGGCAAGAGCCGGGTCTGGAGAGGCCGCCAACAGGCAGGAGCTGGGCCTGAGGCGGCCAGGCTGAGGCCGGAGCCGGGCCCGCAGGGGCCAGTGTGGGGCAGAGGCCGCACCGCTAGGGGCCTACGCCAGGCAGGAGCTGGGCCTGGCCAGGCCGACTTCGGGACGCTTCGGGCCCGCACAGGCCATCAGCGGGAGGCAGGAGCTGGGCCCAGAGGGGCCGACGTTGAGGAAGGCAACTTTGGGCCGGAAGGTGCCGTTGGGCTGGGCGGGAGCTGGGCCCGGAGAGACAACCGCGAGGCATGAGCTGGGCCCAGAGGGGCCAGCGTAAGGCAGGAGCTGGGCTTGTGGAGGCTGCCGGGCGGCCGGCACGAGCGTGGCCGTGGATGGCTGCCGGGAGGCGGGAGCTGGGCCTGGAAAGGCCGCTGCGAGGTGAGGCGAGGCGAGGCGAGGCAAGAGGCGGGCCCGGAGTGCTGGACCGGAGGAGGCTTCGGGCGTACGAAGGCCGCCGCCAGCTGGGCAGGAGCCGAGTCAAAGGAGGCTGTTTGGAGGCGGGAGCTGGGCCTGCGGGCGCAGCCGCGAGCAGAGAGCTGGGCCCGGAGAGGAGGCCGGGAGGCAGCCACTGGGCCGGGGGAGGCCGACCTGAGGAAGTTCTGGGCCTGGAGAGGCCGCCATGAGGGAAAAGCTGGGCCTCAAGAGGCCACGGCGAGGCACGAGCTGGGCCTAGGGAGGCCATCGGGACGCAGCAGCCGTGACCGCGGAGGCTGCCGGGAAGCAGGAGCCTGGCCTGGGGAGGCTGCGGCCAGGCACGAGATGCGCCTCTTCAAGAGGCCCTCGGCAGGCGGGAGCCGGGCCTGCCGGGGCTGCCGCGAGGCAGGCGGAAACGTGGCCCGGGGAGGCCCACGTGAGGCCACAGCTGGGCGGGGAGAGGCCGCCGTCAGGCAGGAGCCGGGTCTCTCCGGGCCGCCGGGAAGCCGAAGGTGGGCCTGGAAGGCCTGAACGCAGGGAAGCCTGGGGCCTACAGAGGCTGCCAGGAGCTGGGCAGGAACTGGGCCGAACGTTGTCGTCGTCGTCAGGCAGGAGTTGGGCCCCTGGACGCGGCCCCTGGACGCGGCCGCGAGGGAGAGCCGGGCCCGGAGAGGCCGACTGGATTCAGTTCTGAGCCTGGAGAGGAGGCCGAGGGGCAAGAGCCGGGTCTGGAGAGGCCGCCAACAGGCAGGAGCTGGGCCTGAGGTGGCCAGGCTGAGGCCGGAGCCGGGCCCGCAGGGGCCAGTGTGGGGCAGAGGCCGCGCCCCTAGGGAACTACGCCAGGCAGGAGCTGGGCCTGGCCAGGCCGACTTTGGGACGCTTCGGGCCCGCACAGGCCATCAGCGGGAGGCAGGAGCTGGGCCCAGAGGGGCCGACGTTGAGGAAGGCAGCTTTGGGCCGGGAGGCGCCGTCGGGCTGGGCGGGAGCTGGGCCCGGAGAGGCCACCGCGAGGCATGAGCTGGGCCCAGAGGGGCCAGCGTGAGGCAGGAGCTGGGCTTGTGGAGGCCGCCGGGCGGCCGGCACGAGCGTGGCCGTGGAAGGCCGCTGGGAGGCGGGAGCTGGGCCTGGAAAGGCCGCTGCGAGGCGAGGCGAGGCGAGGCGAGGCAAGAGGAGAGGCGAGGCAAGAGGCGGGCCTGGAGCACTGGACCGGAGGAGGCTTCGGGCCTACGAAGGCCGCCGCCAGCTGGGCAGGAGCCGAGTCAAAGGAGGCTGTTTGGAGGCGGGAGCTGGGCCTGCGAGCGCAGCCGCGAGCAGAGAGCTGGGCCCGGAGAGGAGGCCGGGAGGCAGCCACTGGGCCGGGGGAGGCCGACCTGAGGAAGTTCTGGGCCTGGAGAGGCCGCCACGAGGGAAAAGCTGGGCCTCAAGAGGCCGCGGCAAGAGCCGGGCCTAGGGAGGCCATCGGGACAAAGGAGCCGGGCCCGCGGATGCTGCCGGGAGGCAGGAGCCTGGCCTGGGGAGGCCGCGGCCAGGCACGAGATGCGCCTCTTCAAGAGGCCCTCGGCAGGCGGGAGTCGGGCCTGCCCGGGCTGCCGCGAGGCAGGCGGAAACGTGGCCCGGGGAGGCCCACGTGAGGCCACAGCTGGGCCGGGAGAGGCCGCCGTCAGGCAGGAGCCGGGTCTCTCCGGGCCGCCGGGAAGCCGAAGGTGGGCCTGGAAGGCCTGAACGCAGGGAAGCCTGAGGCCTACAGAGGCTGCAAGGAGCTGGGCAGGAGCTGGGCCGAACGTGGTCGTCGTCGTCAGGCAGCAGTTGGGCCCCTGGACGCGGCCGCGAGGGAGAGCCGGGCCCGGAGAGGCCGACTGGAAACAGTTCCGGGCCTGGAGAGGAGGCCGAGGGGCAAGAGCCGGGTCTGGAGAGGCCGCCAACAGGCAGGAGCTGGGCCTGAGGCGGCCAGGCTGAGGCCGGAGCCGGGCCCGCAGGGGCCAGTGTGGGGCAGAGGCCGCACCCCTAGGGGCCTACGCCAGGCAGGAGCTGGGCCTGGCCAGGCCGACTTCGGGACGCTTCGGGCCCGCACAGGCCATCAGCGGGAGGCAGGAGCTGGGCCCAGAGGGGCCGACGTTGAGGAAGGCAACTTTGGGCCGGAAGGTGCCGTCGGGCTGGGCGGGAGCTGGGCCCGGAGAGACCACCGCGAGGCATGAGCTGGGCCCAGAGGGGCCAGCGTGAGGCAGGAGCTGGGCTTGTGGAGGCTGCCGGGCGGCCGGCACGAGCGTGGCCGGTGAAGGCCGCCGGGAGGCGGGAGCTGGGCGTGGAAAGGACGCTGAGAGGCGAGGCGAGGCGAGGCGAGGCAAGAGGCGGGCCCGGAGCGCTGGACCGGAGGAGGCTTCGGGCCTACGAAGGCCGCCGCCAGCTGGGCAGGAGCCGAGTCAAAGGAGGCTGTTTGGAGGCGGGAGCTGGGCCTCCGGGCGCAGCCGCGAGCAGAGAGCTGGGCCCGGAGAGGAGGCCGGGAGGCAGCCACTGGGCCGGTGGAGGCCAACCTGAGGAAGTTCTGGGCCTGGAGAGGCCGCCACGAGGGAAAAGCTGGGCCTCAAGAGGCCGCGGCGAGGCATGAGCCGGGCCTAGGGAGGCCATCGGGACGCAGGAGCAGGGCCCGCGGAGGCTGCCGGGAGGCAGGAGCCTGGCTTGGGGAGGCCGCGGCCAGGCACGAGATGCGCCTCTTCAAGAGGCCCTCGGCAGGCGGGAGCCGGGCCTGCCGGGGCTGCCGCGAGGCAGGCGGAAACGTGGCCCGGGGAGGCCCACGTGAGGCCACAGCTGGGCCGGGGGAGGCCGCCGTCAGGCAGGAGCCGGGTCTCTCCGGGCCGCCGGGAAGCCGAAGGTGGGCCTGGAAGGCCTGAACGCAGGGAAGCCTGGGGCCTACAGAGGCTGCCAAGAGCTGGGCAGGAGCTGGGCCGAACGTGGTCTTCGTCGTCAGGCTGGAGTTGGGCCCCTGGACGCGGCCGCGAGGGAGAGCCGGGCCCGGAGAGGCCGACTGGAAACAGTTCTGGGCCTGAAGAGGAGGCCGAGGGGCAAGAGCCGGGTCTGGAGAGGCCGCCAACAGGTAGGAGCTGGGCCTGAGGCGGCCAGGGTGAGGCCGGAGCCGGGCCCGCAGGGGCCAGTGTGGGGCAGAGGCCGCACCCCTAGGGGCCTACGCCAGGCAGGAGCTGGGCCTGGCCATGCCGACTTCGGGACGCTTCGGACCCACACAGGCCATCAGCGGGAGGCAGGATCTGTGCCCAGAGGGGCCGACGTTGAGGAAGGCAGCTTTGGGCCGGGAGGTGCCGTCGGGCTGGGCGGGAGCCGGGCCCGGAGAGACCACCGCGAGGCATGAGCTGGGCCCAGAGGGACCAGCGTGAGGCAGGAGCTGGGCTTGTGGAGGCTGCCGGGCGGACGGCACGAGCGTGGCCGGGGATGGCTGCCGGGAGGCGGGAGCTGGGCCTGGAAAGGCCGCTGCGAGGCGAGGAGAGGCGAGGCAAGAGGCGGGCCCGGAGCGGTGGACCGGAGGAGGCTTCGGGCCTACGAAGGCCGCCGCCAGCTGGGCAGGAACCGAGTCAAAGGAGGCTGTTTGGAGGCGGGAGCTGGGCCTGCGGGCGCAGCCGTAAGCAGAGAGCTCGGCCCGGAGAGGAGGCCGGGAGGCAGCCACTGGGCCGGGGGAGGCCGACCTGAGGAAGTTCTGGGCCTGGAGAGGCCGCCACGAGGGAAAAGCTGGGCCTCAAGAGGCCGCGGCGAGGCACGAGCCGGGCCTAGGGAGGCCATCGGGACGCAGGAGCCGGGACCGCGGAGGCTGCCGGGAGGCAGGAGCCTGGCCTGGGGAGGCCGCGACCAGGCACGAGATACGCCTCTTCAAGAGGCCCTCGGCAGGCGGGAGCCGGGCCTGCCGGGGCTGCCGCGAGGCAGGCGGAAACGTGGCCCGGGGAGGCCCACGTGAGGCCACAGCTGGGCCGGGAGAGGCCGCCGTCAGGCAGGAGCCGGGTCTCTCCGGGCCGCCGGGAAGCCGAAGGTGGGCCTGGAAGGCCTGAACGCAGGGAAGCCTGGGGCCTACAGAGGCTGCCAGGAGCTGGGCAGGAGCTGGGCCGAACGTGGTCGTCGTCAGGCAGGAGTTGGGCCCCTGGACGCGGCCGCGAGGGAGAGCCGGGCCCGGAGAGGCCGACTGGAAACAGTTCTGGGCCTGGAGAAGAGGCCGAGGGGCAAGAGCCGGGTCTGGAGAGGCCGCCAACAGGCAGGAGCTGGGCCTGAGGCGGCCAGGCTGAGGCCGGAGCCGGGCCCGCAGGGGCCAGTGTGGGGCAGAGGCCGCGCCCCTAGGGGCCTACGCCAGGCAGGAGCTGGGCCTGGCCAGGCCGACTTCGGGACGCGTCGGGCCCGCACATGCCATCAGCGGGAGGCAGGAGCTGGGCCCAGAGGGGCCGACGTTGAGGAAGGCAGCTTTGGGCCGGGAGGCGCCGTCGGGCTGGGCGGGAGCTGGGCCCGGAGAGGCCACCGCGAGGCATGAGCTGGACCCAGAGGGGCCAGCATGAGGCAGGAGCTGGGCTTGTGGAGGCTGCCGGGCGGCCGGCACGAGCGTGGCCGGGGAAGGCCGCCGGGAGGCGGGAGCTGGGCCTGGAAAGGCCGCTGCGAGGCGAGGCGAGGCGAGGCAAGAGGCGGGCCCGGAGCGCTGGACCGGAGGAGGCTTCGGGCGTACGAAGGCCGCCGCCAGCTGGGCAGGAGCCGAGTCAAAGGAGGCTGTTTGGAGACGGGAGCTGGGCCTGCGGGCGCAGCCGCGAGCAGAGAGCTGGGCCCGGAGAGGAGGCCGGGAGGCAGCCACTGGGCCGGGGGAGGCCGACCTGAGGAAGTTCTGGGCCTGGAGAGGCCGCCATGAGGGAAAAGCTGGGCCTCAAGAGGCCACGGCGAGGCACGAGCTGGGCCTAGGGAGGCCATCGGGACGCAGCAGCCGTGACCGCGGAGGCTGCCGGGAAGCAGGAGCCTGGCCTGGGGAGGCTGCGGCCAGGCACGAGATGCGCCTCTTCAAGAGGCCCTCGGCAGGCGGGAGCCGGGCCTGCCGGGGCTGCCGCGAGGCAGGCGGAAACGTGGCCCGGGGAGGCCCACGTGAGGCCACAGCTGGGCGGGGAGAGGCCGCCGTCAGGCAGGAGCCGGGTCTCTCCGGGCCGCCGGGAAGCCGAAGGTGGGCCTGGAAGGCCTGAACGCAGGGAAGCCTGGGGCCTACAGAGGCTGCCAGGAGCTGGGGAGGAGCTGGGCCGAACGTGGTCGTCGTCAGGCAGGAGTTGGGCCCCTGCACGCGGCCGCGAGGGAGAGCCGGGCCCGGAGAGGCCGACTGGAAACAGTTCTGGGCCTGGAGAGGAGGCCGAGGGGCAAGAGCCGGGTCTGGAGAGGCCGCCAACAGGCAGGAGCTGGGCCTGAGGCGGCCAGGCTGAGGCCGGAGCCGGGCCCGCAGGGGCCAATGTGGGACAGACCGCACCCCTAGGGGCCTACGCCAGGCAGGAGCTGGGCCTGCGCAGGCCGACTTCGGGACGCTTCGGGCCCGCACAGGCCATCAGCGGGAGGCAGGAGCTGGGCCCAGAGGGGCCGACGTTGAGGAAGGCAGCTTAGGGCCGGGAGGTGCCGTCGGGCTGGGCGGGAGCTGGGCCCGGAGAGACCACCGCGAGGCATGAGCTGGGCCCAGAGGGGCAAGCGTGAGGCAGGAGCTGGGCTTGTGGAGGCTGCCGGGTGGCCGGCACGAGCGTGGCCGGGGAAGGCTGCCGGGAGGAGGGAGCTGGGCCTGGAAAGGCCGCTGCGAGGCGAGGCGATGCGAGGCGAGGCGAGGCAAGAGGCGAGGCGAGACAAGAGGCGGGCCCGGAGCGCTGGACCGGAGGAGGCTTCGGGCCTACGAAGGCCGCCGCCACCTAGGCAGGTGCCGAGTCAAAGGAGGCTGTTTGGAGGCGGGAGCTGGGCCTGCGGGCGCAGCCACGAGCAGAGAGCTGGGCCCGGAGAGGAGGCCGGGAGGCAGCCACTGGGCCGGGGGAGGCCGACCTGAGGAAGTTCTGGGCCTGGAGAGGCCGCCACGAGGGAAAAGCTGGGCCTCAAGAGGCCGCGGCGAGGCATGAGCCGGGCCTAGGGAGGCCATCGGGACGCAGGAGCCGGGCCCGCGGAGGCTGCCGGGAGGCAGGAGCCTGGCCTGGGGAGGCCGCGGCCAGGCACGAGATGCGCCTCTTCAAGAGGCCCTCGGCAGGCGGGAGCCGGGCCTGCCGGGGCTGCCGCGAGGCAGGCGGAAACGTGGCCCGGGGAGGCCCACGTGAGGCCACAGCTGGGCCGGGAGAGGCCGCCGTCAGGCAGGAGCCGGGTCTCTCCGGGCCGCCGGGAAGCCGAAGGTGGGCCTGGAAGGCCTGAACGCAGGGAAGCCTGGGGCCTACAGAGGCTGCCAGGAGCTGGGCAGGAGCTGGGCCGAACGTGGTCGTCGTCGTCAGGCAGGAGTTGGGCCCCTGGACGCGGCCGCGAGGGAGAGCCGGGCCCGGAGAGGCCGACTGGAAACAGTTCTGGGCCTGGAGAGGAGGCCGAGGGGCAAGAGCCGGGTCTGGAGAGGCCGCCAACAGGCAGGAGCTGGGCCTGAGGCGGCCAGGCTGAGGCCGGAGCCGGGCCCGCAGGGGCCAGTGTGGGGCAGAGGCCGCACCCCTAGTGGCCTACGCCAGGCAGGAGCTGGGCCTGGCCAGGCCGAGTTCGGGACGCTTCGGGCCCGCACAGGCCATCAGCGGGAGGCAGGAGCTGGGCCCAGAGGGGCCGACGTTGAGGAAGGCAGCTTTGGGCCGGAAGGTGCCGTCGGGCTGGGCGGGAGCTGGGCCCGGAGAGACCACCGCGAGTCATGAGCTGGGCCCAGAAGGGCCAGCGTGAGGCAGGGGCTGGGCTTGTGGAGGCTGCCGGGCGGCCGGCACGAGCGTGGCCGGGGAAGGCCGCCGGGAGGCGGGAGGTGGGCGTGGAAAGGACGCTGAGAGGCGAGGCGAGGCGAGGCGAGGCAAGAGGCGGGCCCGGAGCGCTGGACCGGAGGAGGCTTCGGGCCTACGAAGGCCGCCGCCAGCTGGGCAGGAGCCGAGTCAAAGGAGGCTGTTTCGAGGCGGGAGCTTGGCCTGCGGGCGCAGCCGCGAGCAGAGAGCTGGGCCCGGAGAGGAGGCCGGGAGGCAGCCACTGGGCCGGGGGAGGCCGACCTGAGGAAGTTCTGGGCCTGGAGAGGCCGCCACGGGGGAAAAGCTGGGCCTCAAGAGGCCGCGGCGAGGCATGAGCCGGGCCTAGGGAGGCCATCGGGACGCAGGAGCCGGGCCCGCGGAGGCTGGCGGGAGGCAGGAGCCTGGCCTGGGGAGGCCACGGCCAGGCACGATATGCGCCTCTTCAAGAGGCCCTCGGCAGGCGGGAGCCGGGCCTGCCGGGGCTGCCGCGAGGCAGGTGGAAACGTGGCCCGGGGAGGCCCACGTGAGGCCACAGCTGGGCCGGGAGAGGCCGCCGTCAGGCAGGAGCCGGGTCTCTCCGGGCCGCCGGGAAGCCGAAGGTGGGCCTTGAAGGCCTGAACGCAGGGAAGCCTGGGGCCTACAGAGGCTGCCAGGAGCTGGGCAGGAGCTGGGCCGAACGTGGTCGTCATCAGGCAGGAGTTGGGCCCCTGCACGCGGCCGCGAGGGAGAGCCGGGCCCGGAGAGGCCGACTGGAAACAGTTCTGGGCCTGGAGAGGAGGCCGAGGGGCAAGAGACGGGTCTGGAGAGGCCGCCAACAGGCAGGAGCTGGGCCTGAGGCGGCCAGGCTGAGGCCGGAGCCGGGCCCGCAGGGGCCAATGTGGGACAGACCGCACCCCTAGGGGCCTACGCCAGGCAGGAGCTGGGCCTGCGCAGGCCGACTTCGGGACGCTTCGGGCCCGCACAGGCCATCAGCGGGAGGCAGGAGCTGGGCCCAGAGGGGCCGACGTTGAGGAAGGCAGCTTTGGGCCGGAAGGTGCCGTCGGGCTGGGCGGGAGCTGGGCCCGGAGAGACCACCGCGAGGCATGAGCTGGGCCCAGAGGGGCCAGCGTGAGGCAGGAGCTGGGCTTGTGGAGGCTGCCGGGCGGCCGGCACGAGCGTGGCTGGGGAAGGCCGCCGGGAGGCGGGAGCTGGGCGTGAAAAGGATGCTGAGAGGCGAGGCGAGGCGAGGCAAGAGGCGGGCCCGGAGCGCTGGACCGGAGGAGGCTTCGGGCCTACGAAGGCCGCCGCCAGCTGGGCAGAAGCCGAGTCAAAGGAGGCTGATTGGAGGCGGGAGCTGGGCCTGCGGGCGCAGCCGCAAGCAGAGAGCTGGGCCCGGAGAGGCCGGGAGGCAGCCACTGGGCGGGGGGAGGCCGAACTGAGGAAGTTCTGGGCCTGGAGAGGCCGCCACGAGTGTAAAGCTGGGCCTCAAGAGGCCGCGGCGAGGCACGAGCCGGGCCTAGGGAGGCCATCGGGACGCAGGAGCCGGGACCGCGGAGGCTGCCGGGAGGCAGGAGCCTGGCCTGGGGAGGCCGCGGCCAGGCACGAGATGCGCCTCTTCAAGAGGCCCTCGGCAGGCGGGAGCCGGGCCTGCCGGGGCTGCCGCGAGGCAGGCGGAAACGTGGCCCGGGGAGGCCCACGTGAGGCCACAGCTGGGCCGGGAGAGGCCGCCGTCAGGCAGGAGCCGGGTCTCTCCGGGCCGCCGGGAAGCCGAAGGTGGGCCTGGAAGGCCTGAACACAGGGAAGCCTGGGGCCTACAGAGGCTGCCAGGAGCTGGGCAGGAGCTGGGCCGAACGTGGTCGTCGTCAGGCAGGAGTTGGGCCCCTGGACGCGGCCGCGAGGGAGAGCCGGGCCCGGAGAGGCCGACTGGAAACAGTTCTGGGCCTGGAGAGGAGGCCGAGGGGCAAGAGCCGGGTTTGGAGAGGCCGCCAACAGGCAGGAGCCGGGCCTGAGGCGGCCAGGCTGAGGCCGGAGCCGGGCCCGCAGGGGCCAGTGTGGGGCAGAGGCCGCACCCCTAGGGGCCTACGCCAGGCAGGAGCTGGGCCTGGCCAGGCCGAGTTCGGGACGCTTCGGGCCCGCACAGGCCATCAGCGGGAGGCAGGAGCTGGGCCCAGAGGGGCCGACGTTGAGGAAGGCAGCTTTGGGCCGGAAGGTGCCGTCGGGCTGGGCGGGAGCTGGGCCCGGAGAGACCACTGCGAGGCATGAGCTGGGCCCAGAGGGGCCAGCGTGAGGCAGGAGCTGGGCTTGTGGAGGCTGCCGGGCGGCCGGCACGAGCGTGGCCGGGGAAGGCCGCCGGGAGGCGGGAGCTGGGCGTGGAAAGGACGCTGAGAGGCGAGGCGAGGCGAGGCAAGAGGCGGGCCCGGAGCGCTGGACCGGAGGAGGCTTCGGGCCTACGAAGGCCGCCGCCAGCTGGGCAGGTGCCGAGTCAAAGGAGGCTGTTTGGAGGCGGGAGCTGGGCCTGCGGGCGCAGCCGCGAGCAGAGAGCTGGGCCCGGAGAGGAGGCCGGGAGGCAGCCACTGGGCCGGGGGAGGCCGACCTGAGGAAGTTCTGGGCCTGGAGAGGCCGCCACGAGGGAAAAGCTGGGCCTCAAGAGGCCGCGGCGAGGCATGAGCCGGGCCTAGGGAGGCCATCGGGACGCAGGAGCCGGGCCCGCGGAGGCTGCCGGGAGGCAGGAGCCTGGCCTGGGGAGGCCGCGGCCAGGCACGAGATGCGCCTCTTCAAGAGGCCCTGGGCAGGCGGGAGCCGGGCCTGCCGGGGCTGCCGCGAGGCAGGCGGAAACGTGGCCCGGGGAGGCCCACGTGAGGCCACAGCTGGGCCGGGAGAGGCCGCCGTCAGGCAGGAGCCGGGTCTCTCCGGGCCGCCGGGAAGCCGAAGGTGGGCCTGGAAGGCCTGAACGCAGGGAAGCCTGGGGCCTACAGAGGCTGCCAGGAGCTGGGCAGGAGCTGGGCCGAACGTGGTCGTCGTCGTCAGGCAGGAGTTGGGCCCCTGGACGCGGCCGCGAGGGAGAGCCGGGCCCGGAGAGGCCGACTGGAAACAGTTCTGGGCCTGGAGAGGAGGCCGAGGGGCAAGAGCCGGGTCTGGAGAGGCCGCCAACAGGCAGGAGCTGGGCCTGAGGCGGCCAGGCTGAGGCCGGAGCCGGGCCCGCAGGGGCCAGTGTGGGGCAGAGGCCGCACCGCTAGGGGCCTACGCCAGGCAGGAGCTGGGCCTGGCCAGGCCGACTTCGGGACGCTTCCGGCCCGCACAGGCCATCAGCGAGAGGCAGGAGCTGGGCCCAGAGGGGCTGACGTTGAGGAAGGCAACTTTGGGCCGGAAGGTGCCGTCGGGCTGGGCGGGAGCTGGGCCCGGAGAGACCACCGCGAGTCATGAGCTGGGCCCAGAAGGGCCAGCGTGAGGCAGGAGCTGGGCTTGTGGAGGCTGCCGGGCGGCCGGCACGAGCGTGGCCGGGGAAGGCCGCCGGGAGGCGGGAGGTGGGCGTGGAAAGGACGCTGAGAGGCGAGGCGAGGCGAGGCGAGGCAAGAGGCGGGCCCGGAGCGCTGGACCGGAGGAGGCTTCGGGCCTACGAAGGCCGCCGCCAGCTGGGCAGGAGCCGAGTCAAAGGAGGCTGTTTGGAGGTGGGAGCTGGGCCACCGGGCGCAGCCGCGAGCAGAGAGCTGGGCCCGGAGAGGAGGCCGGGAGGCAGCCACTGGGCCGGGGGAGGCCGACCTGAGGAAGTTCTGGGCCTGGAGAGGCCGCCACGAGGGAAAAGCTGGGCCTCAAGAGGCCGCGGCGAGGCACGAGCCGGGCCTAGGGAGGCCATCGGGACGCAGGAGCAGGGCCCGCGGAGGCTGCCGGGAGGCAGGAGCCTGGCCTGGGGAGGCCGCGGCCAGGCACGAGATGCGCCTCTTCAAGAGGCCCTCGGCAGGCGGGAGCCGGGCCTGCCGGGGCTGCCGCGAGGCAGGCCGAAACGTGGCCCGGGGAGGCCCACGTGAGGCCACAGCTGGGCCGGGAGAGGCCGCCGTCAGGCAGGAGCCGGGTCTCTCCGGGCCGCCGGGAAGCCGAAGGTGGGCCTGGAAGGCCTGAACGCAGGGAAGCTTGGGGCCTACAGAGGCTGCCAGGAGCTGGGCAGGAGCTGGGCCGAACGTGGTCGTCGTCAGGCAGGAGTTGGGCCCCTGGACGCGGCCGCGAGTGAGAGCCGGGCCCGGAGAGGCCGACTGGAAACAGTTCTGGGCCTGGAGAGGAGGCCGAGGGCAAGAGCCGGGTCTGGAGAGGCCGCCAACAGGCAGGAGCTGGGCCTGAGGCGGCCAGGCTGACGCCGGAGCCGGGCCCGCAGGGGCCAGTGTGGGGCAGAGGCCGCACTGCTAGGGGCCTACGCCAGGCAGGAGCTGGGCCTGGCCAGGCCGACTTCGGGACGCTTCGGGCCCGCAAAGGCCATCAGCGGGAGGCAGGAGCTTGGCCCAGAGGGGCCGACGTTGAGGAAGGCAACTTTGGGCCGGAAGGTGCCGTCGGGCTGGGCGGGAGCTGGGCCCGGAGAGACCACCGCGAGGCATGAGCTGGGCCCAGAGGGGCCAGCGTCAGGCAGGAGCTGGGCTTGTGGAGGCTGCCGGGCGGCCGGCACGAGGGTGGCCGTGGATGGCTGCCGGGAGGCGGGAGCTGGGCCTGGAAAGGCCGCTGCGAGGCGAGGCGAGGCGAGGCGAGGCAAGAGGCGGGCCCGGAGTGCTGGACCGGAGGAGGCTTCGGGCGTACGAAGGCCGCCGCCAGCTGGGCAGGAGCCGAGTCAAAGGAGGCTGTTTGGAGGCGGGAGCTGGGCCTGCGGGCGCAGCCGCGAGCAGAGAGCTGGGCCCGGAGAGGAGGCCGGGAGGCAGCCACTGGGCCGGGGGAGGCCGACCTGAGGAAGTTCTGGGCCTGGAGAGGCCGCCATGAGGGAAAAGCTGGGCCTCAAGAGGCCACGGCGAGGCACGAGCTGGGCCTAGGGAGGCCATCGGGACGCAGCAGCCGTGACCGCGGAGGCTGCCGGGAAGCAGGAGCCTGGCCTGGGGAGGCTGCGGCCAGGCACGAGATGCGCCTCTTCAAGAGGCCCTCGGCAGGCGGGAGCCGGGCCTGCCGGGGCTGCCGCGAGGCAGGCGGAAACGTGGCCCGGGGAGGCCCACGTGAGGCCACAGCTGGGCGGGGAGAGGCCGCCGTCAGGCAGGAGCCGGGTCTCTCCGGGCCGCCGGGAAGCCGAAGGTGGGCCTGGAAGGCCTGAACGCAGGGAAGCCTGGGGCCTACAGAGGCTGCCAGGAGCTGGGCAGGAGCTGGGCCGAACGTGGTCGTCGTCAGGCAGGAGTTGGGCCCCTGCACGCGGCCGCGAGGGAGAGCCGGGCCCGGAGAGGCCGACTGGAAACAGTTCTGGGCCTGGAGAGGAGGCCGAGGGGCAAGAGCCGGGTCTGGAGAGGCCGCCAACAGGCAGGAGCTGGGCCTGAGGCGGCCAGGCTGAGGCCGGAGCCGGGCCCGCAGGGGCCAATGTGGGACAGACCGCACCCCTAGGGGCCTACGCCAGGCAGGAGCTGGGCCTGCGCAGGCCGACTTCGGGACGCTTCGGGCCCGCACAGGCCATCAGCGGGAGGCAGGAGCTGGGCCCAGAGGGGCCGACGTTGAGGAAGGCAGCTTAGGGCCGGAAGGTGCCGTCGGGCTGGGCGGGAGCTGGGCCCGGAGAGACCACCGCGAGGCATGAGCTGGGCCCAGAGGGGCAAGCGTGAGGCAGGAGCTGGGCTTGTGGAGGCTGCCGGGTGGCCGGCACGAGCGTGGCCGGGGAAGGCTGCCGGGAGGAGGGAGCTGGGCCTGGAAAGGCCGCTGCGAGGCGAGGCGATGCGAGGCGAGGCGAGGCAAGAGGCGAGGCGAGACAAGAGGCGGGCCCGGAGCGCTGGACCGGAGGAGGCTTCGGGCCTACGAAGGCCGCCGCCACCTAGGCAGGTGCCGAGTCAAAGGAGGCTGTTTGGAGGCGGGAGCTGGGCCTGCGGGCGCAGCCACGAGCAGAGAGCTGGGCCCGGAGAGGAGGCCGGGAGGCAGCCACTGGGCCGGGGGAGGCCGACCTGAGGAAGTTCTGGGCCTGGAGAGGCCGCCACGAGGGAAAAGCTGGGCCTCAAGAGGCCGCGGCGAGGCATGAGCCGGGCCTAGGGAGGCCATCGGGACGCAGGAGCCGGGCCCGCGGAGGCTGCCGGGAGGCAGGAGCCTGGCCTGGGGAGGCCGCGGCCAGGCACGAGATGCGCCTCTTCAAGAGGCCCTCGGCAGGCGGGAGCCGGGCCTGCCGGGGCTGCCGCAAGGCAGGCGGAAACGTGGCCCGGGGAGGCCCACGTGAGGCCACAGCTGGGCCGGGAGAGGCCGCCGTCAGGCAGGAGCCGGGTCTCTCCGGGCCGCCGGGAAGCCGAAGGTGGGCCTGGAAGGCCTGAACGCAGGGAAGCCTGGGGCCTACAGAGGCTGCCAGGAGCTGGGCAGGAGCTGGGCCGAACGTGGTCGTCGTCGTCAGGCAGGAGTTGGGCCCCTGGACGCGGCCGCGAGGGAGAGCCGGGCCCGGAGAGGCCGACTGGAAACAGTTCTGGGCCTGGAGAGGAGGCCGAGGGGCAAGAGCCGGGTCTGGAGAGGCCGCCAACAGGCAGGAGCTGGGCCTGAGGCGGCCAGGCTGAGGCCGGAGCCGGGCCCGCAGGGGCCAGTGTGGGGCAGAGGCCGCACCCCTAGTGGCCTACGCCAGGCAGGAGCTGGGCCTGGCCAGGCCGAGTTCGGGACGCTTCGGGCCCGCACAGGCCATCAGCGGGAGGCAGGAGCTGGGCCCAGAGGGGCCGACGTTGAGGAAGGCAGCTTTGGGCCGGAAGGTGCCGTCGGGCTGGGCGGGAGCTGGGCCCGGAGAGACCACCGCGAGTCATGAGCTGGGCCCAGAAGGGCCAGCGTGAGGCAGGGGCTGGGCTTGTGGAGGCTGCCGGGCGGCCGGCACGAGCGTGGCCGGGGAAGGCCGCCGGGAGGCGGGAGGTGGGCGTGGAAAGGACGCTGAGAGGCGAGGCGAGGCGAGGCGAGGCAAGAGGCGGGCCCGGAGCGCTGGACCGGAGGAGGCTTCGGGCCTACGAAGGCCGCCGCCAGCTGGGCAGGAGCCGAGTCAAAGGAGGCTGTTTCGAGGCGGGAGCTTGGCCTGCGGGCGCAGCCGCGAGCAGAGAGCTGGGCCCGGAGAGGAGGCCGGGAGGCAGCCACTGGGCCGGGGGAGGCCGACCTGAGGAAGTTCTGGGCCTGGAGAGGCCGCCACGGGGGAAAAGCTGGGCCTCAAGAGGCCGCGGCGAGGCATGAGCCGGGCCTAGGGAGGCCATCGGGACGCAGGAGCCGGGCCCGCGGAGGCTGGCGGGAGGAAGGAGCCTGGCCTGGGGAGGCCACGGCCAGGCACGATATGCGCCTCTTCAAGAGGCCCTCGGCAGGCGGGAGCCGGGCCTGCCGGGGCTGCCGCGAGGCAGGTGGAAACGTGGCCCGGGGAGGCCCACGTGAGGCCACAGCTGGGCCGGGAGAGGCCGCCGTCAGGCAGGAGCCGGGTCTCTCCGGGCCGCCGGGAAGCCGAAGGTGGGCCTTGAAGGCCTGAACGCAGGGAAGCCTGGGGCCTACAGAGGCTGCCAGGAGCTGGGCAGGAGCTGGGCCGAACGTGGTCGTCATCAGGCAGGAGTTGGGCCCCTGCACGCGGCCGCGAGGGAGAGCCGGGCCCGGAGAGGCCGACTGGAAACAGTTCTGGGCCTGGAGAGGAGGCCGAGGGGCAAGAGACGGGTCTGGAGAGGCCGCCAACAGGCAGGAGCTGGGCCTGAGGCGGCCAGGCTGAGGCCGGAGCCGGGCCCGCAGGGGCCAATGTGGGACAGACCGCACCCCTAGGGGCCTACGCCAGGCAGGAGCTGGGCCTGCGCAGGCCGACTTCGGGACGCTTCGGGCCCGCACAGGCCATCAGCGGGAGGCAGGAGCTGGGCCCAGAGGGGCCGACGTTGAGGAAGGCAGCTTTGGGCCGGAAGGTGCCGTCGGGCTGGGCGGGAGCTGGGCCCGGAGAGACCACCGCGAGGCATGAGCTGGGCCCAGAGGGGCCAGCGTGAGGCAGGAGCTGGGCTTGTGGAGGCTGCCGGGCGGCCGGCACGAGCGTGGCTGGGGAAGGCCGCCGGGAGGCGGGAGCTGGGCGTGAAAAGGATGCTGAGAGGCGAGGCGAGGCGAGGCAAGAGGCGGGCCCGGAGCGCTGGACCGGAGGAGGCTTCGGGCCTACGAAGGCCGCCGCCAGCTGGGCAGAAGCCGAGTCAAAGGAGGCTGATTGGAGGCGGGAGCTGGGCCTGCGGGCGCAGCCGCAAGCAGAGAGCTGGGCCCGGAGAGGCCGGGAGGCAGCCACTGGGCGGGGGGAGGCCGAACTGAGGAAGTTCTGGGCCTGGAGAGGCCGCCACGAGTGTAAAGCTGGGCCTCAAGAGGCCGCGGCGAGGCACGAGCCGGGCCTAGGGAGGCCATCGGGACGCAGGAGCCGGGACCGCGGAGGCTGCCGGGAGGCAGGAGCCTGGCCTGGGGAGGCCGCGGCCAGGCACGAGATGCGCCTCTTCAAGAGGCCCTCGGCAGGCGGGAGCCGGGCCTGCCGGGGCTGCCGCGAGGCAGGCGGAAACGTGGCCCGGGGAGGCCCACGTGAGGCCACAGCTGGGCCGGGAGAGGCCGCCGTCAGGCAGGAGCCGGGTCTCTCCGGGCCGCCGGGAAGCCGAAGGTGGGCCTGGAAGGCCTGAACACAGGGAAGCCTGGGGCCTACAGAGGCTGCCAGGAGCTGGGCAGGAGCTGGGCCGAACGTGGTCGTCGTCAGGCAGGAGTTGGGCCCCTGGACGCGGCCGCGAGGGAGAGCCGGGCCCGGAGAGGCCGACTGGAAACAGTTCTGGGCCTGGAGAGGAGGCCGAGGGGCAAGAGCCGGGTTTGGAGAGGCCGCCAACAGGCAGGAGCCGGGCCTGAGGCGGCCAGGCTGAGGCCGGAGCCGGGCCCGCAGGGGCCAGTGTGGGGCAGAGGCCGCACCCCTAGGGGCCTACGCCAGGCAGGAGCTGGGCCTGGCCAGGCCGAGTTCGGGACGCTTCGGGCCCGCACAGGCCATCAGCGGGAGGCAGGAGCTGGGCCCAGAGGGGCCGACGTTGAGGAAGGCAGCTTTGGGCCGGAAGGTGCCGTCGGGCTGGGCGGGAGCTGGGCCCGGAGAGACCACTGCGAGGCATGAGCTGGGCCCAGAGGGGCCAGCGTGAGGCAGGAGCTGGGCTTGTGGAGGCTGCCGGGCGGCCGGCACTAGCGTGGCCGGGGAAGGCCGCCGGGAGGCGGGAGCTGGGCCTCTCCGGGCTGCCGGGAAGCCGAAGGTGGTCCTGGAAGGCCTGAACGCAGGGAAGCCTGGGGCCTACAGAGGCTGCCAAGAGCTGGGCAGGAGCTGGGCCGAACGTGGTCGTCGTCGTCAGGCAGGGGTTGGGCCCCTGGACGCGGCCGCGAGGGAGAGCCGGGCCCGGAGAGGCCGACTGGAAACAGTTCTGGGCCTGGAGAGGAGGCCGAGGGGCAAGAGCCGGGTCTGGAGAGGCCGCCAACAGGCAGGAGCTGGGCCTGAGGCGGCCAGGCTGAGGCCGGAGCCGGGCCCGCAGGGGCCAGTGTGGGGCAGAGGCCGCACCCCTAGGGGCCTGCGCCAGGCAGGAGCTGGGCGTGGCCAGGCCGACTTCGGGACGCTTCGGGCCCGCACAGGCCATCAGCGGGAGGCAGGAGCTGTGCCCAGAGGGGCCGACGTTGAGGAAGGCAGCTTTGGGCCGGAAGGTGCCGTCGGGCTGGGCGGGAGCTTGGCCCGGAGAGACAACCGCGAGGCATAAGCTGGGCCCAGAGGGACCAGCGTGAGGCAGGAGCTGGGCTTGTGGAGGCTGCCGGGCGGACGGCACGAGTGTGGCCGGGGATGGCTGCCGGGAGGCGGGAGCTGGGCGTGGAAAGGACGCTGAGAGGCGAGGCGGGGCGAGGCGAGGCAAGAGGCGGGCCCGGAGCGCTGGACCGGAGGAGGCTTCGGGCCTACGAAGGCCGCCGCCAGCTGGGCAGGAGCCGAGTCAAAGGAGGCTGTTTGGAGGTGGGAGCTGGGCCTGCGTGCGCAGCCGCGAGCAGAGAGCTGGGCCCGGAGAGGAGGCCGGGAGGCAGCCACTGGGCCGGGGGAGGCCGACCTGAGGAAGTTCTGGGCCTGGAGAGGCCGCCACGAGGGAAACGCTGGGCCTCAAGAGGCCGCGGCGAGGCACGAGCCGGGCCTAGGGAGGCCATCGGGACGCAGGAGCCGGGCCCGCGGAGGCTGCCGGGAGGCAGGAGCCTGGCCTGGGGAGGCCGCGGCCAGGCACGAGATGCGCCTCTTCAAGAGGCCCTCGGCAGGCGGGAGCCGGGCCTGCCGGGGCTGCTGCGAGGCAGGCGGAAACGTGGCACGGGGAGGCCCACGTGAGGCCACAGCTGGGCGGGGAGAGGCCGCCGTCAGGCAGGAGCCGGGTCTCTCCGGGCCGCCGGGAAGCCGAAGGTGGGCCTGGAAGGCCTGAACGCAGGGAAGCCTGGGGCCTACAGAGGCTGCCAGGAGCTGGGCAGGAGCTGGGCCGAACGTGGTCGTCGTCAGGCAGGAGTTGGGCCCCTGGACGCGGCCGCGAGGGAGAGCCGGGCCCGGAGAGGCCGACTGGAAACAGTTCTGGGCCTGAAGAGGAGGCCGAGGGGCAAGAGCCGGGTCTGGAGAGGCCGCCAACAGGTAGGAGCTGGGCCTGAGGCGGCCAGGCTGAGGCCGGAGCCGGGCCCGCAGGGGCCAGTGTGGGGCAGAGGCCGCACCCCTAGGGGCCTACGCCAGGCAGGAGCTGGGCCTGGCCAGGCCGACTTCGGGACGCTTCCGGCCCGCACAGGCCATCAGCGAGAGGCAGGAGCTGGGCCCAGAGGGGCTGACGTTGAGGAAGGCAACTTTGGGCCGGAAGGTGCCGTCGGGCTGGGCGGGAGCTGGGCCCGGAGAGACCACCGCGAGTCATGAGCTGGGCCCAGAAGGGCCAGCGTGAGGCAGGAGCTGGGCTTGTGGAGGCTGCCGGGCGGCCGGCACGAGCGTGGCCGGGGAAGGCCGCCGGGAGGCGGGAGGTGGGCGTGGAAAGGACGCTGAGAGGCGAGGCGAGGCGAGGCGAGGCAAGAGGCGGGCCCGGAGCGCTGGACCGGAGGAGGCTTCGGGCCTACGAAGGCCGCCGCCAGCTGGGCAGGAGCCGAGTCAAAGGAGGCTGTTTGGAGGTGGGAGCTGGGCCACCGGGCGCAGCCGCGAGCAGAGAGCTGGGCCCGGAGAGGAGGCCGGGAGGCAGCCACTGGGCCGGGGGAGGCCGACCTGAGGAAGTTCTGGGCCTGGAGAGGCCGCCACGAGGGAAAAGCTGGGCCTCAAGAGGCCGCGGCGAGGCACGAGCCGGGCCTAGGGAGGCCATCGGGACGCAGGAGCAGGGCCCGCGGAGGCTGCCGGGAGGCAGGAGCCTGGCCTGGGGAGGCCGCGGCCAGGCACGAGATGCGCCTCTTCAAGAGGCCCTCGGCAGGCGGGAGCCGGGCCTGCCGGGGCTGCCGCGAGGCAGGCCGAAACGTGGCCCGGGGAGGCCCACGTGAGGCCACAGCTGGGCCGGGAGAGGCCGCCGTCAGGCAGGAGCCGGGTCTCTCCGGGCCGCCGGGAAGCCGAAGGTGGGCCTGGAAGGCCTGAACGCAGGGAAGCTTGGGGCCTACAGAGGCTGCCAGGAGCTGGGCAGGAGCTGGGCCGAACGTGGTCGTCGTCAGGCAGGAGTTGGGCCCCTGGACGCGGCCGCGAGTGAGAGCCGGGCCCGGAGAGGCCGACTGGAAACAGTTCTGGGCCTGGAGAGGAGGCCGAGGGGCAAGAGCCGGGTCTGGAGAGGCCGCCAACAGGCAGGAGCTGGGCCTGAGGCGGCCAGGCTGACGCCGGAGCCGGGCCCGCAGGGGCCAGTGTGGGGCAGAGGCCGCACCGCTAGGGGCCTACGCCAGGCAGGAGCTGGGCCTGGCCAGGCCGACTTCGGGACGCTTCGGGCCCGCAAAGGCCATCAGCGGGAGGCAGGAGCTTGGCCCAGAGGGGCCGACGTTGAGGAAGGCAACTTTGGGCCGGAAGGTGCCGTCGGGCTGGGCGGGAGCTGGGCCCGGAGAGACCACCGCGAGGCATGAGCTGGGCCCAGAGGGGCCAGCGTCAGGCAGGAGCTGGGCTTGTGGAGGCTGCCGGGTGGCCGGCACGAGGGTGGCTGGGGAAGGCCGCCGGGAGGCGGGAGCTGGGCGTGAAAAGGATGCTGAGAGGCGAGGCGAGGCGAGGCAAGAGGCGGGCCCGGAGCGCTGGACCGGAGGAGGCTTCGGGCCTACGAAGGCCGCCGCCAGCTGGGCAGAAGCCGAGTCAAAGGAGGCTGATTGGAGGCGGGAGCTGGGCCTGCGGGCGCAGCCGCAAGCAGAGAGCTGGGCCCGGAGAGGCCGGGAGGCAGCCACTGGGCGGGGGGAGGCCGAACTGAGGAAGTTCTGGGCCTGGAGAGGCCGCCACGAGTGTAAAGCTGGGCCTCAAGAGGCCGCGGCGAGGCACGAGCCGGGCCTAGGGAGGCCATCGGGACGCAGGAGCCGGGACCGCGGAGGCTGCCGGGAGGCAGGAGCCTGGCCTGGGGAGGCCGCGGCCAGGCACGAGATGCGCCTCTTCAAGAGGCCCTCGGCAGGCGGGAGCCGGGCCTGCCGGGGCTGCCGCGAGGCAGGTGGAAACGTGGCCCGGGGAGGCCCACGTGAGGCCACAGCTGGGCCGGGAGAGGCCGCCGTCAGGCAGGAGCCGGGTCTCTCCGGGCCGCCGGGAAGCCAAAGGTGGGCCTTGAAGGCCTGAACGCAGGGAAGCCTGGGGCCTACAGAGGCTGCCAGGAGCTGGGCAGGAGCTGGGCCGAACGTGGTCGTCGTCAGGCAGGAGTTGGGCCCCTGCACGCGGCCGCGAGGGAGAGCCGGGCCCGGAGAGGCCGACTGGAAACAGTTCTGGGCCTGGAGAGGAGGCCGAGGGGCAAGAGCCGGGTCTGGAGAGGCTGCCAACAGGCAGGAGCTGGGCCTGAGGCGGCCAGGCTGAGGCCGGAGCCGGGCCCGCAGGGGCCAATGTGGGACAGACTGCACCCCTAGGGGCCTACGCCAGGCAGGAGCTGGGCCTGCGCAGGCCGACTTCGGGACGCTTCGGGCCCGCACAGGCCATCAGCGGGAGGCAGGAGCTGAGCCCAGAGGGGCCGAAGTTGAGGAAGGCAGCTTTGGGCCGGAAGGTGCCGTCGGGCTGGGCGGGAGCTGGGCCCGGAGAGACCACCGCGAGGCATGAGCTGGGCCCAGAGGGGCCAGCGTGAGGCAGGAGCTGGGCTTGTGGAGGCTGCCGGGCGGCCGGCACTAGCGTGGCCGGGGAAGGCCGCCGGGAGGCGGGAGCTGGGCGTGAAAAGGACGCTGAGAGGCGAGGCGAGGCGAGGCGAGGCGAGGCAAGAGGCGAGGCGAGGCAAGAGGCGGGCCCGGAGCGCTGGACCGGAGGAGGCTTCGGGCCTACGAAGGCCGCCGCCAGCTGGGCAGGTGCCGAGTCAAAGGAGGCTGTTTGGAGGCGGGAGCTGGGCCTGCGGGCGCAGCCGCGAGCAGAGAGCTGGGCCCGGAGAGGAGGCCGGGAGGCAGCCACTGGGCCGGGGGAGGCCGACCTGAGGAAGTTCTGGGCCTGGAGAGGCCGCCACGAGGGAAAAGCTGGGCCTCAAGAGGCCGCGGCGAGGCATGAGCCGGGCCTAGGGAGGCCATTGGGACGCAGGAGCCGGGCCCGCGGAGGCTGCCGGGAGGCAGGAGCCTGGCCTGGGGAGGCCGCGGCCAGGCACGAGATGCGCCTCTTCAAGAGGCCCTCGGCAGGCGGGAGCCGGGCCTGCCGGGGCTGCCGCGAGGCAGGCGGAAACGTGGCCCGGGGAGGCCCACGTGAGGCCACAGCTGGGCCGGGAGAGGCCGCCGTCAGGCAGGAGCCGGGTCTCTCCGGGCCGCCGGGAAGCCGAAGGTGGGCCTGGAAGGCCTGAACGCAGGGAAGCCTGGGGCCTACAGAGGCTGCCAGGAGCTGGGCAGGAGCTGGGCCGAACGTGGTCGTCGTCGTCAGGCCGGAGTTGGGCCCCTGGACGCGGCCGCGAGGGAGAGCCGGGCCCGGAGAGGCCGACTGGATTCAGTTCTGGGCCTGGAGAGGAGGCCGAGGGGCAAGAGCCGGGTCTGGAGAGGCCGCCAACAGACAGGAGCTGGGCCTGAGGTGGCCAGGCTGAGGCCGGAGCCGGGCCCGCAGGGGCCAGTGTGGGGCAGAGGCCGCGCCCCTAGGGAACTACGCCAGGCAGGAGCTGGGCCTGGCCAGGCCGACTTTGGGACGCTTCGGGCCCGCACAGGCCATCAGCGGGAGGCAGGAGCTGGGCCCAGAGGGGCCGACGTTGAGGAAGGCAGCTTTGGGCCGGGAGGCGCCGTCGGGCTGGGCGGGAGCTGGGCCCGGAGAGGCCACCGCGAGGCATGAGCTGGGCCCAGAGGGGCCAGCGTGAGGCAGGAGCTGGGCTTGTGGAGGCCGCCGGGCGGCCGGCACGAGCGTGGCCGGGGAAGGCCGCTGGGAGGCGGGAGCTGGGCCTGGAAAGGCCGCTGCGAGGCGAGGCGAGGCGAGGCGAGGCAAGAGGAGAGGCGAGGCAAGAGGCGGGCCTGGAGCACTGGACCGGAGGAGGCTTCGGGCCTACTAAGGCCGCCGCCAGCTGGGCAGGTGCCGAGTCAAAGGAGGCTGTTTGGAGGCGGGAGCTGGCCCTGCGGGCGCAGCCGCGAGCAGAGAGCTGGGCCCGGAGAGGAGGCCGGGAGGCAGCCACTGGGCCGGGGGAGGCCGACCTGAGGAAGTTCTGGGCCTGGAGAGGCCGCCACGAGGGAAAAGCTGGGCCTCAAGAGGCCGCGGCAAGAGCCGGGCCTAGGGAGGCCATCGGGACGCAGGAGCCGGGCCCGCGGAAGCTGCCAGGAGGCAGGAGCCTGGCCTGGGGAGGCCGCAGCCAGGCACGAGATGCGCCTCTTCAAGAGGCCCTCGGCAGGCGGGAGCCGGGCGTGCCGGGGCTGCCGCGAGGCAGGCGGAAACGTGCCCCGGGGAGGCCCACGTGAGGCCACAGCTGGGCCGGGAGAGGCCGCCATCAGGCAGGAGCCGGGTCTCTCCGGGCCGCCGGGAAGCCGAAGGTGGGCCTGGAAGGCCTGAACGCAGGGAAGCCTGGGGCCTACGGAGGCTGCCAGGAGCTGGGCAGGAGCTGGGCCGAACGTGGTCGTCGTCAGGCAGGAGTTGGGCCCCTGGACGCGGCCGCGAGGGAGAGCCGGGCCCGGAGAGGCCGACTGGAAACAGTTCTGGGCCTGGAGAGGAGGCCGAGGGGCAAGAGCCGGGTCTGGAGAGGCCGCCAACAGGCAGGAGCTGGGCCTGAGGCGGCCAGGCTGAGGCCGGAGCCGGGCCCGCAGGGGCCAGTGTGGGGCAGAGGCCCCGCCCCTAGGGGCCTACGCCAGGCAGGAGCTGGGCCTGGCCAGGCCGACTTCGGGACGCGTCGGGCCAGCACATGCCATCAGCGGGAGGCAGGAGCTGGGCCCAGAGGGGCCGACGTTGAGGAAGGCAGCTTTGGGCCGGGAGGCGCCGTCGGGCTGGGCGGGAGCTGGGCCCGGAGAGGCCACCGCGAGGCATGAGCTGGACCCAGAGGGGCCAGCGTGAGGCAGGAGCTGGGCTTGTGGAGGCTGCCGGGCGGCCGGCACGAGCGTGGCCGGGGAAGGCCGCCGGGAGGCGGGAGCTGGGCCTGGAAAAGCCGCTGCGAGGCGAGGCGAGGAGAGGCAAGAGGCGAGGCGAGGCAAGAGGCGGGCCCGGAGCGCTGGACCGGAGGAGGCTTCGGGCCTACGAAGGCCGCCACCAGCTGGGCACGTGCCGAGTCAAAGGAGGCTGTTTGGACGCGGGAGCTGGGCCTGCGGGCGCAGCCGCGAGCAGAGAGCTGGGCCCGGAGAGGAGGCCGGGAGGCAGCCACTGGGCCGGGGGAGGCCGACCTGAGGAAGTTCTGGGCCTGGAGAGGCCGCCACGAGGGAAAAGCTGGGCCTCAAGAGGCCGCGGCAAGAGCCGGGCCTAGGGAGGCCATCGGGACACAGGAGCCGGGCCCGCGGAGGCTGCCGGGAGGCAGGAGCCTGGCCTGGGTAGGCCGCGGCCAGGCACGAGATGCGCCTCTTCAAGAGGCCCTCGGCAGGCGGGAGCCGGGCCTGCCCGGGCTGCCGGGAGGCAGGCGGAAACGTGGCCCGGGGAGGCCCACGTGAGGCCACAGCTGGGCCGGGAGAGGCCGCCGTCAGGCAGGAGCCGTGTCTCTCCGGGCCGCCGGGAAGCCGAAGGTGGGCCTGGAAGGCCTGAACGCAGGGAAGCCTGGGGCCTACAGAGGCTGCCAGGAGCTGGGCAGGAGCTGGGCCGAACGTGGTCGTCGTCAGGCAGGAGTTGGGCCCCTGGACGCGGCCGCGAGGGAGAGCCGGGCCCGGAGAGGCCGACCGGAAACAGTTCTGGGCCTGGAGAGGAGGCCGAGGGGCAAGAGCCGGGTCTGGAGAGGCCGCCAACAGGCAGGAGCTGGGCCTGAGGCAGCCAGGCTGAGGCCGGAGCCGGGCCCGCAGGGGCCAGTGTGGGGCAGAGGCCGCGCCCCTAGGGGCCTACGCCAGGCAGGAGCTGGGCCTGGCCAGGCCGAATTCGGGACGCGTCGGGCCCGCACATGCCATCAGCGGGAGGCAGGAGCTGGGCCCAGAGGGGCCGACGTTGAGGAAGGCAGCTTTGGGCCGGGAGGCGCCGTCGGGCTGGGCGGGAGCTGGGCCCGGAGAGGCCACCGCGAGGCATGAGCTGGACCCAGAGGGGCCAGCGTGAGGCAGGAGCTGGGCTTGTGGAGGCTGCCGGGCGGCCGGCACGAGCGTGGCCGGGGAAGGCCGCCGGGAGGCGGGAGCTGGGCCTGGAAAGGCCGCTGCGAGGCGAGGCGAGGCGAGGCAAGAGGCGGGCCCGGAGCGCTGGACCGGAGGAGGCTTCGGGCCTACGAAGGCCGCCGCCAGCTGGGCAGGTGCCGAGTCAAAGGAGGCTGTTTGGAAGCGGGAGCTGGGCCTGCGGGCGCAGCCGCGAGCAGAGAGCTGAGCCCGGAGAGGAGGCCGGGAGGCAGCCACTGGGCCGGGGGAGGCCGACCTGAGGAAGTTCTGGACCTGGAGAGGCCGCCACGAGGGAAAAGCTGGGCCTCAAGAGGCCGCGGCAAGAGCCGGGCCTAGGGAGGCCATCGGGACGCAGGAGCCGGGCCCGCGGAAGCTGCTGGGAGGCAGGAACCTGGCCTGGGGAGGCCGCGGCCAGGCACGAGATGCGCCTCTTCAAGAGGCCCTCGGCAGGCGGGAGTCGGGCCTGCCGGGGCTGCCGCGAGGCAGGCGGAAACGTGGCCCGGGGAGGCCCACGTGAGGCCACAGCTGGGCCGGGAGAGGCCGCCGTCAGGCAGGAGCCGGGTCTCTCCGGGCCGCCGGGAAGCCGAAGGTGGGCCTGGAAGGCCTGAATGCAGGGAAGCCTGGGGCCTACAGAGGCTGCCAGGAGCTGGGCAGGAGCTGGGCCGAACGTGGTCGTCGTCGTCAGGCAGGAGTTGGGCCCCTGGACGCGGCCGCGAGGGAGAGCCGGGCCCGGAGAGGCCGACTGGAAACAGTTCTGGGCCTGGAGAGGAGGCCGAGGGGCAAGAGCCGCGTCTGGAGAGGCCGCCAACAGGCAGGAGCTGGGCCTGAGGCGGCCAGGCTGAGGCCGGAGCCGGGCCCGCAGGGGCCAGTGTGGGGCAGAGGCCGCACCCCTAGGGGCCTACGCCAGGCAAGAGCTGGACCTGGCCAGGCTGACTTCGGGACGCTTCGGGCCCGCACAGGCCATCAGCGGGAGGCAGGAGCTGGGCCCAGAGGGGCCGACGTTGAGGAAGGCAACTTTGGGCCGGAAGGTGCCGTCGGGCTGGGCGGGAGCTGGGCCCGGAGAGACCACCGCGAGGCATGAGCTGGGCCCAGAGGGGCCAGCGTGAGGCAGGAGCTGGGCTTGTGGAGGCTGCCGGGCGGCCGGCACGAGCGTGGCCGGGGAAGGCCGCCGGGAGGCGGGAGCTGGGCGTGGAAAGGACGCTGAGAGGCGAGGCGAGGCGAGGCGAGGCAAGAGGCGGGCCCGGAGCGCTGGACCGGAGGAGGCTTCGGGCCTACGAAGGCCGCCGCCAGCTGGGCAGGAGCCGAGTCAAAGGAGGCTGTTTGGAGGCGGGAGCTGGGCCTGCGGGCGCAACCGCGAGCAGAGAGCTGGGCCAGGAGAGGAGGCCGGGAGGCAGCCACTGGGCCGGGGGAGGCCGACCTGAGGAAGTTCTGGGCCTGGAAAGGCCGCCACGAGGGAAAAGCTGGGCCTCAAGAGGCCGCGGCTAGGCACGAGCCGGGCCTAGGGAGGCCATCGGGACGCAGGAGCCGGGACCGCGGAGGCTACCGGGAGGCAGGAGCCTGGCCTGGGGAGGCTGCGGCCAGGCACGAGATGCGCCTCTTCAAGAGGCCCTCGGCAGGCGGGAGCCGGGCCTGCCGGGGCTGCCGCGAGGCAGGCGGAAACGTGGCCCGGGGAGGCCCACGTGAGGCCACAGCTGGGCCGGGAGAGGCCGCCGTCAGGCAGGAGCCGGGTCTCTCCGGGCCGCCGGGAAGCCGAATGTGGGCCTTGAAGGCCTGAACGCAGGGAAGCCTGGGAACTACAGAGGCTGCCAGAAGCTGGGCAGGAGCTGGGCCGAACGTGGTCGTCGTCAGGAAGGAGTTGGGCCCCTGCACGCGGCCGCGAGGGAGAGCCGGGCCCGGAGAGGCCGACTGGAAACAGTTCTGGGCCTGGAGAGGAGGCCGAGGGGCAAGAGCCGGGTCTGGAGAGGCCGCCAACAGGCAGGAGCTGGGCCTGAGGCGGCCAGGCTGAGGCCGGAGCCGGGCCCGCAGGGGCCAATGTGGGACAGACCGCACCCCTAGGGGCCTACGCCAGGCAGGAGCTGGCCCTGCCCAGGCCGACTTCGGGACGCTTCGGGCCCGCACAGGTCATCAGCGGGAGGCAGGAGCTGGGCCCAGAGGGGCCGACGTTGAGGAAGGCAGCTTTGGTCCGGAAGGTGCCGTCGGGCTGGGCGGGAGCTGGGCCCGGAGAGGCCACCGCGAGGCATGAGCTGGACCCAGAGGGGCCAGCGTGAGGCAGGAGCTGGGCTTGTGGAGGCTGCCGGGCGGCCGGCACGAGCGTGGCCGGGGAAGGCCGCCGGGAGGCGGGAGCTGGGCCTGGAAAGGCCGCTGCGAGGCGAGGCGAGGCGAGGCGAGGCAGGAGGCGAGGCGAGGCAAGAGGCGGGCCCGGAGCGCTGGACCGGAGGAGGCTTCGGGCCTACGAAGGCCGCCGCCAGCTGGGCAGGAGCCGAGTAAAAGGAGGCTGTTTGGAGGCGGGAGCTGGGCCTGCGGGCGCAACCGCGAGCAGAGAGCTGGGCCCGGAGACGAGGCCGGGAGGCAGCCACTGGGCCGGGGGAGGCCTACCTGAGGAAGTTCTGGGCCTGGAGAGGCCGCCACGAGGGAAAAGCTGGGCCTCAAGAGGCAGCGGCGAGGCACGAGCCGGGCCTAGGGAGGCCATCGGGACGCAGGAGCCGGGACCGCGGAGGCTACCGGGAGGTAGGAGCCTGGCCTGGCAGGCTGCGGCCAGGCACGAGATGCGCCTCTTCAAGAGGCCCTCGGCAGGCGGGAGCCGGGCTTGCCGGGGCTGCCGCGAGGCTGGCGGAAACGTGGCCCGGGGAGGCCCACGTGAGGCCACAGCTGGGCCGGGATAGGCCGCCGTCAGGCAGGAGCCGGGTCTCTCCGGGCCGCCGGGAAGCCGAAGGTGGGCCTGGAAGGCCTGAACGCAGGGAAGCCTGGGGCCTACAGAGGCTGCCAGGAGCTGGGCGGGAGCTGGGTCGAACGTGGTCGTCGTCAGGCAGGAGTTGGGCCCCTGGACGCGGCCGCGAGGGAGAGCCGGGCCCGGAGAGGCCGACTGGAAACAGTTCTGGGCCTGGAGAGGAGGCCGAGGGGCAAGAGCCGGGTCTGGAGAGGCCGCCAACAGGAAGGAGCTGGGCCTGAGGCGGCCAGGCTGAGGCCGGAGCCGGGCCCGCACGGGCCAGTGTGGGGCAGAGGCCGCACCCATAGGGGCCTACGCCAGGCAGGAGCTGGGCCTGGCCAGGCCGACTTCGGGACGCTTCGGGCCCGCACAGGCCATCAGCGGGAGGCAGGAGCTGTGCCCAGAGGGGCCGACGTTGAGGAAGGCAGCTTTGGGCCGGAAGGTGCCGTCGGGCTGGGCGGGAGCTGGGCCCGGAGAGACCACCACGAGGCATGAGCTGGGCCCAGAGGGGCCAGCGTGAGGCAGGAGCTGGGCTTGTGGAGGCTGCCGGGCGGACGGCACGAGCGAGGCCGGGGATGGCTGCCGGGATGCGGGAGCTGGGCCTGGAAAGGCCGCTGCGAGGCGAGGCGAGGCGAGGCGAGGCAAGAGGCGGGCCCGGAGCGCTGGACCGGAGGAGGCTTCGGGCCTACGAAGGCCGCCGCCAGCTGGGCAGGAGCCGAGTCAAAGGAGGCTGTTTGGAGGCGGGAGCTGGGCCTGCGGGCGCAGCCGCGAGCAGAGAGCTGGGCCCGGAGAGGAGGCCGGGATGCAGCCACTGGGCCGGGGGAGGCCGACCTGAGGAAGTTCTGGGCCTGGAGAGGCCGCCACGAGGGAAAAGCTGGGCCTCAAGAGGCCGCGGCGAGGCACGAGCTGTGCCTAGGGAGGCCATCGGGACGCAGGAGCCGGGACCGCGGAGGCTGCCGGGAGGCAGGAGCCTGGCCTGGGGAGGCTGCGGCCAGGCACGAGATTCGCCTCTTCAAGAGGCCCTCGGCAGGCGGGAGCCGGGCCTGCCGGGGCTACCGCGAGGCAGGCGGAAACGTGGCCCGGGGAGGCCCACGTGAGGCCACAGCTGGGCCGGGAGAGGCCGCCGTCAGGCAGGAGCCGGGTCTCTCCGGGCCGCCGGGAAGCC
The DNA here is from genome assembly GCF_028885625.2 of Pongo pygmaeus. Lineage (NCBI taxonomy): Eukaryota > Metazoa > Chordata > Mammalia > Primates > Hominidae > Pongo > Pongo pygmaeus. The sequence continues at coordinate 21,264,660 of NC_072379.2, read as the reverse complement.
GAAGGTGGGCCTGGAAGGCCTGAACGCAGGGAAGCCTGGGGCCTACAGAGGCTGCCAGGAGCTGGGCAGGAGGTGGGCCAAACGTGGTCGTCGTCAGGCAGGAGTTGGGCCCCTGGACGCAGCCGCGAGGGAGAGCCGGGCCCGGAGAGGCCGACTGGAAACAGTTCTGGGCCTGGAGAGGAGGCCGAGGGGCAAGAGCCGGGTCTGGAGAGGCCGCCAACAGGCAGGAGCTGGGCCTGAGGCGGCCAGGCTGAGGCCGGAGCCGGGCCCGCAGGGGCCAGTGTGGGGCAGAGGCCGCACCCCTAGGGGCCTACGCCAGGCAGGAGCTAGGCCTGGCCAGGCCGACTTCGGGACGCTTCGGGCCCGCACAGGTCATCAGCGGGAGGTAGGAGCTGTGCCCAGAGGGGCCGACGTTGAGGAAGGCAGCTTTGGGCCGGAAAGTGCCATCGGGCTGGGCGGGAGCTGGGCCCGGAGAGACCACCGCGAGGCATGAGCTGGGACCAGAGGGGCCAGCGTGAGGCAGGAGCTGGGCTTGTGGAGGCTGCAGGGCGGCCGGCACGAGCGTGGCCGGGGAAGGCCGCCGGGAGGAGGGAGCTGGGCCTGGAAAGGCCGCTGCGAGGCGAGGCGATGCGAGGCGAGGCGAGGCAAGAGGCGAGGCGAGACAAGAGGCGGGCACGGAGCGCTGGACCGGAGGAGGCTTCGGGCCTACGAAGGCCGCCGCCAACTGGGCAGGTGCCGAGTCAAAGGAGGCTGTTTGGAGGCGGGAGCTGGGCCTGCGGGCGCAGCCGCGAGCAGAGAGCTGGGCCCGGAGAGGAGGCCGGGATGCAGCCACTGGGCCGGGGGAGGCCAACCTGAGGAAGTTCTGGGCCTGGAGAGGCCGCCACGAGGGAAAAGCTGGGCCTCAAGAAGCCGCGGCAAGAGCCGGGCCTAGGGAGGCCATCGGGACGCAGGAGCCGGGCCCGCGGAGGCAGCCGGGAGGCAGGAGCCTGGCCTGGGTAGGCCGCGGGCAGGCACGAGATGCGCCTCTTCAAGAGGCCCTCGGCAGGTGGGAGCCGGGCCTGCCGGGTCTGTCGCGACGCAGGCGGAAACGTGACCCCTGGAGGCCCACGTGAGGCCACAGCTGGGCCGGGAGAGGCCGCCGTCAGGCAGCAGCCGGGTCTCTCTGGGCCGCCGGGAAGCCGAAGGTGGGCCTGGAAGGCCTGAACGCAGGGAAGCCTGGGGCCTACAGAGGCTGCCAGGAGATGGGCAGGAGCTGGGCCGAACGTGGTCGTCATCGTCAGGCAGGAGTTGGGCCCCTGGACGCGGCCGCGAGGTAGAGCCGGGCCCGGAGAGGCCGACTGGAAACAGTTCTGGGCCTGGAGAGGAGGCCGAGGGGCAAGAGCCGGGTCTGGAGAGGCCGCCAACAGGCAGGAGCTGGGCCTGAGGCGGCCAGGCTGAGGCCGGAGCCGGGCCCGCAGGGGCCAGTGTGGGGCAGAGGCCGCACCCCTAGGGGTCTACGCCAGGCAGGAGCTGGGCCTGGCCAGGCCGACTTCGGGACGCTTCGGGCCCGCACAGGCCATCAGCGGGAGGCAGGAGCTGGGCCCAGAGGGGCCGACGTTGAGGAAGGCAACTTTGGGCCGGAAGGTGCCGTCGGGCTGGGCGGGAGCTGGGCCCGGAGAGACCACCGCGAGGCATGAGCTGGGCCCAGAGGGGACAGCGTGAGGCAGGAGCTGGGCTTGTGGGGGCTGCCGGGCGGCCGGCACGAGCGTGGCCAGGGAAGGCCGCGGGGAGGCGGGAGCTGGGCGTGGAAAGGACGCTGAGAGGCGAGGCGAGGCGAGGCGAGGCAAGAGGCGGGCCCGGAGTGCTGGACCGGAGGAGGCTTCGGGCCTACGAAGGCCGCTGCCAGCTGGGCAGGAGCCGAGTCAAAGGAGGCTGTTTGGAGGTGGGAGCTGGGCCTACGGGCGCAGCCGCGAGCAGAGAGCTGGGCCCGGAGAGGAGGCCGGGAGGCAGCCACTGGGCCAGGGGAGGCCGACCTGAGGAAGTTCTGGGCCTGGAGAGGCCGCCACGAGGGAAAAGCTGGGCCTCAAGAGGCCGCGACGAGGCATGAGCCGGGCCTAGGGAGGCCATCGGGACGCAGGAGCCGGGCCCGCGGAGGCTGCCCGGAGGCAGGAGCCTGGCCTGGGGAGGCCGCGGCCAGGCACGAGATGCGCCTCTTCAAGAGGCCCTCGGCAGGCGGGAGCCGGGCCTGCCGGGGCTGCCGCGAGGCAGACGGAAACGTGGCCCGGGGAGGCCCACGTGAGGCCACAGCTGGGCCGGGAGAGGCCGCCGTCAGGCAGGAGCCGGGTCTCTCCGGGCCGCCGGGAAGCCGAAGGTGGGCCTGGAAGGCCTGAACGCAGGGAAGCCTGGGGCCTACAGAGGCTGCCAGGAGCTGGGCAGGAGCTGGGCCGAACGTGGTCGTCGTCAGGCAGGAGTTGGGCCCCTGGACGCGGCCGCGAGGGAGAGCCGGGCCCGGAGAGGCCGACTGGAAACAGTTCTGGGCCTGGAGAGGAGGCCGAGGGGCAAGAGCCGGGTCTGGAGAGGCCGCCAACAGGCAGGAGCTGGGCCTGAGGCGGCCAGGCTGAGGCCGGAGTCGGACCCGCAGGGGCCAGTGTGGGGCAGAGGCCGCACCCCTAGGGGCCTACGGCAGGCAGGAGCTGGGCCTGGCCAGGCCGACTTCGGGACGCTTCGGGCCGGCACAGGCCATCAGCGGCAGGCAGGAGCTGGGCCCAGAGGGGCCGACGTTGAGGAAGGCAGCTTTGGGCCGGAAGGAGCCGTCGGGCTGGGCGGGAGCTGGGCCCGGAGAGACCACCGCGAGGCATGAGCTGGGCCCAGAGGGGCCAGCGTGAGGCAGGAGCTGGGCTTGTGGAGGCTGCCGGGCGGCCGGCACGAGCGTGGCCGGGGAAGGCCGCCGGGAGGCGGGAGCTGGGCGTGGAAAGGACGCTGAGAGGCGAGGCGAGGCGAGGCGAGGCAAGAGGCGGGCCCGGAGCGCTGGACCGGAGGAGGCTTCGGGCCTACGAAGGCCGCCGCCAGCTGGGCAGGAGCCGAGTCAAAGGAGGCTGTTTGGAGGCGGGAGCTGGGCCTGCGGGCGCAGCCGCAAGCAGAGAGCTGGGCCCGGAGAGGACGGGAGGCAGCCACTGGGCCGGGGGAGGCCGACCTGCGGAAGTTCTGGGCCTGGAGAGGCCGCCACGAGGGAAAAGCTGGGCCTCCAGAGGCCGCGGCGAGGCAAGAGCCGGGCCTAGGGAGGCCATCGGGACGCAGGAGACGGGACCGAGGAGGCTGCCGGGAGGCAGGAGCCTGGCCTGGGGAGGCCGCGGCCAGGCACGAGATGGGCCTCTTCAAGAGGCCCTCGGCAGGCGGGAGCCGGGCCTGCCGGGGCTGCCGCGAGGCAGGAGGAAACGTGGCCCGGGGAGGCCCACGTGAGGCCACAGCTGGGCCGGGAGAGGCCGCCGTCAGGCAGGAGCCGGGTCTCCCCGGGCCGCCGGGAAGCCGAAGGTGGGCCTGGAAGGCCTGAACGCAGGGAAGCCTGGGGCCTACAGAGGCTGCCAGGAGCTGGGCAGGAGCTGGGCCGAACGTGGTCGTCGTCAGGCAGGGGTTGGGCCCCTGCACGCGGCCGCGAGGGAGAGCCGGGCCCGGAGAGGCCGACTGGAAACAGTTCTGGGCCTGGAGAGGAGGCCGAGGGGCAAGAGCCGGGTCTGGAGAGGCCGCCAACAGGCAGGAGCTGGGCCTGAGGCGGCCAGGCTGAGGCCGGAGCCGGGCCCGCAGGGGCCAATGTGGGACAGGCCGCACCCCTAGGGGCCTACGCCAGGCAGGAGCTGGGCCTGCCCAGGCCGACTTCGGGACGCTTCGGGCCCGCACAGGCCATCAGCGGGAGGCAGGAGCTGGGCCCAGAGGGGCCGACGTTGAGGAAGGCAGCTTTGGGCCGGAAGGTGCCGTCGGGCTGGGCGGGAGCTGGGCCCGGAGAGACCACCGCGAGGCATGAGCTGGGCCCAGAGGGGCCAGCGTGAGGCAGGAGCTGGGCTTGTGGAGGCTGCCGGGCGGCCGGCACGAGCGTGGCCGGGGAAGGCCGCCGGGAGGCGGGAGGTGGGCGTGGAAAGGACGCTGAGAGGCGAGGCGAGGCGAGGCAAGAGGCGGGCCCGGAGCGCTGGACCGGAGGAGGCTTCGGGCCTACGAAGGCCGCCGCCAGCTGGGCAGGAGCCGAGTCAAAGGACGCTGTTTGGAGGCGGGAGCTGGGCCTGCGGGCGCAGCCGCAAGCAGAGAGCTGGGCCCGGAGAGGCCGGGAAGCAGCCACTGGGCGGGGGGAGGCCGACCTGAGGAAGTTCTGGGCCTGGAGAGGCCGCCACGAGGGAAAAGCTGGGCCTCAAGAGGCCGCGGCGAGGCACGAGCCGGGCCTAAGGAGGCCATCAGGACGCAGGAGCCGGGCCCGCGGATGCTGCCGGGAGGCAGGAGCCTGGCCTGGGGAGGCCGCGGCCAGGCACAAGATGCGCCTCTTAAAGAGGCCCTCGGCAGGCGGGAGCCGGGCCTGCCGGGGCTGCCGCGAGGCAGGAGGAAACGTGGCCCGGGGAGGCCCACGTGAGGCCACAGCTGGGTCGGGAGAGGCCGCCGTCAGGCAGGAGCCGGGTCTCTCCGGGCCGCCGGGAAGCCGAAGGTGGGCCTGGAAGGCCTGAACGCAGGGAAGCCTGGGGCCTACAGAGGCTGCCAGGAGCTGGGCAGGAGCTGGGCCGAACGTGGTCGTCGTCAGGCAGGAGTTGGGCCCCTGGACGCAGCCGCGAGGGAGAGCCGGGCCCGGAGAGGCCGACTGGAAACAGTTCTGGGCCTGGAGAGGAGGCCGAGGGGCAAGAGCCGGGTCTGGAGAGGCCGCCAACAGGCAGGAGCTGGACCTGAGGCGACCAGGCTGAGGCCGGAGCCGGGCCCGCAGGGGCCAGTGTGGGGCAGAGGCCGCACCCCTAGGGGCCTACGCCAGGCAGGAGCTGGGCCTGGCCAGGCCGACTTCGGGACGCTTCGGGCCCGGACAGGTCATCAGCGGGAGGTAGGAGCTGTGCCCAGAGGGGCCGACGTTGAGGAAGGCAGCTTTGGGCCGGAAGGTGCCGTCGGGCTGGGCGGGAGCTGGGCCCGGAGAGACCACCGCGAGGCATGAGCTGGGCCCAGAGGGGCCAGCGTGAGGCAGGAGCTGGGCTTGTGGAGGCTGCCGGGCGGCCGGCACGAGCGTGGCCGGGGAAGGCCGCCGGGAGGAGGGAGCTGGGCCTGGAAAGGCCGCTGCAAGGCGAGGCGATGCGAGGCGAGGCGAGGCAAGAGGCGAGGCGAGGCAAGAGGCGGGCCCGGAGCGCTGGACCGGAGGAGGCTTCGGGCCTACGAAGGCCGCCGCCAGCTGGGCAGGTGCCGAGTCAAAGGAGGCTGTTTGGAGGCGGGAGCTGGGCCTGCGGGCGCAGCCGCGAGCAGAGAGCTGGGCCCGGAGAGGAGGCCGGGAGGCAGCCACTGGGCCGGGGGAGGCCGACCTGAGGAAGTTCTGGGCCTGGAGAGGCCGCCACGAGGGAAAAGCTGGGCCTCAAGAGGCCGCGGCAAGAGCCGGGCCTAGGGAGGCCATCGGGACACAGGAGCCGGGCCCGCGGAGGCTGCCGGGAGGCAGGAGCCTGGCCTGGGTAGGCCGCGGCCAGGCACGAGATGCGCCTCTTCAAGAGGCCCTCGGCAGGCGGGAGCCGGGCCTGCCCGGGCTGCCGCGAGGCAGGCGGAAACGTGGCCCGGGGAGGCCCACGTGAGGCCACAGCTGGGCCGGGAGAGGCCGCCGTCAGGCAGGAGCCGGGTCTCTCCGGGCCGCCGGGAAGCCGAAGGTGGGCCTGGAAGGCCTGAACGCAGGGAAGCCTGGGGCCTACAGAGGCTGCCAGGAGCTGGGCAGGAGCTGGGCCGAACGTGGTCGTCGTCAGGCAGGAGTTGGGCCCCTGGACGCCGCCGCGAGGGAGAGCCGGGCCCGGAGAGGCCGACTGGAAACAGTTCTGGGCCTGGAGAAGAGGCCGAGGGGCAAGAGCCGGGTCTGGAGAGGCCGCCAACAGGCAGGAGCTGGGCCTGAGGCGGCCAGGCTGAGGCCGGAGCCGGGCCCGCAGGGGCCAGTGTGGGGCAGAGGCCGCGCCCCTAGGGGCCTACGCCAGGCAGGAGCTGGGCCTGGCCAGGCCGACTTCGGGACGCGTCGGGCCCGCAAATGCCATCAGCGGGAGGCAGGAGCTGGGCCCAGAGGGGCCGACGTTGAGGAAGGCAGCTTTGGGCCGGGAGGCGCCGTCGGGCTGGGCGGGAGCTGGGCCCGGAGAGGCCACCGCGAGGCATGAGCTGGACCCAGAGGGGCCAGCGTGAGGCAGGAGCTGGGCTTGTGGAGGCTGCCGGGCGGCCGGCACGAGCGTGGCCGGGGAAGGCCGCCGGGAGGCGGGAGCTGGGCCTCTCCGGGCCGCCAGGAAGCCGAAGGTGGGACTGGAAGGCCTGAACGCAGGGAAGCCTGGGGCCTACAGAGGCTGCCAAGAGCTGGGCAGGAGCTGGGCCGAACGTGCTCGTCGTCGTCAGGCAGGGGTTGGGCCCCTGGACGCGGCCGCGAGGGAGAGCCGGGCCCGGAGAGGCAGACTGGAAACAGTTCTGGGCCTGCAGAGGAGGCCGAGGGGCAAGAGCCGGGTCTGGAGAGGCCGCCAACAGGCAGGAGCTGGGCCTGAGGCAGCCAGGCTGAGGCCGGAGCCGGGCCCGCAGGGGCCAGTGTGGGGCAGAGGCCGCACCCCTAGGGGCCTACGCCAGGCAGGAGCTGGGCCTGGCCAGGCCGACTTCGGGACGCTTCGGGCCCGCACAGGTCATCAGCGGGAGGTAGGAGCTGTGCCCAGAGGGGCCGACGTTGAGGAAGGCAGCTTTGGGCCGGAAAGTGCCGTCGGGCTGGGCGGGAGCTGGGCCCGGAGAGACCACCGCGAGGCATGAGCTGGGACCAGAGGGGCCAGCGTGAGGCAGGAGCTGGGCTTGTGGAGGCTGCCGGGCGGCCGGCACGAGCGTGGCCGGGGAAGGCCGCCGGGAGGAGGGAGCTGGGCCTGGAAAGGCCGCTGCGAGGAGAGGCGATGCGAGGCGAGGCGATGCAAGAGGCGAGGCGAGACAAGAGGCGGGCACGGAGCGCTGGACCGGAGGAGGCTTCGGGCCTACGAAGGCCGCCGCCAACTGGGCAGGTGCCGAGTCAAAGGAGGCTGTTTGGAGGCGGGAGCTGGGCCTGCGGGCGCAGCCGCGAGCAGAGAGCTGGGCCCGGAGAGGAGGCCGGGATGCAGCCACTGGGCCGGGGGAGGCCAACCTGAGGAAGTTCTGGGCCTGGAGAGGCCGCCACGAGGGAAAAGCTGGGCCTCAAGAAGCCGCGGCAAGAGCCGGGCCTAGGGAGGCCATCGGGACGCAGGAGCCGGGCCCGCGGAGGCAGCCGGGAGGCAGGAGCCTGGCCTGGGTAGGCCGCGGGCAGGCACGAGATGCGCCTCTTCAAGAGGCCCTCGGCAGGTGGGAGCCGGGCCTGCCGGGTCTGTCGCGACGCAGGCGGAAACGTGACCCCTGGAGGCCCACGTGAGGCCACAGCTGGGCCGGGAGAGGCCGCCGTCAGGCAGCAGCCGGGTCTCTCTGGGCCGCCGGGAAGCCGAAGGTGGGCCTGGAAGGCCTGAACGCAGGGAAGCCTGGGGCCTACAGAGGCTGCCAGGAGATGGGCAGGAGCTGGGCCGAACGTGGTCGTCATCGTCAGGCAGGAGTTGGGCCCCTGGACGCGGCCGCGAGGAAGAGCCGGGCCCGGAGAGGCCGACTGGAAACAGTTCTGGGCCTGGAGAGGAGGCCGAGGGGCAAGAGCCGGGTCTGGAGAGGCCGCCAACAGGCAGGAGCTGGGCCTGAGGCGGCCAGGCTGAGGCCGGAGCCGGGCCCGCAGGGGCCAGTGTGGGGCAGAGGCCGCACCCCTAGGGGCCTACGCCAGGCAGGAGCTGGGCCTGGCCAGGCCGACTTCGGGACGCTTCGGGCCCGCACAGGCCATCAGCGGGAGGCAGGAGCTGGGCCCAGAGGGGCCGACGTTGAGGAAGGCAACTTTGGGCCGGAAGGTGCCGTCGGGCTGGGCGGGAGCTGGGCCCGGAGAGACCACCGCGAGGCATGAGCTGGGCCCAGAGGGGCCAGCGTGAGGCAGGAGCTGGGCTTGTGGAGGCTGCCGGGCGGCCGGCACGAGCGTGGCCGGGGAAGGCCGCCGGGAGACGGGAGCTGGGCGTGGAAAGGACGCTGAGAGGCGAGGCGAGGCGAGGCGAGGCAAGAGGCGGGCCCGGAGCGCTGGACCGGAGGAGGCTTCGGGCCTACGAAGGCCGCCGCCAGCTGGGCAGGAGCCGAGTCAAAGGAGGCTGTTTGGAGGCGGGAGCTGGGCCTCCGGGCGCAGCCGCGAGCAGAGAGCTGGGCCCGGAGAGGAGGCCGGGAGGCAGCCACTGGGCCGGGGGAGGCCGACCTGAGGAAGTTCTGGGCCTGGAGAGGCCGCCACGAGGGAAAAGCTGGGCCTCAAGAGGCCGCGGCGAGGCATGAGCCGGGCCTAGGGAGGCCATCGGGACGCAGGAGCCGGGCCCGCGGAGGCTGCCGGGAGGCAAGAGCCTGGCCTGGGGAGGCCGCGGCCAGGCACGAGATGCGCCTCTTCAAGAGGCCCTCGGCAGGCGGGAGCCGGGCCTGCCGGGGCTGCCGCGAGGCAGGCGGAAACGTGGCCCGGGGAGGCCCACGTGAGGCCACAGCTGGGCCGGGAGAGGCCGCCATCAGGCAGGAGCCGGGTCTCTCCGGGCCGCCGGGAAGCCGAAGGTGGGCCTGGAAGGCCTGAACGCAGGGAAGCCTGGGGCCTACCTAGGCTGCCAGGATCTGGGCAGGAGCTGGGCCGAACGTGGTCGTCGTCAGGCAGGAGTTGGGCCGCTGGACGCGGCCGCGAGGGAGAGCCGGGCCCGGAGAGGCCGACTGGAAACAGTTCTGGGCCTGGAGAGGAGGCCGAGGGGCAAGAGCCGGGTCTGGAGAGGTCGCCAACAGGCAGGAGCTGGGCCTGAGGCGGCCAGGCTGAGGCCGGAGCCGGGCCCGCAGGGGCCAGTGTGGGGCAGAGGCCGCGCCCCTAGGGGCCTACGCCAGGCAGGAGCTCGGCCTGGCCTGGCCGACTTCGGGACGCTTCGGGCCCGCACAGGCCATCAGCGGGAGGCAGGAGCTGGGCCCAGAGGGGCCGACGTTGAGGAAGGCAGCTTTGGGCCGGGAGGCGCCGTCGGGCTGGGCGGGAGCTGGGCCCGGAGAGGCCACCGCGAGGCATGAGCTGGGCCCAGAGGGGCCAGCGTGAGGCAGGAGCTGGGCTTGTGGAGGCGGCCGGGCGGCCGGCACGAGCGTGGCCGGGGAAGGCCGCCGGGAGGCGGGAGCTGGGCCTGGAAAGGCCGCTGCGAGGCGAGGCGAGGCGAGGCGAGGCGAGGCAAGAGGCGAGGCGAGGCAAGAGGCGGGCCCGGAGCGCTGGAACGGAGGAGGCTTCAGGCCTACGAAGGCCGCCGCCAGCTGGGCAGGTGCCGAGTCAAAGGAGGCTGTTTGGAGGCGGGAGCTGGGCCTGCGGGCGCAGCCGCGAGCAGAGAGCTGGGCCCGGAGAGGAGGCCGGGAGGCTGCCACTGGGCCGGGGGAGGCCGACCTGAGGAAGTTCTGGGCCTGGAGAGGCCGCCACGAGGGAAAAGCTGGGCCTCAAGAAGCCGCGGCAAGAGCCGGGCCTAGGGAGGCCATCGGGACGCAGGAGCCGGGCCCGCGGAGGCAGCCGGGAGGCAGGAGCCTGGCCTGGGTAGGCCGCGGGCAGGCACGAGATGCGCCTCTTCAAGAGGCCCTCGGCAGGCGGGAGCCGGGTCTGCCGGGGCTGCCGCGAGGCAGGCGGAAACGTGGCCCGGGGAGGCCCACGTGAGGCCACAGCTGGGCCGGGAGAGGCCGCCGTCAGGCAGGAGCCGGGTCTCTCCGGGCCGCCGGGAAGCCGAAGGTGGGCCTGGAAGGCCTGAACGCAGGGAAGCCTGAGGCCTACAGAGGCTGCCAAGAGCTGGGCAGGAGCTGGGCCGAACGTGGTCGTCGTCGTCAGGCAGGAGTTTGGCCCCTGGACGCGGCCCCTGGACGCGGCGGCGAGGGAGAGCCGGGCCCGGAGAGGCCGACTGGAAACAGTTCTGGGCCTGGAGAGGAGGCCGAGGGGCAAGAGCCGGGTCTGGAGAGGCCGCCAACAGGCAGGAGCTGGGCTTGAGGCGGCCAGGCTGAGGCCGCAGCCGGGCCCGCAGGGGCCAATGTGGGGCAGAGGCCGCAGCCCTAGGGGCCTACGCCAGGCAGGAGCTGGGCCTGGCCAGGCCGACTTCGGGACGCTTCGGGCCCGCACAGGCCATCAGCGGGAGGCAGGAGCTGGGCCCAGAGGGGCCGACGTTGAGGAAGGCAGCTTTGGGCCGGAAGGTGCCGTCGGGCTGGGCGGGAGCTGGGCCCGGAGAGACCACCGCGAGGCATGAGCTGGGCCCAGAGGGGCCAGCGTGAGGCAGGAACTAGGCTTGTGGAGGCTGCCGGGCGGCCGGCACGAGCGTGGCCGGGGAAGGCCGCCGGGAGGCGGGAGCTGGGCGTGGAAAGGACGCTGAGAGGCGAGGCGAGGCGAGGCAAGAGGTGGGCCCGGAGCGCTGGACCGGAGGAGGCTTCGGGCCTACGAAGGCCGCCGCCAGCTGGGCAGGAGCCGAGTCAAAGGAGGCTGTTTGGAGGCGGGAGCTGGGCCTGTGGGCGCAGCCGCAAGCAGAGAGCTGGGCCCGGAGAGGACGGGAGGCAGCCACTGGGCCGGGGGAGGCCGACCTGCGGAAGTTCTGGGCCTGGAGAGGCCGCCACGAGGGAAAAGGTGGGCCTCCAGAGGCCGCGGCGAGGCAAGAGCCGGGCCTAGGGAGGCCATCGGGACGCAGGAGCCGGGACCGAGGAGGCTGCCGGGAGGCAGGAGCCTGGCCTGGGGAGGCCGCGGCCAGGCACGAGATGGGCCTCTTCAAGAGGCCCTCGGCAGGCGGGAGCCGGGCCTGCCGGGGCTGCCGCGAGGCAGGAGGAAACGTGGCCCGGGGAGGCCCACGTGAGGCCACAGCTGGGCCGGGAGAGGCCGCCGTCAGGCAGGAGCCGGGTCTCCCCGGGCCGCCGGGAAGCCGAAGGTGGGCCTGGAAGGCCTGAACGCAGGGAAGCCTGGGGCCTACAGAGGCTGCCAGGAGCTGGGCAGGAGCTGGGCCGAACGTGGTCGTCGTCAGGCAGGAGTTGGGCCCCTGCACGCGGCCGCGAGGGAGAGCCGGGCCCGGAGAGGCAGACTGGAAACAGTTCTGGGCCTGGAGAGGAGGCCGAGGGGCAAGAGCCGGGTCTGGAGAGGCCGCCATCAGGCAGGAGCTGGGCCTGAGGCGGCCAGGCTGAGGCCGGAGCCGGGCCCGCAGGGGCCAATGTGGGACAGGCCGCACCCCTAGGGGCCTACGCCAGGCAGGAGCTGGGCCTGCCCAGGCCGACTTCGGGACGCTTCGGGCCCGCACAGGCCATCAGCGGGAGGCAGGAGCTGGGCCCAGAGGGGCCGACGTTGAGGAAGGCAGCTTTGGGCCGGAAGGTGCCGTCGGGCTGGGCGGGAGCTGGGCCCGGAGAGACCACCGCGAGGCATGAGCTGGGCCCAGAGGGGCCAGCGTGAGGCAGGAGCTGGGCTTGTGGAGGCTGCCGGGCGGCCGGCACGAGCGTGGCCGGGGAAGGCCGCCGGGATGCGGGAGGTGGGCGTGGAAAGGACGCTGAGAGGCGAGGCGAGGCGAGGCGAGGCAAGAGGCGGGCCCGGAGCGCTGGACCGGAGGAGGCTTCGGGCCTAGGAAGGCCGCCGCCAGCTGGGCAGGAGCCGAGTCAAAGGACGCTGTTTGGAGGCGGGAGCTGGGCCTGCGGGCGCAGCCGCGAGCAGAGAGCTGGGCCCGGAGAGGCCGGGAAGCAGCCACTGGGCGGGGGGAGGCCGACCTGAGGAAGTTCTGGGCCTGGAGAGGCCGCCACGAGGGAAAAGCTGGGCCTCAAGAGGCCGCGGCGAGGCACGAGCCGGGCCTAAGGAGGCCATCAGGACGCAGGAGCCGGGCCCGCGGAGGCTGCCGGGAGGCAGGAGCCTGGCCTGGGGAGGCCGCGGCCAGGCACAAGATGCGCCTCTTAAAGAGGCCCTCGGCAGGCGGGAGCCGGGCCTGCCGGGGCTGCCGCGAGGCAGGAGGAAACGTGGCCCGGGGAGGCCCACGTGAGGCCACAGCTGGGTCGGGAGAGGCCGCCGTCACGCAGGAGCCGGGTCTCTCCGGGCCGCCGGGAAGCCGAAGGTGGGCCTGGAAGGCCTGAACGCAGGGAAGCCTGGGGCCTACAGAGGCTGCCAGGAGCTGGGCAGGAGCTGGGCCGAACGTGGTCGTCGTCAGGCAGGAGTTGGGCCCCTGGACGCAGCCGCGAGGGAGAGCCGGGCCCGGAGAGGCCGACTGGAAACAGTTCTGGGCCTGGAGAGGAGGGCGAGGGGCAAGAGCCGGGTCTGGAGAGGCCGCCAACAGGCAGGAGCTGGGCCTGAGGCGACCAGGCTGAGGCCAGAGCCGGGCCCGCAGGGGCCAATGTGGGGCAGAGGCCGCACCCCTAGGGGCCTACGCCAGGCAGGAGCTGGGCCTGGCCAGGCCGACTTCGGGACGCTTCGGGCCCGGACAGGTCATCAGCGGGAGGTAGGAGCTGTGCCCAGAGGGGCCGACGTTGAGGAAGGCAGCTTTGGGCCGGAAGGTGCCGTCGGGCTGGGCGGGAGCTGGGCCCGGAGAGACCACCGCGAGGCATGAGCTGGGCCCAGAGGGGCCAGCGTGAGGCAGGAGCTGGGCTTGTGGAGGCTGCCGGGCGGCCGGCACGAGCGTGGCCGGGGAAGGCCGCCGGGAGGAGGGAGCTGGGCCTGGAAAGGCCGCTGCAAGGCGAGGCGATGCGAGGCGAGGCGAGGCAAGAGGCGAGGCGAGGCAAGAGGCGGGCCCGGAGCGCTGGACCGGAGGAGGCTTCGGGCCTCCGAAGGCCGCCGCCAGCTGGGCAGGAGCCGAGTCAAAGGAGGCTGTTTGGAGGCGAGAGCTGGGCCTGCGGGCGCAGCCGCGAGCAGAGAGCTGGGCCCGGAGAGGAGGCCGGGAGGCAGCCACTGGGCCGGGGGAGGCCGACCTGAGGAAGTTCTGGGCCTGGAGAGGCCGCCACGAGGGAAAAGCTGGGCCTCAAGAGGCCGTGGCGAGGCATGAGCCGGGCCTAGGGAGGCCATCGGGACGCAGGAGCCGGGCCCGCGGTGGCTGCCGGGAGGCAGGAGCCTGGCCTGGGGAGGCCGCGGCCAGGCACGAGATGCGCCTCTTCAAGAGGCCCTCGGCAGGCGGGAGCCGGGCCTGCCGGGGCTGCCGCGAGGCAGGCGGAAACGTGGCCCGGGGAGGCCCACGTGAGGCCACAGCTGGGCAGGGAGAGGCCGCCGTCAGGCAGGAGCCGGGTCTCTCCGTGCCGCCGGGAAGCCGAAGGTGGGCCTGGAAGGCCTGAACGCAGGGAAGCCTGGGGCCTACAGAGGCTGCCAGGAGCTGGGCAGGAGCTGGGCCGAACGTGGTCGTCGTCAGGCAGGAGTTGGGCCCCTGGACGCGGCCGCGAGGGAGAGCCGGGCCCGGAGAGGCCGACTGGAAACAGTTCCGGGCCTGGAGAGGAGGCCGAGGGGCAAGAGCCGGGTCTGGAGAGGCCGCCAACAGGCAGGAGCTGGGCCTGAGGCGGCCAGGCTGAGGCCGGAGCCGGGCCCGCAGGGGCCAGTGTGGGGCAGAGGCCGCACCCCTAGGGGCCTACGGCAGGCAGGAGCTGGGCCTGGCCAGGCCGACTTCGGGACGCTTCGGGCCGGCACAGGCCATCAGCGGCAGGCAGGAGCTGGGCCCAGAGGGGCCGACGTTGAGGAAGGCAGCTTTGGGCCGGAAGGAGCCGTCGGGCTGGGCGGGAGCTGGGCCCGGAGAGACCACCGCGAGGCATGAGCTGGGCCCAGAGGGGCCAGCGTGAGGCAGGAGCTGGGCTTGTGGAGGCTGCCGGGCGGCCGGCACGAGCGTGGCCGGGGAAGGCCGCCGGGAGGCGGGAGCTGGGCCTCTCCGGGCCGCCGGGAATCCGAAGGTGGGCCTGGAAGGCCTGAACGCAGGGAAGCCTGGGGCCTACAGAGGCTGCCAAGAGCTGGGCAGGAGCTGGGCCGAACGTGGTCGTCGTCGTCAGGCAGGGGTTGGGCCCCTGGACGCGGCCGCGAGGGAGAGCCGGGCCCGGAGAGGCCGACTGGAAACAGTTCTGGGCCTGGAGAGGAGGCCGAGGGGCAAGAGCCGGGTCTGGAGAGGCCGCCAACAGGCAGGAGCTGGGCCTGAGGCGGCCAGGCTGAGGCCGGAGCCGGGCCCGCAGGGGCCAGTGTGGGGCAGAGGCCGCACCCCTAGGGGCCTACGCCAGGCAGGAGCTGGGCGTGGCCAGGCCGACTTCGGGTCGCTTCGGGCCCGCACAGGCCATCAGCGGGAGGCAGGAGCTGGGCCCAGAGGGGCCGACGTTGAGGAAGGCAGCTTTGGGCCGGAAGGTGCCGTCGGGCTGGGCGGGAGCTTGGCCCGGAGAGACAACCGCGAGGCATAAGCTGGGCCCAGAGGGACCAGCGTGAGGCAGGAGCTGGGCTTGTGGAGGCTGCCGGGCGGACGGCACGAGTGTGGCCGGGGATGGCTGCCGGGAGGCGGGAGCTGGGCCTGGAAAGGCCGCTGCGAGGCGAGGCGAGGCGAGGCAAGAGGCGGGCCCGGAGCGCTGGACCGGAGGAGGCTTCGGGCCTACGAAGGCCGCCGCCAGCTGGGCAGGAGCCGAGTCAAAGGAGGCTGTTTGGAGGCGGGAGCTGGGCCTGCGGGCGCAGCCGCAAGCAGAGAGCTGGGCCCGGAGAGGAGGCCGGGAGGCAGCCACTGGGCCGGGGGAGGACGACCTGAGGAAGTTCTGGGCCTGGAGAGGCCGCCACGAGGGAAAAGCTGGGCCTCAAGAGGCCGCGGCGAGGCACGAGCCGGGCCTAGGGAGGCCATCGGGACGCAGGAGCCGGGCCTCCGGAGGCTGCCGGGAGGCAGGAGCCTGGCCTGGGGAGGCCGCGGCCAGGCACGATATGCGCCTCTTCAAGAGGCCCTCGGCAGGCGGGAGCCGGGTCTGCCGGGGCTGCCGCGAGGCAGGCGGAAACGTGGCCCGGGGGGGCCCACGTGAGGCCACAGCTGGGCCGGGAGAGGCCGCCGTCAGGCAGGAGCCGGGTCTCTCCGGGCCGCCGGGAAGCCGAAGGTGGGCCTGGAAGGCCTGAACGCAGGGAAGCCTGAGGCCTACAGAGGCTGCCAAGAGCTGGGCAGGAGCTGGGCCGAACGTGGTCGTCGTCGTCAGGCAGGAGTTTGGCCCCTGGACGCGGCCCCTGGACGCGGCCGCGAGGGAGAGCCGGGCCCGGAGAGGCCGACTGGAAACAGTTCTGGGCCTGGAGAGGAGGCCGAGGGGCAAGAGCCGGGTCTGGAGAGGCCGCCAACAGGCAGGAGCTGGGCCTGAGGCGGCCAGGCTGAGGCCGCAGCCGGGCCCGCAGGGGCCAATGTGGGGCAGAGGCCGCAGCCCTAGGGGCCTACGCCAGGCAGGAGCTGGGCCTGGCCAGGCCGACTTCGGGACGCTTCGGGCCCGCACAGGCCATCAGCGGGAGGCAGGAGCTGGGCCCAGAGGGGCCGACGTTGAGGAAGGCAGCTTTGGGCCGGAAGGTGCCGTCGGGCTGGGCGGGAGCTGGGCCCGGAGAGACCACCGCGAGGCATGAGCTGGGCCCAGAGGGGCCAGCGTGAGGCAGGAACTGGGCTTGTGGAGGCTGCCGGGCGGCCGGCACGAGCGTGGCCGGGGAAGGCCGCCGGGAGGCGGGAGCTGGGCGTGGAAAGGACGCTGAGAGGCGAGGCGAGGCGAGGCAAGAGGCGGGCCCGGAGCGCTGGACCGGAGGAGGCTTCGGGCCTACGAAGGCCGCCGCCAGCTGGGCAGGAGCCGAGTCAAAGGAGGCTGTTTGGAGGCGGGAGCTGGGCCTGCGGGCGCAGCCGCAAGCAGAGAGCTGGGCCCGGAGAGGACGGGAGGCAGCCACTGGGCCGGGGGAGGCTGACCTGCGGAAGTTCTGGGCCTGGAGAGGCCGCCACGACGGAAAAGCTGGGCCTCAAGAGGCCGCGGCGAGGCAAGAGCCGGGCCTAGGGAGGCCATCGGGACGCAGGAGCCGGGACCGAGGAGGCTGCCGGGAGGCAGGAGCCTGGCCTGGGGAGGCCGCGGCCAGGCACGAGATGGGCCTCTTCAAGAGGCCCTCGGCAGGCGGGAGCCGGGCCTGCCGGGGCTGCCGCGAGGCAGGAGGAAACGTGGCCCGGGGAGGCCCACGTGAGGCCACAGCTGGGCCGGGAGAGGCCGCCATCAGGCAGGAGCCGGGTCTCTCCGGGCCGCCGGGAAGCCGAAGGTGGGCCTGGAAGGCCTGAACGCAGGGAAGCCTGGGGCCTACAGAGGCTGCCAGGAGCTGGGCAGGAGCTGGGCCGAACGTGGTCGTCGTCAGGCAGGAGTTGGGCCCCTGGACGCGGCCGCGAGGGAGAGCCGGGCCCGGAGAGGCCGACTATAAACAGTTCTGGGCCTGGAGAAGAGGCCGAGGGGCAAGAGCCGGGTCTGGAGAGGCCGCCAACAGGCAGGAGCTGGGCCTGAGGCGGCCAGGCTGAGGCCGGAGCCGGGCCCGCAGGGGCCAGTGTGGGGCAGAGGCCGCACCCCTAGGGGCCTACGGCAGGCAGGAGCTGGGCCTGGCCAGGCCGACTTCGGGACGCTTCGGGCCGGCACAGGCCATCAGCGGCAGGCAGGAGCTGGGCCCAGAGGGGCCGACGTTGAGGAAGGCAGCTTTGGGCCGGAAGGAGCCGTCAGGCTGGGCGGGAGCTGGGCCCGGAGAGACCACCGCGAGGCATGAGCTGGGCCCAGAGGGGCCAGCGTGAGGCAGGAGCTGGGCTTGTGGAGGCTGCCGGGCGGCCGGCACGAGCGTGGCCGGGGAAGGCCGCCGGGAGGCGGGAGCTGGGCCTCTCCGGGCCGCCGGGAAGCCGAAGGTGGGCCTGGAAGGCCTGAACGCAGGGAAGCCTGGGGCCTACAGAGGCTGCCAAGAGCTGGGCAGGAGTCTGGCCGAACGTGGTCGTCGTCGTCAGGCAGGGGTTGGGCCCCTGGACGCGGCCACGAGGGAGAGCCGGGCCCGGAGAGGCCGACTGGAAACAGTTCTGGGCCTGGAGAGGAGGCCGAGGGGCAAGAGCCGGGTCTGGAGAGGCCGCCAACAGGCAGGAGCTGGGCCTGAGGCGGCCAGGCAGAGGCCGGAGCCGGGCCCGCAGGGGCCAGTGTGGGGCAGAGGCCGCACCCCTAGGGGCCTACGCCAGGCAGGAGCTGGGCGTGGCCAGGCCGACTTCGGGTCGCTTCGGGCCCGCACAGGCCATCAGCGGGAGGCAGGAGCTGGGCCCAGAGGGGCCGACGTTGAGGAAGACAGCTTTGGGCCGGAAGGTGCCGTCGGGCTGGGCGGGAGCTTGGCCCGGAGAGACAACCGCGAGGCATAAGCTGGGCCCAGAGGGACCAGCGTGAGGCAGGAGCTGGGCTTGTGGAGGCTGCCGGGCGGACGGCACGAGTGTGGCCGGGGATGGCTGCCGGGAGGCGGGAGCTGGGCCTGGAAAGGCCGCTGCGAGGCGAGGCGAGGCGAGGCAAGAGGCGGGCCCGGAGCGCTGGACCGGAGGAGGCTTCGGGCCTACGAAGGCCACCGCCAGCTGGGCAGGAGCCGAGTCAAAGGAGGCTGTTTGGAGGCGGGAGCTGGGCCTGCGGGCGCAGCCGCAAGCAGAGAGCTGGGCCCGGAGAGGAGGCCGGGAGGCAGCCACTGGGCGGGGGGAGGCCGACCTGAGGAAGTTCTGGGCCTGGAGAGGCCGCCACGAGGGAAAAGCTGGGCCTCAAGAGGCCGCGGCGAGGCACGAGCCGGGCCTAGGGAGGCCATCGGGACGCAGGAGCCGGGCCTGCGGAGGCTGCCGGGAGGCAGGAGCCTGGCCTGGGGAGGCCGCGGCCAGGCACGATATGCGCCTCTTCAAGAGGCCCTCGGCAGGCGGGAGCCGGGTCTGCCGGGGCTGCCGCGAGGCAGGCGGAAACGTGGCCCGGGTGGGCCCACGTGAGGCCACAGCTGGGCCGGGAGAGGCCGCCGTCAGGCAGGAGCCGGGTCTCTCCGGGCCGCCGGGAAGCCGAAGGTGGGCCTGGAAGGCCTGAACGCAGGGAAGCCTGAGGCCTACAGAGGCTGCCAAGAGCTGGGCAGGAGCTGGGCCGAACGTGGTCGTCGTCGTCAGGCAGGAGTTTGGCCCCTGGACGCGGCCCCTGGACGCGGCCGCGAGGGAGAGCCGGGCCCGGAGAGGCCGACTGGAAACAGTTCTGGGCCTGGAGAGGAGGCCGAGGGGCAAGAGCCGGGTCTGGAGAGGCCGCCAACAGGCAGGAGCTGGGCCTGAGGCGGCCAGGCTGAGGCCGCAGCCGGGCCCGCAGGGGCCAATGTGGGGCAGAGGCCGCAGCCCTAGGGGCCTACGCCAGGCAGGAGCTGGGCCTGGCCAGGCCGACTTCGGGACGCTTCGGGCCCGCACAGGCCATCAGCGGGAGGCAGGAGCTGGGCCCAGAGGGGCCGACGTTGAGGAAGGCAGCTTTGGGCCGGAAGGTGCCGTCGGGCTGGGCGGGAGCTGGGCCCGGAGAGACCACCGCGAGGCATGAGCTGGGCCCAGAGGGGCCAGCGTGAGGCAGGAGCTGGGCTTGTGGAGGCTGCCGGGCGGCCGGCACGAGCGTGGCCGGGGAAGGCCGCCGGGAGGCGGGAGGTGGGCGTGGAAAGGACGCTGAGAGGCGAGGCGAGGCGAGGCAAGAGGCGGGCCGGAGCGCTGGACCGGAGGAGGCTTCGGGCCTACGAATGCCGCCGCCAGCTGGGCAGGAGCCGAGTCAAAGGACGCTGTTTGGAGGCGGGAGCTGGGCCTGCGGGCGCAGCCGCAAGCAGAGAGCTGGGCCCGGAGAGGCCGGGAGGCAGCCACTGGGCGGGGGGAGGCCGACCTGAGGAAGTTCTGGGCCTGGAGAGGCCGCCACGAGGGAAAAGCTGGGCCTCAAGAGGCCGCGGCGAGGCACGAGCCGGGCCTAAGGAGGCCATCGGGACGCAGGAGCCGGGCCTGCGGAGGCTGCCGGGAGGCAGGAGCCTGGCCTGGGGAGGCCGCGGCCAGGCACAAGATGCGCCTCTTAAAGAGGCCCTCGGCAGGCGGGAGCCGGGCCTGCCGGGGCTGCCGCGAGGAAGGAGGAAACGTGGCCCGGGGAGGCCCACGTGAGGCCACAGCTGGGTCGGGAGAGGCCGCCGTCAGGCAGGAGCCGGGTCTCTCCGGGCCGCCGGGAAGCCGAAGGTGGGCCTGGAAGGCCTGAACGCAGGGAAGCCTGGGGCCTACAGAGGCTGCCAGGAGCTGGGCAGGAGCTGGGCCGAACGTGGTCGTCGTCAGGCAGGAGTTGGGCCCCTGGACGCAGCCGCGAGGGAGAGCCGGGCCCGGAGAGGCCGACTGGAAACAGTTCTGGGCCTGGAGAGGAGGCCGAGGGGCAAGAGCCGGGTCTGGAGAGGCCGCCAACAGGCAGGAGCTGGGCCTGAGGCGGCCAGGCTGAGGCCGGAGCCGGGCCCGCAGGGGCCAGTGTGGGGCAGAGGCCGCACCCCTAGGGGCCTACGCCAGGCAGGAGCTGGGCCTGGCCAGGCCGACTTCGGGACGCTTCGGTCCCGCACAGGTCATCAGCGGGAGGTAGGAGGTGTGCCCAGAGGGGCCGACGTTGAGGAAGGCAGCTTTGGGCCGGAACGTGCCGTCGGGCTGGGCGGGAGCTGGGCCCGGAGAGACCACCGCGAGGCATGAGCTGGGCCCAGAGGGGCCAGCGTGAGGCAGGAGCTGGGCTTGTGGAGGCTGCCGGGCGGCCGGCACGAGCGTGGCCGGGGAAGGCCGCCGGGATGCGGGAGGTGGGCGTGGAAAGGACGCTGAGAGGCGAGGCGAGGCGAGGCGAGGCAAGAGGCGGGCCCGGAGCGCTGGACCGGAGGAGGCTTCGGGCCTAGGAAGGCCGCCGCCAGCTGGGCAGGAGCCGAGTCAAAGGACGCTGTTTGGAGGCGGGAGCTGGGCCTGCGGGCGCAGCCGCAAGCAGAGAGCTGGGCCCGGAGAGGCCGGGAAGCAGCCACTGGGCGGGGGGAGGCCGACCTGAGGAAGTTCTGGGCCTGGAGAGGCCGCCACGAGGGAAAAGCTGGGCCTCAAGAGGCCGCGGCGAGGCACGAGCCGGGCCTAGGGAGGCCATCGGGACGCAGGAGCCGGGCCTGCGGAGGCTGCCGGGAGGCAGGAGCCTGGCCTGGGGAGGCCGCGGCCAGGCACGATATGCGCCTCTTCAAGAGGCCCTCGGCAGGCGGGAGCCGGGTCTGCCGGGGCTGCCGCGAGGCAGGCGGAAACGTGGCCCGGGTGGGCCCACGTGAGGCCACAGCTGGGCCGGGAGAGGCCGCCGTCAGGCAGGAGCCGGGTCTCTCCGGGCCGCCGGGAAGCCGAAGGTGGGCCTGGAAGGCCTGAACGCAGGGAAGCCTGAGGCCTACAGAGGCTGCCAAGAGCTGGGCAGGAGCTGGGCCGAACGTGGTCGTCGTCGTCAGGCAGGAGTTTGGCCCCTGGACGCGGCCCCTGGACGCGGCCGCGAGGGAGAGCCGGGCCCGGAGAGGCCGACTGGAAACAGTTCTGGGCCTGGAGAGGAGGCCGAGGGGCAAGAGCCGGGTCTGGAGAGGCCGCCAACAGGCAGGAGCTGGGCCTGAGGCGGCCAGGCTGAGGCCGCAGCCGGGCCCGCAGGGGCCAATGTGGGGCAGAGGCCGCAGCCCTAGGGGCCTACGCCAGGCAGGAGCTGGGCCTGGCCAGGCCGACTTCGGGACGCTTCGGGCCCGCACAGGCCATCAGCGGGAGGCAGGAGCTGGGCCCAGAGGGGCCGACGTTGAGGAAGGCAGCTTTGGGCCGGAAGGTGCCGTCGGGCTGGGCGGGAGCTGGGCCCGGAGAGACCACCGCGAGGCATGAGCTGGGCCCAGAGGGGCCAGCGTGAGGCAGGAGCTGGGCTTGTGGAGGCTGCCGGGCGGCCGGCACGAGCGTGGCCGGGGAAGGCCGCCGGGAGGCGGGAGGTGGGCGTGGAAAGGACGCTGAGAGGCGAGGCGAGGCGAGGCAAGAGGCGGGCCCGGAGCGCTGGACCGGAGGAGGCTTCGGGCCTACGAATGCCGCCGCCAGCTGGGCAGGAGCCGAGTCAAAGGACGCTGTTTGGAGGCGGGAGCTGGGCCTGCGGGCGCAGCCGCAAGCACAGAGCTGGGCCCGGAGAGGCCGGGAGGCAGCCACTGGGCGGGGGGAGGCCGACCTGAGGAAGTTCTGGGCCTGGAGAGGCCGCCACGAGGGAAAAGCTGGGCCTCAAGAGGCCGCGGCGAGGCACGAGCCGGGCCTAAGGAGGCCATCGGGACGCAGGAGCCGGGCCTGCGGAGGCTGCCGGGAGGCAGGAGCCTGGCCTGGGGAGGCCGCGGCCAGGCACAAGATGCGCCTCTTAAAGAGGCCCTCGGCAGGCGGGAGCCGGGCCTGCCGGGGCTGCCGCGAGGAAGGAGGAAACGTGGCCCGGGGAGGCCCACGTGAGGCCACAGCTGGGTCGGGAGAGGCCGCCGTCAGGCAGGAGCCGGGTCTCTCCGGGCCGCCGGGAAGCCGAAGGTGGGCCTGGAAGGCCTGAACGCAGGGAAGCCTGGGGCCTACAGAGGCTGCCAGGAGCTGGGCAGGAGCTGGGCCGAACGTGGTCGTCGTCAGGCAGGAGTTGGGCCCCTGGACGCAGCCGCGAGGGAGAGCCGGGCCCGGAGAGGCCGACTGGAAACAGTTCTGGGCCTGGAGAGGAGGCCGAGGGGCAAGAGCCGGGTCTGGAGAGGCCGCCAACAGGCAGGAGCTGGGCCTGAGGCGGCCAGGCTGAGGCCGGAGCCGGGCCCGCAGGGGCCAGTGTGGGGCAGAGGCCGCACCCCTAGGGGCCTACGCCAGGCAGGAGCTGGGCCTGGCCAGGCCGACTTCGGGACGCTTCGGTCCCGCACAGGTCATCAGCGGGAGGTAGGAGGTGTGCCCAGAGGGGCCGACGTTGAGGAAGGCAGCTTTGGGCCGGAACGTGCCGTCGGGCTGGGCGGGAGCTGGGCCCGGAGAGACCACCGCGAGGCATGAGCTGGGCCCAGAGGGGCCAGCGTGAGGCAGGAGCTGGGCTTGTGGAGGCTGCCGGGCGGCCGGCACGAGCGTGGCCGGGGAAGGCCGCCGGGATGCGGGAGGTGGGCGTGGAAAGGATGCTGAGAGGCGAGGCGAGGCGAGGCGAGGCAAGAGGCGGGCCCGGAGCGCTGGACCGGAGGAGGCTTCGGGCCTAGGAAGGCCGCCGCCAGCTGGGCAGGAGCCGAGTCAAAGGACGCTGTTTGGAGGCGGGAGCTGGGCCTGCGGGCGCAGCCGCAAGCAGAGAGCTGGGCCCGGAGAGGCCGGGAAGCAGCCACTGGGCGGGGGGAGGCCGACCTGAGGAAGTTCTGGGCCTGGAGAGGCCGCCACGAGGGAAAAGCTGGGCCTCAAGAGGCCGCGGCGAGGCACGAGCCGGGCCTAAGGAGGCCATCAGGACGCAGGAGCCGGGCCCGCGGAGGCTGCCGGGAGGCAGGAGCCTGGCCTGGGGAGGCCGCGGCCAGGCACAAGATGCGCCTCTTAAAGAGGCCCTCGGCAGGCGGGAGCCGGGCCTGCCGGGGCTGCCGCGAGGCAGGAGGAAACGTGGCCCGGGGAGGCCCACGTGAGGCCACAGCTGGGTCGGGAGAGGCCGCCGTCAGGCAGGAGCCGGGTCTCTCCGGGCCGCCGGGAAGCCGAAGGTGGGCCTGGAAGGCCTGAACGCAGGGAAGCCTGGGGCCTACAGAGGCTGCCAGGAGCTGGGCAGGAGCTGGGCCGAACGTGGTCGTCGTCAGGCAGGAGTTGGGCCCCTGGACGCAGCCGCGAGGGAGAGCCGGGCCCGGAGAGGCCGACTGGAAACAGTTCTGGGCCTGGAGAGGAGGGCGAGGGGCAAGAGCCGGGTCTGGAGAGGCCGCCAACAGGCAGGAGCTGGGCCTGAGGCGACCAGGCTGAGGCCGGAGCCGGGCCCGCAGGGGCCAATGTGGGGCAGAGGCCGCACCCCTAGGGGCCTACGCCAGGCAGGAGCTGGGCCTGGCCAGGCCGACTTCGGGACGCTTCGGGCCCGGACAGGTCATCAGCGGGAGGTAGGAGCTGTGCCCAGAGGGGCCGACGTTGAGGAAGGCAGCTTTGGGCCGGAAGGTGCCGTCGGGCTGGGCGGGAGCTGGGCCCGGAGAGACCACCGCGAGGCATGAGCTGGGCCCAGAGGGGCCAGCGTGAGGCAGGAGCTGGGCTTGTGGAGGCTGCCGGGCGGCCGGCACGAGCGTGGCCGGGGAAGGCCGCCGGGAGGAGGGAGCTGGGCCTGGAAAGGCCGCTGCAAGGCGAGGCGATGCGAGGCGAGGCGAGGCAAGAGGCGAGGCGAGGCAAGAGGCGGGCCCGGAGCGCTGGACCGGAGGAGGCTTCGGGCCTACGAAGGCCGCCGCCAGCTGGGCAGGTGCCGAGTCAAAGGAGGCTGTTTGGAGGCGGGAGCTGGGCATGCGGGCGCAGCCGCGAGCACAGAGCTGGGCCCGGAGAGGAGGCCGGGAGGCAGCCACTGGGCCGGGGGAGGCCGACCTGAGGAAGTTCTGGGCCTGGAGAGGCCGCCACGAGGGAAAAGCTGGGCCTCAAGAGGCCGTGGCGAGGCATGAGCCGGGCCTAGGGAGGCCATCGGGACGCAGGAGCCGGGCCCGCGGTGGCTGCCGGGAGGCAGGAGCCTGGCCTGGGGAGGCCGCGGCCAGGCACGAGATGCGCCTCTTCAAGAGGCCCTCGGCAGGCGGGAGCCGGGCCTGCCGGGGCTGCCGCGAGGCAGGCGGAAACGTGGCCCGGGGAGGCCCACGTGAGGCCACAGCTGGGCCGGGAGAGGCCGCCGTCAGGCAGGAGCCGGGTCTCTCCGTGCCGCCGGGAAGCCGAAGGTGGGCCTGGAAGGCCTGAACGCAGGGAAGCCTGGGGCCTACAGAGGCTGCCAGGAGCTGGGCAGGAGCTGGGCCGAACGTGGTCGTCGTCAGGCAGGAGTTGGGCCCCTGGACGCGGCCGCGAGGGAGAGCCGGGCCCGGAGAGGCCGACTGGAAACAGTTCTGGGCCTGGAGAGGAGGCCGAGGGGCAAGAGCCGGGTCTGGAGAGGCCGCCAACAGGCAGGAGCTGGGCCTGAGGCGGCCAGGCTGAGGCCGGAGCCGGGCCCGCAGGGGCCAGTGTGGGGCAGAGGCCGCACCCCTAGGGGCCTACGGCAGGCAGGAGCTGGGCCTGGCCAGGCCGACTTCGGGACGCTTCGGGCCGGCACAGGCCATCAGCGGCAGGCAGGAGCTGGGCCCAGAGGGGCTGACGTTGAGGAAGGCAGCTTTGGGCCGGAAGGAGCCATCGGGCTGGGCGGGAGCTGGGCCCGGAGAGACCACCGCGAGGCATGAGCTGGGCCCAGAGGGGCCAGCGTGAGGCAGGAGCTGGGCTTGTGGAGGCTGCCGGGCGGCCGGCACGAGCGTGGCCGGGGAAGGCCGCCGGGAGGCGGGAGCTGGGCCTCTCCGGGCCGCCGGGAATCCGAAGGTGGGCCTGGAAGGCCTGAACGCAGGGAAGCCTGGGGCCTACAGAGGCTGCCAAGAGCTGGGCAGGAGCTGGGCCGAACGTGGTCGTCGTCGTCAGGCAGGGGTTGGGCCCCTGGACGCGGCCGCGAGGGAGAGCCGGGCCCGGAGAGGCCGACTGGAAACAGTTCTGGGCCTGGAGAGGAGGCCGAGGGGCAAGAGCCGGGTCTGGAGAGGCCGCCAACAGGCAGGAGCTGGGCCTGAGGCGGCCAGGCTGAGGCCGGAGCCGGGCCCGCAGGGGCCAGTGTGGGGCAGAGGCCGCACCCCTAGGGGCCTACGCCAGGCAGGAGCTGGGCGTGGCCAGGCCGACTTCGGGTCGCTTCGGGCCCGCACAGGCCATCAGCGGGAGGCAGGAGCTGGGCCCAGAGGGGCCGACGTTGAGGAAGGCAGCTTTGGGCCGGAAGGTGCCGTCGGGCTGGGCGGGAGCTTGGCCCGGAGAGACAACCGCGAGGCATAAGCTGGGCCCAGAGGGACCAGCGTGAGGCAGGAGCTGGGCTTGTGGAGGCTGCCGGGCGGACGGCACGAGTGTGGCCGGGGATGGCTGCCGGGAGGCGGGAGCTGGGCCTGGAAAGGCCGCTGCGAGGCGAGGCGAGGCGAGGCAAGAGGCGGGCCCGGAGCGCTGGACCGGAGGAGGCTTCGGGCCTACGAAGGCCGCCGCCAGCTGGGCAGGAGCCGAGTCAAAGGAGGCTGTTTGGAGGCGGGAGCTGGGCCTGCGGGCGCAGCCGCAAGCAGAGAGCTGGGCCCGGAGAGGAGGCCGGGAGGCAGCCACTGGGCCGGGGGAGGCCGACCTGAGGAAGTTCTGGGCCTGGAGAGGCCGCCACGAGGGAAAAGCTGGGCCTCAAGAGGCCGCGGCGAGGCACGAGCCGGGCCTAGGGAGGCCATCGGGACGCAGGAGCCGGGCCTCCGGAGGCTGCCGGGAGGCAGGAGCCTGGCCTGGGGAGGCCGCGGCCAGGCACGATATGCGCCTCTTCAAGAGGCCCTCGGCAGGCGGGAGCCGGGTCTGCCGGGGCTGCCGCGAGGCAGGCGGAAACGTGGCCCGGGTGGGCCCACGTGAGGCCACAGCTGGGCCGGGAGAGGCCGCCGTCAGGCAGGAGCCGGGTCTCTCCGGGCCGCCGGGAAGCCGAAGGTGGGCCTGGAAGGCCTGAACGCAGGGAAGCCTGAGGCCTACAGAGGCTGCCAAGAGCTGGGCAGGAGCTGGGCCGAACGTGGTCGTCGTCGTCAGGCAGGAGTTTGGCCCCTGGACGCGGCCCCTGGACGCGGCCGCGAGGGAGAGCCGGGCCCGGAGAGGCCGACTGGAAACAGTTCTGGGCCTGGAGAGGAGGCCGAGGGGCAAGAGCCGGGTCTGGAGAGGCCGCCAACAGGCAGGAGCTGGGCCTGAGGCGGCCAGGCTGAGGCCGCAGCCGGGCCCGCAGGGGCCAATGTGGGGCAGAGGCCGCAGCCCTAGGGGCCTACGCCAGGCAGGAGCTGGGCCTGGCCAGGCCGACTTCGGGACGCTTCGGGCCCGCACAGGCCATCAGCGGGAGGCAGGAGCTGGGCCCAGAGGGGCCGACGTTGAGGAAGGCAGCTTTGGGCCGGAAGGTGCCGTCGGGCTGGGCGGGAGCTGGGCCCGGAGAGACCACCGCGAGGCATGAGCTGGGCCCAGAGGGGCCAGCGTGAGGCAGGAACTGGGCTTGTGGAGGCTGCCGGGCGGCCGGCACGAGCGTGGCCGGGGAAGGCCGCCGGGAGGCGGGAGCTGGGCGTGGAAAGGACGCTGAGAGGCGAGGCGAGGCGAGGCGAGGCAAGAGGCGGGCCCGGAGCGCTGGACCGGAGGAGGCTTCGGGCCTACGAAGGCCGCCGCCAGCTGGGCAGGAGCCGAGTCAAAGGAGGCTGTTTGGAGGCGGGAGCTGGGCCTGCGGGCGCAGCCGCAAGCAGAGAGCTGGGCCCGGAGAGGACGGGAGGCAGCCACTGGGCCGGGGGAGGCTGACCTGCGGAAGTTCTGGGCCTGGAGAGGCCGCCACGACGGAAAAGCTGGGCCTCAAGAGGCCGCGGCGAGGCAAGAGCCGGGCCTAGGGAGGCCATCGGGACGCAGGAGCCGGGACCGAGGAGGCTGCCGGGAGGCAGGAGCCTGGCCTGGGGAGGCCGCGGCCAGGCACGAGATGGGCCTCTTCAAGAGGCCCTCGGCAGGCGGGAGCCGGGCCTGCCGGGGCTGCCGCGAGGCAGGAGGAAACGTGGCCCGGGGAGGCCCACGTGAGGCCACAGCTGGGCCGGGAGAGGCCGCCATCAGGCAGGAGCCGGGTCTCTCCGGGCCGCCGGGAAGCCGAAGGTGGGCCTGGAAGGCCTGAACGCAGGGAAGCCTGGGGCCTACAGAGGCTGCCAGGAGCTGGGCAGGAGCTGGGCCGAACGTGGTCGTCGTCAGGCAGGAGTTGGGCCCCTGGACGCGGCCGCGAGGGAGAGCCGGGCCCGGAGAGGCCGACTATAAACAGTTCTGGGCCTGGAGAAGAGGCCGAGGGGCAAGAGCCGGGTCTGGAGAGGCCGCCAACAGGCAGGAGCTGGGCCTGAGGCGGCCAGGCTGAGGCCGGAGCCGGGCCCGCAGGGGCCAGTGTGGGGCAGAGGCCGCACCCCTAGGGGCCTACGGCAGGCAGGAGCTGGGCCTGGCCAGGCCGACTTCGGGACGCTTCGGGCCGGCACAGGCCATCAGCGGCAGGCAGGAGCTGGGCCCAGAGGGGCCGACGTTGAGGAAGGCAGCTTTGGGCCGGAAGGAGCCGTCAGGCTGGGCGGGAGCTGGGCCCGGAGAGACCACCGCGAGGCATGAGCTGGGCCCAGAGGGGCCAGCGTGAGGCAGGAGCTGGGCTTGTGGAGGCTGCCGGGCGGCCGGCACGAGCGTGGCCGGGGAAGGCCGCCGGGAGGCGGGAGCTGGGCCTCTCCGGGCCGCCGGGAAGCCGAAGGTGGGCCTGGAAGGCCTGAACGCAGGGAAGCCTGGGGCCTACAGAGGCTGCCAAGAGCTGGGCAGGAGTCTGGCCGAACGTGGTCGTCGTCGTCAGGCAGGGGTTGGGCCCCTGGACGCGGCCACGAGGGAGAGCCGGGCCCGGAGAGGCCGACTGGAAACAGTTCTGGGCCTGGAGAGGAGGCCGAGGGGCAAGAGCCGGGTCTGGAGAGGCCGCCAACAGGCAGGAGCTGGGCCTGAGGCGGCCAGGCTGAGGCCGGAGCCGGGCCCGCAGGGACCAGTGTGGGGCAGAGGCCGCACCCCTAGGGGCCTACGCCAGGCAGGAGCTGGGCGTGGCCAGGCCAACTTCGGGTCGCTTCGGGCCCGCACAGGCCATCAGCGGGAGGCAGGAGCTGGGCCCAGAGGGGCCGACGTTGAGGAAGGCAGCTTTGGGCCGGAAGGTGCCGTCGGGCTGGGCGGGAGCTTGGCCCGGAGAGACAACCGCGAGGCATAAGCTGGGCCCAGAGGGACCAGCGTGAGGCAGGAGCTGGGCTTGTGGAGGCTGCCGGGCGGACGGCACGAGTGTGGCCGGGGATGGCTGCCGGGAGGCGGGAGCTGGGCCTGGAAAGGCCGCTGCGAGGCGAGGCGAGGCGAGGCAAGAGGTGGGCCCGGAGCGCTGGACCGGAGGAGGCTTCGGGCCTACGAAGGCCGCCGCCAGCTGGGCAGGAGCCGAGTCAAAGGAGGCTGTTTGGAGGCGGGAGCTGGGCCTGCGGGCGCAGCCGCAAGCAGAGAGCTGGGCCCGGAGAGGAGGCCGGGAGGCAGCCACTGGGCGGGGGGAGGCCGACCTGAGGAAGTTCTGGGCCTGGAGAGGCCGCCACGAGGGAAAAGCTGGGCCTCAAGAGGCCGCGGCGAGGCACGAGCCGGGCCTAGGGAGGCCATCGGGACGCAGGAGCCGGGCCTGCGGAGGCTGCCGGGAGGCAGGAGCCTGGCCTGGGGAGGCCGCGGCCAGGCACGATATGCGCCTCTTCAAGAGGCCCTCGGCAGGCGGGAGCCGGGTCTGCCGGGGCTGCCGCGAGGCAGGCGGAAACGTGGCCCGGGGGGGCCCACGTGAGGCCACAGCTGGGCCGGGAGAGGCCGCCGTCAGGCAGGAGCCGGGTCTCTCCGGGCCGCCGGGAAGCCGAAGGTGGGCCTGGAAGGCCTGAACGCAGGGAAGCCTGAGGCCTACAGAGGCTGCCAAGAGCTGGGCAGGAGCTGGGCCGAACGTGGTCGTCGTCGTCAGGCAGGAGTTTGGCCCCTGGACGCGGCCCCTGGACGCGGCCGCGAGGGAGAGCCGGGCCCGGAGAGGCCGACTGGAAACAGTTCTGGGCCTGGAGAGGAGGCCGAGGGGCAAGAGCCGGGTCTGGAGAGGCCGCCAACAGGCAGGAGCTGGGCCTGAGGCGGCCAGGCTGAGGCCGCAGCCGGGCCCGCAGGGGCCAATGTGGGGCAGAGGCCGCAGCCCTAGGGGCCTACGCCAGGCAGGAGCTGGGCCTGGCCAGGCCGACTTCGGGACGCTTCGGGCCCGCACAGGCCATCAGCGGGAGGCAGGAGCTGGGCCCAGAGGGGCCGACGTTGAGGAAGGCAGCTTTGGGCCGGAAGGTGCCGTCGGGCTGGGCGGGAGCTGGGCCCGGAGAGACCACCGCGAGGCATGAGCTGGGCCCAGAGGGGCCAGCGTGAGGCAGGAGCTGGGCTTGTGGAGGCTGCCGGGCGGCCGGCACGAGCGTGGCCGGGGAAGGCCGCCGGGAGGCGGGAGGTGGGCGTGGAAAGGACGCTGAGAGGCGAGGCGAGGCGAGGCAAGAGGCGGGCCCGGAGCGCTGGACCGGAGGAGGCTTCGGGCCTACGAATGCCGCCGCCAGCTGGGCAGGAGCCGAGTCAAAGGACGCTGTTTGGAGGCGGGAGCTGGGCCTGCGGGCGCAGCCGCAAGCAGAGAGCTGGGCCCGGAGAGGCCGGGAGGCAGCCACTGGGCGGGGGGAGGCCGACCTGAGGAAGTTCTGGGCCTGGAGAGGCCGCCACGAGGGAAAAGCTGGGCCTCAAGAGGCCGCGGCGAGGCACGAGCCGGGCCTAAGGAGGCCATCGGGACGCAGGAGCCGGGCCTGCGGAGGCTGCCGGGAGGCAGGAGCCTGGCCTGGGGAGGCCGCGGCCAGGCACAAGATGCGCCTCTTAAAGAGGCCCTCGGCAGGCGGGAGCCGGGCCTGCCGGGGCTGCCGCGAGGAAGGAGGAAACGTGGCCCGGGGAGGCCCACGTGAGGCCACAGCTGGGTCGGGAGAGGCCGCCGTCAGGCAGGAGCCGGGTCTCTCCGGGCCGCCGGGAAGCCGAAGGTGGGCCTGGAAGGCCTGAACGCAGGGAAGCCTGGGGCCTACAGAGGCTGCCAGGAGCTGGGCAGGAGCTGGGCCGAACGTGGTCGTCGTCAGGCAGGAGTTGGGCCCCTGGACGCAGCCGCGAGGGAGAGCCGGGCCCGGAGAGGCCGACTGGAAACAGTTCTGGGCCTGGAGAGGAGGCCGAGGGGCAAGAGCCGGGTCTGGAGAGGCCGCCAACAGGCAGGAGCTGGGCCTGAGGCGGCCAGGCTGAGGCCGGAGCCGGGCCCGCAGGGGCCAGTGTGGGGCAGAGGCCGCACCCCTAGGGGCCTACGCCAGGCAGGAGCTGGGCCTGGCCAGGCCGACTTCGGGACGCTTCGGTCCCGCACAGGTCATCAGCGGGAGGTAGGAGCTGTGCCCAGAGGGGCCGACGTTGAGGAAGGCAGCTTTGGGCCGGAACGTGCCGTCGGGCTGGGCGGGAGCTGGGCCCGGAGAGACCACCGCGAGGCATGAGCTGGGCCCAGAGGGGCCAGCGTGAGGCAGGAGCTGGGCTTGTGGAGGCTGCCGGGCGGCCGGCACGAGCGTGGCCGGGGAAGGCCGCCGGGAGGAGGGAGCTGGGCCTGGAAAGGCCGCTGCAAGGCGAGGCGATGCGAGGCGAGGCGAGGCAAGAGGCGAGGCGAGGCAAGAGGCGGGCCCGGAGCGCTGGACCGGAGGAGGCTTCAGGCCTACGAAGGCCGCCGCCAGCTGGGCAGGAGCCGAGTCAAAGGAGGCTGTTTGGAGGCGGGAGCTGGGCCTGCGGGCGCAGCCGCGAGCAGAGAGCTGGGCCCGGAGAGGAGGCCGGGAGGCAGCCACTGGGCCGGGGGAGGCCGACCTGAGGAAGTTCTGGGCCTGGAGAGGCCGCCATGAGGGAAAAGCTGGGCCTCAAGAGGCCACGGCGAGGCACGAGTTGGGCTTAGGGAGGCCATCGGGACGCAGCAGCCGTGACCGCGGAGGCTGCCGGGAAGCAGGAGCCTGGCCTGGGGAGGCTGCGGCCAGGCACGAGATGCGCCTCTTCAAGAGGCCCTCGGCAGGCGGGAGCCGGGCCTGCCGGGGCTGCCGCGAGGCAGGCGGAAACGTGGCCCGGGGAGGCCCACGTGAGGCCACAGCTGGGCGGGGAGAGGCCGCCATCAGGCAGGAGCCGGGTCTCTCCGGGCCGCCGGGAAGCCGAAGGTGGGCGTGGAAGGCCTGAACGCAGGGAAGCCTGGGGCCTACAGAGGCTGCCAGGAGCTAGGCAGGAACTGGGCCGAACGTTGTCGTCGTCGTCAGGCAGGAGTTGGGCCCCTGGACGCGGCCCCTGGACGCGGCCGCGAGGGAGAGCCGGGCCCGGAGAGGCCGACTGGATTCAGTTCTGGGCCTGGAGAGGAGGCCGAGGGGCAAGAGCCGGGTCTGGAGAGGCCGCCAACAGGCAGGAGCTGGGCCTGAGGTGGCCAGGCTGAGGCCGGAGCCGGGCCCGCAGGGGCCAGTGTGGGGCAGAGGCCGCGCCCCTAGGGAACTACGCCAGGCAGGAGCTGGGCCTGGCCAGGCCGACTTTGGGACGCTTCGGGCCCGCACAGGCCATCAGCGGGAGGCAGGAGCTGGGCCCAGAGGGGCCGACGTTGAGGAAGGCAGCTTTGGGCCGGGAGGCGCCGTCGGGCTGGGCGGGAGCTGGGCCCGGAGAGGCCACCGCGAGGCATGAGCTGGGCCCAGAGGGGCCAGCGTGAGGCAGGAGCTGGGCTTGTGGAGGCCGCCGGGCGGCCGGCACGAGCGTGGCCGGGGAAGGCCGCTGGGAGGCGGGAGCTGGGCCTGGAAAGGCCGCTGCGAGGCGAGGCGAGGCGAGGCGAGGCAAGAGGAGAGGCGAGGCAAGAGGCGGGCCTGGAACACTGGACCGGAGGAGGCTTCGGGCCTACTAAGGCCGCCGCCAGCTGGGCAGGTGCCGAGTCAAAGGAGGCTGTTTGGAGGCGGGAGCTGGGCCTGCGGGCGCAGCCGCGAGCAGAGAGCTGGGCCCGGAGAGGAGGCCGGGAGGCAGCCACTGGGCCGGGGGAGGCCGACCTGAGGAAGTTCTGGGCCTGGAGAGGCCGCCACGAGGGAAAAGCTGGGCCTCAAGAGGCCGCGGCAAGAGCCGGGCCTAGGGAGGCCATCGGGACGCAGGAGCCGGGCCCGCGGAAGCTGCCAGGAGGCAGGAGCCTGGCCTGGGGAGGCCGTGGCCAGGCACGAGATGCGCCTCTTCAAGAGGCCCTCGGCAGGCGGGAGCCGGGCGTGCCGGGGCTGCCGCGACGCAGGCTGAAACGTGGCCCGGGGAGGCCCACGTGAGGCCACAGCTGGGCCGGGAGAGGCCGCCATCAGGCAGGAGCCGGGTCTCTCCGGGCCGCCGGGAAGCCGAAGGTGGGCCTGGAAGGCCTGAACGCAGGGAAGCCTGGGGCCTACGGAGGCTGCCAGGAGCTGGGCAGGAGCTGGGCCGAACGTGGTCGTCGTCGTCAGGCAGGAGTTGGGCCCCTGGACGCGGCCGCGAGGGAGAGCCGGGCCCAGAGAGGCCGACTGGAAACAGTTCTGGGCCTGGAGAGGAGGCCGAGGGGCAAGAGCCGGGTCTGGAGAGGCCGCCAACAGGCAGGAGCTGGGCCTGAGGCGGCCAGGCTGAGGCCGGAGCCGGGCCCGCAGGGGCCAGTGTGGGGCAGAGGCCGCGCCCCTAGGGGCCTACGCCAGGCAGGAGCTGGGCTTGGCCAGGCCGACTTCGGGACGCGTCGGGCCCGCACATGCCATCAGCGGGAGGCAGGAGCTGGGCCCAGAGGGGCCGACTTTGAGGAAGGCAGCTTTGGGCCGGGAGGCGCCGTCGGGCTGGGCGGGAGCTGGGCCCGGAGAGGCCACCGCGAGGCATGAGCTGGACCCAGAGGGGCCAGCGTGAGGCAGGAGCTGGGCTTGTGGAGGCTGCCGGGCGGCCGGCACGAGCGTGGCCGGGGAAGGCCGCCGGGAGGCGGGAGCTGGGCCTGGAAAGGCCGCTGCGAGGCGAGGCGAGGCGAGGCGAGGCAGGAGGCGAGGCGAGGCAAGAGGCGGGCCCGGAGCGCTGGACCGGAGGAGGTTTCGGGCCTACGAAGGCCGCCGCCAGCTGGGCAGGAGCCGAGTCAAAGGAGGCTGTTTGGAGGTGGGAGCTGGGCCACCGGGCGCAGCCGCGAGCAGAGAGCTGGGCCCGGAGAGGAGGCCGGGAGGCAGCCACTGGGCCGGGGGAGGCCGACCTGAGGAAGTTCTGGGCCTGGAGAGGCCGCCACGAGGGAAAAGCTGGGCCTCAAGAGGCCGCGGCGAGGCACGAGCCGGGCCTAGGGAGGCCATCGGGACGCAGGAGCAGGGCCCGCGGAGGCTGCCGGGAGGCAGGAGCCTGGCCTGGGGAGGCCGCGGCCAGGCACGAGATGCGCCTCTTCAAGAGGCCCTCGGCAGGCGGGAGCCGGGCCTGCCGGGGCTGCCGCGAGGCAGGCGGAAACGTGGCCCGGGGAGGCCCACGTGAGGCCACAGCTGGGCCGGGAGAGGCCGCCGTCAGGCAGGAGCCAGGTCTCTCCGGGCCGCCGGGAAGCCGAAGGTGGGCCTGGAAGGCCTGAACGCAGGGAAGCTTGGGGCCTACAGAGGCTGCCGGGAGCTGGGCAGGAGCTGGGCCGAACGTGGTCGTCGTCAGGCAGGAGTTGGGCCCCTGGACGCGGCCGCGAGGGAGAGCCGGGCCCGGAGAGGCCGACTGGAAACAGTTCTGGGCCTGGAGAGGAGGCCGAGGGGCAAGAGCCGGGTCTGGAGAGGCCGCCAACAGGCAGGAGCTGGGCCTGAGGCGGCCAGGCTGAGGCCGGAGCCGGGCCCGCAGGGGCCAGTGTGGGGCAGA
The DNA here is from genome assembly GCF_028885625.2 of Pongo pygmaeus. Lineage (NCBI taxonomy): Eukaryota > Metazoa > Chordata > Mammalia > Primates > Hominidae > Pongo > Pongo pygmaeus. The sequence continues at coordinate 21,230,809 of NC_072379.2, read as the reverse complement.
GGCCGCACCGCTAGGGGCCTACGCCAGGCAGGAGCTGGGCCTGGCCAGGCCGACTTCGGGACGCTTCGGGCCCGCACAGGCCATCAGCGGGAGGCAGGAGCTGGGCCCAGAGGGGCTGACGTTGAGGAAGGCAACTTTGGGCCGGAAGGTGCCGTCGGGCTGGGCGGGAGCTGGGCCCGGAGAGACCACCGCGAGGCCTGAGCTGGGCCCAGAGGGGCCAGCGTAAGGCAGGAGCTGGGCTTGTGGAGGCTGCCGGGCGGCCGGCACGAGCGTGGCCGTGGATGGCTGCCGGGAGGCGGGAGCTGGGCCTGGAAAGGCCGCTGCGAGGCGAGGCGAGGCGAGGCGAGGCAAGAGGCGGGCCCGGAGTGCTGGACCGGAGGAGGCTTCGGGCGTACGAAGGCCGCCGCCAGCTGGGCAGGAGCCGAGTCAAAGGAGGCTGTTTGGAGGCGGGAGCTGGGCCTGCGGGCGCAGCCGCGAGCAGAGAGCTGGGCCCGGAGAGGAGGCCGGGAGGCAGCCACTGGGCCGGGGGAGGCCGACCTGAGGAAGTTCTGGGCCTGGAGAGGCCGCCATGAGGGAAAAGCTGGGCCTCAAGAGGCCACGGCGAGGCACGAGCTGGGCTTAGGGAGGCCATCGGGACGCAGCAGCCGTGACCGCGGAGGCTGCCGGGAAGCAGGAGCCTGGCCTGGGGAGGCTGCGGCCAGGCACGAGATGCGCCTCTTCAAGAGGCCCTCGGCAGGCGGGAGCCGGGCCTGCCGGGGCTGCCGCGAGGCAGGCGGAAACGTGGCCCGGGGAGGCCCACGTGAGGCCACAGCTGGGCGGGGAGAGGCCGCCGTCAGGCAGGAGCCGGGTCTCTCCGGGCCGCCGGGAAGCCGAAGGTGGGCCTGGAAGGCCTGAACGCAGGGAAGCCTGGGGCCTACAGAGGCTGCCAGGAGCTGGGCAGGAACTGGGCCGAACGTTGTCGTCGTCGTCAGGCAGGAGTTGGGCCCCTGGACGCGGCCCCTGGACGCGGCCGCGAGGGAGAGCCGGGCCCGGAGAGGCCGACTGGATTCAGTTCTGGGCCTGGAGAGGAGGCCGAGGGGCAAGAGCCGGGTCTGGAGAGGCCGCCAACAGGCAGGAGCTGGGCCTGAGGTGGCCAGGCTGAGGCCGGAGCCGGGCCCGCAGGGGCCAGTGTGGGGCAGAGGCCACGCCCCTAGGGAACTACGCCAGGCAGGAGCTGGGCCTGGCCAGGCCGACTTTGGGACGCTTCGGGCCCGCACAGGCCATCAGCGGGAGGCAGGAGCTGGGCCCAGAGGGGCCGACGTTGAGGAAGGCAGCTTTGGGCCGGGAGGCGCCGTCGGGCTGGGCGGGAGCTGGGCCCGGAGAGGCCACCGCGAGGCATGAGCTGGGCCCAGAGGGGCCAGCGTGAGGCAGGAGCTGGGCTTGTGGAGGCCGCCGGGCGGCCGGCACGAGCGTGGCCGGGGAAGGCCGCTGGGAGGCGGGAGCTGGGCCTGGAAAGGCCGCTGCGAGGCGAGGCGAGGCGAGGCGAGGCAAGAGGAGAGGCGAGGCAAGAGGCAGGCCTGGAACACTGGACCGGAGGAGGCTTCGGGCCTACTAACGCCGCCGCCAGCTGGGCAGGTGCCGAGTCAAAGGAGGCTGTTTGGAGGCGGGAGCTGGGCCTGCGGGCGCAGCCGCGAGCAGAGAGCTGGGCCCGGAGAGGAGGCCGGGAGGCAGCCACTGGGCCGGGGGAGGCCGACCTGAGGAAGTTCTGGGCCTGGAGAGGCCGCCACGAGGGAAAAGCTGGGCCTCAAGAGGCCGCGGCAAGAGCCGGGCCTAGGGAGGCCATCGGGACGCAGGAGCCGGGCCCGCGGAAGCTGCCAGGAGGCAGGAGCCTGGCCTGGGGAGGCCGCGGCCAGGCACGAGATGCGCCTCTTCAAGAGGCCCTCGGCAGGCGGGAGCCGGGCGTGCCGGGGCTGCCGCGACGCAGGCTGAAACGTGGCCCGGGGAGGCCCACGTGAGGCCACAGCTGGGCCGGGAGAGGCCGCCATCAGGCAGGAGCCGGGTCTCTCCGGGCCGCCGGGAAGCCGAAGGTGGGCCTGGAAGGCCTGAACGCAGGGAAGCCTGGGGCCTACGGAGGCTGCCAGGAGCTGGGCAGGAGCTGGGCCGAACGTGGTCGTCGTCGTCAGGCAGGAGTTGGGCCCCTGGACGCGGCCGCGAGGGAGAGCCGGGCCCGGAGAGGCCGACTGGAAACAGTTCTGGGCCTGGAGAGGAGACCGAGGGGCAAGAGCCGGGTCTGGAGAGGCCGCCAACAGGCAGGAGCTGGGCCTGAGGCGGCCAGGCTGAGGCCGGAGCCGGGCCCGCAGGGGCCAGTGTGGGGCAGAGGCCGCGCCCCTAGGGGCCTACGCCAGGCAGGAGCTGGGCTTGCCCAGGCCGACTTCGGGACGCGTCGGGCCCGCACATGCCATCAGCGGGAGGCAGGAGCTGGGCCCAGAGGGGCCGACTTTGAGGAAGGCAGCTTTGGGCCGGGAGGCGCCGTCGGGCTGGGCGGGAGCTGGGCCCGGAGAGGCCACCGCGAGGCATGAGCTGGACCCAGAGGGGCCAGCGTGAGGCAGGAGCTGGGCTTGTGGAGGCTGCCGGGCGGCCGGCACGAGCGTGGCCGGGGAAGGCCGCCGGGAGGCGGGAGCTGGGCCTGGAAAGGCCGCTGCGAGGCGAGGCGAGGCGAGGCGAGGCAGGAGGCGAGGCGAGGCAAGAGGCGGGCCCGGAGCGCTGGACCGGAGGAGGTTTCGGGCCTACGAAGGCCGCCGCCAGCTGGGCAGGAGCCGAGTCAAAGGAGGCTGTTTGGAGGTGGGAGCTGGGCCACCGGGCGCAGCCGCGAGCAGAGAGCTGGGCCCGGAGAGGAGGCCGGGAGGCAGCCACTGGGCCGGGGGAGGCCGACCTGAGGAAGTTCTGGGCCTGGAGAGGCCGCCACGAGGGAAAAGCTGGGCCTCAAGAGGCCGCGGCGAGGCATGAGCCGGGCCTAGGGAGGCCGTCGGGACGCAGGAGCAGGGCCCGCGGAGGCTGCCGGGAGGCAGGAGCCTGGCCTGGGGAGGCCGCGGCCAGGCACGAGATGCGCCTCTTCAAGAGGCCCTCGGCAGGCGGGAGCCGGGCCTGCCGGGGCTGCCGCGAGGCAGGCGGAAACGTGGCCCGGGGAGGCCCACGTGAGGCCACAGCTGGGCCGGGAGAGGCCGCCGTCAGGCAGGAGCCAGGTCTCTCCGGGCCGCCGGGAAGCCGAAGGTGGGCCTGGAAGGCCTGAACGCAGGGAAGCTTGGGGCCTACAGAGGCTGCCGGGAGCTGGGCAGGAGCTGGGCCGAACGTGGTCGTCGTCAGGCAGGAGTTGGGCCCCTGGACGCGGCCGCGAGGGAGAGCCGGGCCCGGAGAGGCCGACTGGAAACAGTTCTGGGCCTGGAGAGGAGGCCGAGGGGCAAGAGCCGGGTCTGGAGAGGCCGCCAACAGGCAGGAGCTGGGCCTGAGGCGGCCAGGCTGAGGCCGGAGCCGGGCCCGCAGGGGCCAGTGTGGGGCAGAGGCCGCACCGCTAGGGGCCTATGCCAGGCAGGAGCTGGGCCTGGCCAGGCCGACTTCGGGACGCTTCGGGCCCGCACAGGCCATCAGCGGGAGGCAGGAGCTGGGCCCAGAGGGGCTGACGTTGAGGAAGGCAACTTTGGGCCGGAAGGTGCCGTCGGGCTGGGCGGGAGCTGGGCCCGGAGAGACCACCGCGAGGCATGAGCTGGGCCCAGAGGGGCCAGCGTAAGGCAGGAGCTGGGCTTGTGGAGGCTGCCGGGCGGCCGGCACGAGCGTGGCCGTGGATGGCTGCCGGGAGGCGGGAGCTGGGCCTGGAAAGGCCGCTGCGAGGCGAGGCGAGGCGAGGCGAGGCAAGAGGCGGGCCCGGAGTGCTGGACCGGAGGAGGCTTCGGGCGTACGAAGGCCGCCGCCAGCTGGGCAGGAGCCGAGTCAAAGGAGGCTGTTTGGAGGCGGGAGCTGGGCCTGCGGGCGCAGCCGCGAGCAGAGAGCTGGGCCCGGAGAGGAGGCCGGGAGGCAGCCACTGGGCCGGGGGAGGCCGACCTGAGGAAGTTCTGGGCCTGGAGAGGCCGCCATGAGGGAAAAGCTGGGCCTCAAGAGGCCACGGCGAGGCACGAGCTGGGCTTAGGGAGGCCATCGGGACGCAGCAGCCGTGACCGCGGAGGCTGCCGGGAAGCAGGAGCCTGGCCTGGGGAGGCTGCGGCCAGGCACGAGATGCGCCTCTTCAAGAGGCCCTCGGCAGGCGGGAGCCGGGCCTGCCGGGGCTGCCGCGAGGCAGGCGGAAACGTGGCCCGGGGAGGCCCACGTGAGGCCACAGCTGGGCGGGGAGAGGCCGCCGTCAGGCAGGAGCCGGGTCTCTCCGGGCCGCCGGGAAGCCGAAGGTGGGCCTGGAAGGCCTGAACGCAGGGAAGCCTGGGGCCTACAGAGGCTGCCAGGAGCTGGGCAGGAACTGGGCCGAACGTTGTCGTCGTCGTCAGGCAGGAGTTGGGCCCCTGGACGCGGCCCCTGGACGCGGCCGCGAGGGAGAGCCGGGCCCGGAGAGGCCGACTGGATTCAGTTCTGGGCCTGGAGAGGAGGCCGAGGGGCAAGAGCCGGGTCTGGAGAGGCCGCCAACAGGCAGGAGCTGGGCCTGAGGTGGCCAGGCTGAGGCCGGAGCCGGGCCCGCAGGGGCCAGTGTGGGGCAGAGGCCGCGCCCCTAGGGAACTACGCCAGGCAGGAGCTGGGCCTGGCCAGGCCGACTTTGGGACGCTTCGGGCCCGCACAGGCCATCAGCGGGAGGCAGGAGCTGGGCCCAGAGGGGCCGACGTTGAGGAAGGCAGCTTTGGGCCGGGAGGCGCCGTCGGGCTGGGCGGGAGCTGGGCCCGGAGAGGCCACCGCGAGGCATGAGCTGGGCCCAGAGGGGCCAGCGTGAGGCAGGAGCTGGGCTTGTGGAGGCCGCCGGGCGGCCGGCACGAGCGTGGCCGGGGAAGGCCGCTGGGAGGCGGGAGCTGGGCCTGGAAAGGCCGCTGCGAGGCGAGGCGAGGCGAGGCGAGGCAAGAGGAGAGGCGAGGCAAGAGGCGGGCCTGGAACACTGGACCGGAGGAGGCTTCGGGCCTACTAAGGCCGCCGCCAGCTGGGCAGGTGCCGAGTCAAAGGAGGCTGTTTGGAGGCGGGAGCTGGGCCTGCGGGCGCAGCCGCGAGCAGAGAGCTGGGCCCGGAGAGGAGGCCGGGAGGCAGCCACTGGGCCGGGGGAGGCCGACCTGAGGAAGTTCTGGGCCTGGAGAGGCCGCCACGAGGGAAAAGCTGGGCCTCAAGAGGCCGCGGCAAGAGCCGGGCCTAGGGAGGCCATCGGGACGCAGGAGCCGGGCCCGCGGAAGCTGCCAGGAGGCAGGAGCCTGGCCTGGGGAGGCCGCGGCCAGGCACGAGATGCGCCTCTTCAAGAGGCCCTCGGCAGGCGGGAGCCGGGCGTGCCGGGGCTGCCGCGACGCAGGCTGAAACGTGGCCCGGGGAGGCCCACGTGAGGCCACAGCTGGGCCGGGAGAGACCGCCATCAGGCAGGAGCCGGGTCTCTCCGGGCCGCCGGGAAGCCGAAGGTGGGCCTGGAAGGCCTGAACGCAGGGAAGCCTGGGGCCTACGGAGGCTGCCAGGAGCTGGGCAGGAGCTGGGCCGAACGTGGTCGTCGTCGTCAGGCAGGAGTTGGGCCCCTGGACGCGGCCGCGAGGGAGAGCCGGGCCCGGAGAGGCCGACTGGAAACAGTTCTGGGCCTGGAGAGGAGGCCGAGGGGCAAGAGCCGGGTCTGGAGAGGCCGCCAACAGGCAGGAGCTGGGCCTGAGGCGGCCAGGCTGAGGCCGGAGCCGGGCCCGCAGGGGCCAGTGTGGGGCAGAGGCCGCGCCCCTAGGGCCCTACGCCAGGCAGGAGCTGGGCTTGCCCAGGCCGACTTCGGGACGCGTCGGGCCCGCACATGCCATCAGCGGGAGGCAGGAGCTGGGCCCAGAGGGGCCGACTTTGAGGAAGGCAGCTTTGGGCCGGGAGGCGCCGTCGGGCTGGGCGGGAGCTGGGCCCGGAGAGGCCACCGCGAGGCATGAGCTGGACCCAGAGGGGCCAGCGTGAGGCAGGAGCTGGGCTTGTGGAGGCTGCCGGGCGGCCGGAACGAGCGTGGCCGGGGAAGGCCGCCGGGAGGCGGGAGCTGGGCCTGGAAAGGCCGCTGCGAGGCGAGGCGAGGCGAGGCGAGGCAGGAGGCGAGGCGAGGCAAGAGGCGGGCCCGGAGCGCTGGACCGGAGGAGGCTTCGGGCCTACGAAGGCCGCCGCCAGCTGGGCAGGAGCCGAGTCAAAGGAGGCTGTTTGGAGGCGGGAGCTGGGCCTGCGGGCGCAGCCGCGAGCAGAGAGCTGGGCCCGGAGAGGAGGCCGGGAGGCAGCCACTGGGCCGGGGGAGGCCGACCTGAGGAAGTTCTGGGCCTGGAGAGGCCGCCACGAGGCAAAAGCTGGGCCTCAAGAGGCCGCGGCAAGAGCCGGGCCTAGGGAGGCCATCGGGACAAAGGAGCCGGGCCCGCGGAAGCTGCCGGGAGGCAGGAGCCTGGCCTGGGGAGGCCGCGGCCAGGCACGAGATGCGCCTCTTCAAGAGGCCCTCGGCAGGTGGGAGTCGGGCCTGCCCGGGCTGCCGCGAGGCAGGCGGAAACGTGGCCCGGGGAGGCCCACGTGAGGCCACAGCTGGGCCGGGAGAGGCCGCCGTCAGGCAGGAGCCGGGTCTCTCCGGGCCGCCGGGAAGCCGAAGGTGGGCCTGGAAGGCCTGAACGCAGGGAAGCCTGGGGCCTACAGAGGCTGCAAGGAGCTGGGCAGGAGCTGGGCCGAACGTGGTCGTCGTCGTCAGGCAGGAGTTGGGCCCCTGGACGCGGCCGCGAGGGAGAGCCGGGCCCGGAGAGGCCGACTGGAAACAGTTCTGGGCCTGGAGAGGAGGCCGAGGGGTAAGAGCCGGGTCTGGAGAGGCCGCCAACAGGCAGGAGCTGGGCCTGAGGCGGCCAGGCTGAGGCCGGAGCCGGGCCCGCAGGGGCCAGTGTGGGGCAGAGGCCGCACCCCTAGGGGCCTACGCCAGGCAGGAGCTGGGCCTGGCCAGGCCGACTTCGGGACGCTTCGGGCCCGCACAGGCCATCAGCGGGAGGCAGGAGCTGGGCCCAGAGGGGCCGACGTTGAGGAAGGCAACTTTGGGCCGGAAGGTGCCGTCGGGCTGGGCGGGAGCTGGGCCCGGAGAGACCACCGCGAGGCATGAGCTGGGCCCAGAGGGGCCAGCGTGAGGCAGGAGCTGGGCTTGTGGAGGCTGCCGGGCGGCCGGCACGAGCGTGGCCGGTGAAGGCCGCCGGGAGGCGGGAGCTGGGCGTGGAAAGGACGCTGAGAGGCGAGGCGAGGCGAGGCGAGGCGAGGCAAGAGGCGAGGCGAGGCAAGAGGCGGGCCCGGAGCGCTGGACCGGAGGAGGCTTCGGGCCTACGAAGGCCGCCGCCAGCTGGGCAGGTGCCGAGTCAAAGGAGGCTGTTTGGAGGCGGGAGCTGGGCCTGCGGGCGCAGCCGCGAGCAGAGAGCTGGGCCCGGAGAGGAGGCCGGGAGGCAGCCACTGGGCCGGGGGAGGCCGACCTGAGGAAGTTCTGGGCCTGGAGAGGCCGCCACGAGGGAAAAGCTGGGCCTCAAGAGGCCGCGGCGAGGCACGAGCCGGGCCTAGGGAGGCCATCGGGACGCAGGAGCCGGGCCCGCGGAGGCTGCCGGGAGGCAGGAGCCTGGCCTGGGGAGGCCGCGGCCAGGCACGAGATGCGCCTCTTCAAGAGGCCCTGGGCAGGCGGGAGCCGGGCCTGCCGGGGCTGCCGCGAGGCAGGCGGAAACGTGGCCCGGGGAGGCCCACGTGAGGCCACAGCTGGGCCGGGAGAGGCCGCCGTCAGGCAGGAGCCGGGTCTCTCCGGGCCGCCGGGAAGCCGAAGGTGGGCCTGGAAGGCCTGAACGCAGGGAAGCCTGGGGCCTACAGAGGCTGCCAGGAGCTGGGCAGGAGCTGGGCCGAACGTGGTCGTCGTCGTCAGGCAGGAGTTGGGCCCCTGGACGCGGCCGCGAGGGAGAGCCGGGCCCGGAGAGGCCGACTGGAAACAGTTCTGGGCCTGGAGAGGAGGCCGAGGGGCAAGAGCCGGGTCTGGAGAGGCCGCCAACAGGCAGGAGCTGGGCCTGAGGCGGCCAGGCTGAGGCCGGAGCCGGGCCCGCAGGGGCCAGTGTGGGGCAGAGGCCGCACCCCTAGGGGCCTACGGCAGGCAGGAGCTGGGCCTGGCCAGGCCGACTTCGCGACGCTTCGGGCCGGCACAGGCCATCAGCGGCAGGCAGGAGCTGGGCCCAGAGGGGCCGACGTTGAGGAAGGCAGCTTTGGGCCGGAAGGAGCCGTCGGGCTGGGCGGGAGCTGGGCCCGGAGAGACCACCGCGAGGCATGAGCTGGGCCCAGAGGGGCCAGCGTGAGGCAGGAGCTGGGCTTGTGGAGGCTGCCGGGCGGCCGGCACGAGCGTGGCCGGGGAAGGCCGCCGGGAGGCGGGAGCTGGGCCTGGAAAGGCCGCTGCGAGGCGAGGCGAGGCGAGGCGAGGCAGGAGGCGAGGCGAGGCAAGAGGCGGGCCCGGAGCGCTGGACCGGAGGAGGCTTCGGGCCTACGAAGGCCGCCGCCAGCTGGGCAGGAGCCGAGTCAAAGGAGGCTGTTTGGAGGCGGGAGCTGGGCCTGCGGGCGCAGCCGCGAGCAGAGAGCTGGGCCCGGAGAGGAGGCCGGGAGGCAGCCACTGGGCCGGGGGAGGCCGAACTGAGGAAGTTCTGGGCCTGGAGAGGCCGCCACGAGGGAAAAGCTGGGCCTCAAGAGGCCGCGGCGAGGCACGAGCCGGGCCTAGGGAGGCCATCGGGACGCAGGAGCCGGGACCGCGGAGGCTGCCGGGAGGCAGGAGCCTGGCCTGGGGAGGCCGCGGCCAGGCAAGAGATGCGCCTCTTCAAGAGGCCCTCGGCAGGCGGGAGCCGGGCTTGCCGGGGCTGCCGCGAGGCAGGCGGAAACGTGGCCCGGGGAGGCCCATGTGAGGCCACAGCTGGGCCGGGAGAGGCCGCCGTCAGGCAGGAGCCGGGTCTCTCCGGGCCGCCGGGAAGCCGAAAGTGGGCCTGGAAGGCCTGAACGCAGGGAAGCCTGGGGCCTACAGAGGCTGCCAGGAGCTGGGCAGGACCTGGGCCGAACGATGTCGTCGTCGTCAGGCAGGAGTTGGGCCCCTGGACGCGGCCCCTGGACGCGGCCGCGAGGGAGAGCCGGGCCCAGAGAGGCCGACTGGATTCAGTTCTGGGCCTGGAGAGGAGGCCGAGGGGCAAGAGCCGGGTCTGGAGAGGCCGCCAACAGGCAGGAGCTGGGCCTGAGGTGGCCAGGCTGAGGCCGGAGCCGGGCCCGCAGGGGCCAGTGTGGGGCAGAGGCCGCGCCCCTAGGGAACTACGCCAGGCAGGAGCTGGGCCTGGCCAGGCCGACTTTGGGACGCTTCGGGCCCGCACAGGCCATCAGCGGGAGGCAGGAGCTGGGCCCAGAGGGGCCGACGTTGAGGAAGGCAGCTTTGGGCCGGGAGGCGCCGTCGGGCTGGGCGGGAGCTGGGCCCGGAGAGGCCACCGCGAGGCATGAGCTGGGCCCAGAGGTGCCAGCGTGAGGCAGGAGCTGGGCTTGTGGAGGCCGCCGGGCAGCCGGCACGAGCGTGGCCGGGGAAGGCCGCTGGGAGGCGGGAGCTGGGCCTGGAAAGGCCGCTGCGAGGCGAGGCGAGGCGAGGCGAGGCAAGAGGATAGGCGAGGCAAGAGGCGGGCCTGGAGCACTGGACCGGAGGAGGCTTCGGGCCTACTAAGGCCGCCGCCAGCTGGGCAGGTGCTGAGTCAAAGGAGGCTGTTTGGAGGCGGGAGCTGGGCCTGCGGGCGCAGCCGCGAGCAGAGAGCTGGGCCCGGAGAGGAGGCCGGGAGGCAGCCACTGGGCCGGGGGAGGCCGACCTGAGGAAGTTCTGGGCCTGGAGAGGCCGCCACGAGGGAAAAGCTGGGCCTCAAGAGGCCGCGGCAAGAGCCGGGCCTAGGGAGGCCATCGGGACGCAGGAGCCGGGCCCGCGGAAGCTGCCAGGAGGCAGGAGCCTGGCCTGGGGAGGCCGCGGCCAGGCACGAGATGCGCCTCTTCAAGAGGCCCTCGGCAGGCGGGAGCCGGGCGTGCCGGGGCTGCCGCGAGGCAGGCGGAAACGTGGCCCGGGGAGGCCCACGTGAGGCCACAGCTGGGCCGGGAGAGGCCGCCATCAGGCAGGAGCCGGGTCTCTCCGGGCCGCCGGGAAGCCGAAGGTGGGCCTGGAAGGCCTGAACGCAGGGAAGCCTGGGGCCTACGGAGGCTGCCAGGAGCTGGGCAGGAGCTGGGCCGAACGTGGTCGTCGTCGTCAGGCAGGAGTTGGGCCCCTGGACGCGGCCGCGAGGGAGAGCCGGGCCCGGAGAGGCCGACTGGAAACAGTTCTGGGCCTGGAGAGGAGGCCGAGGGGCAAGAGCCGGGTCTGGAGAGGCCGCCAACAGGCAGGAGCTGGGCCTGAGGCGGCCAGGCTGAGGCCGGAGCCGGGCCCGCAGGGGCCAGTGTGGGTCAGAGGCCGCGCCCCTAGGGGCCTACGCCAGGCAGGAGCTGGGCTTGGCCAGGCCGACTTCGGGACGCGTCGGGCCCGCACATGCCATCAGCGGGAGGCAGGAGCTGGGCCCAGAGGGGCCGACGTTGAGGAAGGCAGCTTTGGGCCGGGAGGCGCCGTCGGGCTGGGCGGGAGCTGGGCCCGGAGAGGCCACCGCGAGGCATGAGCTGGACCCAGAGGGGCCAGCGTGAGGCAGGAGCTGGGCTTGTGGAGGCTGCCGGGCGGACGGCACGAGCGTGGCCGGGGATGGGTGCCGGGAGGCGGGAGCTGGGCCTGGAAAGGCCGCTGCAAGGCGAGGCGAGGCAAGGCAAGGCGCGGGCCCGGAGCGCTGGACCGGAGGAAGCTTCGGGCCTACGAAGGCCGCCGCCAGCTGGGCAGGAACCGAGTCAAAGGAGGCTGTTTGGAGGCGGGAGCTGGGCCTGCGGGCGCAGCCGTAAGCAGAGAGCTGGGCCCGGAGAGGAGGCCGGGAGGCAGCCACTGGGCCGGGGGAGGCCGACCTGAGGAAGTTCTGGGCCTGGAGAGGCCGCCACGAGGGAAAAGCTGGGCCTCAAGAGGCCGCGGCGAGGCACGAGCCGGGCCTAGGGAGGCCATCGGGACGCAGGAGCCGGGACCGCGGAGGCTGCCGGGAGGCAGGAGCCTGGCCTGGGGAGGCTGCGGACAGGCACGAGATACGCCTCTTCAAGAGGCCCTCGGCAGGCGGGAGCCGGGTCTGCCGGGGCTGCCGCGAGGCAGGCGGAAACGTGGCCCGGGGAGGCCCACGTGAGGCCACAGCTGGGCCGGGAGAGGCCGCCGTCAGGCAGGAGCCGGGTCTCTCCGGGCCGCCGGGAAGCCGAATGTGGGCCTGGAAGGCCTGAACGCAGGGAAGCCTGGGGCCTACAGAGGCTGCCAGGAGCTGGGCAGGAGCTGGGCCGAACGTGGTCGTCGTCAGGCAGGAGTTGGGCCCCTGGACGCGGCCGCGAGGGAGAGCCGGGCCCGGAGAGGCCGACTGGAAACAGTTCTGGGCCTGGAGAGGAGGCCGAGGGGCAAGAGCCGGGTCTGGAGGGGCCGCCAAGAGGCAGGAGCTGGGCCTGAGGCGGCCAGGCTGAGGCCGGAGCCGGGCCCGCACGGGCCATTGTGGGGCATAGGCCGCACCCCTAGGGGCCTACGCCAGGCAGGAGCTGGGCCTGGCCAGGCCGACTTCGGGACGCTTCGGGCCCGCACAGGCCATCAGCGGGAGGCAGGAGCTCTGCCCAGAGGGGCCGACGTTGAGGAAGGCAGCTTTGGGCCGGAAGGTGCCGTCGGGCTGGGCGGGAGCTGGGCCCGGAGAGACCACCGCGAGGCATGAGCTGGGCCCAGAGGGGCCAGCGTGAGGCAGGAGCTGGGCTTGTGGAGGCTGCCGGGCGGACGGCACGAGCGAGGCCGGGGATGGCTGCCGGGAGGCGGGAGCTGGGCCTGGAAAGGCCGCTGCGAGGCGAGGCGAGGCGAGGCGAGGCAAGACGCGGGCCCGGAGCGCTGGACCGGAGGAGGCTTCGGGCCTACGAAGGCCGCCGCCAGCTGGGCAGGAGCCGAGTCAAAGGAGGCTGTTTGGAGGCGGGAGCTGGGCCTGCGGGCGCAGCCGCGAGCAGAGAGCTGGGCCCGGAGAGGAGGCCGGGAGGCAGCCACTGGGCCAGGGGAGGCCGACCTGAGGAAGTTCTGGGCCTGGAGAGGCCGCCACGAGGGAAAAGCTGGGCCTCAAGAGGCCGCGGCGAGGCACGAGCTGTGGCTAGGGAGGCCATCGGGACGCAGGAGCCGGGACCGCGGAGGCAGCCGGGAGGCAGGAGCCTGGCCTGGGGAGGCTGCGGCCAGGCACGAGATTCGCCTCTTCAAGAGGCCCTCGGCAGGCGGGAGCCGGGTCTGCCGGGGCTGCCGCGAGGCAGGCGGAAACGTGGCCCGGGGAGGCCCACGTGAGGCCACAGCTGGGCCGGGAGAGGCCGCCGTCAGGCAGGATCCGGGTCTCTCCAGGCCGCCGGGAAGCCGAAGGTGGGCCTGGAAGGCCTGAACGCAGGGAAGCCTGGGGCCTACAGAGGCTGCCAGGATCTGGGCAGGAGCTGGGCCGAACGTGGTCGTCGTCAGGCAGGAGTTGGGCCGCTGGACGCGGCCGCGAGGGAGAGCCGGGCCCGGAGAGGCCGACTGGAAACAGTTCTGGGCCTGGAGAGGAGGCCGAGGGGCAAGAGCCGGGTCTGGAGAGGCCGCCAACAGGCAGGAGCTGGGCCTGAGGCGGCCAGGCTGAGGCCGCAGCCGGGCCCGCAGGGGCCAATGTGGGGCAGAGGCCGCAGCCCTAGGGGCCTACGCCAGGCAGGAGCTGGGCCTGGCCAGGCCGACTTCGGGACGCTTCGGGCCCGCACAGGCCATCAGCGGGAGGCAGGAGCTGGGCCCAGAGGGGCCGACGTTGAGGAAGGCAGCTTTGGGCCGGAAGGTGCCGTCGGGCTGGGCGGGAGCTGGGCCCGGAGAGACCACCGCGAGGCATGAGCTGGGCCCAGAGGGGCCAGCGTGAGGCAGGAGCTGGGCTTGTGGAGGCTGCCGGGCGGCCGGCACGAGCGTGGTCGGGGACGGCCGCCGGGAGGCGGGAGCTGGGCCTCTCCGGGCCGCCGGGAATCCGAAGGTGGGCCTGGAAGGCCTGAACGCAGGGAAGCCTGGGGCCTACAGAGGCTGCCAAGAGCTGGGCAGGAGCTGGGCCGAACGTGGTCGTCGTCGTCAGGCAGGGGTTGGGCCCCTGGACGCGGCCGCGAGGGAGAGCCGGGCCCGGAGAGGCCGACTGGAAACAGTTCTGGGCCTGGAGAGGAGGCCGAGGGGCAAGAGCCGGGTCTGGAGAGGCCGCCAACAGGCAGGAGCTGGGCCTGAGGCGGCCAGGCTGAGGCCGGAGCCGGGCCCGCAGGGGCCAGTGTGGGGCGGAGGCCGCACCCCTAGGGGCCTACGCCAGGCAGGAGCTGGGCGTGGCCAGGCCGACTTCGGGTCGCTTAGGGCCCGCACAGGCCATCAGCGGGAGGCAGGAGCTGGGCCCAGAGGGGCCGACGTTGAGGAAGGCAGCTTTGGGCCGGAAGGTGCCGTCGGGCTGGGCGGGAGCTTGGCCCGGAGAGACAACCGCGAGGCATAAGCTGGGCCCAGAGGGACCAGCGTGAGGCAGGAGCTGGGCTTGTGGAGGCTGCCGGGCGGACGGCACGAGTGTGGCCGGGGATGGCTGCCGGGAGGCGGGAGCTGGGCCTGGAAAGGCCGCTGCGAGGCGAGGCGAGGCGAGGCAAGAGGCGGGCCCGGAGCGCTGGACCGGAGGAGGCTTCGGGCCTACGAAGGCCGCCGCCAGCTGGGCAGGAGCCGAGTCAAAGGAGGCTGTTTGGAGGCGGGAGCTGGGCCTCCGGGCGCAGCCGCGAGCAGAGAGCTCGGCCCGGAGAGGAGGCCGGGAGGCAGCCACTGGGCCGGGGGAGGCCGACCTGAGGAAGTTCTGGGCCTGGAGAGGCCGCCACGAGGGAAAAGCTGGGCCTCAAGAGGCCGCGGCGAGGCATGAGCCGGGCCTAGGGAGGCCATCGGGACGCAGGAGCCGGGCCCGCGGAGGCTGGCGGGAGGCAGGAGCCTGGCCTGGGGAGGCCGCGGCCAGGCACGAGATGCGCCTCTTCAAGAGGCCCTCGGCAGGCGGGAGCCGGGCCTGCGGGGGCTGCCGCGAGGCAGGCGGAAACGTGGCCCGGGGAGGCCCACGTGAGGCCACAGCTGGGCCGGGAGAGGCCGCCGTCAGGCAGGAGCCGGGTCTCTCCGGGCCGCCGGGAAGCCGAAGGTGGGCCTTGAAGGCCTGAACGCAGGGAAGCCTGGGGCCTACAGAGGCTGCCAGGAGCTGGGCAGGAGCTGGGCCGAACGTGGTCGTCGTCAGGCAGGAGTTGGGCCCCTGCACGCGGCCGCGAGGGAGAGCCGGGCCCGGAGAGGCCGACTGGAAACAGTTCTGGGCCTGGAGAGGAGGCCGAGGGGCAAGAGCCGTGTCTGGAGAGGCCGCCAACAGGCAGGAGCTGGGCCTGAGGCGGCCAGGCTGAGGCCGGAGCCGGGCCCTCAGGGGCCAATGTGGGACAGACCGCACCCCTAGGGGCCTACGCCAGGGAGGAGCTGGGCCTGCCCAGGCCGACTTCGGGAAGCTTCGGGCCCGCACAGGCCATCAGCGGGAGGCAGGAGCTGGGCCCAGAGGGGCCGACGTTGAGGAAGGCAGCTTTGGGCCGGAAGGTGCCGTCGGGCTGGGCGGGAGCTGGGCCCGGAGAGACCACTGCGAGGCATGAGCTGGGCCCAGAGGGGCCAGCGTGAGACAGGAGCTGGGCTTGTGGAGGCTGCCGGGCGGCCGGCACGAGCGTGGCCGGGGAAGGCCGCCGGGAGGCGGGAGCTGGGCGTGGAAAGGACGCTGAGAGGCGAGGCGAGGCGAGGCGAGGCAAGAGGCGGGCCCGGAGCGCTGGACCGGAGGAGGCTTCGGGCCTACGAAGGCCGCCGCCAGCTGGGCAGGAGCCGAGTCAAAGGAGGCTGTTTGGAGGCGGGAGCTGGGCCTGCGGGCGCAGCCGCGAGCAGAGAGCTGGGCCCGGAGAGGAGGCCGGGAGGCAGCCACTGGGCCGGGGGAGGCCGACCTGAGGAAGTTCTGGGCCTGGAGAGGCCGCCACGAGGGAAAAGCTGGGCCTCAAGAGGCCGCGGCGAGGCATGAGCCGGGCCTAGGGAGGCCATCGGGACGCAGGAGCCGGGCCCGCGGAGGCTGCCGGGAGGCAAGAGCCTGGCCTGGGGAGGCCGCGGCCAGGCACGAGATGCGCCTCTTCAAGAGGCCCTCGGCAGGCGGGAGCCGGGCCTGCCGGGGCTGCCGCGAGGCAGGCGGAAACGTGGCCCGGGGAGGCCCACGTGAGGCCACAGCTGGGCCGGGAGAGGCCGCCGTCAGGCAGGAGCCGGGTCTCTCCAGGCCGCCGGGAAGCCGAAGGTGGGCCTGGAAGGCCTGAACGCAGGGAAGCCTGGGGCCTACAGAGGCTGCCAGGATATGGGCAGGAGCTGGGCCGAACGTGGTCGTCGTCAGGCAGGAGTTGGGCCGCTGGACGCGGCCGCGAGGGAGAGCCGGGCCCGGAGAGGCCGACTGGAAACAGTTCTGGGCCTGGAGAGGAGGCCGAGGGGCAAGAGCCGGGTCTGGAGAGGTCGCCAACAGGCAGGAGCTGGGCCTGAGGCGGCCAGGCTGAGGCCGGAGCCGGGCCCGCAGGGGCCAGTGTGGGGCAGAGGCCGCGCCCCTAGGGGCCTACGCCAGGCAGGAGCTGGGCCTGGCCTGGCCGACTTCGGGACGCTTCGGGCCCGCACAGGCCATCAGCGGGAGGCAGGAGCTGGGCCCAGAGGGGCCGACGTTGAGGAAGGCAGCTTTGGGCCGGGAGGCGCCGTCGCGCTGGGCGGGAGCTGGGCCCAGAGAGGCCACCGCGAGGCATGAGCTGGGCCCAGAGGGGCCAGCGTGAGGCAGGAGCTGGGCTTGTGGAGGCGGCCGGGCGGCCGGCACGAGCGTGGCCGGGGAAGGCCGCCGGGAGGCGGGAGCTGGGCCTGGAAAGGCCGCTGCGAGGCGAGGCGAGGCGAGGCGAGGCGAGGCAAGAGGCGAGGCGAGGCAAGAGGCGGGCCCGGAGCGCTGGAACGGAGGAGGCTTCAGGCCTACGAAGGCCGCCGCCAGCTGGGCAGGTGCCGAGTCAAAGGAGGCTGTTTGGAGGCGGGAGCTGGGCCTGCGGGCGCAGCCGCGAGCAGAGAGCTGGGCCCGGAGAGGAGGCCGGGAGGCTGCCACTGGGCCGGGGGAGGCCGACCTGAGGAAGTTCTGGGCCTGGAGAGGCCGCCACGAGGGAAAAGCTGGGCCTCAAGAAGCCGCGGCAAGAGCCGGGCCTAGGGAGGCCATCGGGACGCAGGAGCCGGGCCCGCGGAGGCAGCCGGGAGGCAGGAGCCTGGCCTGGGTAGGCCGCGGGCAGGCACGAGATGCGCCTCTTCAAGAGGCCCTCGGCAGGTGGGAGCCGGGCCTGCCGGGTCTGTCGCGACGCAGGCGGAAACGTGACCCCGGGAGGCCCACGTGAGGCCACAGCTGGGCCGGGAGAGGCCGCCGTCAGGCAGCAGCCGGGTCTCTCCGGGCCGCCGGGAAGCCGAAGGTGGGCCTGGAAGGCCTGAACGCAGGGAAGCCTGGGGCCTACAGAGGCTGCCAGGAGATGGGCAGGAGCTGGGCCGAACGTGGTCGTCATCGTCAGGCAGGAGTTGGGCCCCTGGACGCGGCCGCGAGGAAGAGCCGGGCCCGGAGAGGCCGACTGGAAACAGTTCTGGGCCTGGAGAGGAGGCCGAGGGGCAAGAGCCGGGTTTGGAGAGGCCGCCAACAGGCAGGAGCCGGGCCTGAGGCGGCCAGGCTGAGGCCGGAGTCGGGCCCGCAGGGGCCAGTGTGGGGCAGAGGCCGCACCCCTAGGGGCCTACGCCAGGCAGGAGCTGGGCCTGGCCATGCCGAGTTCGGGACGCTTCGGGCCCGCACAGGCCATCAGCGGGAGGCAGGAGCTGGGCCCAGAGGGGCCGACGTTGAGGAAGTCAGCTTTGGGCCGGAAGGTGCCGTCGGGCTGGGCGGGAGCTGGGCCCGGAGAGACCACTGCGAGGCATGACCTGGGCCCAGAGGGGCCAGCGTGAGGCAGGAGCTGGGCTTGTGGAGGCTGCCGGGCGGCCGGCACGAGCGTGGCCGGGGAAGGCTGCCGGGCGGCCGGCATGAGCGTGGCCAGGGAAGGCCGCCGGGAGGAGGGAGCTGGGCCTGGAAAGGCCGCTGCGAGGCGAGGCGATGCGAGGCGAGGCGAGGCAAGAGGCGAGGCGAGGCAAGAGGCGGGCCCGGAGCGCAGGACCGGAGGAGGCTTCGGGCCTACGAAGGCCGCCGCCAGCTGGGCAGGTGCCGAGTCAAAGGAGGCTGTTTGGAGGCGGGAGCTGGGCCTGCGGGCGCAGCCGCGAGCAGAGAGCTGGGCCCGGAGAGGAGGCCGGGAGGCAGCCACTGGGCCGGGGAAGGCCGACCTGAGGAAGTTCTGGGCCTAGAGAGGCCGCCACGAGGGAAAAGCTGGGCCTCAAGAGGCCGCGGCAAGGCATGAGCCGGGCCTAGGGAGGCCATCGGGACGCACGAGCCGGGCCCGCGGAGGCTGCCGGGAGGCAGGAGCCTGGCCTGGGGAGGCCGCGGCCAGGCACGAGATGCGCCTCTTCAAGAGGCCCTCGGCAGGCGGGAGCCGGGCCTGCCGGGGCTGCCGCGAGGCAGGCGGAAACGTGGCCCGGGGAGGCCCACGTGAGGCCACAGCTGGGCCGGGAGAGGCCGCCGTCAGGCAGGAGCCGGGTCTCTCCGGGCCGCCGGGAAGCCGAAGGTGGGCCTTGAAGGCCTGAACGCAGGGAAGCCTGGGGCCTACAGAGGCTGCCAGGAGCTGGGCAGGAGCTGGGCCGAACGTGGTCGTCATCAGGCAGGAGTTGGGCCCCTGCACGCGGCCGCGAGGGAGAGCCGGGCCCGGAGAGGCCGACTGGAAACAGTTCTGGGCCTGGAGAGGAGGCCGAGGGGCAAGAGACGGGTCTGGAGAGGCCGCCAACAGGCAGGAGCTGGGCCTGAGGCGGCTAGGCTGAGGCCGGAGCCGGGCCCGCAGGGGCCAATGTGGGACAGACCGCACCCCTAGGGGCCTACGCCAGGCAGGAGCTGGGCCTGCGCAGGCCGACTTCGGGACGCTTCGGGCCCGCACAGGCCATCAGCGGGAGGCAGGAGCTGGGCCCAGAGGGGCCGACGTTGAGGAAGGCAGCTTTGGGCCGGAAGGTGCCGTCGGGCTGGGCGGGAGCTGGGCCCGGAGAGACCACCGCTAGGCATGACCTGGGCCCAGAGGGGCCAGCGTGAGGCAGGAGCTGGGCTTGTGGAGGCTGCCGGGCGGCCGGCACGAGCGTGGCCGGGGAAGGCCGCCGGGAGGCGGGAGCTGGGCGTGAAAAGGACGCTGAGAGGCGAGGCGAGGCGAGGCAAGAGGCGGGCCCGGAGCGCTGGACCGGAGGAGGCTTCGGGCCTACGAAGGCCGCCGCCAGCTGGGCAGGAGCCGAGTCAAAGGAGGCTGTTTGGAGGCGGGAGCTGGGCCTGCGGGCGCAGCCGCGAGCAGAGAGCTGGGCCCGGAGAGGCCGGGAGGCAGCCACTGGGCGGGGGGAGGCCGACCTGAGGAAGTTCTGGGCCTGGAGAGGCCGCCACGAGGGAAAAGCTGGGCCTCAAGAGGCCGCGGCGAGGCACGAGCCGGGCTAAGGGAGGCCATCGGGACGCAGGAGCCGGGACCGCGGAGGCTGCCGGGAGGCAGGAGCCTGGCCTGGGGAGGCCGCGGCCAGGCACGAGATGCGCCTCTTCAAGAGGCCCTCGGCAGGCGGGAGCCGGGCTTGCCGGGGCTGCCGCGAGGCAGGCGGAAACGTGCCCCGGGGAGGCCCACGTGAGGCCACAGCTGGGCCGGGAGAGGCCGCCGTCAGGCAGGAGCCGGGTCTCTCCGGGCCGCCGGGAAGCCGAAGGTGGGCCTGGAAGGCCTGAACGCAGGGAAGCCTGGGGCCTACAGAGGCTGCCAAGAGCTGGGCAGGAGCTGGGCCGAACGTGGTCGTCGTCGTCAGTCAGGAGTTGGGCCCCTGGACGCTGCCGCGAGGGAGAGCCGGGCCCGGAGAGGCCGACTGGAAATAGTTCTGGGCCTGGAGAAGAGGCCGAGGGGCAAGAGCCGGGTCTGGAGAGGCCGCCAACAGGCAGGAGCTGGGCCTGAGGCGGCCACGCTGAGGCCGGAGCCGGTCCCGCAGGGGCCAGTGTGGGCAGAGGCCGCACCCCTAGGGGCCTACGCCAGGCAGGAGCTGGGCCTGGCCAGGCCGACTTCGGGACGCTTCTGGCCCGCACAGGCCATCAGCGGGAGGCAGGAGCTGGGCCCAGAGGGGCCGACGTTGAGGAAGGCAACTTTGGGCCGGAAGGTGCTGTCGGGCTGGGCGGGAGCTGGGCCCGGAGAGACCACCGTGAGGCATGAGCTGGGCCCAGAGGGGCCAGCGTGAGGCAGGAGCTGGGCTTGTGGAGGCTGCCGGGCGGCCGGCACGAGCGTGGCCGGGGAAGGCCGCCGGGAGGCGGGAGCTGGGCGTGGAAAGGACGCTGAGAGGCGAGGCGAGGCGAGGCAAGAGGCGGGCCCGGAGCGCTGGACCGGAGGAGGCTTCGGGCCTACGAAGGCCGCCGCCAGCTGGGCAGGAGCCGAGTCAAAGGAGGCTGTTTGGAGGCAGGAGCTGGGCCTGCGGGCGCAGCCGCGAGCAGAGAGCTGGGCCCGGAGAGGAGGCCGGGAGGCAGCCACTGGGCTGGGGGAGGCCGACCTGAGGAAGTTCTGGGCCTGGAGAGGCCGCCACGAGGGAAAAGCTGGGCCCCAAGAGGCCGCGGCGAGGCACGAGCCGGGCCTAGGGAGGCCATCGGGACGCAGGAGCCGGGACCGCGGATGCTGGTGGGAGGCAGGAGCCTGGCCTGGGGAGGCCGCGGCCAGGCACGAGATGCGCCTCTTCAAGAGGCCCTCAGCAGGCGGGAGCCGGGCCTGCCGGGGCTGCCGCGAGGCAGGTGGAAACGTGGCCCGGGGAGGCCCACGTGAGATCACAGCTGGGCCGGGAGAGGCCGCCGTCAGGCAGGAGCCGGGTCTCTCCGGGCCGCCGGGAAGCCGAAGGTGGGCCTTGAAGGCCTGAACGCAGGGAAGCCTGGGGCCTACAGAGGCTGCCAGGAGCTGGGCAGGAGCTGGGCCGAACGTGGTCGTCGTCAGGCAGGAGTTGGGCCCCTGCACGCGGCCGCGAGGGAGAGCCGGGCCCGGAGAGGCCGACTGGAAACAGTTCTGGGCCTGGAGAGGAGGCCGAGGGGCAAGAGCCGGGTCTGGAGAGGCTGCCACCAGGCAGGAGCTGGGCCTGAGGTGGCCAGGCTGAGGCCGGAGCCGGGCCCGCAGGGGCCAATGTGGGACAGACCGCACCCCTAGGGGCCTACGCCAGGCAGGAGCTGGGCCTGCGCAGGCCGACTTCGGGACGCTTCGGGCCCGCACAGGCCATCAGCGGGAGGCAGGAGCTGGGCCCAGAGGGGCCGACGTTGAGGAAGGCAGCTTTGGGCCGGAAGGTGCCGTCGGGCTGGGCGGGAGCTGGGCCCGGAGAGACCACCGCTAGGCATGACCTGGGCCCAGAGGGGCCAGCGTGAGGCAGGAGCTGGGCTTGTGGAGGCTGCCGGGCGGCCGGCACGAGCATGGCCGGGGAAGGCCGCCGGGAGGCGGGAGCTGGGCGTGAAAAGGACGCTGAGAGGCGAGGCGAGGCGAGGCAAGAGGCGGGCCCGGAGCGCTGGACCGGAGGAGGCTTCGGGCCTACGAAGGCCGCCGCCAGCTGGGCAGGAGCCGAGTCAAAGGAGGCTGTTTGGAGGCGGGAGCTGGGCCTGCGGGCGCAGCCGCAAGCAGAGAGCTGGGCCCGGAGAGGAGGCCGGGAGGCAGCCACTGGGCCGGGGGAGGCCGACCTGAGGAAGTTCTGGGCCTGGAGAGGCCGCCACGAGGGAAAAGCTGGGCCTCAAGAGGCCGCGGCGAGGCACGAGCCGGGCTAAGGGAGGCCATCGGGACGCAGGAGCCGGGACCGCGGAGGCTGCCGGGAGGCAGGAGCCTGGCCTGGGGAGGCCGCGGCCAGGCACGAGATGCGCCTCTTCAAGAGGCCCTCGGCAGGCGGGAGCCGGGCTTGCCGGGGCTGCCGCGAGGCAGGCGGAAACGTGCCCCGGGGAGGCCCACGTGAGGCCACAGCTGGGCCGGGAGAGGCCGCCGTCAGGCAGGAGCCGGGTCTCTCCGGGCCGCCGGGAAGCCGAAGGTGGGCCTGGAAGGCCTGAACGCAGGGAAGCCTGGGGCCTACAGAGGCTGTCAGGAGCTGGGCAGGAGCTGGGCCGAACGTGGTCGTCGTCAGGCAGGAGTTGGGCCCCTGGACGCGGCCGCGAGGGAGAGCCGGGCCCGGAGAGGCCGACTGGAAACAGTTCTGGGCCTGGAGAGGAGGCCGAGGGGCAAGAGCCGGGTTTAGAGAGGCCGCCAACAGGCAGGAGCCGGGCCTGAGGCGGCCAGGCTGAGGCCGGAGCCGGGCCCGCAGGGGCCAGTGTGGGGCAGAGGCCGCACCCCTAGGGGCCTACGCCAGGCAGGAGCTGGGCCTGGCCAGGCCGAGTTCGGGACGCTTCGCGCCCGCACAGGCCATCAGCGGGAGGCAGGAGCTGGGCCCAGAGGGGCCGACGTTGAGGAAGGCAGCTTTGGGCCGGAAGGTGCCGTCGGGCTGGGCGGGAGCTGAGCCCGGAGAGACCACCGCGAGGCATGAGCTGGGCCCAGAGGGGCCAGCGTGAGGCAGGAGCTGGGCTTGTGGAGGCTGCCGGGCGGCCGGCACGAGCGTGGCCGGGGAAGGCCGCCGGGAGGCGGGAGCTGGGCGTGGAAAGGACGCTGAGAGGCGAGGCGAGGCGAGGCAAGAGGCGGGCCCGGAGCGCTGGACCGGAGGAGGCTTCGGGCCTACGAAGGCCGCCGCCAGCTGGGCAGGTGCCGAGTCAAAGGAGGCTGTTTGGAGGCGGGAGCTGGGCCTGCGGGCGCAGCCGCGAGCAGAGAGCTGGGCCCGGAGAGGAGGCCGGGAGGCAGCCACTGGGCCGGGGGAGGCCGACCTGAGGAAGTTCTGGGCCTGGAGAGGCCGCCACGAGGGAAAAGCTGGGCCTCAAGAGGCCGCGGCGAGGCATGAGCCGGGCCTAGGGAGGCCATCGGGACGCAGGAGCCGGGCCCGCGGAGGCTGCCGGGAGGCAGGAGCCTGGCCTGGGGAGGCCGCGGCCAGGCACGAGATGCGCCTCTTCAAGAGGCCCTGGGCAGGCGGGAGCAGGGCCTGCCGGGGCTGCCGCGAGGCAGGCGGAAACGTGGCCCGGGGAGGCCCACGTGAGGCCACAGCTGGGCCGGGAGAGGCCGCCGTCAGGCAGGAGCCGGGTCTCTCCGGGCCGCCGGGAAGCCGAAGGTGGGCCTGGAAGGCCTGAACGCAGGGAAGCCTGGGGCCTACAGAGGCTGCCAGGAGCTGGGCAGGAGCTGGGCCGAACGTGGTCGTCGTCGTCAGGCAGGAGTTGGGCCCCTGGACGCGGCCGCGAGGGAGAGCCGGGCCCGGAGAGGCCGACTGGAAAAAGTTCTGGGCCTGGAGAGGAGGCCGAGGGGCAAGAGCCGGGTCTGGAGAGGCCGCCAACAGGCAGGAGCTGGGCCTGAGGCGGCCAGGCTGAGGCCGGAGCCGGGCCCGCAGGGGCCAGTGTGGGGCAGAGGCCGCACCCCTAGGGGCCTACGCCAGGCAGGAGCTGGGCCTGGCCAGGCCGACTTCGGGACGCTTCGGGCCCGCACAGGCCATCAGCGAGAGGCAGGAGCTGGGCCCAGAGGGGCCGACGTTGAGGAAGGCAACTTTGGGCCGGAAGGTGCCGTCGGGCTGGGCGGGAGCTGGGCCCGGAGAGACCACCGCGAGTCATGAGCTGGGCCCAGAAGGGCCAGCGTGAGGCAGGAGCTGGGCTTGTGGAGGCTGCCGGGCGGCCGGCACGAGCGTGGCCGTGGATGGCTGCCGGGAGGCGGGAGCTGGGCCTGGAAAGGCCGCTGAGAGGCGAGGCGAGGCGAGGCGAGGCAAGAGGCGGGCCCGGAGTGCTGGACCGGAGGAGGCTTCGGGCGTACGAAGGCCGCCGCCAGCTGGGCAGGAGCCGAGTCAAAGGAGGCTGTTTGGAGGCGGGAGCTGGGCCTGCGGGCGCAGCCGCGAGCAGAGAGCTGGGCCCGGAGAGGAGGCCGGGAGGCAGCCACTGGGCCGGGGGAGGCCGACCTGAGGAAGTTCTGGGCCTGGAGAGGCCGCCATGAGGGAAAAGCTGGGCCTCAAGAGGCCACGGCGAGGCACGAGCTGGGCCTAGGGAGGCCATCGGGACGCAGCAGCCGTGACCTCGGAGGCTGCCGGGAAGCAGGAGCCTGGCCTGGGGAGGCCGCGGCCAGGCACGAGATGCGCCTCTTCAAGAGGCCCTCGGCAGGCGGGAGCCGGGCCTGCCGGGGCTGCCGCGAGGCAGGCGGAAACGTGGCCCGGGGAGGCCCACGTGAGGCCACAGCTGGGCGGGGAGAGGCCGCCGTCAGGCAGGAGCCGGGTCTCTCCGGGCCGCCGGGAAGCCGAAGGTGGGCCTGGAAGGCCTGAACGCAGGGAAGCCTGGGGCCTACAGAGGCTGCCAGGAGCTGGGCAGGAACTGGGCCGAACGTTGTCGTCGTCGTCAGGCAGGAGTTGGGCCCCTGGACGCGGCCCCTGGACGCGGCCGCGAGGGAGAGCCGGTCCCGGAGAGGCCGACTGGATTCAGTTCTGGGCCTGGAGAGGAGGCCGAGGGGCAAGAGCCGGGTCTGGAGAGGCCACCAACAGGCAGGAGCTGGGCCTGAGGTGGCCAGGCTGAGGCCGGAGCCGGGCCCGCAGGGGCCAGTGTGGGACAGAGGCCGCGCCCCTAGGGAACTACGCCAGGCAGGAGCTGGGCCTGGCCAGGCCGACTTTGGGACGCTTCGGGCCCGCACAGGCCATCAGGGGGAGGCAGGAGCTGGGCCCAGAGGGGCCGACGTTGAGGAAGGCAGCTTTGTGCCGGGAGGCGCCGTCGGGCTGGGCGGGAGCTGGGCCCGGAGAGGCCACCGCGAGGCATGAGCTGGGCCCAGAGGGGCCAGCGTGAGGCAGGAGCTGGGCTTGTGGAGGCCGCCGGGCGGCCGGCACGAGCGTGGCCGGGGAAGGCCGCTGGGAGGCGGGAGCTGGGCCTGGAAAGGCCGCTGCGAGGCGAGGCGAGGCGAGGCGAGGCAAGAGGAGAGGCGAGGCAAGAGGCGGGCCTGGAGCACTGGACCGGAGGAGGCTTCGGGCCTACTAAGGCCGCCGCCAGCTGGGCAGGTGCCGAGTCAAAGGAGGCTGTTTGGAGGCGGGAGCTGGGCCTGCGGGCGCAGCCGCGAGCAGAGAGCTGGGCCCGGAGAGGAGGCCGGGAGGCAGCCACTGGGCCGGGGGAGGCCGACCTGAGGAAGTTCTGGGCCTGGAGAGGCCGCCACGAGGGAAAAGCTGGGCCTCAAGAGGCCGCGGCAAGAGCCGGGCCTAGGGAGGCCATCGGGACGCAGGAGCCGGGCCCGCGGAAGCTGCCAGGAGGCAGGAGCCTGGCCTGGGGAGGCCGCGGCCAGGCACGAGATGCGCCTCTTCAAGAGGCCCTCGGCAGGCGGGAGCCGGGCGTGCCGGGGCTGCCGCGAGGCAGGCGGAAACGTGCCCCGGGGAGGCCCACGTGAGGCCACAGCTGGGCCGGGAGAGGCCGCCATCAGGCAGGAGCCGGGTCTCTCCGGGCTGCCGGGAAGCCGAAGGTGGGCCTGGAAGGCCTGAACGCAGGGAAGCCTGGGGCCTACGGAGGCTGCCAGGAGCTGGGCAGGAGCTGGGCCGAACGTGGTCGTCGTCAGGCAGGAGTTGGGCCCCTGGACGCGGCCGCGAGGGAGAGCGGGGCCCGGAGAGGCCGACTGGAAACAGTTCTGGGCCTGGAGAGGAGGCCGAGGGGCAAGAGCCGGGTCTGGAGAGGCCGCCAACAGGCAGGAGCTGGGCCTGAGGCGGCCAGGCTGAGGCCGGAGCCGGGCCCGCAGGGGCCAGTGTGGGGCAGAGGCCCCGCCCCTAGGGGCCTACGCCAGGCAGGAGCTGGGCCTGGCCAGGCCGACTTCGGGACGCGTCGGGCCCGCACATGCCATCAGCGGGAGGCAGGAGCTGGGCCCAGAGGGGCCGACGTTGAGGAAGGCAGCTTTGGGCCGGGAGGCGCCGTCGGGCTGGGCGGGAGCTGGGCCCGGAGAGGACACCGCGAGGCATGAGCTGGACCCAGAGGGGCCAGCGTGAGGCAGGAGCTGGGCTTGTGGAGGCTGCCGGGCGGCCGGCACGAGCGTGGCCGGGGAAGGCCGCCGGGAGGCGGGAGCTGGGCCTGGAAAGGCCGCTGCGAGGCGAGGCGAGGAGAGGCAAGAGGCGAGGCGAGGCAAGAGGCGGGCCCGGAGCGCTGGACCGGAGGAGGCTTCGGGCCTACGAAGGCCGCCACCAGCTGGGCACGTGCCGAGTCGAAGGAGGCTGTTTGGAGGCGGGAGCTGGGCCTGCGGGCGCAGCCCCGAGCAGAGAGCTGGGCCCGGAGAGGAGGCCGGGAGGCAGCCACTGGGCCGGGGGAGGCCGACCTGAGGAAGTTCTGGGCCTGGAGAGGCCGCCACGAGGGAAAAGCTGGGCCTCAAGAGGCCGCGGCAAGAGCCGGGCCTAGGGAGGCCATCGGGACACAGGAGCCGGGCCCGCGGAGGCTGCCGGGAGGCAGGAGCCTGGCCTGGGTAGGCCGCGGCCAGGCACGAGATGCGCCTCTTCAAGAGGCCCTCCGCAGGCGGGAGCCGGGCCTGCCCGGGCTGCCGCGAGGCAGGCGGAAACGTGGCCCGGGGAGGCCCACGTGAGGCCACAGCTGGGCCGGGAGAGGCCGCCGTCAGGCAGGAGCCGTGTCTCTCTGGGCCGCCGGGAAGCCGAAGGTGGGCCTGGAAGGCCTGAACGCAGGGAAGCCTGGGGCCTACAGAGGCTGCCAGGAGCTGGGCAGGAGCTGGGCCGAACGTGGTCGTCGTCGTCAGGCAGGAGTTGGGCCCCTGGACACGGCCGCGAGGGAGAGCCGGGCCCGGAGAGGCCGACTGGAAACAGTTCTGGGCCTGGAGAGGAGGCTGAGGGGCAAGAGCCGGGTCTGGAGAGGCCGCCAACAGGCAGGAGCTGGGCCTGAGGCGGCCAGGCTGAGGCCGGAGCCGGGCCCGCAGGGGCCAGTGTGGGGCAGAGGCCGCACCCCTAGGGGCCTACGCCAGGCAGGAGCTGGGCCTGGCCAGGCCGACTTCGGGACGCTTCGGGCCCGCACAGGCCATCAGCGGGAGGCAGGAGCTGGGCCCAGAGGGGCCGACGTTGAGGAAGGCAACTTTGGGCCGGAAGGTGCCGTCGGGCTGGGCGGGAGCTGGGCCCGGAGAGACCACCGCGAGGCATGAGCTGGGCCCAGAGGGGCCAGCGTGAGGCAGGAGCTGGGCTTGTGGAGGCTGCCGGGCGGCCGGCACGAGCGTGGCCGGGGAAGGCCGCCGGGAGGCGGGAGCTGGGCGTGGAAAGGACGCCGAGAGGCGAGGCGAGGCGAGGCGAGGCAAGAGGCGGGCCCGGAGCGCTGGACCGGAGGAGGCTTCGGGCCTACGAAGGCCGCCGCCAGCTGGGCAGGAGCCGAGTCAAAGGAGGCTGTTTGGAGGCGGGAGCTGGGCCTCCGGGCGCAGCCGCGGGCAGAGAGCTGGGCCCGGAGAGGAGGCCGGGAGGCAGCCACTGGGCCGGGGGAGGCCGACCTGAGGAAGTTCTGGGCCTGGAGAGGCCGCCACGAGGGAAAAGCTGGGCCTCAAGAGGCCGCGGCGAGGCATGAGCCGGGCCTAGGGAGGCCATCGGGACGCAGGAGCAGGGCCCGCGGAGGCTGCCGGGAGGCAGGAGCCTGGCCTGGGGAGGCCGCGGCCAGGCACGAGATGCGCCTCTTCAAGAGGCCCTCGGCAGGCGGGAGCCGGGCCTGCCGGGGCTGCCGCGAGGCAGGCGGAAACGTGGCGCGGGGAGGCCCACGTGAGGCCACAGCTGGGCCGGGAGAGGCCGCCGTCAGGCAGGAGCCGGGTCTCTCCGGGCCGCCGGGAAGCCGAAGGTGGGCCTGGAAGGCCTGAACGCAGGGAAGCCTGGGGCCTACAGAGGCTGCCAAGAGCTGGGCAGGAGCTGGGCCGAACGTGGTCGTCGTCGTCAGTCAGGAGTTGGGCCCCTGGACGCTGCCGCGAGGGAGAGCCGGGCCCGGAGAGGCCGACTGGAAATAGTTCTGGGCCTGGAGAAGAGGCCGAGGGGCAAGAGCCGGGTCTGGAGAGGCCGCCAACAGGCAGGAGCTGGGCCTGAGGCGGCCACGCTGAGGCCGGAGCCGGTCCCGCAGGGGCCAGTGTGGGCAGAGGCCGCACCCCTAGGGGCCTACGCCAGGCAGGAGCTGGGCCTGGCCAGGCCGACTTCGGGACGCTTCTGGCCCGCACAGGCCATCAGCGGGAGGGAGGAGCTGGGCCCAGAGGGGCCGACGTTGAGGAAGGCAACTTTGGGCCGGAAGGTGCTGTCGGGCTGGGCGGGAGCTGGGCCCGGAGAGACCACCGTGAGGCATGAGCTGGGCCCAGAGGGGCCAGCGTGAGGCAGGAGCTGGGCTTGTGGAGGCTGCCGGGCGGCCGGCACGAGCGTGGCCGGGGAAGGCCGCCGGGAGGCGGGAGCTGGGCGTGGAAAGGACGCTGAGAGGCGAGGCGAGGCGAGGCAAGAGGCGGGCCCGGAGCGCTGGACCGGAGGAGGCTTCGGGCCTACGAAGGCCGCCGCCAGCTGGGCAGGAGCCGAGTCAAAGGAGGCTGTTTGGAGGCAGGAGCTGGGCCTGCGGGCGCAGCCGCGAGCAGAGAGCTGGGCCCGGAGAGGAGGCCGGGAGGCAGCCACTGGGCTGGGGGAGGCCGACCTGAGGAAGTTCTGGGCCTGGAGAGGCCGCCACGAGGGAAAAGCTGGGCCCCAAGAGGCCGCGGCGAGGCACGAGCCGGGCCTAGGGAGGCCATCGGGACGCAGGAGCCGGGACCGCGGATGCTGGTGGGAGGCAGGAGCCTGGCCTGGGGAGGCCGCGGCCAGGCACGAGATGCGCCTCTTCAAGAGGCCCTCAGCAGGCGGGAGCCGGGCCTGCCGGGGCTGCCGCGAGGCAGGTGGAAACGTGGCCCGGGGAGGCCCACGTGAGACCCCAGCTGGGCCGGGAGAGGCCGCCGTCAGGCAGGAGCCGGGTCTCTCCGGGCCGCCGGGAAGCCGAAGGTGGGCCTTGAAGGCCTGAACGCAGGGAAGCCTGGGGCCTACAGAGGCTGCCAGGAGCTGGGCAGGAGCTGGGCCGAACGTGGTCGTCGTCAGGCAGGAGTTGGGCCCCTGCACGCGGCCGCGAGGGAGAGCCGGGCCCGGAGAGGCCGACTGGAAACAGTTCTGGGCCTGGAGAGGAGGCCGAGGGGCAAGAGCCGGGTCTGGAGAGGCTGCCACCAGGCAGGAGCTGGGCCTGAGGTGGCCAGGCTGAGGCCGGAGCCGGGCCCGCAGGGGCCAATGTGGGACAGACCGCACCCCTAGGGGCCTACGCCAGGCAGGAGCTGGGCCTGCGCAGGCCGACTTCGGGACGCTTCGGGCCCGCACAGGCCATCAGCGGGAGGCAGGAGCTGGGCCCAGAGGGGCCGACGTTGAGGAAGGCAGCTTTGGGCCGGAAGGTGCCGTCGGGCTGGGCGGGAGCTGGGCCCGGAGAGACCACCGCGAGGCATGAGCTGGGCCCAGAGGGGCCAGCGTGAGGCAGGAGCTGGGCTTGTGGAGGCTGCCGGGCGGCCGGCACTAGCGTGGCCGGGGAAGGCCGCCGGGAGGCGGGAGCTGGGCGTGAAAAGGACGCTGAGAGGCGAGGCGAGGCGAGGCGAGGCGAGGCAAGAGGCGAGGCGAGGCAGGAGGCGGGCCCGGAGCGCTGGACCGGAGGAGGCTTCGGGCCTACGAAGGCCGCCGCCAGCTGGGCAGGTGCCGAGTCAAAGGAGGCTGTTTGGAGGCGGGAGCTGGGCCTGCGGGCGCAGCCGCGAGCAGAGAGCTGGGCCCGGAGAGGAGGCCGGGAGGCAGCCACTGGGCCGGGGGAGGCCGACCTGAGGAAGTTCTGGGCCTGGAGAGGCCGCCACGAGGGAAAAGCTGGGCCTCAAGAGGCCGCGGCGAGGCATGAGCCGGGCCTAGGGAGGCCATCGGGACGCAGGAGCCGGGCCCGCGGAGGCTGCCGGGAGGCAGGAGCCTGGCCTGGGGAGGCCGCGGCCAGGCACGAGATGCGCCTCTTCAAGAGGCCCTGGGCAGGCGGGAGCCGGGCCTGCCGGGGCTGCCGCGAGGCAGGCGGAAACGTGGCCCGGGGAGGCCCACGTGAGGCCACAGCTGGGCCGGGAGAGGCCGCCGTCAGGCAGGAGCCGGGTCTCTCCGGGCCGCCGGGAAGCCGAAGGTGGGCCTGGAAGGCCTGAACGCAGGGAAGCCTGGGGCCTACAGAGGCTGCCAGGAGCTGGGCAGGAGCTGGGCCGAACGTGGTCGTCGTCGTCAGGCAGGAGTTGGGCCCCTGGACGCGGCCGCGAGGGAGAGCCGGGCCCGGAGAGGCCGACTGGAAACAGTTCTGGGCCTGGAGAGGAGGCCGAGGGGCAAGAGCCGGGTCTGGAGAGGCCGCCAACAGGCAGGAGCTGGGCCTGAGGCGGCCAGGCTGAGGCCGGAGCCGGGCCCGCAGGGGCCAGTGTGGGGCAGAGGCCGCACCCCTAGGGGCCTACGGCAGGCAGGAGCTGGGCCTGGCCAGGCCGACTTCGGGACGCTTCGGGCCGGCACAGGCCATCAGCGGCAGGCAGGAGCTGGGCCCAGAGGGGCCGACGTTGAGGAAGGCAGCTTTGGGCCGGAAGGAGCCGTCGGGCTGGGCGGGAGCTGGGCCAGGAGAGACCACCGCGAGGCATGAGCTGGGCCCAGAGGGGCCAGCGTGAGGCAGGAGCTGGGCTTGTGGAGGCTGCCGGGCGGCCGGCACGAGCGTGGCCGGGGAAGGCCGCCGGGAGGCGGGAGCTGGGCGTGGAAAGGACGCTGAGAGGCGAGGCGAGGCGAGGCAAGAGGCGGGCCCGGAGCGCTGGACCGGAGGAGGCTTCGGGCCTACGAAGGCCGCCGCCAGCTGGGCAGGAGCCGAGTCAAAGGAGGCTGTTTGGAGGCGGGAGCTGGGCCTGCGGGCGCAGCCGCGAGCAGAGAGCTGGGCCCGGAGAGGAGGCCGGGAGGCAGCCACTGGGCCGGGGGAGGCCGACCTGAGGAAGTTCTGGGCCTGGAGAGGCCGCCACGAGGGAAAAGCTGGGCCTCAAGAGGCCGCGGCGAGGCACGAGCCGGGCCTAGGGAGGCCATCGGGACGCAGGAGCCGGGACCGCGGAGGCTGCCGGGAGGCAGGAGCCTGGCCTGGGGAGGCCGCGGCCAGGCAAGAGATGCGCCTCTTCAAGAGGCCCTCGGCAGGCGGGAGCCGGGCTTGCCGGGGCTGCCGCGAGGCAGGCGGAAACGTGGCCCGGGGAGGCCCACGTGAGGCCACAGCTGGGCCGGGAGAGGCCGCCGTCAGGCAGGAGCCGGGTCTCTCCGGGCCGCCGGGAAGCCGAAGGTGGGCCTGGAAGGCCTGAACGCAGGGAAGCCTGGGGCCTACAGAGGCTGCCAGGAGCTGGGCAGGACCTGGGCCGAACGTTGTCGTCGTCGTCAGGCAGGAGTTGGGCCCCTGGACGCGGCCGCGTCGGGAGAGCCGGGCCCAGAGAGGCCGACTGGATTCAGTTCTGGGCCTGGAGAGGAGGCCGAGGGGCAAGAGCCGGGTCTGGAGAGGCCGCCAACAGGCAGGAGCTGGGCCTGAGGTGGCCAGGCTGAGGCCGGAGCCGGGCCCGCAGGGGCCAGTGTGGGGCAGAGGCCGCGCCCCTAGGGAACTACGCCAGGCAGGAGCTGGGCCTGGCCAGGCCGACTTTGGGACGCTTCGGGCCCGCACAGGCCATCAGCGGGAGGCAGGAGCTGGGCCCAGAGGGGCCGACGTTGAGGAAGGCAGCTTTGGGCCGGGAGGCGCCGTCGGGCTGGGCGGGAGCTGGGCCCGGAGAGGCCACCGCGAGGCATGAGCTGGGCCCAGAGGTGCCAGCGGGAGGCAGGAGCTGGGCTTGTGGAGGCCGCCGGGCGGCCGGCACGAGCGTGGCCGGGGAAGGCCGCTGGGAGGCGGGAGCTGGGCCTGGAAAGGCCGCTGCGAGGCGAGGCGAGGCGAGGCGAGGCAAGAGGATAGGCGAGGCAAGAGGCGGGCCTGGAGCACTGGACCGGAGGAGGCTTCGGGCCTACTAAGGCCGCCGCCAGCTGGGCAGGTGCTGAGTCAAAGGAGGCTGTTTGGAGGCGGGAGCTGGGCCTGCGGGCGCAGCCGCGAGCAGAGAGCTGGGCCCGGAGAGGAGGCCGGGAGGCAGCCCCTGGGCCGGGGGAGGCCGACCTGAGGAAGTTCTGGGCCTGGAGAGGCCGCCACGAGGGAAAAGCTGGGCCTCAAGAGGCCGCGGCAAGAGCCGGGCCTAGGGAGGCCATCGGGACGCAGGAGCCGGGCCCGCGGAAGCTGCCAGGAGGCAGGAGCCTGGCCTGGGGAGGCCGCGGCCAGGCACGAGATGCGCCTCTTCAAGAGGCCCTCGGCAGGCGGGAGCCGGGCGTGCCGGGGCTGCCGCGAGGCAGGCGGAAACGTGGCCCGGGGAGGCCCACGTGAGGCCACAGCTGGGCCGGGAGAGGCCGCCATCAGGCAGGAGCCGGGTCTCTCCGGGCCGCCGGGAAGCCGAAGGTGGGCCTGGAAGGCCTGAACGCAGGGAAGCCTGGGGCCTACGGAGGCTGCCAGGATCTGGGCAGGAGCTGGGCCGAACGTGGTCGTCTTCAGGCAGGAGTTGGGCCGCTGGACGTGGCCGCGAGGGAGAGCCGGGCCCGGAGAGGCCGACTGGAAACAGTTCTGGGCCTGGAGAGGAGGCCGAGGGGCAAGAGCCGGGTCTGGAGAGGTCGCCAACAGGCAGGAGCTGGGCCTGAGGCGGCCAGGCTGAGGCCGGAGCCGGGCCCGCAGGGGCCAGTGTGGGGCAGAGGCCGCGCCCCTAGGGGCCTACGCCAGGCAGGAGCTGGGCCTGGCCTGGCCGACTTCGGGACGCTTCGGGCCCGCACAGGCCATCAGCGGGAGGCAGGAGCTGGGCCCAGAGGGGCCGACGTTGAGGAAGGCAGCTTTGGGCCGGGAGGCGCCGTCGGGCTGGGCGGGAGCTGGGCCCGGAGAGGCCACCGCGAGGCATGAGCTGGGCCCAGAGGGGCCAGCGTGAGGCAGGAGCTGGGCTTGTGGAGGCGGCCGGGCGGCCGGCACGAGCGTGGCCGGGGAAGGCCGCCGGGAGGCGGGAGCTGGGCCTGGAAAGGCCGCTGCGAGGCGAGGCGAGGCGAGGCGAGGCGAGGCAAGAGGCGAGGCGAGGCAAGAGGCGGGCCCGGAGCGCTGGAACGGAGGAGGCTTCAGGCCTACGAAGGCCGCCGCCAGCTGGGCAGGTGCCGAGTCAAAGGAGGCTGTTTGGAGGCTGGAGCTGGGCCTGCGGGCGCAGCCGCGAGCAGAGAGCTGGGCCCGGAGAGGAGGCCGGGAGGCAGCCACTGGGCCGGGGGAGGCCGACCTGAGGAAGTTCTGGGCCTGGAGAGGCCGCCACGAGGGAAAAGCTGGGCCTCAAGAAGCCGCGGCAAGAGCCGGGCCTAGGGAGGCCATCGGGACGCAGGAGCCGGGCCCGCGGAGGCAGCCGGGAGGCAGGAGCCTCGCCTGGGTAGGCCGCGGGCAGGCACGAGATGCGCCTCTTCAAGAGGCCCTCGGCAGGTGGGAGCCGGGCCTGCCGGGTCTGTCGCGACGCAGGCGGAAACGTGACCCCGGGAGGCACACGTGAGGCCACAGCTGGGCCGGGAGAGGCCGCCGTCAGGCAGCAGCCGGGTCTCTCCGGGCCGCCGGGAAGCCGAAGGTGGGCCTGGAATGCCTGAACGCAGGGAAGCCTGGGGCCTACAGAGGCTGCCAGGAGATGGGCAGGAGCTGGGCCGAACGTGGTCGTCATCGTCAGGCAGGAGTTGGGCCCCTGGACGCGGCCGCGAGGAAGAGCCGGGCCCGGAGAGGCCGACTGGAAACAGTTCTGGGCCTGGAGAGGAGGCCGAGGGGCAAGAGCCGGGTTTGGAGAGGCCGCCAACAGGCAGGAGCCGGGCCTGAGGCGGCCAGGCTGAGGCCGGAGCCGGGCCCGCAGGGGCCAGTGTGGGGCAGAGGCCGCACCCCTAGGGGCCTACGCCAGGCAGGAGCTGGGCCTGGCCATGCCGAGTTCGGGACGCTTCGGGCCCGCACAGGCCATCAGCGGGAGGCAGGAGCTGGGCCCAGAGGGGCCGACGTTGAGGAAGGCAGCTTTGGGCCGGAAGGTGCCGTCGGGCTGGGCGGGAGCTGGGCCCGGAGAGACCACTGCGAGGCATGACCTGGGCCCAGAGGGGCCAGCGTGAGGCAGGAGCTGGGCTTGTGGAGGCTGCCGGGCGGCCGGCACGAGCGTGGCCGGGGAAGGCCGCCGGGAGGCGGGAGCTGGGCGTGGAAAGGACGCTGAGAGGCGAGGCGAGGCGAGGCAAGAGGCGGGCCCGGAGCGCTGGACCGGAGGAGGCTTCGGGCCTACGAAGGCCGCCGCCAGCTGGGCAGGAGCCGAGTCAAAGGAGGCTGTTTGGAGGCGGGAGCTGGGCCTCCGGGCGCAGCCGCGAGCAGAGAGCTCGGCCCGGAGAGGAGGCCGGGAGGCAGCCACTGGGCCGGGGGTGGCCGACCTGAGGAAGTTCTGGGCCTGGAGAGGCCGCCACGAGGGAAAAGCTGGGCCTCAAGAGGCCGTGGCGAGGCATGAGCCGGGCCTAGGGAGGCCATCGGGACGCAGGAGCCGGGCCCGCGGAGGCTGGCGGGAGGCAGGAGCCTGGCCTGGGTAGGCCGCGGCCAGGCACGAGATGCGCCTCTTCAAGAGGCCCTCGGCAGGCGGGAGCCGGGCCTGCCGGGTCTGTCGCGAGGCAGGCGGAAACGTGACCCCGGGAGGCCCACGTGAGGCCACAGCTGGGCCGGGAGAGGCCGCCGTCAGGCAGGAGCCGGGTCTCTCCGGGCCGCCGGGAA
The DNA here is from genome assembly GCF_028885625.2 of Pongo pygmaeus. Taxonomy (NCBI): domain Eukaryota; kingdom Metazoa; phylum Chordata; class Mammalia; order Primates; family Hominidae; genus Pongo; species Pongo pygmaeus. The sequence goes on along the minus strand of NC_072379.2, from coordinate 21,196,457 downwards.
GCCGAAGGTGGGCCTGGAAGGCCTGAACGCAGGGAAGCCTGGGGCCTACAGAGGCTGCCAGGAGCTGGGCAGGAGCTGGGCCGAACGTGGTCGTCATCGTCAGGCAGGAGTTGGGCCCCTGGACGCAGCCGCGAGGGAGAGCCGGGCCCGGAGAGGCCGACTGGAAACAGTTCTGGGCCTGGAGAGGAGGCCGAGGGGCAAGAGCCGGGTCTGGAGAGGCCGCCAACAGGCAGGAGCTGGGCCTGAGGCGGCCAGGCTGAGGCCGGAGCCGGGCCCGCAGGGGCCAGTGTGGGGCAGAGGCTGCACCCCTAGGGGCCTACGCCAGGCAGGAGCTGGGCCTGGCCAGGCCGAATTCGGGACGCTTCGGGCCCGCACAGGCCATCAGCGGGAGGCAGGAGCTGGGCCCAGAGGGGCCGACGTTGAGGAAGGCAGCTTTGGGCCGGAAGGTGCCATCGGGCTCGGCGGGAGCCGGGCCCGGAGAGACCACCGCGAGGCATGAGCTGGGCCCAGAAGGGCCAGCGTGAGGCAGGAGTTGGGCTCGTGGAGGCTACCGGGCGGACGGCACGAGCGTGGCCGGGGATGGCTGCCGGGAGGCGGGAGCTGGGCCTGGAAAGGCCGCTGCGAGGCAAGGCGAGGCGATGCGAGGGAAGAGGCGGGCCCGGAGCGCTGGACCGGAGGAGGCTTCGGGCGTACGAAGGCCGCCGCCAGCTGGGCAGGAGCCGAGTCAAAGGAGGCTGTTTGGAGGCGGGAGCTGGGCCTGCGGGCGCAGCCGCGAGCAGAGAGCTGGGCCCGGAGAGGAGGCCGGGAGGCAGCCACTGGGCCGGGGGAGGCCGACCTGAGGAAGTTCTGGGCCTGGAGAGGCCGCCATGAGGGAAAAGCTGGGCCTCAAGAGGCCACGGCGAGGCACGAGCTGGGCCTAGGGAGGCCATCGGGACGCAGCCGCCGTGACCGCGGAGGCTGCCGGGAAGCAGGAGCCTGGCCTGGGGAGGCCGCGGCCAGGCACGAGATGCGCCTCTTCAAGAGGCCCTCGGCAGGCGGGAGCCGGGCCTGCCGGGGCTGCAGCGAGGCAGGCGGAAACGTGGCACGGGGAGGCCCACGTGAGGCCACAGCTGGGCGGGGAGAGGCCGCCGTCAGGCAGGAGCCGGGTCTCTCCGGGCCGCCGGGAAGCCGAAGGTGGGCCTGGAAGGCCTGAACGCAGGGAAGCCTGGGGCCTACAGAGGCTGCCAGGAGCTGGGCAGGAGCTGGGCCGAACGTGGTCGTCGTCAGGCAGGAGTTGGGCCCCTGGACGCGGCCGCGAGGGAGAGCCGGGCCCGGAGAGGCCGACTGGAAACAGTTCTGGGCCTGAAGAGGAGGCCGAGGGGCAAGAGCCGGGTCTGGAGAGGCCGCCAACAGGTAGGAGCTGGGCCTGAGGCGGCCAGGGTGAGGCCGGAGCCGGGCCCGCAGGGGCCAGTGTGGGGCAGAGGCCGCACCCCTAGGGGCCTACGCCAGGCAGGAGCTGGGCCTGGCCAGGCCGACTTCGGGACGCTTCGGGCCCGCACAGGCCATCAGCGGGAGGCAGGATCTGTGCCCAGAGGGGCCGACGTTGAGGAAGGCAGCTTTGGGCCGGGAGGTGCCGTCGGGCTGGGCGGGAGCCGGGCCCGGAGAGACCACCACGAGGCATGAGCTGGGCCCAGAGGGACCAGCGTGAGGCAGGAGCTGGGCTTGTGGAGGCTGCCGGGCGGACGGCACGAGCGTGGCCGTGGATGGCTGCCGGGAGGCGGGAGCTGGGCCTGGAAAGGCCGCTGCGAGGCGAGGCGAGGCGAGGCAAGAGGCGGGCCCGGAGCGCTGGACCGGAGGAGGCTTCGGGCCTACGAAGGCCGCCGCCAGCTGGGCAGGAACCGAGTCAAAGGAGGCTGTTTGGAGGCGGGAGCTGGGCCTGCGGGCGCAGCCGTAAGCAGAGAGCTGGGCCCGGAGAGGAGGCCGGGAGGCAGCCACTGGGCCGGGGGAGGCCGACCTGAGGAAGTTCTGGGCCTGGAGAGGCCGCCACGAGGGAAAAGCTGGGCCTCAAGAGGCCGCGGCGAGGCACGAGCCGGGCCTAGGGAGGCCATCGGGACGCAGGAGCCGGGACCGCGGAGGCTGCCGGAAGGCAGGAGCCTGGCCTGGGGAGGCTGCGGCCAGGCACGAGGTACGCCTCTTCAAGAGGCCCTCGGCAGGCGGGAGCCGGGCCTGCCGGGGCTGCCGCGAGGCAGGCGGAAACGTGGCCCGGGGAGGCCCACGTGAGGCCACAGCTGGGCCGGGAGAGGCCGCCGTCAGGCAGGAGCCGGGTCTCTCCGGGCCGCCGGGAAGCCGAAGGTGGGCCTGGAAGGCCTGAACGCAGGGAAGCCTGGGGCCTACAGAGGCTGCCAGGAGCTGGGCAGGAGCTGGGCCGAACGTGGTCGTCGTCAGGCAGGAGTTGGGCCCCTGGACGCGGCCGCGAGGGAGAGCCGGGCCCGGAGAGGCCGACTGGAAAAAGTTCTGGGCCTGGAGAAGAGGCCGAGGGGCAAGAGCCAAGTCTGGAGAGGCCGCCAACAGGCAGGAGCTGGGCCTGAGGCGGCCAGGCTGAGGCCGGAGCCGGGCCCGCAGGGGCCAGTGTGGGGAAGAGGCCGCGCCCCTAGGGGCCTACGCCAGGCAGGAGCTGGGCCTGGCCAGGCCGACTTCGGGACGCGTCGGGCCCGCACATGCCATCAGCGGGAGGCAGGAGCTGGGCCCAGAGGGGCCGACGTTGAGGAAGGCAGCTTTGGGCCGGGAGGCGCCGTCGGGCTGGGCGGGAGCTGGGCCCGGAGAGGCCACCGCGAGGCATGAGCTGGACCCAGAGGGGCCAGCGTGAGGCAGGAGCTGGGCTTGTGGAGGCTGCCGGGCGGCCAGCACGAGCGTGGCCGGGGAAGGCCGCCGGGAGGCGGGAGCTGGGCCTGGAAAGGCCGCTGCGAGGCGAGGCGAGGCGAGGCAAGAGGCGGGCCCGGAGCGCTGGACCGGAGGAGGCTTCGGGCCTAGGAAGGCCGCCGCCAGCTGGGCAGGTGCCGAGTCAAAGGAGGCTGTTTGGAGGCGGGAGCTGGGCCTGCGGGCGCAGCCGCGAGCAGAGAGCTGAGCCCGGAGAGGAGGCCGGGAGACAGCCACTGGGCCGGGGGAGGCCGACCTGAGGAAGTTCTGGGCCTGGAGAGGCCGCCACGAGGGAAAAGCTGGGCCTCAAGAGGCCGCGGCAAGAGCCGGGCCTAGGGAGGCCATCGGGACGCAGGAGCCGGGCCCGCGGAAGCTGCCGGGAGGCAGGAACCTGGCCTGGGGAGGCCGCGGCCAGGCACGAGATGCGCCTCTTCAAGAGGCCCTCGGCAGGCGGGAGTCGGGCCTGCCGGGGCTGCCGCGAGGCAGGCGGAAACGTGGCCCGGGGAGGCCCACGTGAGGCCACAGCTGGGCCGGGAGAGGCCGCCGTCAGGCAGGAGCCGGGTCTCTCCGGGCCGCCGTGAAGCCGAAGGTGGGCCTGGAAGGCCTGAACGCAGGGAAGCCTGGGGCCTACAGAGGCTGCAAGGAGCTGGGCAGGAGCTGGGCCGAACGTGGTCGTCGTCGTCAGGCAGGAGTTGGGCCCCTGGACGCGGCCGCGAGGGAGAGCCGGGCCCGGAGAGGCCGACTGGAAACAGTTCTGGGCCTGGAGAGGAGGCCGAGGGGCAAGAGCCGGGTCTGGAGAGGCCGCCAACAGGCAGGAGCTGGGCCTGAGGCGGCCAGGCTGAGGCCGGAGCCGGGCCCGCAGGGGCCAGTGTGGGGCAGAGGCCGCACCCCTAGGGGCCTACGCCAGGCAGGAGCTGGGCCTCGCCAGGCCGACTTCGGGACGCTTCGGGCCCGCACAGGCCATCAGCGGGAGGCAGGAGCTGGGCCCAGAGGGGCCGACGTTGAGGAAGGCAGCTTTGGGCCGGAAGGTGCCGTCGGGCTGGGCGGGAGCTGGGCCCGGAGAGACCACCGCGAGGCATGAGCTGGGCCCAGAGGGGCCAGCGTGAGGCAGGAGCTGGGCTTGTGGAGGCTGCCGGGCGGCCGGCACGAGCGTGGCCAGGGAAGGCCGCCGGGAGGCGGGAGCTGGGCGTGGAAAGGACGCTGAGAGGCGAGGCGAGGCGAGGCGAGGCAAGAGGCGGGCCCGGAGCGCTGGACCGGAGGAGGCTTCGGGCCTACGAAGGCCGCCGCCAGCTGGGCAGGAGCCGAGTCAAAGGAGGCTGTTTGGAGGCGGGAGCTGGGCCTGCGGGCGCAGCCGCGAGCAGAGAGCTGGGCCCGGAGAGGAGGCCGGGAGGCAGCCACTGGGCCGGGGGAGGCCGACCTGAGGAAGTTCTGGGCCTGGAGAGGCCGCCACGAGGGAAAAGCTGGGCCTCAAGAGGCCGCGGCGAGGCATGAGCCGGGCCTAGGGAGGCCATCGGGACGCAGGAGCCGGGCCCGCGGAGGCTGCCGGGAGGCAAGAGCCTGGCCTGGGGAGGCCGCAGCCAGGCACGAGATGCGCCTCTTCAAGAGGCCCTCGGCAGGCGGGAGCCGGGCTTGCCGGGGCTGCCGCGAGGCAGGCGGAAACGTGGCCCGGGGAGGCCCACGTGAGGCCACAGCTGGGCCGGGAGAGGCCGCCGTCAGGCAGGAGCCGGGTCTCTCCAGGCCGCAGGGAAGCCGAAGGTGGGCCTGGAAGGCCTGAACGCAGGGAAGCCTGGGGCCTACAGAGGCTGCCAGGATCTGGGCAGGAGCTGGGCCGAACGTGGTCGTCATCAGGCAGAAGTTGGGCCGCTGGACGCGGCCGCGATGGAGAGCCGGGCCCGGAGAGGCCGACTGGAAACAGTTCTGGGCCTGGAGAGGAGGCCGAGGGGCAAGAGCCGGGTCTGGAGAGGCCGCCAACAGGCAGGAGCTGGGCCTGAGGCGGCCAGGCTGAGGCCGGAGCCGGGCCCGCAGGGGCCAGTGTGGGGCAGAGGCCGCACCCCTAGGGGCCTACGGCAGGCAGGAGCTGGGCCTGGCCAGGCCGACTTCGGGACGCTTCGGGCCCGCACAGGCCATCAGCGGGAGGCAGGAGCTGTGCACAGAGGGGCCGACGTTGAGGAAGGCAGCTTTGGGCCGGAAGGAGCCGTCGGGCTGGGCGGGAGCTGGGCCCGGAGAGACCACCGCGAGGCATCAGCTGGGCCCAGAGGGGACAGCGTGAGGCAGGAGCTGGGCTTGTGGAGGCTGCCGGGCGGCCGGCACGAGCGTGGCCGGGGAAGGCCGCCGGGAGGCGGGAGCTGGGCGTGGAAAGGACGCTGAGATGCGGGGCGAGGCGAGGCAAGAGGCGGGCCCGGAGCGCTGGAGCGGAGGAGGCTTCGGGCCTACGAAGGCCGCCGCCAGCTGGGCAGGAGCCGAGTCAAAGGAGGCTGTTTGCAGGCGGGAGCTGGGCCTGCGGGCGCAGCCGCTAGCAGAGAGCTGGGCCCAGAGAGGAGACCGGGAGGCAGCCACTGGGCGGGGGGAGGCCGACCTGAGGAAGTTCTGGGCCTGGAGAGGCCGCCACGAGGGAAAAGCTGGGCCTCAAGAGGCCGCGGCGAGGCACGAGCCGGGCCTAGGGAGGCCATCGGGACGCAGGAGACAGGCCTGCGGAGGCTGCCGGGAGGCAGGAGCCTGGCCTGGGGAGGCCGCGGCCAGGCACGAGATGCGCCTCTTCAAGAGGCCCTCGGCAGGCGGGAGCCGGGCCTGCCGGGGCTGCCGCGAGGCAGGCGGAAACGTGGCCCGGGGAGGCCCACGTGAGGCCACAGCTGGGCCGGGAGAGGCCGCCGTCAGGCAGGAGCCGGGTCTCTCCGGGCCGCCGGGAAGCCGAAGGTGGGCCTGGAAGGCCTGAACGCAGGGAAGCCTGAGGCCTACAGAGGCTGCCAAGAGCTGGGCAGGAGCTGGGCCGAACGTGGTCGTCGTCGTCAGGCAGGAGTTGGGCCCCTGGACGCGGCCGCGAGGGAGAGCCGGGCCCGGAGAGGCCGACTGGAAACAGTTCTGGGCCTGGAGAGGAGGCCGAGGGGCAAGAGCCGGGTCTGGAGAGGCCGCCAACAGGCAGGAGCTGGGCCTGAGGCGGCCAGGCTGAGGCCGGAGCCGGGCCCGCAGGGGCCAGTGTGGGGCAGAGGCCGCACCCCTAGGGGCCTACGCCCGGCAGGAGCTGGGCCTGGCCAGGCCGACTTCGGGACGCTTCGGGCCCGCACAGGCCATCAGCGGGAGGCAGGAGCTGGGCCCAGAGGGGCCGACGTTGAGGAAGGCAACTTTGGGCCAGAAGGTGCTGTCGGGCTGGGCGGGAGCTGGGCCCGGAGAGACCACCGCGAGGCATGAGCTGGGCCCAGAGGGGACAGCGTGAGGCAGGAGCTGGGCTTGTGGAGGCTGCCGGGCGGCCAGCACGAGCGTGGCCAGGGAAGGCCGCTGGGAGGCGGGAGCTGGGCGTGGAAAGGACGCTGAGAGGCGAGGCGAGGCGAGGCGAGGCAAGAGGCGGGCCCGGAGCGCTGGACCGGAGGAGGCTTCGGGCCTACGAAGGACGCCGCCAGCTGGGCAGGAGCCGAGTCAAAGGAGGCTGTTTGGAGGCGGGAGCTGGGCCTGCGGGCGCAGCCGCAAGCAGAGAGCTGGGCCCGGAGAGGAGGCCGGGAGGCAGCCACTGGGCGGGGGGAGGCCGACCTGAGCAAGTTCTGGGCCTGGAGAGGCCGCCACGAGGGAAAAGCTGGGCCTCAAGAGGCCGCGGCGAGGCACGAGCCGGGCCTAGGGAGGCCATCGGGACGCAGGAGCCGGGCCTGCGGAGGCTGCCGGGAGGCAGGAGCCTGGCCTGGGGAGGCCGCGGCCAGGCACGATATGCGCCTCTTCAAGAGGCCCTCGGCAGGCGGGAGCCGGGTCTGCCGGGGCTGCCGCGAGGCAGGCGGAAACGTGGCCCGGGGGGGCCCACGTGAGGCCACAGCTGGGCCGGGAGAGGCCGCCGTCAGGCAGGAGCCGGGTCTCTCCGGGCCGCCGGGAAGCCGAAGGTGGGCCTGGAAGGCCTGAACGCAGGGAAGCCTGAGGCCTACAGAGGCTGCCAAGAGCTGGGCAGGAGCTGGGCCGAACGTGGTCGTCGTCGTCAGGCAGGAGTTTGGCCCCTGGACGCGGCCCCTGGACGCGGCCGCGAGGGAGAGCCGGGCCCGGAGAGGCCGACTGGAAACAGTTCTGGGCCTGGAGAGGAGGCCGAGGGGCAAGAGCCGGGTCTGGAGAGGCCGCCAACAGGCAGGAGCTGGGCCTGAGGCGGCCAGGCTGAGGCCGGAGCCGGGCCCGCAGGGGCCAGTGTGGGGCAGAGGCCGCACCGCTAGGGGCCTACGCCAGGCAGGAGCTGGGCCTGGCCAGGCCGACTTCGGGACGCTTCGGGCCCGCACAGGCCATCAGCGGGAGGCAGGAGCTGGGCCCAGAGGGGCCGACGTTGAGGAAGGCAACTTTGGGCCGGAAGGTGCCGTCGGGCTGGGCGGGAGCTGGGCCCGGAGAGACCACCGCGAGGCATGAGCTGGGCCCAGAGGGGCCAGCGTAAGGCAGGAGCTGGGCTTGTGGAGGCTGCCGGGCGGCCGGCAAGAGCGTGGCCGTGGATGGCTGCCGGGAGGCGGGAGCTGGGCCTGGAAAGGCCGCTGCGAGGCGAGGCGAGGCGAGGCGAGGCAAGAGGCGGGCCCGGAGTGCTGGACCGGAGGAGGCTTCGGGCGTACGAAGGCCGCCGCCAGCTGGGCAGGAGCCGAGTCAAAGGAGGCTGTTTGGAGGCGGGAGCTGGGCCTGCGGGCGCAGCCGCGAGCAGAGAGCTGGGCCCGGAGAGGAGGCCGGGAGGCAGCCACTGGGCCGGGGGAGGCCGACCTGAGGAAGTTCTGGGCCTGGAGAGGCCGCCATGAGGGAAAAGCTGGGCCTCAAGAGGCCACGGCGAGGCACGAGCTGGGCCTAGGGAGGCCATCGGGACGCAGCAGCCGTGACCGCGGAGGCTGCCGGGAAGCAGGAGCCTGGCCTGGGGAGGCTGCGGCCAGGCACGAGATGCGCCTCTTCAAGAGGCCCTCGGCAGGCGGGAGCCGGGCCTGCCGGGGCTGCCGCGAGGCAGGCGGAAACGTGGCCTGGGGAGGCCCACGTGAGGCCACAGCTGGGCGGGGAGAGGCCGCCGTCAGGCAGGAGCCGGGTCTCTCCGGGCCGCCGGGAAGCCGAAGGTGGGCCTGGAAGGCCTGAACGCAGGGAAGCCTGGGGCCTACAGAGGCTGCCAGGAGCTGGGCAGGAACTGGGCCGAACGTTGTCGTCGTCGTCAGGCAGGAGTTGGGCCCCTGGACGCGGCCCCTGGACGCGGCCGCGAGGGAGAGCCGGGCCCGGAGAGGCCGACTGGATTCAGTTCTGGGCCTGGAGAGGAGGCCGAGGGGCAAGAGCCGGGTCTGGAGAGGCCGCCAACAGGCAGGAGCTGGGCCTGAGGTGGCCAGGCTGAGGCCGGAGCCGGGCCCGCAGGGGCCAGTGTGGGGCAGAGGCCGCGCCCCTAGGGAACTACGCCAGGCAGGAGCTGGGCCTGGCCAGGCCGACTTTGGGACGCTTCGGGCCCGCACAGGCCATCAGCGGGAGGCAGGAGCTGGGCCCAGAGGGGCCGAAGTTGAGGAAGGCAGCTTTGGGCCGGGAGGCGCCGTCGGGCTGGGCGGGAGCTGGGCCCGGAGAGGCCACCGCGAGGCATGAGCTGGGCCCAGAGGGGCCAGCGTGAGGCAGGAGCTGGGCTTGTGGGGGCCGCCGGGCGGCCGGCACGAGCGTGGCCGGGGAAGGCCGCTGGGAGGCGGGAGCTGGGCCTGGAAAGGCCGCTGCGAGGCGAGGCGAGGCGAGGCGAGGCAAGAGGAGAGGCGAGGCAAGAGGCGGGCCTGGAGCACTGGACCGGAGGAGGCTTCGGGCCTACTAAGGCCGCCGCCAGCTGGGCAGGTGCCGAGTCAAAGGAGGCTGTTTGGAGGCGGGAGCTGGGCCTGCGGGCGCAGCCGCGAGCAGAGAGCTGGGCCCGGAGAGGAGGCCGGGAGGCAGCCACTGGGCCGGGGGAGGCCGACCTGAGGAAGTTCTGGGCCTGGAGAGGCCGCCACGAGGGAAAAGCTGGGCCTCAAGAGGCCGCGGCAAGAGCCGGGCCTAGGGAGGCCATCGGGACGCAGGAGCCGGGCCCACGGAAGCTGCCAGGAGGCAGGAGCCTGGCCTGGGGAGGCCGCGGCCAGGCACGAGATGCGCCTCTTCAAGAGGCCCTCGGCAGGCGGGAGCCGGGCGTGCCGGGGCTGCCGCGAGGCAGGCGGAAACGTGGCCCGGGGAGGCCCACGTGAGGCCACAGCTGGGCCGGGAGAGGCCGCCATCAGGCAGGAGCCGGGTCTCTCCGGGCCGCCGGGAAGCCGAAGGTGGGCCTGGAAGGCCTGAACGCAGGGAAGCCTGGGGCCTACGGAGGCTGCCAGGAGCTGGGCAGGAGCTGGGCCGAACGTGGTCGTCGTCGTCAGGCAGGAGTTGGGCCCCTGGACGCGGCCGCGAGGGAGAGCCGGGCCCGGAGAGGCCGACTGGAAACAGTTCTGGGCCTGGAGAGGAGGCCGAGGGGCAAGAGCCGGGTCTGCAGAGGCCGCCAACAGGCAGGACCTGGGCCTGAGGCGGCCAGGCTGAGGCCGGAGCCGGGCCCGCAGGGGCCAGTGTGGGGCAGAGGCCGCGCCCCTAGGGGCCTACGCCAGGCAGGAGCTGGGCCTGGCCAGGCCGACTTCGGGACGCGTCGGGCCCGCACATGCCATCAGCGGGAGGCAGGAGCTGGGCCCAGAGGGGCCGACGTTGAGGAAGGCAGCTTTGGGCCGGGAGGCGCCGTCGGGCTGGGCGGGAGCTGGGCCCGGAGAGGCCACCGCGAGGCATGAGCTGGACCCAGAGGGGCCAGCGTGAGGCAGGAGCTGGGCTTGTGGAGGCTGCCGGGCGGCCGGCACGAGCGTGGCCGGGGAAGGCCGCCGGGAGGCGGGAGCTGGGCCTGGAAAGGCCGCTGCGAGGCGAGGCGAGGCGAGGCAAGAGGCGGGCCCGGAGCGCTGGACCGGAGGAGGCTTCGGGCCTACGAAGGCCGCCGCCAGCTGGGCAGGTGCCGAGTCAAAGGAGGCTGTTTGGAGGCGGGGGCTGGGCCTGCGGGCGCAGCCGCGAGCAGAGAGCTGAGCCCGGAGAGGAGGCCGGGAGACAGCCACTGGGCCGGGGGAGGCCGACCTGAGGAAGTTCTGGACCTGGAGAGGCCGCCACGAGGGAAAAGCTGGGCCTCAAGAGGCCGCGGCAAGAGCCGGGCCTAGGGAGGCCATCGGGACGCAGGAGCCGGGCCCGCGGAAGCTGCCGGGCGGCAGGAACCTGGCCTGGGGAGGCCGCGGCCAGGCACGAGATGCGCCTCTTCAAGAGGCCCTCGGCAGGCGGGAGTCGGGCCTGCCGGGGCTGCCGCGAGGCAGGCGGAAACGTGGCCCGGGGAGGCCCACGTGAGGCCACAGCTGGGCCGGGAGAGGCCGCCGTCAGGCAGGAGCCGGGTCTCTCCGGGCCGCCGGGAAGCCGAAGGTGGGCCTGGAAGGCCTGAACGCAGGGAAGCCTGGGGCCTACAGAGGCTGCAAGGAGCTGGGCAGGAGCTGGGCCGAATGTGGTCGTCGTCGTCAGGCAGGAGTTGGGCCCCTGGACGCGGCCGCGAGGGAGAGCCGGGCCCGGAGAGGCCGACTGGAAACAGTTCTGGGCCTGGAGAGGAGGCCGAGGGGCAAGAGCCGGGTCTGGAGAGGCCGCCAACAGGCAGGAGCTGGGCCTGAGGCGGCCAGGCTGAGGCCGGAGCCGGGCCCGCAGGGGCCAGTGTGGGGCAGAGGCCGCACCCCTAGGGGCCTACGCCAGGCAGGAGCTGGGCGTGGCCAGGCCGACTTCGGGTCGCTTAGGGCCCGCACAGGCCATCAGCGGGAGGCAGGAGCTGGGCCCAGAGGGGCCGACGTTGAGGAAGGCAGCTTTGGGCCGGAAGGTGCCGTCGGGCTGGGCGGGAGCTTGGCCCGGAGAGACAACCGCGAGGCATAAGCTGGGCCCAGAGGGACCAGCGTGAGGCAGGAGCTGGGCTTGTGGAGGCTGCCGGGCGGACGGCACGAGTGTGGCCGGGGATGGCTGCCGGGAGGCGGGAGCTGGGCCTGGAAAGGCCGCTGCGAGGCGAGGCGAGGCGAGGCAAGAGGCGGGCCCGGAGCGCTGGACCGGAGGAGGCTTCGGGCCTACGAAGGCCGCCGCCAGCTGGGCAGGTGCCGAGTCAAAGGAGGCTGTTTGGAGGCGGGAGCTGGGCCTGCGGGCGCAGCCGCGAGCAGAGAGCTGGGCCCGGAGAGGAGGCCGGGAGGCAGCCACTGGGCCGGGGGAGGCCGACCTGAGGAAGTTCTGGGCCTGGAGAGGCCGCCACGAGGGAAAAGCTGGGCCTCAAGAGGCCGCGGCGAGGCATGAGCCGGGCCTAGGGAGGCCATCGGGACGCAGGAGCCGGGCCCGCGGAGGCTACCGGGAGGCAGGAGCCTGGCCTGGGGAGGCCGCGGCCAGGCACGAGATGCGCCTCTTCAAGAGGCCCTCGGCAGGCGGGAGCCGGGCCTGCCGGGGCTGCCGCGAGGCAGGCGGAAACGTGGCCCGGGGAGGCCCACGTGAGGCCACAGCTGGGCGGGGAGAGGCCGCCGTCAGGCAGGAGCCGGGTCTCTCCGGGCCGCCGGGAAGCCGAAGGTGGGCCTGGAAGGCCTGAACGCAGGGAAGCCTGGGGCCTACAGAGGCTGCCAGGAGCTGGGCAGGAACTGGGCCGAACGTTGTCGTCGTCGTCAGGCAGGAGTTGGGCCCCTGGACGCGGCCCCTGGACGCGGCCGCGAGGGAGAGCCGGGCCCGGAGAGGCCGACTGGATTCAGTTCTGGGCCTGGAGAGGAGGCCGAGGGGCAAGAGCCGGGTCTGGAGAGGCCGCCAACAGGCAGGAGCTGGGCCTGAGGCGGCCAGGCTGAGGCCGGAGCCGGGCCCGCAGGGGCCAGTGTGGGGCAGAGGCCGCGCCCCTAGGGGCCTACGCCAGGCAGGAGCTGGGCTTGGCCAGGCCGACTTCGGGACGCGTCGGGCCCGCACATGCCATCAGCGGGAGGCAGGAGCTGGGCCCAGAGGGGCCGACTTTGAGGAAGGCAGCTTTGGGCCGGAAGGCGTCGTCGGGCTGGGCGGGAGCTGGGCCCGGAGAGGCCACCGCGAGGCATGAGCTGGACCCAGAGGGGCCAGCGTGAGGCAGGAGCTGGGCTTGTGGAGGCTGCCGGGTGGCCGGCACGAGCGTGGCCGGGGAAGGCCGCCGGGAGGCGGGAGCTGGGCCTGGAAAGGCCGCTGCGACGCGAGGCGAGGCGAGGCGAGGCAGGAGGCGAGGCGAGGCAAGAGGCGGGCCTGGAGCGCTGGACCGGAGGAGGCTTCGGGCCTACGAAGGCCGCCGCCAGCTGGGCAGGAGCCGAGTCAAAGGAGGCTGTTTGGAGGCGGGAGCTGGGCCTGCGGGCGCAACCGCGAGCAGAGAGCTGGGCCCGGAGACGAGGCCGGGAGGCAGCCACTGGGCCGGGGGAGGCCGACCTGAGGAAGTTCTGGGCCTGGAGAGGCCGCCACGAGGGAAAAGCTGGGCCTCAAGAGGCAGCGGCGAGGCACGAGCCGGGCCTAGGGAGGCCATCGGGACGCAGGAGCCGGGACCGCGGAGGCTACCGGGAGGTAGGAGCCTGGCCTGGCAGGCTGCGGCCAGGCACGAGATGCGCCTCTTCAAGAGGCCCTCGGCAGGCGGGAGCCGGGCCTGCCGGGGCTGCCGCGAGGCAGGCGGAAACGTGGCCCGGGGAGGCCCACGTGAGGCCACAGCTGGGCCGGGATAGGCCGCCGTCAGGCAGGAGCCGGGTCTCTCCGGGCCGCCGGGAAGCCGAAGGTGGGCCTGGAAGGCCTGAACGCAGGGAAGCCTGGGGCCTACAGAGGCTGCCAGGAGCTGGGCAGGAGCTGGGCCGAACGTGGTCGTCGTCAGGCAGGAGTTGGGCCCCTGGACGCGGCCGCGAGGGAGAGCCGGGCCCGGAGAGGCCGACTGGAAACAGTTCTGGGCCTGGAGAGGAGGCCGAGGGGCAAGAGCCGGGTCTGGAGAGGCCGCCAACAGGTAGGAGCTGGGCCTGAGGCGGCCAGGCTGAGGCCGGAGCCGGGCCCGCAGGGGCCAGTGTGGGGCAGAGGCCGCACCCCTAGGGGCCTACGCCAGGCAGGAGCTGGGCCTGGCCAGGCCGACTTCGAGACGCTTCGGGCCCGCACAGGCCATCAGCGGGAGGCAGGATCTGTGCCCAGAGGGGCCGACGTTGAGGAAGGCAGCTTTGGGCCGGGAGGTGCCGTCGGGCTGGGCGGGAGCTGGGCCCGGAGAGACCACCGCGAGGCATGAGCTGGGCCCAGAGGGACCAGCGTGAGGCAGGAGCTGGGCTTGTGGAGGCTGCCGGGCGGACGGCACGAGCGTGGCCGGGGATGGGTGCCGGGAGGCGGGAGCTGGGCCTGGAAAGGCCGCTGCAAGGCGAGGTGAGGCAAGGCAAGGCGCGGGCCCGGAGCGCTGGACCGGAGGAAGCTTCGGGCCTACGAAGGCCGCCGCCAGCTGGGCAGGAACCGAGTCAAAGGAGGCTGTTTGGAGGCGGGAGCTGGGCCTGCGGGCGCAGCCGTAAGCAGAGAGCTGGGCCCGGAGAGGAGGCCGGGAGGCAGCCACTGGGCCGGGGGAGGCCGACCTGAGGAAGTTCTGGGCCTGGAGAGGCCGCCACGAGGGAAAAGCTGGGCCTCAAGAGGCCGCGGCGAGGCACGAGCCGGGCCTAGGGAGGCCATCGGGACGCAGGAGCCGGGACCGCGGAGGCTGCCGGGAGGCAGGAGCCTGGCCTGGGGAGGCTGCGGCCAGGCACGAGATACGCCTCTTCAAGAGGCCCTCGGCAGGCGGGAGCCGGGCCTGCCGGGGCTGCCGCGAGGCAGGCGGAAACGTGGCCCGGGGAGGCCCACGTGAGGCCACAGCTGGGCCGGGAGAGGCCGCCGTCAGGCAGGACCCGGGTCTCTCCGGGCCGCCGGGAAGCCGAAGGTGGGCCTGGAAGGCCTGAACGCAGGGAAGCCTGGGGCCTACAGAGGCTGCCAGGAGCTGGGCAGGAGCTGGGCCGAACGTGGTCGTCGTCAGGCAGGAGTTGGGCCCCTGGACGCGGCCGCGAGGGAGAGCCGGGCCCGGAGAGGCCGACTGGAAACAGTTCTGGGCCTGGAGAGGAGGCCGAGGGGCAAGAGCCGGGTCTGGAGAGGCCGCCAAGAGGCAGGAGCTGGGCCTGAGGCGGCCAGGCTGAGGCCGGAGCCGGGCCCGCACGGGCCATTGTGGGGCAGAGGCCGCACCCCTAGGGGCCTACGCCAGGCAGGAGCTGGGCCTGGCCAGGCCGACTTCGGGACGCTTCGGGCCCGCACAGGCCATCAGCGGGAGGCAGGAGCTGGGCCCAGAGGGGCCGACGTTGAGGAAGGCAGCTTTGGGCCGGGAGGCGCCGTCGGGCTGGGCGGGAGCTGGGCCCGGAGAGGCCACCGCGAGGCATGAGCTGGACCCAGAGGGGCCAGCGTGAGGCAGGAGCTGGGCTTGTGGAGGCTGCCGGGCGGCCGGCACGAGCGTGGCCGGGGAAGGCCGCCGGGAGGCGGGAGCTGGGCCTGGAAAGGCCGCTGCGAGGCGAGGCGAGGCGAGGCAAGAGGCGGGCCCGGAGCGCTGGACCGGAGGAGGCTTCGGGCCTACGAAGGCCGCCGCCAGCTGGGCAGGTGCCGAGTCAAAGGAGGCTGTTTGGAGGCGGGAGCTGGGCCTGCGGGCGCAGCCGCGAGCAGAGAGCTGAGCCCGGAGAGGAGGCCGGGAGGCAGCCACTGGGCCGGGGGAGGCCGACCTGAGGAAGTTCTGGACCTGGAGAGGCCGCCACGAGGGAAAAGCTGGGCCTCAAGAGGCCGCGGCAAGAGCCGGGCCTAGGGAGGCCATCGGGACGCAGGAGCCGGGCCCGCGGAAGCTGCCGGGAGGCAGGAACCTGGCCTGGGGAGGCCGCGGCCAGGCACGAGATGCGCCTCTTCAAGAGGCCCTCGGCAGGCGGGAGTCGGGCCTGCCGGGGCTGCCGCGAGGCAGGCGGAAACGTGGCCCGGGGAGGCCCACGTGAGGCCACAGCTGGGCCGGGAGAGGCCGCCGTCAGGCAGGAGCCGGGTCTCTCCGGGCCGCCGGGAAGCCGAAGGTGGGCCTGGAAGGCCTGAACGCAGGGAAGCCTGGGGCCTACAGAGGCTGCAAGGAGCTGGGCAGGAGCTGGGCCGAACGTGGTCGTCGTCGTCAGGCAGGAGTTGGGCCCCTGGACGCGGCCCCTGGACGCGGCCGCGAGGGAGAGCCGGGCCCGGAGAGGCCGACTGGATTCAGTTCTGGGCCTGGAGAGGAGGCCGAGGGGCAAGAGCCGGGTCTGGAGAGGCCGCCAACAGGCAGGAGCTGGGCCTGAGGTGGCCAGGCTGAGGCCGGAGCCGGGCCCGCAGGGGCCAGTGTGGGGCAGAGGCCGCGCCCCTAGGGAACTACGCCAGGCAGGAGCTGGGCCTGGCCAGGCCGACTTTGGGACGCTTCGGGCCCGCACAGGCCATCAGCGGGAGGCAGGAGCTGGTCCCAGAGGGGCCGACGTTGAGGAAGGCAGCTTTGGGCCGGGAGGCGCCGTCGGGCTGGGCGGGAGCTGGGCCCGGAGAGGCCACCGCGAGGCATGAGCTGGGCCCAGAGGGGCCAGCGTGAGGCAGGAGCTGGGCTTGTGGAGGCCGCCGGGCGGCCGGCACGAGCGTGGCCGGGGAAGGCCGCTGGGAGGCGGGAGCTGGGCCTGGAAAGGCCGCTGCGAGGCGAGGCGAGGCGAGGCAAGAGGAGAGGCGAGGCAAGAGGCGGGCCTGGAGCACTGGACCGGAGGAGGCTTCGGGCCTACGAAGGCCGCCGCCAGCTGGGCAGGTGCCGAGTCAAAGGAGGCTGTTTGGAGGCGGGAGCTGGGCCTGCGGGCGCAGCCGCGAGCAGAGAGCTGGGCCCGGAGAGGAGGCCGGGAGGCAGCCACTGGGCCGGGGGAGGCCGACCTGAGGAAGTTCTGGGCCTGGAGAGGCCGCCACGAGGGAAAAGCTGGGCCTCAAGAGGCCGCGGCAAGAGCCGGGCCTAGGGAGGCCATCGGGACGCAGGAGCCGGGCCCGCGGAAGCTGCCAGGAAGCAGGAGCCTGGCCTGGGGAGGCCGCGGCCAGGCACGAGATGCGCCTCTTCAAGAGGCCCTCGGCAGGCGGGAGCCGGGCGTGCCGGGGCTGCCGCGAGGCAGGCGGAAACGTGGCCCGGGGAGGCCCACGTGAGGCCACAGCTGGGCCGGGAGAGGCCGCCATCAGGCAGGAGCCGGGTCTCTCCGGGCCGCCGGGAAGCCGAAGGTGGGCCTGGAAGGCCTGAACGCAGGGAAGCCTGGGGCCTACGGAGGCTGCCAGGAGCTGGGCAGGAGCTGGGCCGAACGTGGTCGTCGTCAGGCAGGAGTTGGGCCCCTGGACGCGGCCGCGAGGGAGAGCCGGGCCCGGAGAGGCCGACTGGAAACAGTTCTGGGCCTGGAGAGGAGGCCGAGGGGCAAGAGCCGGGTCTGGAGAGGCCGCCAACAGGCAGGAGCTGGGCCTGAGGCGGCCAGGCTGAGGCCGGAGCCGGGCCCGCAGGGGCCAGTGTGGGGCAGAGGCCGCGCCCCTAGGGGCCTACGCCAGGCAGGAGCTGGGCCTGGCCAGGCCGACTTCGGGACGCGTCGGGCCCGCACATGCCATCAGCGGGAGGCAGGAGCTGGGCCCAGAGGGGCCGACGTTGAGGAAGGCAGCTTTGGGCCGGGAGGCGCCGTCGGGCTGGGCGGGAGCTGGGCCCGGAGAGGCCACCGCGAGGCATGAGCTGGACCCAGAGGGGCCAGCGTGAGGCAGGAGCTGGGCTTGTGGAGGCTGCCGGGCGGCCGGCACGAGCGTGGCCGGGGAAGGCCGCCGGGAGGCGGGAGCTGGGCCTGGAAAAGCCGCTGCGAGGCGAGGCGAGGCGAGGCAAGAGGCGGGCCCGGAGCGCTGGACCGGAGGAGGCTTCGGGCCTACGAAGGCCGCCGCCAGCTGGGCAGGTGCCGAGTCAAAGGAGGCTGTTTGGAGGCGGGAGCTGGGCCTGCGGGCGCAGCCGCGAGCAGAGAGCTGGGCCCGGAGAGGAGGCCGGGAGGCAGCCACTGGGCCGGGGGAGGCCGACCTGAGGAAGTTCTGGGCCTGGAGAGGCCGCCACGAGGGAAAAGCTGGGCCTCAAGAGGCCGCGGCAAGAGCCGGGCCTAGGGAGGCCATTGGGACGCAGGAGCCGGGCCCGCGGAGGCTGCCGGGAGGCAGGAGCCTGGCCTGGGTAGGCCGCGGCCAGGCACGAGATGCGCCTCTTCAAGAGGCCCTCGGCAGGGGAGGCCTACGTGAGGCCACAGCTGGGCCGGGAGAGGCCGCCGTCAGGAAGGAGCCGGGTCTCTCCGGGCCGCCGGGAAGCCGAAGGTGGGCCTGGAAGGCCTGAACGCAGGGAAGCCTCGGGCCTACAGAGGCTGCCAGGAGCTGGGCAGGAGCTGGGCCGAACGTCGTCGTCGTCGTCAGGCAGGAGTTGGGCCCCTGGACGCGGCCGCGAGGGAGAGCCGGGCCCGGAGAGGCCGACTGGAAACAGTTCTGGGCCTGGAGAGGAGGCCGAGGGGCAAGAGCCGGGTCTGGAGAGGCCGCCAACAGGCAGGAGCTGGGCCTGAGGCGGCCAGGCTGAGGCCGGAGCCGGGCCCGCAGGGGCCAGTGTGGGGCAGAGGCCGCACCCCTAGGGGCCTACGCCAGGCAGGAGCTGGGCCTGGCCAGGCCGACTTCGGGACGCTTCGGGCCCGCACAGGCCATCAGCGAGAGGCAGGAGCTGGGCCCAGAGGGGCCAACGTTGAGGAAGGCAACTTTGGGCCGGAAGGTGCCGTCGGGCTGGGCGGGAGCTGGGCCCGGAGAGACCACCGCGAGTCATGAGCTGGGCCCAGAAGGGCCAGCGTGAGGCAGGAGCTGGGCTTGTGGAGGCTGCCGGGCGGCCGGCACGAGCGTGGCCGGGGAAGGCCACCGGGAGGCGGGAGGTGGGCGTGGAAAGGACGCTGAGAGGCGAGGCGAGGCGAGGCGAGGCAAGAGGCGAGGCGAGGCAAGAGGCGGGCCCGGAGCGCTGGACCGGAGGAGGCTTCAGGCCTACGAAGGCCGCCGCCAGCTGGGCAGGTGCCGAGTCAAAGGAGGCTGTTTGGAGGCGGGAGCTGGGCCTGCGGGCGCAGCCACGAGCAGAGAGCTGGGCCCGGAGAGGAGGCCGGGAGGCTGCCACTGGTCCGGGGGAGGCCGACCTGAGGAAGTTCTGGGCCTGGAGAGGCCGCCACGAGGGAAAAGCTGGGCCTCAAGAGGCCGCGGCAAGAGCCGGGCCTAGGGAGGCCATCGGGACGCAGGAGCCGGGCCCGCGGAGGCAGCCGGGAGGCAGGAGCCTGGCCTGGGTAGGCCGCGGGCAGGCACGAGATGCGCCTCTTCAAGAGGCCCTCGGCAGGCGGGAGCCGGGCCTGCCGGGTCTGTCGCGAGGCAGGCGGAAACGTGACCCCGGGAGGCCCACGTGAGGCCACAGCTGGGCCGGGAGAGGCCGCCGTCAGGCAGGAGCCGGGTCTCTCCGGGCCGCCGGGAAGCCGAAGGTGGGCCTGGAAGGCCTGAACGCAGGGAAGCCTGGGGCCTACAGAGGCTGCCAGGAGCTGGGCAGGAGCTGGGCCGAACGTGGTCGTCATCGTCAGGCAGGAGTTGGGCCCCTGGACGCAGCCGCGAGGGAGAGCCGGGCCCGGAGAGGCCGACTGGAAACAGTTCTGGGCCTGGAGAGGAGGCCGAGGGGCAAGAGCCGGGTCTGGAGAGGCCGCCAACAGGCAGGAGCTGGGCCTGAGGCGGCCAGGCTGAGGCCGGAGCCGGGCCCGCAGGGGCCAGTGTGGGGCAGAGGCTGCACCCCTAGGGGCCTACGCCAGGCAGGAGCTGGGCCTGGCCAGGCCGAATTCGGGACGCTTCGGGCCCGCACAGGCCATCAGCGGGAGGCAGGAGCTGGGCCCAGAGGGGCCGACGTTGAGGAAGGCAGCTTTGGGCCGGAAGGTGCCATCGGGCTCGGCGGGAGCCGGGCCCGGAGAGACCACCGCGAGGCATGAGCTGGGCCCAGAAGGGCCAGCGTGAGGCAGGAGTTGGGCTCGTGGAGGCTGCCGGGCGGACGGCACGAGCGTGGCCGGGGATGGCTGCCGGGAGGCGGGAGCTGGGCCTGGAAAGGCCGCTGCGAGGCGAGGCGAGGCGATGCGAGGGAAGAGGCGGGCCCGGAGCGCTGGACCGGAGGAGGCTTCGGGCGTACGAAGGCCGCCGCCAGCTGGGCAGGAGCCGAGTCAAAGGAGGCTGTTTGGAGGCGGGAGCTGGGCCTGCGGGCGCAGCCGCGAGCAGAGAGCTGGGCCCGGAGAGGAGGCCGGGAGGCAGCCACTGGGCCGGGGGAGGCCGACCTGAGGAAGTTCTGGGCCTGGAGAGGCCGCCATGAGGGAAAAGCTGGGCCTCAAGAGGCCACGGCGAGGCACGAGCTGGGCCTAGGGAGGCCATCGGGACGCAGCAGCCGTGACCGCGGAGGCTGCCGGGAAGCAGGAGCCTGGCCTGGGGAGGCCGCGGCCAGGCACGAGATGCGCCTCTTCAAGAGGCCCTCGGCAGGCGGGAGCCGGGCCTGCCGGGGCTGCCGCGAGGCAGGCGGAAACGTGGCACGGGGAGGCCCACGTGAGGCCACAGCTGGGCGGGGAGAGGCCGCCGTCAGGCAGGAGCCGGGTCTCTCCGGGCCGCCGGGAAGCCGAAGGTGGGCCTGGAAGGCCTGAACGCAGGGAAGTCTGGGGCCTACAGAGGCTGCCAGGAGCTGGGCAGGAGCTGGGCCGAACGTGGTCGTCGTCAGGCAGGAGTTGGGCCCCTGGACGCGGCCGCGAGGGAGAGCCGGGCCCGGAGAGGCCGACTGGAAACAGTTCTGGGCCTGCAGAGGAGGCCGAGGGGCAAGAGCCGGGTCTGGAGAGGCCGCCAACAGGTAGGAGCTGGGCCTGAGGCGGCCAGGGTGAGGCCGGAGCCGGGCCCGCAGGGGCCAGTGTGGGGCAGAGGCCGCACCCCTAGGGGCCTACGCCAGGCAGGAGCTGGGCCTGGCCAGGCCGACTTCGGGACGCTTCGGGCCCGCACAGGCCATCAGCGGGAGGCAGGATCTGTGCCCAGAGGGGCCGACGTTGAGGAAGGCAGCTTTGGGCCGGGAGGTGCCGTCGGGCTGGGCGGGAGCCGGGCCCGGAGAGACCACCACGAGGCATGAGCTGGGCCCAGAGGGACCAGCGTGAGGCAGGAGCTGGGCTTGTGGAGGCTGCCGGGCGGACGGCACGAGCGTGGCCGTGGATGGCTGCCGGGAGGCGGGAGCTGGGCCTGGAAAGGCCGCTGCGAGGCGAGGCGATGCGAGGCAAGAGGCGGGCCCGGAGCGCTGGACCGGAGGAGGTTTCGGGCCTACGAAGGCCGCCGCCAGCTGGGCAGGAACCGAGTCAAAGGAGGCTGTTTGGAGGCGGGAGCTGGGCCTGCGGGCGCAGCCGTAAGCAGAGAGCTGGGCCCGGAGAGGAGGCCGGGAGGCAGCCACTGGGCCGGGGGAGGCCGACCTGAGGAAGTTCTGGGCCTGGAGAGGCCGCCACGAGGGAAAAGCTGGGCCTCAAGAGGCCGCGGCGAGGCACGAGCCGGGCCTAGGGAGGCCATCGGGACGCAGGAGCCGGGACCGCGGAGGCTGCCGGAAGGCAGGAGCCTGGCCTGGGGAGGCTGCGGCCAGGCACGAGATACGCCTCTTCAAGAGGCCCTCGGCAGGCGGGAGCCGGGCCTGCCGGGGCTGCCGCGAGGCAGGCGGAAACGTGGCCCGGGGAGGCCCACGTGAGGCCACAGCTGGGCCGGGAGAGGCCGCCGTCAGGCAGGAGCCGGGTCTCTCCGGGCCGCCGGGAAGCCGAAGGTGGGCCTGGAAGGCCTGAACGCAGGGAAGCCTGGGGCCTACAGAGGCTGCCAGGAGCTGGGCAGGAGCTGGGCCGAACGTGGTCGTCGTCAGGCAGGAGTTGGGCCCCTGGACGCGGCCGCGAGGGAGAGCCGGGCCCGGAGAGGCCGACTGGAAACAGTTCTGGGCCTGGAGAAGAGGCCGAGGGGCAAGAGCCGGGTCTGGAAAGGCCGCCAACAGGCAGGAGCTGGGCCTGAGGCGGCCAGGCTGAGGCCGGAGCCGGGCCCGCAGGGGCCAGTGTGGGGAAGAGGCCGCGCCCCTAGGGGCCTACGCCAGGCAGGAGCTGGGCCTGGCCAGGCCGACTTCGGGACGCGTCGGGCCCGCACATGCCATCAGCGGGAGGCAGGAGCTGGGCCCAGAGGGGCCGACGTTGAGGAAGGCAGCTTTGGGCCGGGAGGCGCCGTCGGGCTGGGCGGGAGCTGGGCCCGGAGAGGCCACCGCGAGGCATGAGCTGGACCCAGAGGGGCCAGCGTGAGGCAGGAGCTGGGCTTGTGGAGGCTGCCGGGCGGCCGGCACGAGCGTGGCCGGGGAAGGCCGCCGGGAGGCGGGAGCTGGGCCTGGAAAGGCCGCTGCGAGGCGAGGCGAGGCGAGGCAAGAGGCGGGCCCGGAGCGCTGGACCGGAGGAGGCTTCGGGCCTACGAAGGCCGCCGCCAGCTGGGCAGGTGCCGAGTCAAAGGAGGCTGTTTGGAGGCGGGAGCTGGGCCTGCGGGCGCAGAAGCGAGCAGAGAGCTGAGCCCGGAGAGGAGGCCGGGAGACAGCCACTGGGCCGGGGGAGGCCGACCTGAGGAAGTTCTGGACCTGGAGAGGCCGCCACGAGGGAAAAGCTGGGCCTCAAGAGGCCGCGGCAAGAGCCGGGCCTAGGGAGGCCATCGGGACGCAGGAGCCGGGCCCGCGGAAGCTGCCGGGAGGCAGGAACCTGGCCTGGGGAGGCCGCGGCCAGGCACGAGATGCGCCTCTTCAAGAGGCCCTCGGCAGGCGGGAGTCGGGCCTGCCGGGGCTGCCGCGAGGCAGGCGGAAACGTGGCCCGGGGAGGCCCACGTGAGGCCACAGCTGGGCCGGGAGAGGCCGCCGTCAGGCAGGAGCCGGGTCTCTCCGGGCCGCCGGGAAGCCGAAGGTGGGCCTGGAAGGCCTGAACGCAGGGAAGCCTGGGGCCTACAGAGGCTGCAAGGAGCTGGGCAGGAGCTGGGCCGAACGTCGTCGTCGTCGTCAGACAGGAGTTGGGCCCCTGGACGCGGCCGCGACGGAGAGCCGGGCCCGGAGAGGCCGACTGGAAACAGTTCTGGGCCTGGAGAGGAGGCCGAGGGGCAAGAGCCGGGTCTGGAGAGGCCGCCAACAGGCAGGAGCTGGGCCTGAGGCGGCCAGGCTGAGGCCGGAGCCGGGCCCGCAGGGGCCAGTGTGGGGCAGAGGTCGCACCCCTAGGGGCCTACGCCAGGCAGGAGCTGGGCCTGGCCAGGCCGACTTCGGGACGCTTCGGGCCCGCACAGGCCATCAGCGGGAGGCAGGAGCTGGGCCCAGAGGGGCCGACGTTGAGGAAGGCAACTTTGGGCCGGAAGGTGCCGTCGGGCTGGGCGGGAGCTGGGCCCGGAGAGACCACCGCGAGGCATGAGCTGGGACCAGAGGGGCCAGCGTGAGGCAGGAGCTGGGCTTGTGGAGGCTGCCGGGCGGCCGGCACGAGCGTGGCCGGGGAAGGCCGCCGGGAGGCGGGAGCTGGGCGTGGAAAGGACGCTGAGAGGCGAGGCGAGGCGAGGCAAGAGGCGGGCCCGGAGCGCTGGAGCGGAGGAGGCTTCGGGCCTACGAAGGCCGCCGCCAGCTGGGCAGGAGCCGAGTCAAAGGAGGCTGTTTGCAGGCGGGAGCTGGGCCTGCGGGCGCAGCCGCTAGCAGAGAGCTGGGCCCAGAGAGGAGACCGGGAGGCAGCCACTGGGCGGGGGGAGGCCGACCTGAGGAAGTTCTGGGCCTGGAGAGGCCGCCACGAGGGAAAAGCTGGGCCTCAAGAGGCCGCGGCGAGGCACGAGCCGGGCCTAGGGAGGCCATCGGGACGCAGGAGACAGGCCTGCGGAGGCTGCCGGGAGGCAGGAGCCTGGCCTGGGGAGGCCGCGGCCAGGCACGAGATGCGCCTCTTCAAGAGGCCCTCGGCAGGCGGGAGCCGGGCCTGCCGGGGCTGCCGCGAGGCAGGCGGAAACGTGGCCCGGGGAGGCCCACGTGAGGCCACAGCTGGGCCGGGAGAGGCCGCCGTCAGGCAGGAGCCGGGTCTCTCCAGGCCGCCGGGAAGCCGAAGGTGGGCCTGGAAGGCCTGAACGCAGGGAAGCCTGAGGCCTACAGAGGCTGCCAAGAGCTGGGCAGGAGATGGGCCGAACGTGGTCGTCGTCGTCAGGCAGGAGTTGGGCCCCTGGACGCGGCCGCGAGGGAGAGCCGGGCCCGGAGAGGCCGACTGGAAACAGTTCTGGGCCTGGAGAGGAGGCCGAGGGGCAAGAGCCGGGTCTGGAGAGGCCGCCAACAGGCAGGAGCTGGGCCTGAGGCGGCCAGGCTGAGGCCGGAGCCGGGCCCGCAGGGGCCAGTGTGGGGCAGAGGCCGCACCCCTAGGGGCCTACGCCCGGCAGGAGCTGGGCCTGGCCAGGCCGACTTCGGGACGCTTCGGGCCCGCACAGGCCATCAGCGGGAGGCAGGAGCTGGGCCCAGAGGGGCCGACGTTGAGGAAGGCAACTTTGGGCCGGAAGGTGCTGTCGGGCTGGGCGGGAGCTGGGCCCGGAGAGACCACCGCGAGGCATGAGCTGGGCCCAGAGGGGACAGCGTGAGGCAGGAGCTGGGCTTGTGGAGGCTGCCGGGCGGCCGGCACGAGCGTGGCCAGGGAAGGCCGCTGGGAGGCGGGAGCTGGGCGTGGAAAGGACGCTGAGAGGCGAGGCGAGGCGAGGCGAGGCAAGAGGCGGGCCCGGAGCGCTGGACCGGAGGAGGCTTCGGGCCTACGAAGGACGCCGCCAGCTGGGCAGGAGCCGAGTCAAAGGAGGCTGTTTGGAGGTGGGAGCTGGGCCTACGGGCGCAGCCGCGAGCAGAGAGCTGGGCCCGGAGAGGAGGCCGGGAGGCAGCCACTGGGCCGGGGGAGGCCGACCTGAGGAAGTTCTGGGCCTGGAGAGGCCGCCACGAGGGAAAAGCTGGGCCTCAAGAGGCCGCGACGAGGCTTGAGCCGGGCCTAGGGAGGCCATCGGGACGCAGGAGCCAGGCCCGCGGAGGCTGCCCGGAGGCAGGAGCCTGGCCTGGGGAGGCCGCGGCCAGGCACGAGATGCGCCTCTTCAAGAGGCCCTCGGCAGGTGGGAGCCGGGCCTGCCGGGGCTGCCGCGAGGCAGACGGAAACGTGGCCCGGGGAGGCCCACGTGAGGCCACAGCTGGGCCGGGAGAGGCCGCCGTCAGGCAGGAGCCGGGTCTCTCCGGGCCGCCGGGAAGCCGAAGGTGGGCCTGGAAGGCCTGAACGCAGGGAAGCCTGGGGCCTACAGAGGCTGCCAGGAGCTGGGCAGGAGCTGGGCCGAACGTGGTCGTCGTCAGGCAGGAGTTGGGCCCCTGGACGCGGCCGCGAGGGAGAGCCGGGCCCGGAGAGGCCGACTGGAAACAGTTCTGGGCCTGGAGAGGAGGCCGAGGGGCAAGAGCCGGGTCTGGAGAGGCCGCCAACAGGCAGGAGCTGGGCCTGAGGCGGCCAGGCTGAGGCCGGAGCCGGGCCCGCAGGGGCCAGTGTGGGGCAGAGGCCGCACCCCTAGGGGCCTACGGCAGGCAGGAGCTGGGCCTGGCCAGGCCGACTTCGGGACGCTTCGGGCCGGCACAGGCCATCAGCGGCAGGCAGGAACTGGGCCCAGAGGGGCCGACGTTGAGGAAGGCAGCTTTGGGCCGGAAGGTGCCGTCGGGCTGGGCGGGAGCTGGGCCCGGAGAGACCACCGCGAGGCATGAGCTGGGCCCAGAGGGGCCAGCGTGAGGCAGGAGCTGGGCTTGTGGAGGCTGCCGGGCGGCCGGCACGAGCGTGGCCGGGGAAGGCCGCCGGGAGGAGGGAGCTGGGCCTGGAAAGGCCGCTGCAAGGCGAGGCGATGCGAGGCGAGGCGAGGCAAGAGGCGAGGCGAGGCAAGAGGCGGGCCCGGAGCGCTGGACCGGAGGAGGCTTCGGGCCTACGAAGGCCGCCGCCAGCTGGGCAGGAGCCGAGTCAAAGGAGGCTGTTTGGAGGCGGGAGCTGGGCCTGCGGGCGCAGCCGCAAGCAGAGAGCTGGGCCCGGAGAGGAGGCCGGGAGGCAGCCACTGGGCGGGGGGAGGCCGACCTGAGGAAGTTCTGGGCCTGGAGAGGCCGCCACGAGGGAAAAGCTGGGCCTCAAGAGGCCGCGGCGAGGCACGAGCCGGGCCTAGGTAGGCCATCGGGACGCAGGAGCCGGGCCTGCGGAGGCTGCCGGGAGGCAGGAGCCTGGCCTGGGGAGGCCGCAGCCAGGCACGAGATGCGCCTCTTCAAGAGGCCCTCGGCAGGCGGGAGCCGGGCTTGCCGGGGCTGCCGCGAGGCAGGCGGAAACGTGGCCCGGGGAGGCCCACGTGAGACCACAGCTGGGCCGGGAGAGGCCGCCGTCAGGCAGGAGCCGGGTCTCTCCAGGCCGCCGGGAAGCCAAAGGTGGGCCTGGAAGGCCTGAACGCAGGGAAGCCTGGGGCCTACAGAGGCTGCCAGGATCTGGGCAGGAGCTGGGCCGAACGTGGTCGTCATCAGGCAGAAGTTGGGCCGCTGGACGCGGCCGCGATGGAGAGCCGGGCCCGGAGAGGCCGACTGGAAACAGTTCTGGGCCTGGAGAGGAGGCCGAGGGGCAAGAGCCGGGTCTGGAGAGGCCGCCAACAGGCAGGAGCTGGGCCTGAGGCGGCCAGGCTGAGGCCGGAGCCGGGCCCGCAGGGGCCAGTGTGGGGCAGAGGCCGCACCCCTAGGGGCCTACGGCAGGCAGGAGCTGGGCCTGGCCAGGCCGACTTCGGGACGCTTCGGGCCCGCACAGGCCATCAGCGGGAGGCAGGAGCTGTGCACAGAGGGGCCGACGTTGAGGAAGGCAGCTTTGGGCCGGAAGGAGCCGTCGGGCTGGGCGGGAGCTGGGCCCGGAGAGACCACCGCGAGGCATGAGCTGGGCCCAGAGGGGACAGCGTGAGGCAGGAGCTGGGCTTGTGGAGGCTGCCGGGCGGCCGGCACGAGCGTGGCCGGGGAAGGCCGCCGGGAGGCGGGAGCTGGGCGTGGAAAGGACGCTGAGAGGCGGGGCGAGGCGAGGCAAGAGGCGGGCCCGGAGCGCTGGAGCGGAGGAGGCTTCGGGCCTACGAAGGCCGCCGCCAGCTGGGCAGGAGCCGAGTCAAAGGAGGCTGTTTGCAGGCGGGAGCTGGGCCTGCGGGCGCAGCCGCTAGCAGAGAGCTGGGCCCAGAGAGGAGACCGGGAGGCAGCCACTGGGCGGGGGGAGGCCGACCTGAGGAAGTTCTGGGCCTGGAGAGGCCGCCACGAGGGAAAAGCTGGGCCTCAAGAGGCCGCGGCGAGGCACGAGCCGGGCCTAGGGAGGCCATCGGGACGCAGGAGACAGGCCTGCGGAGGCTGCCGGGAGGCAGGAGCCTGGCCTGGGGAGGCCGCGGCCAGGCACGAGATGCGCCTCTTCAAGAGGCCCTCGGCAGGCGGGAGCCGGGCCTGCCGGGGCTGCCGCGAGGCAGGCGGAAACGTGGCCCGGGGAGGCCCACGTGAGGCCACAGCTGGGCCGGGAGAGGCCGCCGTCAGGCAGGAGCCGGGTCTCTCCAGGCCGCCGGGAAGCCGAAGGTGGGCCTGGAAGGCCTGAACGCAGGGAAGCCTGAGGCCTACAGAGGCTGCCAAGAGCTGGGCAGGAGCTGGGCCGAACGTGGTCGTCGTCGTCAGGCAGGAGTTGGGCCCCTGGACGCGGCCGCGAGGGAGAGCCGGGCCCGGAGAGGCCGACTGGAAACAGTTCTGGGCCTGGAGAGGAGGCCGAGGGGCAAGAGCCGGGTCTGGAGAGGCCGCCAACAGGCAGGAGCTGGGCCTGAGGCGGCCAGGCTGAGGCCGGAGCCGGGCCCGCAGGGGCCAGTGTGGGGCAGAGGCCGCACCCCTAGGGGCCTACGCCCGGCAGGAGCTGGGCCTGGCCAGGCCGACTTCGGGACGCTTCGGGCCCGCACAGGCCATCAGCGGGAGGCAGGAGCTGGGCCCAGAGGGGCCGACGTTGAGGAAGGCAACTTTGGGCCGGAAGGTGCTGTCGGGCTGGGCGGGAGCTGGGCCCGGAGAGACCACCGCGAGGCATGAGCTGGGCCCAGAGGGGACAGCGTGAGGCAGGAGCTGGGCTTGTGGAGGCTGCCGGGCGGCCGGCACGAGCGTGGCCAGGGAAGGCCGCTGGGAGGCGGGAGCTGGGCGTGGAAAGGACGCTGAGAGGCGAGGCGAGGCGAGGCGACGCAAGAGGCGGGCCCGGAGCGCTGGACCGGAGGAGGCTTCGGGCCTACGAAGGACGCCGCCAGCTGGGCAGGAGCCGAGTCAAAGGAGGCTGTTTGGAGGTGGGAGCTGGGCCTACGGGCGCAGCCGCGAGCAGAGAGCTGGTCCCGGAGAGGAGACCGGGAGGCAGCCACTGGGCCGGGGGAGGCCGACCTGAGGAAGTTCTGGGCCTGGAGAGGCCGCCACGAGGGAAAAGCTGGGCCTCAAGAGGCCGCGACGAGGCTTGAGCCGGGCCTAGGGAGGCCATCGGGACGCAGGAGCCGGGCCCGCGGAGGCTGCCCGGAGGCAGGAGCCTGGCCTGGGGAGGCCGCGGCCAGGCACGAGATGCGCCTCTTCAAGAGGCCCTCGGCAGGTGGGAGCCGGGCCTGCCGGGGCTGCCGCGAGGCAGACGGAAACGTGGCCCGGGGAGGCCCACGTGAGGCCACAGCTGGGCCGGGAGAGGCCGCCGTCAGGCAGGAGCCGGGTCTCTCCGGGCCGCCGGGAAGCCGAAGGTGGGCCTGGAAGGCCTGAACGCAGGGAAGCCTGGGGCCTACAGAGGCTGCCAGGAGCTGGGCAGGAGCTGGGCCGAACGTCGTCGTCGTCAGGCAGGAGTTGGGCCCCTGGACGCGGCCGCGAGGGAGAGCCGGGCCCGGAGAGGCCGACTGGAAACAGTTCTGGGCCTGGAGAGGAGGCCGAGGGGCAAGAGCCGGGTCTGGAGAGGCCGCCAACAGGCAGGAGCTGGGCCTGAGGCGGCCAGGCTGAGGCCGGAGCCGGGCCCGCAGGGGCCAGTGTGGGGCAGAGGCCGCACCCCTAGGGGCCTACGGCAGGCAGGAGCTGGGCCTGGCCAGGCCGACTTCGGGACGCTTCGGGCCGGCACAGGCCATCAGCGGCAGGCAGGAGCTGGGCCCAGAGGGGCCGACGTTGAGGAAGGCAGCTTTGGGCCGGAAGGAGCCGTCGGGCTGGGCGGGAGCTGGGCCCGGAGAGACCACCGCGAGGCATGAGCTGGGCCCAGAGGGGCCAGCGTGAGGCAGGAGCTGGGCTTGTGGAGGCTGCCGGGCGGCCGGCACGAGCGTGGCCGGGGAAGGCCGCCGGGAGGCGGGAGCTGGGCCTCTCCGGGCCGCCGGGAATCCGAAGGTGGGCCTGGAAGGCCTGAACGCAGGGAAGCCTGGGGCCTACAGAGGCTGCCAAGAGCTGGGCAGGAGCTGGGCCGAACGTGGTCGTCGTCGTCAGGCAGGGGTTGGGCCCCTGGACGCGGCCGCGAGGGAGAGCCGGGCCCGGAGAGGCCGACTGGAAACAGTTCTGGGCCTGGAGAGGAGGCCGAGGGGCAAGAGCCGGGTCTGGAGAGGCCGCCAACAGGCAGGAGCTGGGCCTGAGGCGGCCAGGCTGAGGCCGGAGCCGGGCCCGCAGGGGCCAGTGTGGGGCAGAGGCCGCACCCCTAGGGGCCTACGCCAGGCAGGAGCTGGGCGTGGCCAGGCCGACTTCGGGTCGCTTAGGGCCCGCACAGGCCATCAGCGGGAGGCAGGAGCTGGGCCCAGAGGGGCCGACGTTGAGGAAGGCAGCTTTGGGCCGGAAGGTGCCGTCGGGCTGGGCGGGAGCTTGGCCCGGAGAGACAACCGCGAGGCATAAGCTGGGCCCAGAGGGACCAGCGTGAGGCAGGAGCTGGGCTTGTGGAGGCTGCCGGGCGGACGGCACGAGTGTGGCCGGGGATGGCTGCCGGGGGGCGGGAGCTGGGCCTGGAAAGGCCGCTGCGAGGCGAGGCGAGGCGAGGCAAGAGGCGGGCCCGGAGCGCTGGACCGGAGGAGGCTTCGGGCCTACGAAGGCCGCCGCCAGCTGGGCAGGAGCCGAGTCAAAGGAGGCTGTTTGGAGGCGGGAGCTGGGCCTGCGGGCGCAGCCGCAAGCAGAGAGCTGGGCCCGGAGAGGAGGCCGGGAGGCAGCCACTGGGCGGGGGGAGGCCGACCTGAGGAAGTTCTGGGCCTGGAGAGGCCGCCACGAGGGAAAAGCTGGGCCTCAAGAGGCCGCGGCGAGGCACGAGCCGGGCCTAGGGAGGCCATCGGGACGCAGGAGCCGGGCCTGCGGAGGCTGCCGGGAGGCAGGAGCCTGGCCTGGGGAGGCCGCGGCCAGGCACGATATGCGCCTCTTCAAGAGGCCCTCGGCAGGCGGGAGCCGGGTCTGCCGGGGCTGCCGCGAGGCAGGCGGAAACGTGGCCCGGGGGGGCCCACGTGAGGCCACAGCTGGGCCGGGAGAGGCCGCCGTCAGGCAGGAGCCGGGTCTCTCCGGGCCGCCGGGAAGCCGAAGGTGGGCCTGGAAGGCCTGAACGCAGGGAAGCCTCAGGCCTACAGAGGCTGCCAAGAGCTGGGCAGGAGCTGGGCCGAACGTGGTCGTCGTCGTCAGGCAGGAGTTTGGCCCCTGGACGCGGCCCCTGGACGCGGCCGCGAGGGAGAGCCGGGCCCGGAGAGGCCGACTGGAAACAGTTCTGGGCCTGGAGAGGAGGCCGAGGGGCAAGAGCGGGGTCTGGAGAGGCCGCCAACAGGCAGGAGCTGGGCCTGAGGCGGCCAGGCTGAGGCCGGAGCCGGGCCCGCAGGGGCCAGTGTGGGGCAGAGGCCGCACCGCTAGGGGCCTACGCCAGGCAGGAGCTGGGCCTGGCCAGGCCGACTTCGGGACGCTTCGGGCCCGCACAGGCCATCAGCGGGAGGCAGGAGCTGGGCCCAGAGGGGCCGACGTTGAGGAAGGCAACTTTGGGCCGGAAGGTGCCGTCGGGCTGGGCGGGAGCTGGGCCCGGAGAGACCACCGCGAGGCATGAGCTGGGCCCAGAGGGGCCAGCGTAAGGCAGGAGCTGGGCTTGTGGAGGCTGCCGGGCGGCCGGCAAGAGCGTGGCCGTGGATGGCTGCCGGGAGGCGGGAGCTGGGCCTGGAAAGGCCGCTGCGAGGCGAGGCGAGGCGAGGCGAGGCAAGAGGCGGGCCCGGAGTGCTGGACCGGAGGAGGCTTCGGGCGTACGAAGGCCGCCGCCAGCTGGGCAGGAGCCGAGTCAAAGGAGGCTGTTTGGAGGCGGGAGCTGGGCCTGCGGGCGCAGCCGCGAGCAGAGAGCTGGGCCCGGAGAGGAGGCCGGGAGGCAGCCACTGGGCCGGGGGAGGCCGACCTGAGGAAGTTCTGGGCCTGGAGAGGCCGCCATGAGGGAAAAGCTGGGCCTCAAGAGGCCACGGCGAGGCACGAGCTGGGCCTAGGGAGGCCATCGGGACGCAGCAGCCGTGACCGCGGAGGCTGCCGGGAAGCAGGAGCCTGGCCTGGGGAGGCTGCGGCCAGGCACGAGATGCGCCTCTTCAAGAGGCCCTCGGCAGGCGGGAGCCGGGCCTGCCGGGGCTGCCGCGAGGCAGGCGGAAACGTGGCCCGGGGAGGCCCACGTGAGGCCACAGCTGGGCGGGGAGAGGCCGCCGTCAGGCAGGAGCCGGGTCTCTCCGGGCCGCCGGGAAGCCGAAGGTGGGCCTGGAAGGCCTGAACGCAGGGAAGCCTGGGGCCTACAGAGGCTGCCAGGAGCTGGGCAGGAACTGGGCCGAACGTTGTCGTCGTCGTCAGGCAGGAGTTGGGCCCCTGGACGCGGCCCCTGGACGCGGCCGCGAGGGAGAGCCGGGCCCGGAGAGGCCGACTGGATTCAGTTCTGGGCCTGGAGAGGAGGCCGAGGGGCAAGAGCCGGGTCTGGAGAGGCCGCCAACAGGCAGGAGCTGGGCCTGAGGTGGCCAGGCTGAGGCCGGAGCCGGGCCCGCAGGGGCCAGTGTGGGGCAGAGGCCGCGCCCCTAGGGAACTACGCCAGGCAGGAGCTGGGCCTGGCCAGGCCGACTTTGGGACGCTTCGGGCCCGCACAGGCCATCAGCGGGAGGCAGGAGCTGGGCCCAGAGGGGCCGACGTTGAGGAAGGCAGCTTTGGGCCGGGAGGCGCCGTCGGGCTGGGCGGGAGCTGGGCCCGGAGAGGCCACCGCGAGGCATGAGCTGGGCCCAGAGGGGCCAGCGTGAGGCAGGAGCTGGGCTTGTGGGGGCCGCCGGGCGGCCGGCACGAGCGTGGCCGGGGAAGGCCACTGGGAGGC
The DNA here is from genome assembly GCF_028885625.2 of Pongo pygmaeus. Classification (NCBI taxonomy): domain Eukaryota; kingdom Metazoa; phylum Chordata; class Mammalia; order Primates; family Hominidae; genus Pongo; species Pongo pygmaeus. Next base: position 21,164,949 of record NC_072379.2, on the reverse strand, counting down.
GGGAGCTGGGCCTGGAAAGGCCGCTGCGAGGCGAGGCGAGGCGAGGCGAGGCAAGAGGAGAGGCGAGGCAAGAGGCGGGCCTGGAGCACTGGACCGGAGGAGGCTTCGGGCCTACTAAGGCCGCCGCCAGCTGGGCAGGTGCCGAGTCAAAGGAGGCTGTTTGGAGGCGGGAGCTGGGCCTGCGGGCGCAGCCGCGAGCAGAGAGCTGGGCCCGGAGAGGAGGCCGGGAGGCAGCCACTGGGCCGGGGGAGGCCGACCTGAGGAAGTTCTGGGCCTGGAGAGGCCGCCACGAGGGAAAAGCTGGGCCTCAAGAGGCCGCGGCAAGAGCCGGGCCTAGGGAGGCCGTCGGGACGCAGGAGCCGGGCCCGCGGAAGCTGCCAGGAGACAGGAGCCTGGCCTGGGGAGGCCGCGGCCAGGCACGAGATGCGCCTCTTCAAGAGGCCCTCGGCAGGCGGGAGCCGGGCGTGCCGGGGCTGCCGCGAGGCAGGCGGAAACGTGGCCCGGGGAGGCCCACGTGAGGCCACAGCTGGGCCGGGAGAGGCCGCCATCAGGCAGGAGCCGGGTCTCTCCGGGCCGCCGGGAAGCCGAAGGTGGGCCTGGAAGGCCTGAACGCAGGGAAGCCTGGGGCCTACGGAGGCTGCCAGGAGCTGGGCAGGAGCTGGGCCGAACGTGGTCGTCGTCGTCAGGCAGGAGTTGGGCCCCTGGACGCGGCCGCGAGGGAGAGCCGGGCCCGGAGAGGCCGACTGGAAACAGTTCTGGGCCTGGAGAGGAGGCCGAGGGGCAAGAGCCGGGTCTGCAGAGGCCGCCAACAGGCAGGAGCTGGGCCTGAGGCGGCCAGGCTGAGGCCGGAGCCGGGCCCGCAGGGGCCAGTGTGGGGCAGAGGCCGCGCCCCTAGGGGCCTACGCCAGGCAGGAGCTGGGCTTGGCCAGGCCGACTTCGGGACGCGTCGGGCCTGCACATGCCATCAGCGGGAGGCAGGAGCTGGGCCCAGAGGGGCCGACTTTGAGGAAGGCACCTTTGGGCCGGGAGGCGCCGTCGGGCTGGGCGGGAGCTGGGCCCGGAGAGGCCACCGCGAGGCATGAGCTGGACCCAGAGGGGCCAGCGTGAGGCAGGAGCTGGGCTTGTGGAGGCTGCCGGGCGGCCGGCACGAGCGTGGCCGGGGAAGGCCGCCGGGAGGCGGGAGCTGGGCCTGGAAAGGCCGCTGCGAGGCGAGGCGAGGCGAGGCGAGGCAGGAGGCGAGGCGAGGCAAGAGGCGGGCCCGGAGCGCTGGACCGAAGGAGGCTTCGGGCCTACGAAGGCCGCCGCCAGCTGGGCAGGAGCCGAGTCAAAGGAGGCTGTTTGGAGGCGGGAGCTGGGCCTGCGGGCGCAGCCGCGAGCAGAGAGCTGGGCCCGGAGAGGAGGCCGGGAGGCAGCCACTGGGCCGGGGGAGGCCGACCTGAGGAAGTTCTGGGCCTGGAGAGGCCGCCACGAGGGAAAAGCTGGGCCTCAAGAGGCCGCGGCGAGGCACGAGCCGGGCCTAGGGAGGCCATCGGGACGCAGGAGCCGGGACCGCGGAGGCTACCGGGAGGCAGGAGCCTGGCCTGGGGAGGCTGCGGCCAGGCACGAGATGCGCCTCTTCAAGAGGCCCTCGGCAGGCGGGAGCCGGGCCTGCCGGGGCTGCCGCGAGGCAGGCGGAAACGTGGCCCGGGGAGGCCCACGTGAGGCCACAGCTGGGCCGGGATAGGCCGCCGTCAGGCAGGAGCCGGGTCTCTCCGGGCCGCCGGGAAGCCGAAGGTGGGCCTGGAAGGCCTGAACGCAGGGAAGCCTGGGGCCTACAGAGGCTGCCAGGAGCTGGGCAGGAGCTGGGCCGAACGTGGTCGTCGTCAGGCAGGAGTTGGGCCCCTGGACGCGGCCGCGAGGGAGAGCCGGGCCCGGAGAGGCCGACTGGAAACAGTTCTGGGCCTGGAGAGGAGGCCGAGGGGCAAGAGCCGGGTCTGGAGAGGCCGCCAACAGGTAGGAGCTGGGCCTGAGGCGGCCAGGCTGACGCCGGAGCCGGGCCCGCAGGGGCCAGTGTGGGGCAGAGGCCGCACCCCTAGGGGCCTACGCCAGGCAGGAGCTGGGCCTGGCCAGGCCGACTTCGGGACGCTTCGGGCCCGCACAGGCCATCAGCGGGAGGCAGGATCTGTGCCCAGAGGGGCCGACGTTGAGGAAGGCAGCTTTGGGCCGGGAGGTGCCGTCGGGCTGGGCGGGAGCTAGGCCCGGAGAGACCACCGCGAGGCATGAGCTGGGCCCAGAGGGACCAGCGTGAGGCAGGAGCTGGGCTTGTGGAGGCTGCCGGGCGGACGGCACGAGCGTGGCCGGGGAAGGCCGCCGGGAGGCGGGAGCTGGGCCTGGAAAAGCCGCTGCGAGGCGAGGCGAGGAGAGGCAAGAGGCGAGGCGAGGCAAGAGGCGGGCCCGGAGCGCTGGACCGGAGGAGGCTTCGGGCCTACGAAGGCCGCCACCAGCAGGGCACGTGCCGAGTCAAAGGAGGCTGTTTGGAGGCGGGAGCTGGGCCTGCGGGCGCAGCCGCGAGCAGAGAGCTGGGCCCGGAGAGGAGGCCGGGAGGCAGCCACTGGGCCGGGGGAGGCCGACCTGAGGAAGTTCTGGGCCTGGAGAGGCCGCCACGAGGGAAAAGCTGGGCCTCAAGAGGCCGCGGCAAGAGCCGGGCCTAGGGAGGCCATCGGGACAAAGGAGCCGGGCCCGCGGAGGCTGCCGGGAGGCAGGAGCCTGGCCTGGGTAGGCCGCGGCCAGGCACGAGATGCGCCTCTTCAAGAGGCCCTCGGCAGGCGGGAGCCGGGCCTGCCCGGGCTGCCGCGAGGCAGGCGGAAACGTGGCCCGGGGAGGCCCACGTGAGGCCACAGCTGGGCCGGGAGAGGCCGCCGTCAGGCAGGAGCCGTGTCTCTCCGGGCCGCCGGGAAGCCGAAGGTGGGCCTGGAAGGCCTGAACGCAGGGAAGCCTGGGGCCTACAGAGGCTGCCAGGAGCTGGGCAGGAGCTGGGCCGAACGTGGTCGTCGTCAGGCAGGAGTTGGGCCCCTGGACGCGGCCGCGAGGGAGAGCCGGGCCCGGAGAGGCCGACTGGAAACAGTTCTGGGCCTGGAGAGGAGGCCGAGGGGCAAGAGCCGGGTCTGGAGAGGCCGCCAACAGGCAGGAGCTGGGCCTGAGGCGGCCAGGCTGAGGCCGGAGCCGGGCCCGCAGGGGCCAGTGTGGGGCAGAGGCCGCGCCCCTAGGGGCCTACGCCAGGCAGGAGCTGGGCCTGGCCAGGCCGACTTCGGGACGCGTCGGGCCCGCACATGCCATCAGCGGGAGGCAGGAGCTGGGCCCAGAGGGGCCGACGTTGAGGAAGGCAGCTTTGGGCCGGGAGGCGCCGTCGGGCTGGGCGGGAGCTGGGCCCGGAGAGGCCACCGCGAGGCATGAGCTGGACCCAGAGGGGCCAGCGTGAGGCAGGAGCTGGGCTTGTGGAGGCTGCCGGGCGGCCGGCACGAGCGTGGCCGGGGAAGGCCGCCGGGAGGCGGGAGCTGGGCCTGGAAAGGCCGCTGAGAGGCGAGGCGAGGCGAGGCAAGAGGCGGGCCCGGAGCGCTGGACCGGAGGAGGCTTCGGGCCTACGAAGGCCGCCGCCAGCTGGGCAGGTGCCGAGTCAAAGGAGGCTGTTTGGAGGCGGGAGCTGGGCCTGCGGGCGCAGCCGCGAGCAGAGAGCTGAGCCCGGAGAGGAGGCCGGGAGGCAGCCACTGGGCCGGGGGAGGCCGACCTGAGGAAGTTCTGGACCTGGAGAGGCCGCCACGAGGGAAAAGCTGGGCCTCAAGAGGCCGCGGCAAGAGCCGGGCCTAGGGAGGCCATCGGGACGCAGGAGCCGGGCCCGCGGAAGCTGCCGGGAGGCAGGAACCTGGCCTGGGGAGGCCGCGGCCAGGCACGAGATGCGCCTCTTCAAGAGGCCCTCGGCAGGCGGGAGTCGGGCCTGCCGGGGCTGCCGCGAGGCAGGCGGAAACGTGGCCCGGGGAGGCCCACGTGAGGCCACAGCTGGGCCGGGAGAGGCCGCCGTCAGGCAGGAGCCGGGTCTCTCCGGGCCGCCGGGAAGCCGAAGGTGGGCCTGGAAGGCCTGAACGCAGGGAAGCCTGGGGCCTACAGAGGCTGCAAGGAGCTGGGCAGGAGCTGGGCCGAACGTGGTCGTCGTCGTCAGGCAGGAGTTGGGCCCCTGGACGCGCCCCCTGGACGCGGCCGCGAGGGAGAGCCGGGCCCGGAGAGGCCGACTGGATTCAGTTCTGGGCCTGGAGAGGAGGCCGAGGGGCAAGAGCCGGGTCTGGAGAGGCCGCCAACAGGCAGGAGATGGGCCTGAGGTGGCCAGGCTGAGGCCGGAGCCGGGCCCGCAGGGGCCAGTGTGGGGCAGAGGCCGCGCCCCTAGGGAACTACGCCAGGCAGTAGCTGGGCCTGGCCAGGCCGACTTTGGGACGCTTCGGGCCCGCACAGGCCATCAGCGGGAGGCAGGAGCTGGTCCCAGAGGGGCCGACGTTGAGGAAGGCAGCTTTGGGCCGGGAGGCGCCGTCGGGCTGGGCGGGAGCTGGGCCCGGAGAGGCCACCGCGAGGCATGAGCTGGGCCCAGAGGGGCCAGCGTGAGGCAGGAGCTGGGCTTGTGGAGGCCGCCGGGCGGCCGGCACGAGCGTGGCCGGGGAAGGCCGCTGGGAGGCGGGAGCTGGGCCTGGAAAGGCCGCTGCGAGGCGAGGCGAGGCGAGGCAAGAGGAGAGGCGAGGCAAGAGGCGGGCCTGGAGCACTGGACCGGAGGAGGCTTCGGGCCTACGAAGGCTGCCGCCAGCTGGGCAGGTGCCGAGTCAAAGGAGGCTGTTTGGAGGCGGGAGCTGGGCCTGCGGGCGCAGCCGCGAGCAGAGAGCTGGGCCCGGAGAGGAGGCCGGGAGGCAGCCACTGGGCCGGGGGAGGCCGACCTGAGGAAGTTCTGGGCCTGGAGAGGCCGCCACGAGGGAAAAGCTGGGCCTCAAGAGGCCGCGGCAAGAGCCGGGCCTAGGGAGGCCATCGGGACGCAGGAGCCGGGCCCGCGGAAGCTGCCAGGAGGCAGGAGCCTGGCCTGGGGAGGCCGCGGCCAGGCACGAGATGCGCCTCTTCAAGAGGCCCTCGGCAGGCGGGAGCCGGGCGTGCCGGGGCTGCCGCGAGGCAGGCGGAAACGTGGCCCGGGGAGGCCCACGTGAGGCCACAGCTGGGCCGGGAGAGGCCGCCATCAGGCAGGAGCCGGGTCTCTCCGGGCCGCCGGGAAGCCGAAGGTGGGCCTGGAAGGCCTGAACGCAGGGAAGCCTGGGGCCTACGGAGGCTGCCAGGAGCTGGGCAGGAGCTGGGCCGAACGTGGTCGTCGTCAGGCAGGAGTTGGGCCCCTGGACGCGGCCGCGAGGGAGAGCCGGGCCCGGAGAGGCCGACTGGAAACAGTTCTGGGCCTGGAGAGGAGGCCGAGGGGCAAGAGCCGGGTCTGGAGAGGCCGCCAACAGGCAGGAGCTGGGCCTGAGGCGGCCAGGCTGAGGCCGGAGCCGGGCCCGCAGGGGCCAGTGTGGGGCAGAGGCCGCGCCCCTAGGGGCCTACGCCAGGCAGGAGCTGGGCCTGGCCAGGCCGACTTCGGGACGCGTCGGGCCCGCACATGCCATCAGCGGGAGGCAGGAGCTGGGCCCAGAGGGGCCGACGTTGAGGAAGGCAGCTTTGGGCCGGGAGGCGCCGTCGGGCTGGGCGGGAGCTGGGCCCGGAGAGGCCACCGCGAGGCATGAGCTGGACCCAGAGGGGCCAGCGTGAGGCAGGAGCTGGGCTTGTGGAGGCTGCCGGGCGGCCGGCACGAGCGTGGCCGGGGAAGGCCGCCGGGAGGCGGGAGCTGGGCCTGGAAAAGCCGCTGCGAGGCGAGGCGAGGCGAGGCAAGAGGCGGGCCCGGAGCGCTGGACCGGAGGAGGCTTCGGGCCTACGAAGGCCGCCGCCAGCTGGGCAGGTGCCGAGTCAAAGGAGGCTGTTTGGAGGCGGGAGCTGGGCCTGCGGGCGCAGCCGCGAGCAGAGAGCTGGGCCCGGAGAGGAGGCCGGGAGGCAGCCACTGGGCCGGGGGAGGCCGACCTGAGGAAGTTCTGGGCCTGGAGAGGCCGCCACGAGGGAAAAGCTGGGCCTCAAGAGGCCGCGGCAAGAGCCGGGCCTAGGGAGGCCATTGGGACGCAGGAGCCGGGCCCGCGGAGGCTGCCGGGAGGCAGGAGCCTGGCCTGGGTAGGCCGCGGCCAGGCACGAGATGCGCCTCTTCAAGAGGCCCTCGGCAGGGGAGGCCTACGTGAGGCCACAGCTGGGCCGGGAGAGGCCGCCGTCAGGAAGGAGCCGGGTCTCTCCGGGCCGCCGGGAAGCCGAAGGTGGGCCTGGAAGGCCTGAACGCAGGGAAGCCTCGGGCCTACAGAGGCTGCCAGGAGCTGGGCAGGAGCTGGGCCGAACGTCGTCGTCGTCGTCAGGCAGGAGTTGGGCCCCTGGACGCGGCCGCGAGGGAGAGCCGGGCCCGGAGAGGCCGACTGGAAACAGTTCTGGGCCTGGAGAGGAGGCCGAGGGGCAAGAGCCGGGTCTGGAGAGGCTGCCAACAGGCAGGAGCTGGGCCTGAGGCGGACAGGCTGAGGCCGGAGCCGGGCCCGCAGGGGCCAGTGTGGGGCAGAGGCCGCACCCCTAGGGGCCTACGCCAGGCAGGAGCTGGGCCTGGCCAGGCCGACTTCGGGACGCTTCGGGCCCGCACAGGCCATCAGCGGGAGGCAGGAGCTGGGCCCAGAGGGGCCGACGTTGAGGAAAGCAACTTTGGGCCGGAAGGTGCTGTCGGGCTGGGCGGGACCTGGGCCCGGAGAGACCACCGCGAGGCATGAGCTGGGCCCAGAGGGGCCAGCGTGAGGCAGGAGCTGGGCTTGTGGAGGCTGCCGGGCGGCCGGCACGAGCGTGGCCGGGGAAGGCCGCCGGGAGGCGGGAGCTGGGCGTGGAAAGGCCGCTGAGAGGCGAGGCGAGGCGAGGCAAGAGGCGGGCCCGGAGCGCTGGAGCGGAGGAGGCTTCGGGCCTACGAAGGCCGCCGCCAGCTGGGCAGGAGCCGAGTCAAAGGAGGCTGTTTGGAGGCGGGAGCTGGGCCTGCGGGCGCAGCCGCGAGCAGAGAGCTGGGCCCGGAGAGGAGGCCGGGAGGCAGCCACTGGGCCGGGGGAGGCCGACCTGAGGAAGTTCTGGGCCTGGAGAGGCCGCCACGAGGGAAAAGCTGGGCCTCAACAGGCCGCGGCGAGGCACGAGCCGGGCCTAGGGAGGCCATCGGGACGCAGGAGCCGGGCCCGCGGAGGCTACCGGGAGGCAGGAGCCTGGCCTGGGGAGGCTGCGGCCAGGCACGAGATGCGCCTCTTCAAGAGGCCCTCGGCAGGCGGGAGCCGGGCCTGCCGGGGCTGCCGCGAGGCAGGCGGAAACGTGGCCCGGGGAGGCCCACGTGAGGCCACAGCTGGGCCGGGAGAGGCCGCCGTCAGGCAGGAGCCGGGTCTCTCCGGGCCGCCGGGAAGCCGAAGGTGGGCCTGGAAGGCCTGAACGCAGGGAAGCCTGGGGCCTACAGAGGCTGCCAGGAGCTGGGCAGGAGCCGGGCCGAATGTGGTCGTCGTCAGGCAGGAGTTGGGCCGCTGGACGCGGCCGCGAGGGAGAGCCGGGCCCGGAGAGGCTGACTGGAAACAGTCGTGGGCCTGGAGAGGAGGCCGAGGGGCAAGAGCCGGGTCTGGAGAGGCCGCCAACAGGCAGGAGCTGGGCCTGAGGCGGCCAGGCTGAGGGAAGAGCTGAGCCGGTAGAGGCCACTGTTCGGCAAAAGCTGTGGTTGTTCGGGCACCAAACACACACGCGCTGTTCCTTTCGAGGCTTATTTCAGGTGGATTTAGGCCTGCAGAAGCCATTATCAGGAGGCAGCAGCCTGGCCTATATAGATAGGCCTATATAGATAGGCTGTGAAAAGTTAAGTGCTTGACCTGCAAAGGCCACGATGGCAACATCTGGGCCTGGCGGGTCCACTGTGAGTCAGCGGCGCATCCTGAAGAGGCGTACAACAGGCAGGATCTCGGCCTGTGGAGAGGCATCCCCTGATCCTAAACAGGGCAATGTGAGGGATCACGTGGCCCACAGAAGCCAGTGTGAGGCCAGATCTTCGCTTGGAGAGTCCGAGAGAGGCACGAGATGGGCCTAAACAGGCCATTGCGATTCAGCACCTGGGCCTATAGAGGCCAGTGTGAGGCAGGAGCTTGGCCCGGAGAGGCCGGAAAACGTATGAGCTTGTCCTAAACTGTCCAGTGTGATGGAGGAGCTTGGTCTGTCGAGGCCGTCGGGTGGCAAGCTGTAACTTGGACTGGGATAGCAACTGTGACGCAAGGGCTGGGCCTCGGGAGGCTGGGGGAAGGCAAGACCTAGGCCTGGAGAAGCCATCGTCAGGCAGTAGCTGGGCCTGTGAAGGCCACTGGGTGGCATGATCTGGGCCTGGAAAGCTTGACTTGAGGAAGCTTTAGGCCTACAAAGGCCGCCAGGTGCTGGGCAGGAGCCGAACCAAAATAGGTTGTTGTGAGTCAGGAGATGGGACTGTAGACAGAGGCTGGGAGGAAGAACTGGGCCTGGAGAAGGCACAGAAAGGCAGCAACTTCACCTTGCGAAGCCGAACTGAGGAATTTCTGGGCCTGGAGAAGCCACCAAAGGGAAAAGCTGGGTTTGGATAGGCCGTTTTGAGGAATGAGCTGGGCTTCAAGAGGCAATGAGATGCAGGAGCTGGGCCTCTAGAGGCTGCCAAAAGGCAGGATCTTCATCTGGGGTGGCCACCTTGAGGCATGAGATGAGCCTAACCAGGCCATTAGAGGCAGGAGCTGGGCCTACTGGATCCTGCCATGAGGCAGGCAGAAACTTGGTGTGGGAAGGCCAGCATAAAGCAAGAGTTGGGTCCATCAAGGATGCCGCAATGCAGGCAGAAACCTGACTTTGGGAAGCTGCCATGAGGAAAGAGCTGGGCCTGTCAAGGCCACTGGGAGGCCAAAGGTGAGCCTAGCAAACTTGACTTTTAAGAAGTCTGGGGCATATAGAGGCCACCAGGTGCTGGGCAGGAGCTTGGCCAAAAGAGGGTGTTGTGAGGCAGCAGTTGGGCCTGTAGACACAGCCAGGAAGAAGAGTTGGGCCTGCAGTGGCTGATCTGAGGACATTCTGGGCCTGGAGAGTATGCCAACGGGCAAAAGCTGGGCCAGGAAAGGCCGCCGTAAGGCATGAGCCTGGCCTAAAGAGGCTATTGGGAAGCAGGACTTGGACCTGTATATACCGCCAGGAGGAAGAGCTGGGCCTGGAGAGGCCACCATACAGCAGAGGCTGGGTTTATAGAGGCCAACAGGAGGCAGGAGCTCAGCTAGGACAGGCTGACTGGAGGACATTTGGGTGCACAGAAGCCACTCAGAGGCAGGAGCTGGACTTTGACAGGCTGCAAGAGGCAGGACCTGCCCAAAGGAGGCCAGTGTGAAGGAGGAGCTGACCTATCACCACTGCCTAAAGACAGGCAGAAACCACCTGGAGAAGCCTCCATGAGGTAAGAGCTTGGCCTGGAGAGGTCCCTCAGAGCCCAATGAGCTGGGCCTGTAGAGGCCATTGTCAGGTCGGAGCTGGGCGTGTCCAGGCCAGTGGGTGGGCCTAGAGAGCTTGAATTGAGGAATTTTCAGGCCTACAATGGCTGCCGTGAGCTGGACAGGAGCTGGGCAGAAAAGTTTATTTGAGGGAAGTGTTGGGCCTGCAGACGGAGCCAGGAGGAGGGGCTCGACCTGGAGAGGCCGTCATGAGGCAGAAGCTTGGCCTCTATAGGCCAACGGGGGACAGGAATTGGGCCAGGAGTGGCTCACTTGAAGATAATATTGGAGAAAGTGGCAGATCATCAGGCATTAGATTCTCACAGGGACAGCGCAACGTAGATCCCTCACATGCACAGTTCACAATGGGGTGCGTGCTCCCATGAGAATCTAATGCTGCTGCTGATCTGAGAGAAGGCGGAGCTCAGGCGGGAATGTGAGCAACGGGGAGTGGCTGTAAACACAGATGAAGCTTCCCTCATTCAACACCATTCACCTCCGGCTGTGTGGCTCCTTACAGTTCCATGGCTCCGGCGTTGGGGACTCTGCCCAAGTACATCCAAAAGGACCCTTCCACACCAGTCTTCATAGTGGTCAAGTGCAGCAGCCACTTAGCTCCCAAGGCATGTGCCACAGCTGGCATTTCATCACAATCAACAGTAAGTGGTAGCTTGAGTCATTGTGAGGTCACTTCCTGGAAATCAACAGCATCCCATTTCCCATTGGCAAGGAGCTCAGCACGGCCCCTTGGATAACCAAACCGATCCCCAAATCCCTTCTGTGTGGGTCTGTCTCCTGGGACCCTTCATAGCATCAACTCTGTATTAGTCAGGGTCCAATCAGGAGATTACATAAACCACTCAAAAGCCCAAAGTGCTAAAATTTAATACATATAATTATTCATTATAACAGGGGAACAGCATAACGAGAGACTGGCTAGCACAAAGTAAAGAGAATTCTAGAGAATATGGGACTAGCCAAAGTCAGGCACGGTGGCTCATGCCAGTAATTTAAGAAGCCAATGCAGGAGGATTGCTTGAGGCCAGGAGGTAGAGTCCAGCCTGGGCAACACCCTGTCTCTATCCAAAAAAAGAAAAAAATTAGCTGGGTGTGGTGATGCATACTCATAATCCCAGCTACTTGGGAAGCTGAAGTGTGAGGGTAGTTTGAGCCTGTGAGGTCAAGGCTACAGTGAGTCATGATTATGGCACTATAGTCAAGCCTGGGTGACAAAGCAAGACCCTGTCTCAAAGAACAAAACAACAACAACAACTATTTGCAGACAGAAAATTAATAGGGCTAATAAGGTATAAGGAAACATGTTGAAATGTGACAAATAAAGTAATAATAAAATCATCAAACAAAAAATAACTTATTAAATTATAATACCCTGTGCTGGCCAAGATGCAGTGAAATGGGCACTTTCTTATACAATGAGGGGTGTTTAAATTGTATATAAGCCTTTCACGGTATAGCTTCCAATTGTTTATTTATTTACTTATTTTTTTGAGATGGAGTTTCACTCTTGTTGCCCAGGCTGGAGTGCAATGGTGCGATCTCGACTCACCACAACCTCCACCTCCTGGGTTCAAGCGATTCTCCTGCCTCAGCCTCTGAGTAGCTGGGATCACATGTGTGTGCCACCACACACCCAGCTAATTTTGTATTTTTAGTAGAGACGGTTTCTCCATGTTGGTCAGGCTGGTTATCGCAAGCCACAACTCAGGTGATCCACCCACCTCAGCCTCCCAAAGTGTTGGGATTACAGGCGTGAGCCACCACACCTGACCAGCAATTTTTTTTAAATAATAGAGACACTGTCTCACCATACTGTCTCCTACAAATCCTGGGGTCAAGCAATCCTCCTGCCTTGGCCTCCCAAAGTGCTGAGATTATACCTGGGAGGCACCCAAAACCTTGTCAATTTACATCGAGGACAATGAGAATGTCCGTTCACCATGACTCACTGTAATCTTTCTTCTGGAAATACCTTGGAAGACAACTGAACCTAAACAAAAGGTCATCTGCACAAACACAGTGAAAATCTGGGAGGAACTGAAGACAGAGTGGTTAAGTGAAATAAGAAACAGTTATAAGAAATTAAACTATCTATGCTATTTATAGGCACCTGGTAGAAGGACAGTTAATGTTAGCTGCTACTTTTTTGTTGTTTTGAGACAGGGTCACTCTGTCACTCAGGCTGGAGTGCAGAGGCCTGATCATGACTCACTGCAGTCTAAGCCTCCCTGGGCTCAAGTGATCCTCCCACCTCAGCCTCTCAAGTAGCTGGGACTACACGAACATGCCACCACACTAGGCTAATTCATGTATATTTCCGTAGGGATGGTGACTCCCTTGATTTCTGAGACCTGTCTCAAACTCTTGGCCTCGAGCCATCCTCCTGCTTCAACCTCCTAAAGTGTTGTGATTACCGGTGTGAGCCACCACACCTGGTCAGCTGCTACTTTTATATTATATCACTAAATTCAAAGTTATTTGTCGTTAAAAATGATCATTTTCAAGGCTGTGGAACAATATGTGTCCTACACCATAACTGTAAAAACATATACGGTCGTCCCTCGGTATACAGAAAGGATTCTTCGTTCCAGGCCCCCATCTCTGCATATACCAAAATCTATGCATACTCACGTTTCGCATTCAGCCCTTTGGAACCCATGTATAGGAAAAGTCCAGATATTAGTTGGGCATTGTGGCAAGCGCATACAGTCTCAGCCACCTGGGAGGCTGAGGTGGGAGGACTGCTTGAGCCTGAGAGGTCGATGATGCAGTCAGCTGTGATAGCACTACCGCACTCCAGCCTGGACAACAGAGCAAGACCCTGTCTCAGAAAAAAAAAAAAAAAAAAAAAAGGTTAGAAATTGTAATGACGTCTGTTGGGCAAAATTCCATATAAGCAAAGTATAAATTAATGGAGCAATTGGTGAGAAATCACTACGATTGACTTTCTGGAGTTTCTGACAATAAAGGTAAGAAAAATGCAAAACAAAGAGACAGAGGGAAAAAAACAAATTAGCGAAGGATTCTACGTGTTTAATAGGATGACACTGGCCATGTTCGTGCAGCAGCAGTATGTCACAATATGACATACCTTGGAGAGAAGTTAGCAGATGAGGAAGTTGACAAAAATGATGAGAGATGCAAAATACTGATGGCGATAGTCAAGTAAACCACGAAGAATTTCCATAACTGACATCAGCAAAGTGGGAATATTGTACAGTGTGTGTTGAAGTTCCTGTACAACATTGTTTATTTGCCTTCTGTTTGTCTGTAAGGAATGTAATTTACTAAAAGTTCTTCTTGCTGTCGAAAGAATATGTGTAAGTCATTAGAATTTATTCTTCTGTTTTTCTACTTTTATCTTCTGGCCATCATCCCACAGCCTTAATTTGGAAATCTGTTTATTTTTAGAAAATCAAACAAGGGCTTGTTGTCATGGTTCATACCTCTAGGATGGGAGGCAGGGGTGGAAGGGTCACTTGAGGCCAGGAGTTTGACACCAGCCTGGCCAACAAAGTGAGACCCCATGTCTACAAAACAATTTAAAGAATAGCCAGGTGTCATCATGTATAACTACAGTCCCAGCTACTCAGGAGGCTAAGGCAGGAGGAGCCTTAGCCTAGGAGTTCAAGGCTACGGTGAGCTGTGATTGAACCACTGTACTCCAGCCTGAGTTGCAGAGGAGACCCCATCTCCTAAAACAAAACAAAACAAAACAAAAAAAGAAGGAAAGAAAATAGGTAAAGTAGCAAGTTGTACATGGCTAACTCTGAATATGTCTAAACTACATGTTCCCAATCTTTTTGGGTCTAGCATCCTTTTACATTTTTTAACTCTATTGAAGACGTCTTAAGCCTTTTTCTTTATATAAATAATTATATTAAAATTAGAAAATAAGACAAAAATTTTAAAATATTATTCGTTACATATTAATAGTAAAACCATTTCATGTTGATATAATACAGGACACATTTTTAAAATATATATTCATTACACATGAATAATAAAACCATTACGAGTTGACGTAAGTAATACTTTTTTTGGGGGGGGGAAACAAAGTCTGACTCACTCACTCACACTGGAGTGAAGTGGCACGATCTTGACTCACAGCAACCTCCGCCACCTGGGTTCAAGCAATTCTCCTGGCTCAGCTTCTCAAGTAGCTGGGATTACAGGCGCCCACCACCATGCCTGGCTAATTTGTATGTTTTTTCAGTAGAGATGTGGTTTAGCCATGTTGGCCAGGCTGGTCTCAAAATCCTGACCTCAGGTGATCACCTCGGTCTCCCAAAGTGCTGGGATTACAGGCGTGAGCCATTGTGCCCACACTAATTAATATATATATTTATATGTAAATATACATTAATATATATTTACATATTTACATAAATATATTAATATATTCACATATATATTAATGTTTACATACCAATATATATTTGCATATATATTTATATATTAATATACTTACATATATATTTTTATATATTAATATATATTTACATATATATTTGTATATATATATGTTTTTTTCAGACAGAGTCTCGCTCTGTCCTCCAGGCTGGAGTGCAGTGGCACAATCTCGGCTCACTGCAAGCTCCATCTCCCAGGTTCATGCCATTCTCCTGCCTCAGCCTCCCCAGCAGCTGGGACTACAGGTGCCCACTGCCATGCCCGGCTAATTTTTTTGTATTTTTAGTACAGATAGGGTTTCACCGTGTTAGCCAGGATGGTCTAGATCTCCTGACCTCGTGATCCGCCCGCCTCGGCCTCCCAACAGATTCATGTATTTTTTAAAACACTGATTAGTCAGGCAGCAATACTGGGCAGGGGTCTCCTCATTCCCAGCGATGCAAATCCCACTGCACGGCTCCGGGGTTGCAAGGGCTACAGAGCCTAAAGGCTCTAACTTATGATTTCATTACTTAATTTGTATTGTGACACAGGGTCCTGCTCTGTCGCCCAGGCTGGAGAGCACTTGTGCACTTATAGTTCACTGAAGCCTCGACCTTCTGAATTTAAGCCATCTTCCTGCCTCAGCTCCCCACTGGCTGGTACCACAGTTGAGTGCCACCATACCTGGCTGTTTTTTAAAATTTTTTTGTAGAGTGAGGGGTCTTGCTATGTTGCCCAAGCTGGCCTCAAACACCTGACCTCAAGAGATCTGCCCACCTCAGCCTCCTGAGTAGCTGGGACTACAAGTACACGTCGCCATGCCTAGCTACATTTCATTTTACTAAATTTTGAAAAATATTTTTATTGAGAGGAAGTCTTGCTATGTTGCCCAGGCTGGTCTCGAACTACTGCCCTTAAAAGATACTCTCATCTCTGCCTCCCAAACAGCTGGTACTACAGACATGAGCCACTGTACTGAGCCTGAAGAGATTTCTTTAATCTAGTATCCCATACTTAATAGGACTGGGAAAGGCAGTAGTGTTTTTAAAAATTACTTAATAATTCAGTTTGACCCCTGCCTTCTCTCACACCCCACATCCAGTCTGACAGGAAATCCTGTTGACTGTCTTCAATATGTACTGAAGATCCCCACCCAGCAACTCCCTGGCCTCCTCCCCTACTTCTCTCCTCTGACCATCTCTCAACACCACCAAGACCCTGGTCAGGACCACTATCATCTCTCGCCTGGATGTTGCCACAGCTTGGCCCCCATGCTTCTACCCAAATCTTCCCACAGCCTTTCTCAACTCAGCAGCCAGAGAATGCTTTTAAATCGGCAGACAGATCATGTCGCTTCCCTGCTCAGAACCCTCCCGAATTTCCTATCTAGCCCAGCAATAACCTCCCAGGGCTTACACGGTCTGTACTGATCCCTGCCCAGCAACTCCCTGGCCTCCTGCCCTAATTCTCTCCCTCTTTCCTTCTGCTCCACTGGCCTCCTTCCAGAGCCTCAGACACACCTCAGACACCTTATTCTGTTGTTTCTGCCTACAATGCTCTTCCCTCAGCACCTTGGCCAACTCCTTCCCCTCCTTCAAGTCTTTGCTCGATTTTTACTTAGGAGGCCACCCCTGACTATTCTATTTAACATTGCCATCTGTCCCCATGCCGACCATGCTTATTTATTTATTTTGTGGAGACAAGATCTCACTCTGCCACCAAGGCTTGAGTGCAGTGGT
The DNA here is from genome assembly GCF_028885625.2 of Pongo pygmaeus. NCBI lineage: Eukaryota > Metazoa > Chordata > Mammalia > Primates > Hominidae > Pongo > Pongo pygmaeus. The sequence continues at coordinate 21,149,192 of NC_072379.2, read as the reverse complement.
GCAATCACAGCTCACTGCAACCTCCAAATTCCCGGGATCAAGCAATCCTCCCACCTCAGCTTCCCTAGTAGCTGGGACTTCAGGTGCATGTCATCATGCCTGGCTGATTTATTATTTTATTTTGTCTTATTTTAAGATGGAATTTCACTCTTCTCGCCCAGGCTGGAGTGCAATGGTGTGATCCTGACTCACTATAACCTCCACTGCCCAGTTTCAAGGGTGTCTCCCACCTCAGCCTTCCTAGTAGCTGGGATTACAGGTGCGTACCACCATACCCGGCTAACTTTTGTATTTTCAGTAGATATGGGGTTTTGCCATGTTGGCCAGGCTGTTCTCGAACTCCTGACCTCAGGTGATCTGCCTGCCTCAGCCTCCCAAAGTGCTGAAATTACAGGCGCAAGCCACTGCACGGAGCCATTTTTAAAATTTTTTGTAGAGACAGGGTCTCACTATGTTGCCCAGGCTAGTCTTGAACTCCTGGCCTCGAGTGATCCTCCTGCCTGGATTCCTAAAGTGCTGGGATTACCAGCATGAGCCACCATGCCTGGCTTCATGTTCATTTCTTCTTGTGGCTGCAACAAACTTTCCTACATTTAGTGGCTAAAAACATCACAAATCAACCATCTTCAAATTCTGGGGGCCAGAAGCCCAAACTAGGTCTATTAAAGCTAAAGTCAAGGTGTCAGCAGGGCTGCATTCCTTTGGAAGGCTCTAACATGTTCTCTTGGCTTTTCCAGCTTCTAGAAGCCACCCCCATTCCTTGGATCATGGCCCCTTACTCCATCTTCAAAGCCAGAAGTGAAGCATCTTCAAATCTCCCTCTCTGACCTCGGCTTCTATCACATCTCCTACTCCAGTTCTGACTCTCCTACCCTCTTTCTTTTATAAAGATCATTGTGATTCACCTGAGGTCAAGAGTTTGAGACCAGCCTGACCAACAGGGAGAAACCCCATCTCTACTAAAAATACAAAAATTAGCCGGGTATAGTGGCGCATGCCTGTATTCCCAGCTACTCTGGAGGCTGAGGCAGGAGAATCGCTTGGACCCAGGAGGTGGAAGTTGTGGTAAGCCGAGATCGTGCCATTGCACTCCAGCCTGGGCAACAAGAGTGAAACTCCGTCTCAAAAAAAAAAAAAAAAAAAAAAAAAAAATCCTTGTAATTGCTGGGCACGGTGGCTTCCACCCATAATCCCAACACTTTGGGAGGTCAAAGCAGGAGGAACACTTGAGGCCCAGAGTTTGAAACCAGCCGGGACAACATAGTGAGGCCCCACCTCTACAAAAAAATAAAAATAAATATTAGCCAGACATGGTGGTGTATGCCTGTACTCCCAGCTACTTGAGAGGCTGAGGTGAGATGATCGCTTTAGCCCAGGAGTTTGAGATCAGCCTGGGCGACATAACTAAATTTCATCTCTACAAAAATGAGCTGGGCATGGGTGACATGCATGTGTAGTCCCAGCTACTTAAGAGGCTGAGGTGGGAGGATCACTTGAGCTCAGGAGGTCAAAGCTATAGTGAGCTATGATCACATCACTGCACTCCAGCCTGGATGACATGGGGAGATTTTGTCTCAAAAAAAGAACAGAAAAATATATTTGGTCTCTGTCCCTGGTTCCTGGCACAGAGCTTCTAAAGCTCTTATAAAGACCTCAGTGTTAGAGGTGATAGGAGCATCTTTTGTTTTAATATTTGGTCTTTGTCCCAGGTTTCTAACACAAGAGCCTTTAAGAACTTTGGGATCTCCAGCATGACAAGAATGCATTTGGGGATATTGTTGAGATGATGAGTGGCTGCAAGCTCCTAGATTTCTTTAGGAGGAGGGCTGATTGCCAGAAAAAGCAACCACATGATTAGAGGCTTGGAACTTTCAGCCTCACCCGCTTAACTACAGGAGGCAAGATGGGCTGGAGATTGACTTAATCACCAGTGGCCAAGGATTTTATCAATCGTGCTTGCATAATAAAGCCTCCATAAACACCCTGAACAACAGGGATTGCACAGCTTCTGGGTTGCTGAACATAGGAGATGCTGGGAGAGTAGCATGTTCAACAAAGTGCATGGGAGCTCTGTGCCCCTCCCCACTTACCTTGCCCTGGGCATCTTTTTTTTTTTTTTGAGAAAGTGTCTGGCTCTTTTATCCAGGATAGAGTGCAGTGGCACAATCTTACCTCACTGCAACCTAAGCCTCCCCAGTCCCCAGATCAAAACATCCTCCCACCTCAGCTTCCTTAGTAACTGGAACTACAGGTGCATGCCACCACACTCAGTTATTTATTTATTTATTTATCTATCTATTTATTTATTTATTTATTGAGACAGAGTCTAGTTATGTAGTAACTGGAACTACAGGTGCACACCACCGCACTCGGTTAATTTATTTATTGAGACAGAGTCTAGTTCTGTCGCCCAGGCTAAAGTGCAGTGGTGTGATCTCAGCTCACTGCAACCTCCACCTCCCAGGTTCAAGCGATTCTCCTGCCTCAGCCTCCTAAGTAGCTGGGATTATAGGTGCGCGCCACCACGCCTGGCTAATTTTTGCATTTTTAGTAGAGACGGGGTTTCACCATGTTCGTCAGACTGGTCTCGAACTCCTGACCTCGTGATTCGCCCACCTTGGCCTCCCAAAGTGCTGGGATTACAGGCTTGAGCCACTGTGCCCAGCTTTTTAAAAATTTTTTACAGAGACAGGGTTTCACCATGTTGCCCAGGCTGGTCTCAAACTCCTGAGTTTAAGCAATCCTCCTACCTCAGCCTCCCAAAGTGCTGGGATTACAGCGTGAGCCACTGCATCTGGCACGTACATCTCTTTCATTAGCTGTTTCTGCGATGTATCCTTTACAAGGAACCAGTAATAGGAAATGTGGTGGCTCACATCTGTAATCCCAGCACTTCAAAGAGGCTGCGGTGGGAGGATCGCTTGGGCCCAGGAATTTGTGGCCAACCTGTGCAACATAACAAGACCCATCTCTACAAAAAATAAATTAGCCAGAAATAGTGGTGCAAGCATGTAGTCTCAGCTACTAGGGAGGCTGAGGTGGTCAGGACCACTTGAGCCCAGGCAGTCGAGGATGCAGTGAGCTATGACTGCACCACTGCACACCAGCCTGAGCAACGAAATGAGACCCTGTCTCTCAGAAAAAAAGGAAACAAACTGTTTTTCTGAGCTCTGTAAGCTGCTCTAACAAATGATTAAACCCCAAGAGGGGGTCATGGGAACCCCTGATTTGTAACAGGTTGGTCAAAAGTGCAGGTGACAACCTAGGACTTGCCATTGCAATGTGAAGCAAGGGTGGTCTCGTGGGACTGAGCCCGTAACCTGTGGGGTCTACGCCAACTCCATGAAGTGTCAGAATAAAACTGTAGGATACCCAGTTAATATCCACAGCATTGGAGAACTTGGTGTAGAAATTCCACACATTCAGTCAGAAGTGTCTGAGTAGAGACAAACACGGGCTTTTCTTTCACCTGTCTACCTGCTTAACTGCATAGGAGAGGCAACACGTGGTGCTCACGAACAAAGCAAAGATTAAAGTCAGACCAGACCCGACATTTGACTCAGTCTTAATATCCAGGTGAGCTTGGGCAAATCACTCATTATTCCTAAGTCTTCATCACTTCATTCACAAAATGGGGATAAACTGTGGCACCTACCTGTGATTTTGTGAAAATTAATGAAATACTATGCTTGATGTTATTGTGATCATTATAACTATTCCAAACTATTTGACAAAGACAGTGATAGATGATAACATCAAAAGATTAGAAACTGTAATGAGGCCTCTCAGGCAAAATTCCATACAAGCAAATTACTATCTCTCCAAAGCATTCCTGCCACACTTAATTCACCATTCCCTGAATAAAACGTGCCTTCTTTATCGTCCAGGTCTTTACAGTGCTGGTCTCCCTGCTTGAGCAGCTCACGCCATCCCAGCCCATTCCCCATCCCTCCACCTCCCCCCTTCTCTGCCCACTCTCATACAATTCTTCCTCATCTTTCAGGACCCAGCTTCAATGTCACCTTAACTGGATGCTTCTCTCACCCTCCAGAAATGCTTCCTATTGCATTTGATGCATGAACTATTATTTGATCATTTTTGAGTCATAGTCCAAGTCTTTTTGTAACTGAATAACATGCTGCCCAGTCAGTCTCTCTTCCTGGACTCTGAAGTCTTTCATGGTAGATCCAGCTGGAAGTGACAAAAAGATATTCTTTAAAAAAAAAAAAAAAAAAAAAAAAAAAAAAAAAAAAGGATGACACAGACACAAGTTCTTAGACGTTTTAAATGGTATATGAAAAGCAAACAAAATTCAAAGGCTTATGGGGAACACTTAGGAAGCAAAGAATTACTGGGAACTTCATAAAGGGTTAATTATTTTTTTTTTTTTGAGACAGAGTCTTGCTCTGTTGCCCAGGCTGGAGTGCAGTTGCGTGATCTCGGCTCACTGCAAGCTCTGCCTCCCATGTTCACACCATTCTCCTGCCTTAGCCTCCCAAGTAGCTGGGACTACAGGCACCTGCCACCACACTTGGCTAATTTTTTGTACTTTTAGTACAGACGGGGTTTCACCATGTTAGCCAGGATGGTCTCGATCTCCTGACCTCGTGATCTGCCTGCCTCAGCTTCCCAAAGTGCTGGGATTACAGGCGTGAGCCACCATGCCCGGTCTAATTTTTATTTTATCTTATTTTTTGAGACTGAGTTTCATTCTGTTACCTACACTGGAATGCAGTGGTGCAATCAGGGCTTACTGCAGCCTCGATCTCCTGGGCTCAAGTAATCTCCCATAATTTTTATTTGGTTTAAGAAACTCAGTCTTGGTTGAGCGTGGTGGCTTACGCCTGTAATCTCAACACTTTGGGAGGCTGAGAGGGGTGGATTACTCGAGCCCAGCAGTTTGAGATCAGCCTGGGCAACATATTAAGACCCTGTCTCTACGCAAAAAACAGAGTGAATTCGTGAAAGGCAATTTTTTCCACACACTGGGGGTGGAGGGAATGACTTCAGGATGATTCAAGTGCGTTACATATATTGTGCACTTTATTTCTATTATTATTGCATTGTAATATACAATGAAGTAATTCTACAACTCATGATAATGTACAATCAGTGGGATCTCTGAACTTATTTTCCTGCAACTAGACTGTCCATCTGGGGTGATGGGAGAAACAGGCATTAGATTCTCATAAAGAGCGTGCAACCTAGATCCCTTACATGCACACTTCACAACAGGGTTCGTACTCCTATGAGAATCTAATGCTGCCGCTGATCTGACAAGACATGGCACTCAGGTGGTCATGTGAGCGATGGGGAGGGGCTATAAATACAGATGAAGTTGCCCCTCACTCACCCACTGCTCATCTCCGGCTCTGTGGCCCTGCGGATGGAGACCCCTACTCCAGTGCATTCAAAAGTATCCATCGCATACCATTCTTCAGACTCATCTATACTACCGCAGTGGTCAAGTGTAGCACCCCTTAGCTTGAATGGCATATGCCTCAGCTGGCATTTCATCACAATCAACAGTAAGTGGTAGCTTGAGTTATCGTGAGGTCACTTCCTAGAAATCACCAGCATCCCATGTCCCATTGGCAAGGAGCTCAGCTCTGCTCCTTGGATAACCAAACCTATGCCCAAATCCCATCTGTGTGGGTCTATCTCCTGGTACCCTTCCTAGCATCAATTCTGTATTTCTAGGAGTCCAATCAGGAGATATAAACCACTCAGAAGTTTAAACTAAAATGGGCATGGTGGCTCACACCTGTAATCCCAGCACTTTGGGAGGCCAAGGCAGGTGATCGCTTTGAGCTCAGGAGTTTGAGACCAGCCTGGGAAACATGGCAAAACACCATCTCTACAAAAAACACAAAAATTAGCCAGGCGTGGTGGCACGTATCTGTAATTCCAACTACTCTGGAGGCTGAGGAAGGAGAACTGCTTGAGCCTGGGAAGTGGAGGTAGCCGTGAACAGAGATCGTGCCACTGCACTTTAGCCTAGGTGATCGAGTGAGACCCAGCACCAATAAAAAACAAAAAAAGTAAAAAATATATATATATGTAAATTTAATATAAAAAGTATTAATTATAACAGAGGATTGGCATAATGACTGACATACTAGCACAAATGAAGACGACTCTAGAGAATACAGAACTAGCAGAGGCCAGGCATGGTGGCTCATGCCTGTAATCCCAGCAATTTGGGAAGCCTAGGCAGGAGGATCGCTTGAGGACAGGAGTTGGAGACCAGCCTGGACAACATAGTGAGACCCTGCTGTCTACCAAAAAATTTTAAAAAATTAGCCAGATGTGGTGGTGGTGCACACCTATAGTTCCGGCTACTTTGCAGTCTGGGGTGGGAAGATCCCTTGAGCCTGAAAAGTCTAGGCTGCAGTGAGTATGGGTGGATTTTGGTATACACAGAAATGGGGGAGCTGGAACTAATCCCCCCCATATACCAAGGGACAAACTGCATCTGTTTTTACAATTATACTGTAGGATACATTATGTTCCATGACAATGGTAATTTTTAATGACAGTTTTTAGTTGAGTGGAATTACCATAAAAATAATAAAAGTAGCAGCTAATATTTACTGAGCCGTTACTAGGTGCCTATAAATACCATAAATTTTTAAATTCCCCATAACTCTTCCTTATTCCACTTAACCACTTTATCTTAAATCACTCATGTTTGCTTCAGTAGCACATATACTAAAGTTGGAACAACAGATTGTGGCATGGCCTCTGTGCAAGAACGACATGCAAATTTGTGAAGCATTCCATATCTTTTTTAAAAGGAGAAAAAAATTCACTGTGTGCATATGACCTTTTGTTTAGGTTGAATTATATCCAAAGATGGTATTTCCCGAAGTGAGATTACTGTGAGTCACAGGGCATGAGCATTCTTATTACACTTGATGCAAATTGTCGAGTTTTCAGGCATGGTGGCTGTCTGCTTATAATTCCAGCACTTTGGGAGGCTGAGGTGGGAGGATTGCTTGAGCCCGGGAAGTTGTGGCTGCAGTGAGCCATAACTGCACCACCGCACTCCAGTCTGGGCAACAGAGTGAGATAGAAGGTTGACTTTTTAACAGAATTTTTCTGTTCACTTGAAGATATGGCCAGGACTATGCTATACGAAAATTTTCATAAAATAATTATCTCATCCAATTAATGTTGGAATTGGGAACAGAAAATGTTTTGGTGACTATTTATTCCTTCACTTGCTGTTATAGAAACTATTGCCAGTGGGCACTTAACAACCAAGTGTCATCTCTGAGCTACTCACAATGAAAGGTGATGTCTGGGGCCCAGTTGTGTTGAGGTCCCCATGTCTGGGCTATGGGTGCTGAGTGGGACTTACTTGTCCATCCATTTTCTGTATTCCAGCACTGGGAAACTTGGGTTTATCCATCTTGATAAGAGGTCATTTAAATTCCACCTGGCAAAAACCACAAATGGAAAAAAGGCCATGAAACTACAGGCTAGCCCTTGTTCTCAAAAGAATATTTAGCTTAGGTGGTTCTGTAAAAGAGGAATCACATTGTTGAAAACTCATCGCAGGTCAGGTGAGGTGGCTCACACCTGTAATCCCAGCCCATTGGGAGACTAAGGCAGGAGGATATCCCGTGAGGCCAGAAGTTCAAGACTAGCCTGGGCAACACAGCGAAACCTCATCTCTACAAAAAATTAGAAAATGAGCTGGGTGTGGTGGCACATTCCTATAGTCCCAGTTACTTTTGAGGCTGAAGTGGGAGGATCAAAGTGGAAGCTGCAGAAGTAGAAGCTGCAGTGAGCTCTGATCTCACCACTGCACCCCAGCCTGGGTGACAGAGTGAGACCCTGTCTCGACACACACACACACCCCCCCATCTCAACACACACACACACACACACACACACACACCCCCATCTCAGTCAGCCTGGGTGACAGAGTGAGACCCTGTCTCGACACACACACACACCCCCCCATCTCAACACACATACACACACACACACACACACACACACACACACACCCATCTCAGTCAGCCTGGGTGACAGAGTGAGACCCTGTCTCGACACACACACACACCCCCCCATCTCAACACACACACACACACACACACACACACACACACACACACACACACCCATCTCAGTCTGCCCAGCCTTGACTAGCGAAAAGGGTCTTCTGGTTACAGAAGAGGTATGCTCTTTTTTTAGGACAGGGAGGGACCAGAAAGCTTGTTCACAGCCTTTCCCTCATTCTCTGCTTAGTTTTCCAAGAACCTTCAGGTGGAAAGGGAGTCCTTGGGGAAAAGACCTAACTCATCAGGTTACCAAAGGAGAAATATGCATCCTTTGTCAATTAATAAATGGAACACCTGCCTTAAAAACCAGGGAGTTCTGCTAGGGTGAATCACTCCCTACGACCCTGACCTGTGTAGGGAACATAAAAACCTAGAGTTTGGGGACCTATAATATTGAAGGCCACATTGCAGATGTGGAGACCTTACCAAAGTACAGCCTTTCCACAAGGAACTACCAAACACCAGCTGTCTGTCTCCATGGGCCACCGCCGTATCTCTGGCTCTCGTTTCCCCCAGAGATGCTCTATTCCAGCCTTCTCTCACATTTTGTATCCCGCACAGTTCCTGGCATAAGGAGTTACAACATAGCAGGCTGCTATGTTAATGGTGATCTACTGCAGATCCAACCTGAAATTCCGGCAGGGCGCTTTGTGTTTGAGAAATTAAAGGGGAGAGAATGGACCCAGCCTGCTAGAATATAAAAAATTTAAAGAAGAAAAAAATATTAAAATAAAATTTTCTCCTAAAGAGCACTCAAAAGCACACTCCCACTAAGGCTGGATCTATTTATCTCTCTCTTGCTTTTTTCTTTCTGAGATAGGGTCTCACTCTGTCACTCAGAATGGAGTGCAGTGGCAAGATCACCACTTACTGCAGCTTTCAACTCCTGGGCTCAAGCTATCCTCCCACTTCAGCCTCCCGAGTAGCTGCGATTGCAGGTGCATGCCACCATGCCTGGCTAATTTTTAAATTTTTTGTAGAGACGGGGTCTCGCTATGTGGCCCAGACTGGTCTTGAACTCCTGGGTCAAACTAATCCTCCTGCCTTGGCCTCCCAAAGTGCTAGGATTATAGGCTTTAGCCACTGTGCCCAGTCTATTTACCTTTCTATAACTCATATATTAAATCTTCCTCCTTAAATCACCTCCTACCCACCCATCTGCAGGGATAGCAAACACAGGTCTCAGAGGGTCAGGCAACCTACAGGAGGGAATGAGGCCAGAGTAATGTGGGAGACCTGGGGGAACTGTAGCAAATTGCAAGGTATTCACTTCGATAGTTCTTCAACACTGTGATGGTCAAACCAAACACAGAAACAGGAAGCCCAGTTCAGTCGCCAGCAGCCAATGTGGGATATTTGATCCACGTGCTACGGAGCAAACTGCTTACGATGACCTGGTCTCCACCAACCTGCTCTTCAAGTCCAGCCGCTCCTGCCCAAGTCCCTACGCTCTACTGACATGACCCACATTCACAGTACTCTCCTGAAACTTTGCTTGTTCACTCTTTTTTTTCTTTTCCCCACGAATTTTTTTTTTCTTTTTTTTACTTTTTTTGAGACAGAGTCCCCTTCTGTCACACAGGCTGAAGTACAGCAGGATGGTTGTGGCTCACTGCAGCTTCCATCACCTGGGCTCAAGTGATCCTCCAACCTTAACCTCCCAAGTAGTTGGGATTACAGCCATGTAACACCACACCCGGCTAAATTTATTATTTTTTCTTTTTATTTTGTTTTTCAGATGGAGTCTCGCTCTGTCGCCCAGACTGGAGTGCAGTGGCATGATCTCGGCTCACTGCAACCTCTGCCTCCTGGGTTCAAGCGATTCTCTTTCCTCAGCCTCCCGAGTAGCTGGGATTACAGGTGTGTGCCACTATGCCCAACTAATTTTTATATTTTTAGTAGAGACGGGGTTTCACCATGTTCGCCAGGCTGGTCTTGAACTCCTGACCTCAGATGATCTGCCCACCACGTCCTCCCAAAGTGCTGGGATTACAGATGTGAGCCACCGTGCCTGGCCAGTTTATTATTTTTTCTAGAGACAGGGTCTCACTATGTTGCCCAGACTGGCCTTGAACTCCTGGGCACAAGCAATCCTCTGGCTTCCACCTCCCAAAGAGCTGGGATTACAGGCTTGCACCAACACATCAGGCCCTAACAAACACTTCTTGAGCTCCTACTAAATACCAGGCACTATAATAGGTGCCCAGGAAACAGCAGTGAACAAGGTATAAGAGTTACTGCCCTTGGCCGGGCGTGGTGGCTCACGCCTGTAATCCCAGCACTTTGGGAAGCCGAGGCAGGTGAATCACCTGAAGTCAGGAGTTCGAGACCAGCCTGACAAACATGGTGAAACCCTGTCTCTACTAAAAGTACAAAAATTAGTGGGGCATGGTTGTGCATGTCTGTAATCCCAGCTACAGCTACTCGGGAGGCTGAGGCAGGAGAATCGCTTCAACCCAGGAGGCGGAGGTTGCAATGAGCTGAGGTCGCGGCGCTGCACTCCAGCCTGGGCAACAAGAGTGAAACTCTGTATCAAAAAAAAAAAAAGAAAAAAGTTTCTGCCCTCACAGAGCTTATAGGGTAGCAGGATCCCTCATGAATGGCTTGGTGCCCTCCACAAGGTAATGAGTGAGTTCTCTCTCTACTAGTTCATGTGAGAGCTGATTGTTTAAAGAGCCTGGCACCTCCTCCCCTCTCCCTTGCTCTTCTCAACAAGTGACATGCCGGCTCCTCCTTCACCTTCCGCCATGAGAGGAAGCCTCCTGAGGTCCTCACCAGCAGATGCTGGTACTATGTGTTTTTTTTTTTTTTTCTGAGACAGGGTCTCACTCTGACACTCAGGCTAGAGAGCAGTGGTATAATTATGGCTCACTGCAACCCCGACATCCTGGGCTAAAGAGGTCTTTTTACCTTAGCCTCCCAAGTAGCTGAAACCACAGGCATGCATCAGTGCACCATCATACCTGGCTATTTTTTTTTTATTTTTAGCAGAGACAAGATCTCACCATGTTTCCCAGGCTGGTTTCAAACTTCTGGGCTCAAGCAATCCTCCTGCTTCAGCATCCCAAAGTGCCGAGATTACAGGTATGGGCCACTGCGCCCAGCCTGGCACCATGCTACTTGTATAGTCTGCAAGACCGTGAGCCAAATAATCTGTTTTTCTTTATAAACTACCCAGCCTGAGGTGTTTCCTTATGGCAATGCAAAATGGACTAATGTAGGAATCACAGGCCAACACTTACCACACTGTGATGAGCACATGACAATAGTACAGAGTGGGACTGAAACGTTCCCCAGGGGCTTCTTGCATCATAGAGAGTAGGGTGAGACATCTTGGCTGAGGCTAAAGGTGAGCAAAGATGAGAGTGAGAGAGTGATGATGGAGGTAGGGAGAGGGTTTCCTAAAGGACCAATAAAGTTCCCCAAGGAAACTAACATTCCTTGTGGCTGGAGGGTAGGGATTTGGGGAGGGTGATGCAGGATAAAACTGGGAAGGTGAGCGGAGACCAGCTCTTACCAGGCCCTGTGGCCAAATTAGTTTGGACTTTGTCTTAAAGGCAATGGGCAGTCACCAGCAGGTTTTAATCAAGAACTATTTTGACCCAAATTTGCCTTTTAGGAGAATTCCTCTGGTTTCAGTGAACAGGCCGAAGTGAGCAAGCCTACTAGGAAGACAATTGGAGGCCCTCACGATAAACCGGTGTAAAAGAGAATAGGGCCACGCATGGTGGCTCCTGCCTGTAATCTCAAAACTTGAGAAGTCCAAGGTGGGTGGATGGCTTGAGCCCAGGAGTTTGAGACCAGCCAAAGCAATGTGATGAAACACATCTCTACAAAACACAAAAATTAGCTGGGCATGGTGGCTCGTACCTGTGGTCCCAGCTACCCCAGAGGCTGAGGCGGAAGGATAGCTTGAGCCTGAGAGGTTGAGACTGCAGTGAGCCAAGATCAAACCACTGTGCTCCAGCCTGGGAAACACAGGGAGACTGTCTCAAAAAAAAAAAAAAAAGAAAAGAAAACAAAAAGAAAAAGATCTCATTCTTCACTTATTAGTGCCCTAACATTATCATGAGAATCTTGGTGACACAGTGAATTCAACTGTCATGGTAATTCAGCAACCCACACGTTTAAGTTTGTGTTTGATTACCAATAATATCACCCCTGTGGATACAAGAAATAAGGAATTGTGTTTGGGCTATCATGGAAGCTCTCTGGATTTCAGACCATGACTTACGCTGAGAGGTAAAGACTTGAGCTTTTTGCTTTTCTCTCTGTAAGTGCTCAAGTGCAGCGGTCCCCAATCTTTGGGGGACCAGGGACCAGTTTTGTGGAAGACAGTTTTTCCATAGACTCGGGGCAGCAAAGGTCAGTTTTGGGCTATATAAAGCACATTACATTTATTGTGCACTTTATTTCTATTATTATCACATTGTAGCATATAAGAAAATAATTATATAACTCACCATAATGTAGAATGAGTGGGAGTCTTGACCTTCTTTTCCTGCAACTAGATGGTCCCATCTGGGGGTGATGGGAGACAGTGACAGACCATCAGGCATTAGATTCTCCTAAGGACACAGCAAGACAGATGCCTTGCATGCACAGTTCACAACAGGGTTTGTGCTCACATGAGAATCTCATGCTGCCGCTGATCTCACAGGAGGCAGAGATCAGGTGGTAACGTGGGGAGCGGCTGTAAATACAGATGAAGCTTCGCTCGCACACCCTCTACTCACCTCCTGTTGTGTGGCCCAGTACAGGCCTGTGACCCAGGGATCGGGGCCCCTGCTGAAGTGCATCCAAAAGGATTCTTCCCACACCAGCCTTCATAGTGGTCAAGTGCAGCAGGCACTTACCTCCCAAAGCATGTGCCTCAGCTGGCATTTCATCACAATCAACAGTACGTGGTAGCTTGAGTCATTGTGAGGTCCTGGAAATCAACAGGATCCCATGTCCCATTGGCAAGGAGCTCAGCACTGCCCCTTGGAAAACCAAACCTATGCCCAAATCCCAGTTGTCTGGGTCTATCTCCCGGGACCCTTCACAGCATCAATTCTGTATTTGTCAGAGTCCTAACAAGAGACATAAACCACTCAAAAGTTTAAAGTGTTCAATTTAAAATAAAAAATTATTAATTTAATTATAACAGGGCAACAGCATAATGAGAGATTCGCTACCAAAAAGTAAAGAGAACGCTAGAGAATATAGGACTAGCAGAGGCCAGGCACGGTGGCACATGTTTATAATTTCAGCAATTTGGGAAGCCAAGGCAGGAAGATTCCTTGAGGCCAGGAGTTTGAGACCAGCCTGGGAAACACAGTGAGACCCTGTCTCTACCCAAACTAACTAACTAACTAACAAAAAAAAAAAAAAAAACAACCTGGGTGTGGTGGCACACACCTATAGTCCTAGGTACTTAGGAGACTGAGGTGGGAGGATTGCTCTAGCCCAGGCGGTCAAGGCTGCAGTGAACCATGATTTTGTCACTGCACTTTAGCTTGAGCAACAGAGGGAGACCCTGTCTCCAAAAAAACAAAGAGTATAGGACCAGCTGATATAACAAGCAGTGACTGTCCCTACTGTCCCAACGCTGAGATACTACGATCAAGGAAAAGACTCCCCACTATGGATGAGATCCAGCCCCCCCTTGGAGAGAGCACACTCATGGGTAATTCAATAGCAGAATTGCTGCATTACCACATGGTCGAACATGCTAGCAATCTGCCCTCTGGAATTTGCTGAAAATTCACCCTCTGCGGTGCTAGATTAAGCTATTAATGAACAGTTGTCTCACTACAAATCCACCCAGGCAGATGCAGAGAAACTGCTGGTCACTGGGTGCTGCTGAGCACCGTGCAGGGCAGGAGCCCGGTGAGGGAGAAGCTCAGTGCCTGTGGAGATTCGCACACCACAACCAGAAAGAAAAGCCTCTTACAAAGTCCCTCTAGTACTACGTACTGACAACATTTAATCATGTACCAGCTGACAGAAGAAGCATTTAAGGAACCCACCTCTATGTCTGCAGATCAGGCAGTGAAGGGTGAATATGGAACTGATGGGCAGTCATTGGATGGACAGCTGGTACATGACATATTTCCCTCTACCAAGAAAGAAAGGGAAGAGAGAAAAGAGAGAGAGGACCAGGCATGGTGGTTCACACCTATAATCCCAGCAGTGTGGGGGGCCAAGGAAGGTGGATCACTTGGGTCCAGGAGTTAGAAACCAGCCTGTGCGACATAGTGAAATCCTGTCTCTACTAAAAATAAAAGAAATTAGCTGAGTGTGCTGGAGTTTGACTGTAGTCCCAACTTCTCAAGAGGCTGAAATAAAAGGATCACGAGTGTCTGGAGGTTCGAGACTGCACTGAGCCGTGTTCACACTCCTGCCTAAGTGACACAGCGAGATCATGTCTCAAAAAAAGAAATGTTGGTGAAAATGTGGAGAAACTGGAACCCACATACATTACTGGTGGGAACACAAAATGGTTTAACTACTTTGGGTGTTTCTTTTCTTGTCGTTTTATTTATTTATTTATATTTTTACTTTTTTTGTGTGACAGAGTCTCACTCTTTTGCCCTGGCTGGAATGCAGTGGTGTGATCCTGGCTCACTGCAACCTCCACCTCCTGGGTTCAAAAAATTCTCCTTGCCTCAACCTCCCAAGTAGCTGGGATTACAGGCATCTGCCACCATACCCAGCCAGGCTGGTTTGAACTCCTGACCTCAAGTTATCCACCCGCCTCGGCCTTTCGAACGCTGGGATTACAGACATGAGCCACCGCACCTGTCTTCTTGTCATTTTAATTTGATTTTTCAAAAACCGAGACAGGGTCTTGCTATCTTGCCCAAGCTGGTCTCTCTTTACTCGTAGGCTCAAGTGATCCTCCCACCTCAGCCTCTCATGTAGCTGGGATTACATCAGTCACTGCACCTGACTGGTGTAACCACTTTGGAGAACAGTTTCTCAAAAGGCTAAATGTACAACATCATAGAATGCAACAATTTCTCTCCTAGGTATATATCCCAGAAAAATAAAAATGTACGTCCACCCAAAAACTTGTACATGAATCTTCATAGCAGCATTATTCATAACAGCCAATACATGCAAACAACCCAAATGTTCACCAACTGAAGAATAAACAAAATGTGGTGTGTCTCTACCATGGAATATTATTCAGCCATAGAAGGAACGAAATACTGACACATGCTATGACAGGAAGGAACTCTGAAAACACTGTGCTAAGAGGGAAAAAAAAGCCAGCCACAAACGATCACATACTGCACAATCCTATTTATATAGAAGGTCCAGATTAGGCAAATCTATGGTGACAAAAAATAGATCAGTGGTTGCCTATGGGGAACACAGAAGCATGGGGGGAGTAAGCCACTAGCTTACTCCCCTCCATGTTCTTAGCTAGTGGCTAAGAACAGTGGATTTCTCTATAGGGTAATGAAAGCTTCTAAAATGGATTGTGGTGATAGATCACAGCTCCATGAATATTCTAAAAACCACTGAATTGCATACTTTGATAAATAAATTGCATGGTATGTGAACTACATTTCAATAAAGTTGTTATATAAAAAAAAGAAAATAGTGGGCTGGACACAGGTGGCCCATGGCTGCCTATAATCCCAGCACTTTGGGAGGCTGAGGCAGGAGGATCACTTGAGGACAGGAGTTTGAGATCATCCTGGGCAGCACAGCACGATCCCATCTCTACAACAAAAAAACAAAAAATTTAGCTTTGCATGGTGGTGTACGTCTGTAGTCCAAGCTACTTGGGGAGGCTGAGGTGGGAGTATTGCTTGAGCCCAGGAGTTTGATTCTTCAGCGAGCCATGATCACACCACTGCATTGCAACCTGAGTCAGAGCAAGATCCTGTCTCCAAAAACGAAAGAAAAGAAATGCAAGTTTTTATCACTTTGTGAGAGTAACCAAGTTTGTAAAGAAACACATAAGAACAAGAGCACTGAATGGTGAGAGTGGGAGGCTGGTTAGGCTCACTGCTAGCTAAGGGACTTCTGGAAAATTCATTAGTAAAATCACAGCTCTGGGGGTCAGTCAGGCAGCCAAATGATGAATGTTAAATCCATTACAAATGCCCATCGTCTTTCTTTACATCCCTTCTAATGAAAAATTCCTAAGTGCCTAAATAGCAAGTGTTCTCAAATGATAGCAGCTGTTTATTAAAGAAATAACACCTCAAATTTTAAAAACCATGAGTCAAATATTATTCTCTTCCTCCCATTTTACATGTGTGCCACCTAAAGAACAGAGAATTTAAGTAATTTTTCTAAGTGGCAGAGCACAGATTTAAATCCTATCACTTTGGCCTCAGAGTTTGTGCTTTATTTTATTTTATTATTTTAAAATTCACCTTTTTTAAAACCAAGAGGCTTATGCAAAATTCTGATAGGATTCAAAAAAAACCTCTTGCTTTTCCTGACCGTGGGTCAAGGCAGGGCTCGTGCTGCATTTTCTTTACTTATAATTGGATAGAGACATGATGACAGGAGCTCTCTTGGTCATTGTGCACCAGAAAGGAGAGTGAAGAGAAGCACAGGGAAGCCAGTCTTACCATGTTTGAGCAACTGAACCAATGTCAGCCTCAGCCTACCTGCACAATTACTTTTATGTGAGAAAAACAGGCATCTCCCTATTTTGATAATCACAGCTAGCTACAGTAGCAAACAATCCTAAAGCTACTCTTGGTAACATTATTCCTAGAGCCTCAATCCTTTTAACTCATTATATTAGCTGTTCATTTCTCTGTTTTTCCTGACATCTAATTGATAACCAAAAGCTTATGTTATTAAATAAGCTTTGGATTAACAGGATCAATGAATGAAGAGTTTCAAGATACCAAAAAAAAGTTCACAGAAGTACCTGCCAAATGTGCCAACTGACTACTATGAACTAATTTACTTTTGAGAAACAGGCTATTTCTTATTTGCTACTGACAGTGCCTATAAAAATGGTGCACATTAACTGGCTGTTTTATTTTCTCCCCAGTCTTAATATCTAATATCCACAGACTGAGATTAGGGCACCAGCGTATACAATGTAACTTCATACTAGACTTCGAAGGGGACACGAAGTGTAGAAATCATAATCTTCTCCATAAAGTTCCTGTCACCTTGGAATTAACCTCCCCTTTACATAGTCTCATTGTTCACCTTGTTCAAATCTTCATAGGTTCAGGCTCAGGTCTCTGTGCTCGCGCAGTGTGTCTTTTTACCAAAAGGAACACCTCATGCACTTTTCCAAAAGGAGAAAAGTAAAGGTTTGAATGGATTTTTAGTTCTCGGCATTTTTGAACAGAAATAATCAGGTATTAAGTTGCTCAAAGATGCCCACAAGCTTTCATAAGAGAAACATCTAATTCATAACCAAGAGTTTCTGTTATTAAGTAAGTTTTCCTTTAACAGGATCAATGAATGAAGAGTTTAAATACTCGCTCTAATCCCCATTCAGTCATCTGGTATACTCTCTGTGAGGTATACTCTTAGTCATCTGGTATCCTCTCTCTGAGTATGCCAGCTGATTAAATGGAAATTATTGCACCACTAAACACCAGTACTGCAAACTCTTATTTAAAAAATCAACACCTAGGACATAAAAAAATGATCCTAGGCTGGGCACGGTGGCTCACGCCTGTAATCCTAGCACTTTGGGAGGCCGAGGCAGGCAGACTGCCTGAGCTTAGGAGTTTGAGACCAGCTTGGGCAACATGGTGAAACCCCATCTCTACTAAAATATAAAAAATTAGCCGGATGTGGCGGTGTGCGCCTGTAGTCCTAGCTACTCGGAAGGTTGAGGCAGGAGAATTGCTTGAACCTGGGAGGCTGAGGCTGCAGTGAGCAGAGATCATACCACTGCACTCCAGCCTGGATGACAGAGCGAGACTTTCATCTCCAAATAAAAAAAGAATGATCCTAACGCAGTTATTTCCTTTTGCATCTATGAGGAGATGGAAGAAATACCCATATTTGATGGTTGGTTGGGAACTGTCTTTGGTATTGTAGGAAGTATTTTAATACTGTGAACATGAAAAGATGAGAACCCTGCAGACCCCGTGGGCATGGAGAGAAGGAAGTACATTAGAGGGTGTCGTAGGAAATACTTTGATTCCAGGCACCGCTGTTTAAACCACCCCTTAAAAGAATAAAAAAAACAAAGACAAAAGATGAAACATTCCATGTGACCCTCTGCACCCTTATTTGTTGTAATAAAGGAAAAGCATTTTAGGGATTTTCTTGAGTGCAGTTTATGACGTGATCCATGTTATTTACTTCCTGTTAATAATTTTCAAAATTTCAATTACAGACATTCAGAAATTTAGCTTTATCACAGGCAGCTGTTCACAGGTAAAACTAGTTTGGTTACCTTCATCTGTATAAACATGAAGCTAGTGAGCTGACATAACTATTAAACTGGAGAATCAACAGAAACACGCCAAGGACTGGCCCTTACCTTCCACAGTGACCTCAATGTCAGGAAGCTTTTCATTACTCTCAGGGCTTCGTGGTCTTTTTAGAAACTGTGAAGCTGTAAAATAAAGCACAGAATTACTTTAGTATATTGTAGAAAAAAATACAGAAAGAGATGCTTTATAAGAGCAGAGTATTAAAATTCATTCAGTTTGGCTCTTTTCAAAGAAACCTGCAGAATTAAACTTGTAGTGTAATCCTCCACAGGCGGCTCAACAAAGCCACGGAAAGACGAATGAACTGGGATTGCAAATGTGACACTTCCAACAAAATTTTTTTTAAAGAAAAAGAGGTCCATTAAATAAAATACCTTAAAAAGCCAAGAAACTAACTGCAAGTCCCACAAAGAGAGTGGCCAATGATTCTGTGTGATTTAAGAAATGCGGATAAAGAATGTCTTAATGCAGTGAAATATAATACGAAATACAGGTAATCTCTTACCTTTGATGTTTATTTTATTAGCCACTCCAGGAGGCAAGTAGGAAATAACTAGTTCAGGTCTAGAAAGAAACTTACTTTTTACCAACAATGGTGGCCTCACAGCTAGTAAAACGGTTGTGATATGACCAGGGTTTTTTCCTAAAGCTGTTCACAGAGTCATCCTGTAATGTCACAATAATTCCTATCATCGTGGATGAAAACCCTGACTTTTCCTTCCTATGACTGGCAAGTAGTTGTCTGAAGAGTAAATTACTTCTTTCATGAAAAAGAAAATTAACACTAGTGTGCTTTCTTCAGCCACTAAAGTTCTGCAGAAATGCAGATATAACAAGAAAAACTCAATCATCAGGCTGGGCACGGTGGATCACACCTGAAGTCCCCATACTTTGGGAGGCTGAGGTGGGTGGGTCACCTGAGGTCAGGAGTTTGAGACCAGCCCGGCCAACTTGGTGAAACATCATCTCTATGAAAAATACAAAAATTAGCCGGGCATGCTGGTGCATGCCTGTAATCCCAGCTACTTCGGAGGCTGAGGCAGGAGAATCACTTGAACCTGGGAGGCGGAGGTTGCAGTGAGTTGAGATCTCGCGCCATTGCACTGCAGCCTGGGCAACAAGAGTGAAACTCGGTCTCAGAAAAAGGAAAAGAAACTCAACCATCAATATTTACTTGCTAATAAGACTGACCCAGGAATAACAGAGCAGATAAAACCCAGCAGATTAAACTTCATTCAAGTACTAAGGCATAGTGCATGCCACCACAGTGTGTCTGAACATCATGGAGGCAGTGGTCACTATTCTTGCACCGATGAAGATGACTGAGTACAGGATGGGGAATGGCAGGGGCAATGGAGAGTGCCAGGACTGCGGCTCAGAGCCAGGCTTTTCCATCAAGGACTTACAGCCACACCTGTCACCTCTAGCTAGAAAAACATTTTAGTAGAAATGTCATTTTATTGTTTTAATTCCAGAAATGACAACAGTGGCAAATAGAACTTACTTTTTATTGTTGTTGTTGTTGAGGCAGAGTCTCGCTCTGTCACCCAGGCTGGAGTGCAGTGTTGTGATCTTGGCTCACTGCAGCCTCTGCCTCCCAGGTTCAAGTGATTCTCCTGCTTCAGTCTCCCAAGTAGCTGGGATCACAGGTGCCCGCCACCATGCTCGGCTAATTCTTTGTATTTTTAGTGGATACGGGGTTTTCCCATGTCTGCCAGGCTGGTCTCGAACTCCGGACCTCAGGTGATCTGCCCGCCTCGGCCTCCCAAAGTGCTGGGATTACAAACATGAGCCACCACACCTGGCCTAAAACTTACTTTTTACCAACAAACTTGATTTTATTACTCCCACGGACGATCCTTTCAAGTCATGGAATTCCAAACCAGGAGGGCTTCAAAAGGGAATCCTGTCTGGCAAACCTTCTACACACACGAACTCGGGGTTTGATTCAAACACAGGATATGGTTCTTTTACTGCCTCAGTGAGTCCAAGAGCTTAAGCTGAAAGAGAACATAATTTGTGGAAAACAAAATTTGACACAGACATTCTTTTACTTGTATCTGCATTCTCAAGTACATTATGGACAAATTGTCTACAATCAAGCAATATTCACTTCATATTGAAGGCATTTTGCTTAGGATATTGGGCAAATCTGAAGAACAAGCCTAAAAATTAAGTACTTTTGGGAGGAACATTTTAACCCTTTCCCTCAAAAGGAGAGTTATGTTAGTAGCCAAAATGACCTCTGTGTTCTAAGCAGAAATGACCGAAGGCCATTCCACATACCAGTGGCCCCTGGCAGCCTTTGCATTCCATCAAGAGTCAGGGTAGCTGTTCAAAGACAGGTGGTGTCTATGATGCAACTAAGCAGCACTCAGTAAGTTCATGTCATCAGGCACACAGTAGACAGGATTCCTGATAAGAGACAGGAAACATCAGCACCAGGTATTGAGATAATGGACAGGAATGCCCCAGGAATGCTGTGAGTGCTCCCCAGTCCTTACTTCCTTCTCCATGACAGATACACCCAAAACTGAAACACACTTTCTTGCTGAGCCTGTTCAGAATCGTTCAAGACAGCACTCCAGGAAACCTCTGTCAACAAATCTAAGTATTTGCCGCATGTGTTAGCCAGATTTGAAGTACAGACAGTGGAATGACACTTATCCCAATGCCTCCCTTCCTCTCCCATCCTGACACATGAGAAAGCTGAATCCAAGAGAAATGAAGTCACCTGCTTGGTTTCAATAGCAAGTGTAGTAGTAGAAATAAACCAAAATCCAGTTTCTGGGACCTTCCTTTTTTAGGTCCTAAACTTCTACAATTCATTCAGACATAACCCTTCACTGATACGTTATTAAATTAAAGACCAACAATAGGGGAAGGACTATGAGTCCCTTCATGTTCATATAAAAGGGCAAGACTCATCTCCAAAAAATAAAAAATAAAAAAATATTTCAATTAAAAAAAATAGTGTGATGGTCTTTGGCGATGTTTAAATAGAAAAGAAGAGTATCACTTTCAAATAAGCTGACAGTTTCTGAACACGTAATAACCAGGGTCACAGAATCAGAGGCCAGTGAGAAGATTCAAAAGTACCCCTGTGAGCCCCCGTGACACATACACCACCAGGAAAATTTCCTGTTCCTGTCCCTCCAACGAATCCACAGCAACATAATGTCGGCAAGTGACACGATCTGCCTCCCCTATCTCCAGGCAGCCACAGGGAAAGTGAAGAGCAAAGGGACCATTCCCTGTGTCACTGATAAGTGAGGCTCAATGGGAAACACGCAGCATGAGGGGCACCCAAAGTTAGCTGACAAGTTCAGTATCTCCCCTTTGTCTTCCTGCTTCAGGTATTATCTGCATCTTCTGCTCTTTTCATGATAAGGAAAGAAGCAGCAATAGCAATAGCGTGTCTAAATGTGGGACTACCCATCGAGCATCATGGAACTTAATATAGAAGTTTATACAACCCTCGGAGCTTTCAGAACCTGGTGTCCTAACACGTACATCCAAGTTTTCTAAAGCTCTTGACCAAGGTAGTAGACTGTGAGCCCCCAGGAGTTCACACAGGTTTTCTAGGATCTTCACACTGCTAACCACAGTCATGGCAACGCCTTCATTGCCTTTTTAAACAATTGTTTTCCCAATTGTCCCCTTAAAATTGGGCAGTATAGGCTGGGCACGGTGGCTCACGCCTGTAATCCCAGCACTTTGGGAGGCCAAGGTAGGCAGATCACATGAGGTAAGGAGTTTCAGCCTGGCCAGCATAGTAAAACCCTGTCTCTATTACGAAATACAAAAATTAGCTGAGCATGGTGATGGATGCCTGTAATCCCAGCTGCTCCGGAGGCTGATGTTTGAGGTATAAGAATCCCTCGAACCCAGAAGGCGGAGGTTACAGTGAGCCGAGATAGTACCAGTGCACTCCAGCCTGGGCAACAGGAGTGAAACTCCATTACAAAAAAAAAAAAAAGAAGCAAGCCCAAATCTTTTTTGTTTTTTGAGATGGAGTCTTGCTTTGTCGCCCAGGCTGGAGTGCAGTGGCGTGATCTCGGCTCACTGCAAGCTCTGCCTCCCCGGTTCACGCCATTTTCCTGCATCAGCCTCCCGAGTAGCTGGGACTACAGGCGCCCGCCACCACGCCCAGCTAATTTTTTGTATTTTTAGTAGAGACGGGGTTTCACCATGTTAGCCAGGATGGTCTCGATCTCCTGACCTCGTGATCCTCCCGCCTCAGCCTTCCAAAGTGCTGGGATTACAGGCATGAGCCACGGCACCCAGCCAGGCCCAAATCTTAAAGTAAAACTTTTAGCATAGAATATAAGAATTGGTGAGAATTCCATTCCCTGGTTACTTACCCCATAGGCTGAAGAGCTGCCTCTGCCTCTAAGGATCAGGGCATTCTGTTTTTGATAGCAGAACCTAAGTCAGAATGCAGCACAATCCCTGAAAAATAGAACATCAGGGTGAGTTATCCTGACCTTGAGATTGCTTCTCTAGCTCTTTCATTAAAAAAAAAAAATATATATATATATATATATATATATGAACCAAGAAGCCGATCCCCTCTTGCCACCTCAGTTATTTGAACTCAGCTACTCAAGGTCTATTTTGTCAAGATCAAGGGCTCCCATGAGTGACGGTGAGGCAGATCTGATCACTCAGAGGGGGAAAGGTAACCTTATAAAACCTGAAGATGTGAAAGGAGAACGTAGCTGTTGCTCAGAAACTCCACTAGCCCATCTTGAAAAGAAATTATCTACAAACAGAGTAATTCCCAGTTTCCAATTCTAGGCCTTATAGTTTTGCTGAGTGTCCCTAAAGAAGTTTTCTTTTCCTTTTTTTTTTTTTTTTTTTTTTTTTTTGGAGACAGTCTTGCCCTATCCCCCAGGCTGGAGTGCAGAGTGCAGTGGTGCAATCTCGGCTCACTGCAACCTCCGCCTACTGAGATCAAGCAGTTCTGATGCCTCAACCTCCCAAATAGTGGAGACTGCAGGTACATGCCACCATACCCGGCTGATTTTTGTATTTTCAGTAGAGATGGGGTTTCCCCATGTTGGCCAGGCTGGTCTCGAACTCCTGAACTCAGGTGATCCGCCTGACTCAGAAGCCCAAAGTGCTGGGATAACAGACGTGAGCCACCACGCCTGGCCTTCTGCTCTCTCTTATTTTGCCCACCTAATGTAAGAAAACTAAGCTAAAATACATTTTTTAAGCAAACCAAAAGGAAGCTCTCTAGGTGGTATGGCTACTATACTCAGGAGACTTGAACTTTCCTTGACCCAAAAATGGCTGTCTGGAAGTCAGCATCCTCAGAGTACACTTCAGATGCAAACTAGAATACATCAGTGTAAACTAAGGAAGCCCACAGCCTTCGCTTGCGTAAAACTAGATGCAACAGGCCGGGGGCCGTGGCTCACGCCTGTAATCCCAGCACTTTGGGAGGCCGAGGCGGGCAGATCACGAGGTCAGAAAATCAAGACCATCCTGGCTACCACGGTGAAACTCTGACTCTACTAAAAATACAAAAAAATTATCCGGGCGTGGTGGCTGGCTCCTGTAGTCCCAGCTACTGGGGAGGCTGAGGCAGGAGAATCGCATGAACCCGGGAGGCGGAGCTTGCAATGAGCCGAGATCGCGCCACTGCACTCCAGCCTAGGCGAAAAAGCGAGACTCCGTCTCGGGGGGGGAAAAAAAATACACCAAGCGTGCACCACGCCTGGCTAATTTTTGAAACTTTTCTACAGACGGGGTTGCGTCACGTTGCCCAGGCCAGTCTTGAACTCCTTAGACCAAGCCATCCTCCCCCTCGGCCTCCCAAAGTGCTGGGATTATAGGGTTCAGCCAGCCTCATGTTTTCTTTAAGCAGTCCCTCCCTGTTGCACACTTGGATAGTTTATTTATTTATTTATTTTAAACAGTGTTTACCTCAGTCTCGCAGGATGGAGTGCTGTGATGGGATCATAGCTCATGGCAGCCTTGAACCCTGGGGTTCAAGGAGCTGGGAAGTTGAGGTGAAACTACTGAAATGGGGTCGCGCCCAGTTGCTCAGGCTGCTCTTTAACTCCTGGCCTGAAAGGATCCTTCCGCCTCGGCCGCATCCAGACATAGTTTTCTAGTTTTGACCCACATAAACACTGTGCTGGGTCGGAGTTTGTCAACTACCCATCTCCAGCCAGCAACACAAAGGACCTGGCAGGGAGGTCGCGGTTACCAGGCTCCGCTCTAACGAGAAAACAGCCTAGCTCCAGGCACTGTACCGTCACTGTGACGTCGCGGAACGCCCGGTGCTGTGACGTCCCCGAAGACACGCGCCTGTGACGTCGACGAAGGCCCACCCCCGCGACGCCGCCAGAGGCCCGCCCCAATCGGAACTCGAGGCGGGGCTGCGAGGGGGTGGGCGGGGTCCTCCAGAAGCGCGCATGCGCAGGCGGGTGGCCACAGGCAGCTGGTAAGCTTCTGCAGGCTCAGACCCGGCGGCAGGCACCAATAAACTACAAGGGGAGCTTTACCACTGCCTGGATTACTACTACCTGCGCGACTTCCCGGCCTGCGCGTTGGGCGCAGCAAGGGCTTGAGGCTACTGGAGCACGCGCTGCGCACCAACCTGCTGGCGCCTGGCGGGCACAAGGACAAGGTGGCGCAGAAGCTCCTCAATGGACAGCACAAGTCCGCTAGAGCCAGCTGCAGCCCTTGCCACGCACTCGCCTCACCTGAGGCTGTGTAGGTGTGGCCCCCAACACCTAACCCAGCCAGGTACCGGGGACCACAGCAGCGTCCCCTGCCGCCCAGCGCCGCTCATACTCGGCAGGGTTGGCCCCCTCTGCGGCTGCCCCGCATTAGGGAGCTGCAACCCCTAGCTTGACCTCTGATGGCTGTTGCAGCAACATTAAAACCTTTGGAAATCTGTAGGGTGGTAGAAGGGTCTAGGAAACAAAGAAAACATCTCATTAAAAATAAAAGCGATCGGGCCAGGTGTGGTGGTTCACGTCTGTAATCCCAGCACTTTGGGAGGCCAAGGGAGGTGGATCGCGAGGTCAGGAGTATAAGATCATCCTGGCCAGGATGGTGAAACCCCGTCTCTACTAAAAATGCAAAAATTAGCCAGGCGTGGTGGCGGGCACCGATAATCCAAGCTACTAGGGAGGCTGAGGCAGAGAATTGCTTGAACCCGGGAGACGGAGGTTGCAGTGAGCCGAGATCGCTCCACTGCACTCCAGCCTGGGCGACAGAGCGAGGCTCCGTCTCAGAAAGAAAAAAAAGAATTGCTTGAACCCGGGAGGTTAAGGTTACGGTAAGCCGACATTACGCCACTGCACACCAGCCTGGGTGACAGGACAGAGTGAGATCATGTCTTTAAAAAAATATATATGCAAGTGAGAGCTTTCCTTCCAGTGCTCATGCTCAAACTGAGTAAAGTAATTGGGCCGGCCCGGTGGCTCAGGGGCCCTTAATTCCAGCACTTTGGGAGGCTGAGGTGGGCGGATCACTTGAGCTGAGGCGTTCCAGACTAGCTTGGGGCAACATGGTGAAACCCTGCCTCTACAAAAATACAAAAAATTAGCTGGGCATGGTGGCGCAGGCTTGTAGTCCGCACTGCTTGCGGGGCTGAGGCAGTAGGATCGCTTGAGCCCGGGAGGTGGAGGCTGCAGTGAGCGGTGATCTCGCCACTGCACTCCAGCCTGGGCGACAGAGTGAGACACTGTGTCAAAAAAGAAAAAGAAACTAACTGATCTATGTTTTTGTCTGATTTCCTACAGGATACCAAAGGACCTGTTCAAAGTATTTTCTGTAACTCCAACTGTAACCTGGTTCTAGAAGGAGAGAATCCATGTTTGGTAAACAGAACTTTTCACCCTGACTTCAGTTTACTGCTTCGATATCTTTTCCTTACTAATTGATTGTTAATTAAGTCCTGCCTAGCAAGTATAAAAACCTCTGCCTCCTGGGTTCAAGCAATTCTTCAACCTCAGCCTCCCCAGTAGCTGGAATTACAGGTGCCCACTACCACGCCCAGCTAATTTCTGTGTGTGTGTTTTTTTGTTTTTTGTTGTTTTTTTTTTTTTTTGAGACGGAGTCTCGCTCTGTTGCCCAGGCTGGAACGCAGTGGCGCGATCTCGGCTCACTGCTAGCTCCGCCTCCCGGGTTCACGCCATTCTCCTGCCTCAGCCTCCGAAGTGGCTGGGACTACAGGCGCCTGCCACCACGCCCGGCTAATGTTTTGTGTTTTTAGTAGAGACAGGGTTTCACCGTGTTAGCCAGGATGGTCTCGACCTCCTGACCTCGTGATCCCCCTGCCTCGGCCTCCCAGAGTGCTGGGATTACAAGAATGAGCCACCGTGCCCAGCCCACATTTTAGAAAATGAATTCTAAGGCACAGAGAGTTCAAGTACCTTTCCAAAGATGACACAGCTAATTAGACAGCAGACCAGGTGGCCTGACCCCAGGACTTTTGCCCTTGACCTCTACACTACCATGTCGAGCACAGCAGTAAATATTTCATACAGTTTCATCCAGATTTTTCCTGTTGGTTGTGGTAAACCACATATTGTTGTTTTGAGACAAGGTCTTGCTCCGTTCCCCAGGCTGCTAGTGTGAAGTGACACAAACATGGCTCACTGCAGCCTCAACCTCTGGGGCTCAGGCAATCCATTTCAGCTTCCCAAAGTGCTGGGATTACAGGAATGAGCCATCATGCCTGGCCTCACACTATATTTTAATGTTTTTTTTGAAAATGGAAACTTTTACCAATGACTCACTTCATTCAAACTAATGATAAGGAAATGATGTTACTCTCTTTTGTTTTGTTTTTGCATTTTTTTTTCTTTTTTGAGACAGGGTCTTGCTCTGTTGCCCAGGCTAGAGTAGGTAGTGCAATCATGGCAGCCTCGACCTCCCAGACTCAAGCAATCCTGCCCCTGCTTCCCAAGTAGCTGAGATTACAGGTGCATGCTACCACGTTTGGCTAATTTTTGTTGTAGAGACAGAGTTTCACCATGTTGCCCAGGCTGGTCTCAAACTCCTGGTCTCAGCTATCCTCCACCCTCAGCCTCCCAAAGTGTTAGGATTACAGGCATAAGCCACTGTACCTGGTTGATGCTGTTCTTTTTAAATGCATTTTTACTTTTTTTTTTTTGAGACGGAGTCTCACTCTTTCTCCCAGGCTAGAGTGCAGTGGTGCAGTCTCGGCTCCCTGCAGCCTGGTCTTGAACTCCTGACCTCAGAAGATCCACCCGCCTTGGCTGCACACAGTGATTTTGCTCATTTTAGATACTAGAACTTTTTAATTTAAAAAAAAAAAAAAATTCTTTTTTTGAGCTGCAGTGCAGTGGCATTATCTCGGCTCACTGCAACCTCTGCCTCCCAGGTTCAAGCGATTCTCCTGCCTCAGCCTCTTGAGTAGCTGGGACTACAGGCGCATGCCACCATGCCCAGCTAATTTTTGCATTTTTAATAAAGACAGGGTTTCACCATGTTGGCCAGGATGGTCTCGAACTCTTGACCTCATGATCCACCTGCCTCAGCCTCCCCAAAGTGCTGGATTACAAGCATGAGCCACTGCGCCTAGCCAAAACAAAACAAAAAAAATTTTGAGACACAGTCTGTCATGCAGGCTGGAGTACAGTGGCAGAGTCACAGCTCACTGCAGCCTGAGTCCGGGAGCTGAGGCTGCCTTGAGCCATGATTTTGCCATTGCACTCCAGCCTGGGTGACAGAGAGGCCTTGTCTCAAAAAATCCATCCATCAATCAATCAATTGTTCCACTATAGGTAATCTGTCATTTGCTGTTTAACTACTTTCAAGGTTTTATCTTTAATTCTGAGAGGTTTGTGACATATCCTTGCATAATTCATCTAATTTATCCTGTTTGTGGTTCATTCTCCTTCTTAAATCTGTGGCTTTCTGCCTTTGAAAATTTGGGGGAGATTTTCAGCTGCTATTTAATATTTTTTTAGCCATATGCATTTTTCTCCTCTCCTTCTAGGACTCCAGTGACAAGAATGAAAGATTTTTTTTTTTCTTTTACCGTCCCACAGGTCCCTAAGCCTACACTTTAAAGGTTCAGTTTTCTCTCTGTTGTTCACATTGGGAATTTCTATTGATCTATATCCCAGTTAATAGATCCATTCTTCAGTCACTGCAATTCTAATATGAATTCTTTTTTTTTTTTTTTTTGAGATGGAGTCTCTCTTTGTCGCCTAAGCTGGAGTGCAGTGGCACCATTTTGGCTCATTGCAACCTCTGCTTCCCAGTTCAAGTAGTCATTCTTGTGCCTCAGCCTCCCGAGTAGCTGGGATTACAGGCATGCACCGCCATGCCCAGCTAATTTTTGTATTTTTAGTAGAGACGGGTTTCACCACATTGGCCAGGTTGGCCTCAAACTCCTGAGCTCAGGTGATCCACCCGCCTCAGCCTCCGAAAGTGCTGAGATTACAGGTGTGAGCCACTGTGCCCGGCCCTCTAATATGAAATTTAAGAACTTCCAGTTATTATCATTTGCAATTCTAAAATTTCCATTTGGTTCATGTCTCCAGTGGTTTTGCTGGGGCTTTTTCATTTGTTTGAAGCATGTTTCTCTTTACTCATTGGTGAATTTTTATGATGTTTTCTTTAAAATCTTTGTCAGATAATTCCAACATATGTGTCATTTGGTTCAGATATGATGTTTTTTTGTTTTTTTTTTTTGACACAGAATCTCGCTCTTGTCAGGCAGTCTGGAGTGCAGTGGTGCAATCTCGGCTCACTGCAACCTCCACCTCCTGGGTTCAACCTATTCTCCTGCCTCAGCCTCCTGAGTAGCTGGGATTACAGGCTCCCAACACCATGCCTAGCTAACTTTTGTACTTTTAGTAGAGATAGGGTTTCGCCATGCTGGCCAGGCTGGTCTCAAACTCCTGACCTCAGGTGATCTGCACCCATCGGCCTCCCAACATGCTGGGATTGCAGGCTTGAGCCACTGCACCCGGCCATTTTTTTTTTCTTTTTTCTTTTTTTTTTTTTTTTTTGAGATAGAGTCTAGCTCTGTCTCGCAGTCTGGAGTGCAGGGCGCAATCCTGGCTCACTGCAACCTTCGCCTCCGGGGTTCAAGCAATTCTCCTGCCTCAGCCTCCCGAGTAGCTGGGATTACAGGCGCCCACCAACACGCCTGGCTAATTTTTATATTTTTAGTAGAGACCGGGTTTTGCCGTGTTGGCCAGGCTGGTCTCAAACTCCTGACCTCAGGTGATCTGCCTGCCTTGGCCTCCCGAGGTGCTGGGATTACAGGCAGGAGCCACTGCGCCCAGCTGGTGAGTGATTTTTTATTGTGTCTTGAAAGTGTGGGGTGTTATATTAGGAGGCTCTCAGTCTGATTTAAATATTCTTTAGCCAACATCACAGTGGTGGGAAAAGGGAGTTGCGACCTCATTACCATGGGTAGAGGCAGAAATCCAGGCTCCCCTCTCAGCCCCCACCAATACCACAGAGAGGGTGGAGAGGACAGGAACAAACAATTCATTCTCACCTGGCAGGGCTGGAAGTTCAGTCTCCACCCAACCTCTACTGACACTGTGGAGAAAGGGAAGTGCCCTACACTTCCAAGAGCAGGGGGAGGAGTTTCAGTTTCCCCATTCAACCTTTTTTAACACAGAGAGGAACCTGGGGAAAAACTAAGTACAAATTTCTTTTTTCGCTGGGGTGGGGCATAGAGGCTCATGCCTGTAATCCCAGCACATTAGGAAGCCAAGGTGGGAGGACTGCTTGAGCCCAAGAGTTTAAAACAAGCCTGGACAGCTGGGCGCGGTGGCTCACGCCTGTAATCC
The DNA here is from genome assembly GCF_028885625.2 of Pongo pygmaeus. Lineage (NCBI taxonomy): Eukaryota > Metazoa > Chordata > Mammalia > Primates > Hominidae > Pongo > Pongo pygmaeus. The sequence goes on along the minus strand of NC_072379.2, from coordinate 21,118,886 downwards.
CAACACTTTGGGAAGCTGAGGCGGGTGGATCACAAGGTCAGGAGATCGAGACCATCCTGGCTAACACGGTGAAACCCCGTCTCTACTAAAAATACAAAAACTTAGCCAGGTATGGTGGCACGCACCTGTAGTCCCAGCTACTTGGGAGGCTGAGGCAGGAAAATCGCTTGAACCCAGGAGGTGGAGGTTGCAGTGAGCTGAGATCATGCCACTGCACTCCAGCCTGGGCGACAGAGCAAGACTCCATCTAAAAAAAAAAAAAAAAAAAAAAATAGTGAGATGCTGTCTCTATAAAAAATTTTAAAATTACCTGGGTGCAGTGGCACACATGTGTAGTCTCAGCTACTCAGGTGGCTGAGAAGGGAGGCTAGCTTGAGCCCAGGAGGTCCAGGCTGCAATGAGTAATGTTTGCAACACTGCACTCCAGCCTGGGTGACAGAGCAAGACCTTATCTCATAAAGAAAAAGAAAAAACAGAATTTCACGATGGCAGCTACAGAGCCCTAAAGTCCAAGCACAGGGCCCTATGCAGTCACACCTTTGTGCTTCTCACTCAATTTTCTGTTTTTCATAACGATCCTGAAAGCTCTTGTTCTCTATAGGTGATTTATATTTGTTTCTATTGTAAATTAATTATTTCTCCATAATATTTGCTAAGTAGTTAGTAATAATATATAGGAAAGTCATTTTGTACAGTTAGTTTTTATGGTTATTTTAGAATTTCATCTCTAAGATGGAGATGAAATTCTATAGTTTCAATATAAATTCCTTTGGGTTTTTTTTCCTTTTTTTTTTTCCTGTGAAAAAGTCTCACTCAAGCCAGCATGCAGTGTTGAGATCACAGCTCACTGCAAGCTGAAATTCCTGGGCTTAGGTGATCTTCCCACCTTAGCCTCCCCAGTAGCTGGGACTACAGGTACACACTACCATGCCCAGCTAGTGTTTTATTTTTTGTAGAGATGGGGGTCTCGCTATGTTTCCGATGTTGCTCTCGAACTCCTGGCCTCAAGCAGTCCTGCTGCCTTGCCTCCAAAAGCGATTACAGGCGTGAGCCACAACACCCAGCCTTCTCTTGGGTTTTCTACATAAAATAACCATCTACAAATAATAGCTATTATTTGTTCTAAGTTCAGACAACAACCCCATGAAGCAGTAATATTATTAACTCCATTTCACAACTGAGGGATCTGAAACATGAGATTTGTTCAGGGCCAATGAGCTAATAAGTAGCAGAATAAAATTCAAAACCAAATCCAAGCCTTCCAGCTCCAGAGTTCATGTCCTCACCACCAGACAATAATAGCTCTATACTGATTACGTTAACTCCTTTTTTCTCTACTTTTATTTCTGTTAGAAGACTGAGTACCTTGGTAGAACTGCCAGAACAATGTTAATTGTGGTGACAGCAAATATTCTTGTCTTCTAATTTTAACTGACAAATGTCTCCAATGTTTCGTTTTTAGGAATGATGATGGCTGCAGCTTAACCAGAAAACCTCTGTAGCATGAGAGTATTAATAATAATGTATATTTTCCTAAGAAAGAATCAAATCAATTTTTGGAAGAGGGATGGATTGCAAAACTTTAGTAATAAAGACTTCTGTTCCAAAGGTTTATTCTAATCACATTTACCCTACATAAAATACCAACACCTTCTTGTTGCAAACACAGAAACTCCAGCCGTTGTATTGACACTGACTTAAGAGAAATAGAAACCTCTATATAAGGCAAGAGTCCACACCAGAATAATTCGACCAATATGAGAAACCTCCAAAAAAATCAATTCAATGACCTACTTTAAAGATATGTGAGAGTCCCCAAAAAGTCAGTTTTTGTGGGAAGTTGGTATGCAGTTGATATGGTGCAATCTTGGCTCACTGCAACCTCAACCTCCCGTTTCAAGCGACTCTCCTGCCTCAGCCTCCTGAGGAGCTAGGATTACAGGCACCTGCTACAATGCTCAGCTAATTTTTGTACCTGTTTTGAGATCTTTTAGGCAATTTATCAGAAATGCTCCCTATACATCCTGGCTTCCCCCCCGCCCCCCTTACTTCCCAGGGTCTTAGCACAGAAAACCAAGTCAATAAGCTGCACCACTCCAAATTGATTAGCTTCACAGTACATTTAGTCGAAAGCAAATAAGCAGAGTTTAGTAGGAAGAAAAAGGAAGAATTCAGGTCAGGAGTGGTGGCTCATGCCTGCAATTCCAGCTCTTAGGGAGGTCGAGGTTGGAGGATTGCTTGAGCCCAGGAGTATGAGACGAGCCTGGGCAACATAGTGAGACACCATCTCTCAAAAAAAAAAAAAAAAAAAAATTAGCCCAGTGTGATGGTGCGTGCCTGTGGTACCAACTACACAGCAGGCTGAGGTAAGAGGATTGCTTGAGCCTGGGTGGTCAAAGCTGCAGTGAGCTACGATTGTACCACTGCACTCCAGCCTGGGTGACAGAGTGAGGCCCTGTAGCAAAAAAAGAAAAAAAAAAGTGGGGGAAGTATTCAGCCTTATTAACTTACAACTACTCAAAACACTGAGGCAGAAGGATGGCTTGAGCCCGAGGGATTGAGGCTGCAGTGAGCTACGATCACACCACAGCACTCCAGCCTGGGCAACAGAGCAAAATCCTGTAAAAAAAAAAAAAAAAATTCAGCTACTAGAATCCAACACACTTAGGTCTACAGTGGCCAACTCTACAGCACATGGATTTTCACCAGCTACAGAAATCACAACATTCACACCTGCTAATTGGCAGAGGGGATCAAGTAAGGGAATAAATTTAATCTCAAAATAACATTTTAATTCTCCCAGAGAAAAATTTCACTACCCACGACTACCACTAAGTCCAAGCAGTGGGCTCTCATGAATGCCCACCCTTTTCCAACAAGCCTGGGGGACAGTGAAGGGTGCTGAACCACGTAGTGACAGCATCGCTGGAGAGGCAGTGTGCCTCTATGGGTGCACATCTGCCAGCTACTTGGAACATCATAAAAGAGCCAAGGCAGCTTAATTTTACACCAAATTCTTGCCACTAGCAGGAATAAAACTTTCAGACTCTGGCCAGGTGGTGGGGTATACCAAAGGGTTCTTTCAGCTCTTAGATCATCCCTGAGGTCAGCTTCCTGGGGAACCCTCCTAGGCCCATCTGCCATGAAAGACAACATGTGGGGGACAGACACATTGGGCAGTGCACAGGCCTTATCTTAACTTCTGAGTGCTTTTATTCCCTTACTTATGAGGCTACTGTGTGAATTATATAACTTTTGCTTATTTTATTGTTTGGTTCCTTTAATCTTTTAATTCTAGGTTATAATTACTGTTACTATGTCTTGATCTATTTATTTTTCTTTTCTACTTATATGGGACTTATCACAAATAAGAATTGGGTAAGATTGGGTAAGATTTTTTTTTTTTTAAAACTTACTTTTTATTGAAAGTATCTTGCATTCATGATGGATGCTTTCTGGGTTTTACCACATATTTTAACGTAAAAAGTTAAATTATTTTTTACATGCAAGTAGTGTGAATAATTTTCTCCACATGGGAACACTGATTATAAAAAGATGACATCCCACATGGGTTAAGTGTCTTTTTAATTGAAAAGCTAACAAACTGTCCAGTTACATTTCTCCCAAAAAACCACAAACTGGGTAGTAACTGAGTCTCTAGGCAATATATTTAAAACTAAGAGGATTAAAAATAAAATTAAAGAAAAAGAAAACAAGTCCTCAGATGCAATGAAGGAAGCCCTGCTACATACAGGCTAATCGTTACTGTGGTACTCCTTGACTGCAGGAGGCTGGAAGACATCCTAGTAACTCCACTCAGAACATTTACTTCAAGAAGCCTTTTTCCAGTTTCCAACTCATGAATAAAGATAATATTTTGTTAATTCTATTCCAGAAAACTTTTTTGCAAGTTGTTTTATTTACAATGCCAACTTTTAAAAGGTCACTAAAGTTAACTGGACAATAAACTAGGCAGACATTACTTTACAAAAAAGAGGGAAAGCCCAAAATGCCACTTATAGAGAACCCACAGTTCAGTTTTATTCAGAGCAAAGAAAAAAGAAACTTTTGATCATACTAGAAGAAACTCAGCCATAGGTTTGGAATCTGTACTCAAACTGCACATGCAATGAGGATAATATTCTGCTAATACAATTGACTTGCCACTGCATTTGTCTACTGTTTGTCTAATATTAACAATTATAAACAGAGCAGTGCAACTAGTATTTGGAACAATCCTTACAGTGTTACAGTGTCAGGCACAACATTTCACTTCTCTTCACACCACTGGTTCTCTTTGCGTACCTGGGCTTCCTCCTCTTCAGTAAAGTCATTTTTGGTATTGAAGGTCCTGCGAATCTCCTCAGGAGTTCTCCCCTTGATCATATTGGCAATAGTCTTGCATGTAACATCAAGCAAACCTTTGATGTCTAAGTAGTTTGCAGCCAGAATGAGTTCAAAAAGTGTTCCTTGGGCAACTTTCAGGAATTCTTGGTCCCAAACAGGGATATCGTCTGTTTGCTTTTCTTTGTTCTCATCATCTTCAGGGGGAGGAGGGTCATCCTTGTGGTGGGTGTACCACTGAATGACCTTTTTAAATATTGCTGCATTCACATTTGGTAGAGGAACTGGGTCATCTCCTTCATCATCCATTCCCAAATCTTCCAACATGGTCTTGATAGTCACAGATTGTTTGGCAATCTCCACATCAACTTCAAATATCTCTCCATCAGAACTCTGCAACTTAATTGAAGGCACAGTGTTTGGTGTTAAGGAGACGGCCAGCGGGAGGCTGATGAGAGCTGGGAGGCATCAGCGGAGGAAGAGAAAAGTGGAGGACAAAGCCACTACCAACTTATTTTTTTTTTTTTTTGAGACAAAGTTTTCTTCTTATTGCCCAGGCTAGAGTGCAGTGGTGCAATCTCGGCTCACTGCAACCTCCGCCTTCCAGTTTCAAGAGATTCTCCTGCCTCAGCCTCCCAAGTCGCTGGGATTACAGGTGCCCGCCACCATGCCCAGCTAATTTTTTTGTATTTTTAGTAGAGACAGGGTTTCACCATGTTGGTCAGGCTGGTCTCGAACTGCTAACCTCGTGATCCACACACCTCGGCCTCCCAAAGTGCTGGGATTACAGGTGTAAGCCACAGCGCTCGGCCCAAGATTGGGTAAGATTTTTAAAGCCATTTTTAATACCTTCATTTATCTTTGGACTTCTGCCTTTTATTGGTGATTTTTATTCTCTCTTTTAAAGTTTAAACCACTTTCTTGTTAATCTTTATTTTTCAATGTTCTTTCATCTGGCATCCTGTTCATCTTTACTGCTGACATTTTGAAAGCGAGTAAAAAGTGAATTATGTTTTATCTGGATGTGTGTGTGGCTGCTATTGCCATAAGGCACGGCTGGGGTGGAAAAAGGGAGAGAAAGGAAGGAAAAGGAGAATAAAGGAAGACAAACACCCCCAGGGATCTCTTCCACATGCTTCATCCTGCAGAGACCCCTTCCTAGCATCCTCTGGCCTGAAGGAAGTCTTCGTGGAACTCTTTGGATTCCCATCCTGGTGTGTGATTCCATGATTTGCACTGCTTCAAAGTCTCAACTAGGAGACATGCGAGGAGAAAGCAACACACAGGAAACTCACTGCTGTCTAATAATTTCCCTCCCCAGCCTGCCTGCTATGATTTACTTTTCAGAGCCCTGCATAATTGCTCTATGTCTTCTCCCAGGGCTCTGCCTTCTCATGAATAGGAAGCACAGAGCTGAGTGCGCGCTCCATCTCTGCTGGATCCAGGTGTCCAGGCTTATCTTTAATGGAGTTGTGAAAACAAAGGCTATACCTCCAGGTCATGGCTTCTCAACATGGACACTCCTGACATTTGGGGCTGAATAATTCTTTGTTTAGGGAACCATCTTCTGCACTGTAGAATGTTTAGTAGCATCCTTGGCCGCTACCCACTAGATGTTAGTAGCACCCCCACAGCTGTGACATTTTAAAATGTCTCCAGGCCCGGCTTCGTGGCTCACACCTGTAATCCTAGTACTTTGGAAGGTAAAGGTGGGAAGACCAATTGAGTCTAGGAGGTTGAGAACAGTCAAGGCAACATGATGAAACTCTGTTTCTACAGAATGTAAACAACAATTAGCTAGGCATGGTGGCCTGTGGTCCCAGCTACTTGGGAGGTTGAGGCGGAAAGATCGCTTAAGCCCGTGAGGTCAAGGCTGCAGTGAGCCATGATCGTGCCACTGCACTCCAGCCTGGGTGACAGAGAGATCCTGTCTCAAAAATAAATAAATAAAAATGTCTCCAGATGTTGTCAAATGAACCCAGGACCACTAGTGCCTGGCTGAGAACCACTGGCCCCCATAGCCACACAAAAGTCATGCAGGCGGAGCCAAATAGGAAAGCGTGTCTGTCAACAGATGAATGGATAAAGAAAACGTGGCACACAGACACAGTGGAGTACTATTCAGCCATACCAAAGAATGGGATCCAGTCATTTGCAACAACATGGATGAAACAGGAGGATATTATGTTAAGTGAAGTAAGCCAGGCACAGAAAGACAACCATCGCACGTTCTCTCTCACTCACTGGTGAGAGCTAAAAAATTAAAACAACTGAAGGATGTTTTACCAGAAGGATGGTTACCAGAGGCTGGGAAAGGTAGTGGGGGGCATGGGGGATAGTGGGGATGGCCAAGGGGCACCAGAGAAGTTAGAAAGAATGAATAAGACCTAGTATTGCTAGCACAGAAGGGGAACTGTAGTCAAAAGTAATGTAATTGTATATTTAAGAGTAATTAAGAGAATATAACTGGATTGTCTGTAACATAAAAGCTAAATGCTTCAGAGGATGAACCCCTAAGGTGATTATGACTCACTACCTGCCTTGATCACAATAGCTCATGGAACTGATAAATACATACACCTGTTACGTACACACAAAAATTAAAAATTAAAAAAACAAAACAGAGAGAAAGGGAAATTTCCACCATCAGACACAGGCCCTGACACTCTCCTTGTCCTAAACTCTTGGAGCTAAGAGGAGCTGATGATGGACTCTCTGGTCCCCTTCCTGGGGTGACACACACTTCCTTTCAGAAGTCCTGAAGAGTGTTCGACCTCAGGGCAGAGGACTTGATGACTCTCAAAATTTTATGCAGTTCTCTTCAACAGACCTCGTATTTGTTACCTGTCAGCCCAGAACATGAGTTCTCAGCCCTAGAAGAATGTGACCCACACTGCGTAACTTGACAGGCAGCCTCTCCTATCGAGTCTCAATATTTTTGGAACACAGCTACACTTCCCTGATCTCTCGGGCCACCCACCTCTACTTTCACCACTGATGGGTCACACAAACACTTGCCACCAGCTGACGCCCCGATGAACCATGCCCTACCTGGGTGAAAGAAGCCAGGAAGGCCGGGACTTCCCTATTAGCAACAGGTCATAAAGGCTACGTCGGCTTGGACAAAACTCCCATGGAACACTCTAAATGTAAACCAGCTGATCTTGAACTTTCTAGTAAGAGTCGGGAAAAACACAAGTCCCAGGTCCATATTCAGGCTTTTAGAAGGCCTCCAGCTTCAATCTCTTTTTTTTTTTTTTTCCACCTTCAACCTCTTATGAGGTTCCCTGAGCAGAAGGTGTGGGGGGTGGAGTAGTCATGACCTATACCATAGCCTAGCACAAAAGCTTGCAAGAAAAAAACAAACACATAGTATTGACCTGGGCCACTTGGATTCTACCTCCAGAACTTGCACAGGAAATTACAGAAACCAGTAATTTACTTAACAACAGGAGTTGACACGGGAAGATACACAAAGAGAAGCAGAATCCGAGAAAGTGGAAGAATCACATCAGCAGAGAATGCCTGGAGCAGACCCTCTTGTGTGTAGAGGCAGTAAGATAGCCCACTCCCTGGAGGACCGTTGGGGCTAAGGTCCTGAAAGACTCCACCAGATTCTTTATAAACCTGATAATACCTTAAGCAAACCTCCATTTCTTCTGTAGCTTGAGTGAATCTCTGGTTCCTATAACAAAAGGAGCCTACTCGATGGCCAGCCTCCAACACTACTATTATCAGTTAACCCACTTCCTTTCCAGTAGAATTTCATTAACAATGTCTACATGAGCAAGCCTTTCCAAGGCCTCTTTCTAATAAAGGAGACACTGGCCAAAGATGAACATCTCTCCGTTAAGATTTTTTTTTTTTAATTGAAATGTTTGTGTTGCACTCTTGCTGGGTCATTCCCATGAATGAGAAACAAACCTTATTAGGAGGATGGACCTGTCTAGAACGGCAGCACCACATCAACCTGGGGAACTTCATTTATTTCCTGATAAAACCAGAAAAATAACTCACAGCACTTCTCTAACAACCAGTCAGAAGCATCATTTTATTATGTTACTCCAGCATGGGGATTACCTTATCAGTTCCCTTCCTCTCTCCAAAATTATTTTGAATATATAAATGCAACTGAATCTTAAGAAATTTGTTCTATCATGGAAACAGTCAGCTGAATAAAAAAAAATACATAAAAAAAGAACAAAAAAAATTACTCTATCTGTATTTGACCTTAGTTTAGATCAATGTCCAAGAAACGAGACCATAATCCCTGAAAATAAAGGGGGAAAAGAGTTAACCTGCTCTTCTGAATGCCATCAAATTCATAAAACTAACAATCTTACAAATCACTTTTACTACATTCCAATGTACCTTCAACAATCTGCATTTTACAAAGTTATAGACTAATATTACATTAAAATGTTAACTTTAAGGGGAAAACATTCCAATAAAAAGGCTCTTGGTTTCACTGACCTGTGATCGCCTTCACCAGCGTATCAGACACTTCTGGGATGTCTTCATTAACAGGGACACACAGCATCTGAGGCGTAACCCAGTGCAGGGCTCTAAAGGGAGACAGACAGTAAACAAGAGCTCCAAGGACAAACCATGACCATTCGTCTTGTCACCTCCTTCAGTTTAGAGAAAGCCTGAGGCATCACTGACCACTCAGACAATCCCAGGCGCACACACATCACCCTTCCATGTACTAGGAGGTCAAATGACATGACAAAGCAGCTAGGATCCTAAAATGAGACTTCTCTTCTATACTTATCACAAGAATGGAAGGAGAAATACTTATCACAAGAATGGAAAATAGGTGGCTTAGTGGCTCTTCAAACAGGAGAAATCTGAGGCCATATCCAGGTCTCTGATATGAACTAGTGATGCCTTACAAATAAACATGGTGATATTTGTACCAGTTAATTACCTTTACTTTAGTACACTAATTTAGAAGTCTACTAAATTATTACAGAACAAGAACACATCACACTTCTGAGCAAAAGAAAAACATCAAATCCAAGTTGAGCAATTTTCTAAAACATATTATTATACAGCATATATGCTTAAGTACTACAGTATACACATTCTAAGTTAGTATAGCTATCCCATCAACATTTCAGGTGGGCTCAAGAATGAATACAAAACCTCAGTTTTTAGTTCTGATAAAAATGAAAGATGTATGTCACATGAACTCTGAATTTTTCCATGTTAAGATATCTATCATGGTTCCTAACTTAAAAAAAAAAAATCAATAACAGCTCGCTTGTTTTAACTCCAAATGTTTTACTCTAGAGAGAAAAAACATCGAGAGAAAGACAGCTACTTACTTACACAGTCTAACTACATTTCTGAGGGGCAAGAAAGCAAGCTTTTCTCCTTTACAAACTGAATTCAATATCTAAAAATTATTTCAACACAAGTCCACTGCTTATTAGCCTAGTGATTGCTGACCCCAGCTAGAATATAGCTAAACAGTTAAACACCCTGCTGCTTTTCTAATTTCCTTTTTCTTTCTAAGACTTCCTTACTGCATAGAAGGAACTTTTGGAGCTAATTCTGAGTTTAATGGTTATAGAATGTTACAACAGAATTAATCCCTATTTACAAAATGAATTCCTTTACAGGGAGTCTCATGAATTATTACCACTGAAATTATGGATCAGAAATTATGGATAAAAGAAACAGGTGTGGAAGTCACAACTACTTGACATTGGCAAAATCTAGCTGTGTAACCTGGACAAGTCACTTATCCTCTTTGGCTCCCAACTTCCTCATCTATAAAATAAAGGGACTGAAATGCCACAGCTGCTAAATCCCTTTCATTGTCTAAATTCTATCTGTCCTTTCTCTAACTGAATGAAAAAATTCAAAACCAAATACAAAAAACAAAACAGAATTCAACAACAACAACGCTTAAAATTACTGCCACTGGACCTAACAATGGTTGCACAGAGTTAAAGGTCTACTATGGCAGTTTATACTATTTACAAGGTCACAAGTCAAAAAGGCCTGTTACTAAAGCACATAATTCAAGTGGCTCAAGGTCAGAATTTCCACACAAAGATGATCCAAACACCACTGAGTTGCAGTGGAAAAGTACTAGCCTGAGAGTTGGGTTTTAGCTTGATTCAGAGGCTTTTCTTAGGTAAGTAATTTAACATCTCTTGGTCTGGATTTTCTCAGGTATAAAATGACAAGGTTGCACTATATTATCTCTAAGACCTTTCCTCAAATCAAAACTCTATGTTTCTATGTGATTATTCTCAACCTACCCCTTTGTAATGCATCCCTTCCAAAAACAGCTTGGTCTGTTTATAGATTTCTTGGCCTGTCTTGTGGAAGGTCTTGAGAAATTCTATGAACTCCTTAGACACTCTTAACCCATTTCAATGCTGGTTTGCCGGTTTATGGAAGGACTGGGAGCTTTTGCTTCCTGAATTTCTGCTGGGAAAATTAAACATAGTAAGTTTCATGACATAAAAGATCCATGCATGGAATTACTTTAAGCATCTTACCTAAGGTTATTTAAATTATGTTTCATCAAAGTTAAACTTGAATTTAAATCATTTTATGTTTGAATGGTTGGACAACTTTCCTTAAAGTAAACTAAATCTGCTTTACAAGTAGAAAGTATGGGTAGACAAAACTACATTATCTAAAAGATATTCCTACTGAAATAAAAGTTGTTCTATTAGTATTTTCTTTGCCAAAATCTATCATGCTTTGATCTATATATTCAATCATGAACACTGAAATGGCACCACTAGGCTTCTCAAAGACTGCTGGAGTTTATAAAACTAGTCAACAAATAGAATCACAATCAATAGAAGCACTGAAACGTTAGATGACTTATAAATGTTAGACAACCTTTCCAAATCCCATTTTACTTGACAAAAAGGTAAAGGTTAATGTGTTTATGTGGAGACTCACAATTATTTACTCACCATTTCGTTGGTGAGTCATACTGATCAAAGTGAAAGAACGCATCCAAAGTATTAATAGCATGATGAACACGACAAAGCACACAATGAAGAGACAAGGGAAACATGCACTACACTATCCCACCGGCTGGGCAGACAATTCTTTCCCCTCTTCAAATAAACACACTGAAAGGAAAATGGGACATTTACACAAGAGAGATAAGGATGTTGTAACAGGCAGTAAGTGCTTTCAGAAAGTATGAACTACCACGTGGTCTTTGACCACATTCTAAGCCTCCTGATTTTGAACTATGCTCTCTAATGTTTATAAGGAATTTAAGTTCCCCATATCCCAATGATTTCCTAAAAATAATTTTTTAAAAAGGTATGTTTTATTTGATTTGATTTTTTTTTTTTTTTGAGACAGAGTACTGCTCTGTCGCTCAGGCCGGAGTGCAGTGGCAAGACCTCAGCTCACTGCAACCTCTCCCTCCTAGGTTCAAGCGATTCTCCTGGCTCAGTCTCCAACTAGCTGCAATTACATGCGAGTGTCACCACACCCAGCTAATTTTTGTATTTTTTTTTTTTTTTTTTTGAGACGGAGTCTCGCTCTGTCACCAGGCTAGAGTGCAGTGGTGTGATGTCGGCTCACTGCGACCTCCACCTCCTGGGTTCAAGCGATTCTCCTGCCTCAGCCTCCCAAGTAGCTGGGACTACAGGCGTGTGTCATCATGCCCAGCTATTTTTTCTATTTTTAGTAGAGATGGGGTTTCGCCATGTTGGTCAGGCTAGTCTCGAAGGCCTGACCTCAGGTGATCCGCGCGCCTCGGCCTCCCAAAATGCTGGGATTACAGGCGTGAGCCACCGCATCTGGCCAGAAACAGTATGTTTTAAAGATATTAACCTACCTATTCTACAGTTTCTTAATTTTTTTTTTTTTTTGAGACGGAGTCTCACTCTGTCGCACACGCTGGAGCGCAGTGGATCTCAGCTCACTGCAACATCTGCCTCCCAGGTTCAAATGATTCTCCTGCCTCAGTCTCTCAAGTAGCTAGGATTACAGGCATGACCCACCACGCCCAGCTAATTTTGTATTTTAGTAGAGACAGGGTTTCACCATGTTGACCAGGCTGGTCTCAAACTCCTAACCTCAGATGATCCTCCTATCTCAGCCTCCCAAAGTGCTGGAATTACAGGTACAAAACACTGCGTCTCGCTCTCAGAGTAATTCCTTATAATCTTTGATCTTCAGGACTTTCTTTTTTTTTCTTTTGAGACGGGGTTTCACTCTTGTTGCCTATGCTGGAGTGCAATGGCGCGATCTTGGTTAACAACCTCCACCTCCCGGGATCAAGCGATTCTCCTGCCTCAGCCTCCCGAGTAGGTGGGACTACAGGCATGTGCCACCACGCCTGGCTAATTGTGTATATTTAATAGAGAAGGGGTTTCTCCATGTTGGTCAGGCTGGTCTTGAACTCCCGACCTCCGGTGATCTGCCCGCCTTGGCCTCCTAAAGTGCTGGGATTACAGGTGTGAGTTACTGTGCTTGGCCTAACATTTCTATTTCTCCAAAATTTTCTATTAATAAAATCTTACATGTACCAAATGAAATATGTACATTTTAGCATTACTGGTAATAGCAAAAGACTGGAAATAACTGGCCATCACTGAGGGACTAAATAAATTATCCTTTAATCCATAAAATAAAATGCCATAGGGTTTTAAAATTAAAAAGTATGCTTCTTGTGTACTGATATGGAAAGAGCTCATAAATGTATTAGAAGCAAAAACATAAATTAGCAACATAGTGATATGCTTTCTCTACAAAAAGTAAAAACATTAGCCAGGCATGGTAGTGTGTACCTATAGTGCCAGCTATTTGGACGGGCTGAGGCAGAAGGATCCCTTGAGCCCAGGATTTTGACCGCACTCCAGCCTGGGTGACAGAGTGAGACCTGGTCTCAAAAAAAAAAAAAAGTAAGGTATGTACACTGTGCTATGTTTTATATAAAACAGGGGGTAGTGGGGTAAGAACACACGTGTTTCTAAATTAGAATAAAAGCACAGAAAGAGGATACACAAGAAACTAATAACAAAAGTTCTGTGAAAGTAGGGGAACAACAGGCTGGGCGCAGTGGCTCACGCCTGTAATTCCAGCACTCTGGGAGGCCGAGGTGGGCGGACCACGAGGTCAGGAGATCAAGACCATCCTGGCTAACACGGTGAAACCCCGTCTCTACTAAACATACAAAAAATTAGCTGGGTGTGGTGGCGGGCGCCTGTGGTCCCAGCTGCTTGGGAGGCTGAGGCAGAAGAATGGCATGAACCCGGGAGGCGGAGCTTGCAGTGAGCCGAGATCGCGCCACTGCACTCCAGCCTGGGTGACAGAGACAGACTCCGTCTCGAAAAAAAAGAAAGTAGGGGAACAATAGCAGTGGTACTTAGGAACTAGAGGGGCGAGAGACAAAGTAAAAAGGAAACTTCTCACCATACCTGTTACGTTTGGGTCATTTGGATATACTACCTATTTTTTTAAGCACATAAATAAATCAGGTACAATCTAATTCAAAACAAAAAGGGCAACATCTTTTCTAAAATATTTTTTATGTAAATAAAAAACCAAAGACTGTGCTGACATCTGTATGATTAGGAAAAAAATCTTTATCAAAAATCCTTCTCTGTCTCATAATTCCGCTTCTAGTCATGACGGAATACTCTGATGGCATCAGGTTTACCCTACTATCTTAACAATTGCAACGTCAAATATATGAACGAAAGGTTTTCAGACATTGGACGGCAGGTAAACAGCAGATTAACTCCTGAAAGACGGGAAACAAACACAATCTGTCCTACAGTGTCCCAGCTCACTGCTGGGAGAGTTTTAAAGTCTTGGCACAAGGAGAGGCCACTCAAACAGAGCCTAGCTGACTTGCTGAATTGAGCAGATAGCATTTGGAGTTCAGGGAGGCCAATGTGACCAGAATTTGCATGGCAAAATATCATGCAAACGCTACGGAGGGGAGAGGGCTACACAGAAAAAGCTCCAGGTATCTGCAGAGGGTTCCCTGGAGTGTGGCTGAGTACTACACATGCGTATGAGGAAACTACCCAAGATGAGAGAAAGAACCACCAAGTAACATGTAGAACCACAGCACAAAGGACGGGAGGAAGAAATATAAGAATCCTGTTTTAAGATTCTTATATGTAAAGTCATATAATACTATCGTTAAAAAAATATTTTTCTGTAAAGTGGTATAAATATTATTTGAAGGTAAGTAAGTTAAAGATGTATTCTGTAAAGCCCAGAACAACCAGTAACAAAAACCAAACAAAACCAAACAAAACAAAACAGAACAAAGAGGGGTAGCTAACAAGCTGATAGTGGAGATAAAGGTGTGGTCATAAAGAAAGCAAGAAAAGAGGAGAAAAGGACTAAGACGAGATGAGATAAACACAAAGGGCAAGATGACAGGGGTAAAACTTCCCTTATCAAAAATCACATTAAATGTAAGTGCTATAAACAGTCTGATTAAATGTCAGAGATTATCAGATTAGATTAAAAAACAAGACCTCGCTTCATGTTGTCTGTAAGAAATTTACTTTAAATATAAAGATACAAATATGTTAAAAACTAATGAAAGGAAGAGGATACTCTGAAACAATGAAATAGAGCTTAAGTGGTTATACCAATGTTAGACAAAGTAAACTTAAGAACATGGACCATATTATCAAGAACACAGAGAGGTATCTCATCATAAAAAAGGGGTTAATTCTTCAAGAAAACACAGCAATCCTAAATTTGTATATACTAATAACACTGTTTCGAAACACATAAAACAAAATTTGATAGAACTGAAAGGAGAAACAAATTCACAATGATATTTGGAGATTTCAATACTCCTCGCTTAGTAATTGACACAGAGGTATTTTTAAAAAGTCAGTAAAGACAGAAAACTTGAATGATGTTCTCAACCAACCTGACCTACCTGACACTGATAGAACACTCAACCCAATAAAAACATAATACATATTCCATCTGACAAAATAATAATGGTAGTATAAACTTACCTACAGGTAATGTCTATTATGTACTAGGTACTTTTACAATGCTATTTTGTATAATCCTCACAAGTCCATCAGGTAATACACTTATGATATTTACAAATGAGGAAGCTGAGGCTTGAATATGTTGAGTAACTTGAATAATGTTGCAGTCACTTATAAAGACTGGAATTTGAACCCAGGTCTGTGCGCTTAAATCCAAAGCCTGAGCTGTTGACTATGCTACAACTACCTCAGTAAGCCAAAGAGAGGACTGAAGACTCTTTAGAATAACACCAATCCCTCTTACTTTGGAGGTCTGTACACCAGTCAGAGACAGGAAAACCCTACTCATTTCCTTTAATGCTTTGCTTACAACATGCTTCCCTCCCACACATACTTTTCCAAAGAGACACTTTTGCTTAAAAAAGAAAAAAAAATCTCCTTTTAAAATGTAAATGAAGATTAATTCTATTAACTACTTATGATCATACAAGTTACTAAAATCAACACTTTGCTGTTTTTCTCTAAGCTTCCTAAAAGTCAACCCCTACTAAGAGGCCAGAAGTTTGGATTAGAGAGGAGAAAGTGAGAGACAGTTGAGGTGTTCGGTACGCAGGGAGGAGGTGAGTTATGTCTGAACAGCCAATAGGGATTCAGTGTGTAAGGTGAAAGAAGTGAAGAAGAAGGAAATATGGAAAAGAACAACCTCACGCACATTACAGTTTATAGTTTTGGCTAGGGCTCAAATGGCAAGTGCTTGCTCTTCAACTTAGTCACCTTGCGTTGTTTTTTTCTTCTTTTTTTTTTTTTAATCAGGGTCTCGCTCTGTCATCCAGGCTGGAGTACAGTGGCACGATCACAGCTCACTGCAGCCTCAACCTCCCAGGCTCAAATGATCCTCCGACCTCAGCCTCCAGAGTAGATGTGGCTACAGGCACTAGCCCGGCTAATTATTATTATTATTTTTAAGAGATGGGATCTCACGATGTTACCCAGGCTGGTCTTGAACTCTTGGGATCAAGCAATCCTCCTGCCTCAGTCTCCAAAATGCTGGGATTACAAGCATGAGCCACTGGACCAAGCTGCACTTTATGTTTTTAATACAGAAACAAAGCTTGTATTTCAGGAATAGCAAGTAGACCATGATTATCAAGCCTTCAATTGCCCAATCTTTTTTTTTGAGGCGTCTCACACTCTGCAGCCCAGGCGAGAGTACACTGGCGCATTCTCGGCTCACTGCAACCTCTGCCTTCCAGGTTCAAGTGATACTCCTGCCTCAGCCTCCCGAGTAGTTGGGATTACAGGCATGGGCCATCATGCCCGGCCAATTTTTGTATTTTCAATAGAGACAGGGTTTTGCCATGTTGGCCAGGCTGGTCTCCAACTCCTGGACTCAAGTGATCTGCCCGTCTCGGCCTCCCAAAGTGTTGGGATTACGGGCGTGAGCCTCTGTACCTGGCCTGTCTCCATGCTTCTTCCACAGCCTGCAGAACTGTGAGCCAAATGAACTTCTTTCCTTTATAAGTGACCCAGCCTCAGGTATTCTCCTGTAGCAATGCAAAGGGATTAAGCCATTGTTTTATGTACCTTACAGGATAGTTACCAAATTCAGGAAAATTTACACTGATACAATACTTTTACTCAATTGAAAATCCATATTCCAAGTTTCTCAATTGTTCACAATGAGCAGTTCACAATTTTCCCAGCCTTTGTTTCTCTCGGCATGACACTTCTGAAGAACACAGGCCAGGTATCTTGCTGAATGCCATTTAGATTGGGTGTCCTCATGACTGGATTCAGGTTGTTACAAATTTTCGGCTTAAATATTTCATAAATGATGTTGTGTTCTCAAAGTGTCATGTCTGGAAGCACACATGACATCTATCCTTGCCTCCTACATCCCCATTTTATAGTTACCATTTCTCCATTTATAATTAATAAATAATCTGGCTGGGCATGGTGGCTCACACCTGTAATCCCAGCACTTTGAGGCTGCAGTGGTGGGATCACTTGAGGCCAGGAGTTCAAGACCAGTCTGGGCAACATAGCGAGACCCACCTCCCGTCTCCACAAAAAAAAGGAAAAAAAGAAAAATAAATAAATACATAAATAATTCATAGGCAGTGAATTTGAGATCATGCTCATAACTTGTTTCCTGGGAAACTCCCTCCCCCCTCATCCCAGATTTAGCACCCAGATAAACTTTACCTGAATCAATTTTTACTACGAACATGACTGTAACCTCTCATTTATGTATTTCTCTATTTTATTTTTTTATTTTTTTTTATTTTTGAGACGGAGTCTTGCTCATTACCCCGGCTGGAGTGCAATGGCATGATCTTGGCTCACCACAACCTCCGCCTCCCGGGTTGAAACGAGTCTCCTGCCTCAGACTCCCAGTAGCTGGGATTGCAGGCATCTGCCACCACACCTGGCTAATTTTGTATTTTTTTTTTAGTAGAGACAGGTTTCTCCATGTTGGTCAGGCTGGTCTCGAACTCCCAACCTAAGGTGATCCGGCCACCTCGGCCTCCCAAAGTACTGGGATTACAGCGTGAGCCCCTGTGCCAGCCGTATTTCTCTATTTTACTAGTTAAATTAACACACGGATTATGATTTTGTTCAGTTATACTTCATTTATTGTCCTTATTTATTGATTTATTCACTTTATTTTTTTTTAAGACGGAGTCTCGCTTGTTGCCCAGGCTGGAGTGCAGTGGCACGATCTCAGCTCACTGCAATCTCCACCCCCTGGGTTCAAGCGATTCTCCCGACTCTGCTTCCCAAGTAGCTGGGATTACAGGCACACACCTCCACACCTAATTGGTATTTTTAGTAGAGATAGGGTTGCGCCATGTTGGCCGGGCTGGTCTCGAACTCCCGACCTTAGGTGATCTGCCCACCTCGGCTTCCCAAAGTGCTGGGATGACAGGTGTGAGCCACCATGCCCAGCCTTATTGTCCTTGTTTATTTTGACACTCAAATTATCCCAGACTTAGCCAGTGGAAACCCCTCCAAGCTGGCTTCTAGATCTTCTGAAATGTAACCAAAATATTGAAGGGGCCTTTTTTCCCCTGCCCCAGCCCCAGAATCAGTCATTTCTCTAAGAAGCCCTGGCTCACTTTAATGAATAATACTATTTAGAATCTAAGGTCTGGGAGGTATCGGCATTTTAACTCTAAAAAAGAAAAGATATGCTTTGGAGGATCACTGTCTTCAGATCCGTTTGTGAAAGAGGTACACAAGATTCTACGTGGGATGACAAGATTACAGGAGTTCTGAAAGAAAAGGGCACTTTGGAATGTATAAGCAAGTATCTCAGCTTGGCCAACCCCTATGACTTCCTCTATACAGATCACTCACCCTGACTGTGGAGATTAAAACACTTTAACTGAGTCTTTACAGTCAAGACATTCCATCTACTTTCTCTGAAAGTGAATCCAACTCTAAAAAAAAGTGAAAATATTCTTAAAATTCCTTAGAAGGTTATTTGTATTTTGTCTGCTACCAAGCTGCTATGTATGGCGTAAAAGCTTTCCTTTATGCTACTAACAGAAACAAGTAAAATACCAAGAGCAAGGGCATCACGGACTAAAGAAGATCAAGATTACAGAATCCAAAAAGTCTGTTTCTAGTCTAGACCCAATACATTAAAACTGCACTTAGGCTAACCTTATCCAAACACAATGGCCAAACAAGTAATCAGTGTGAAATGCAAAATTTACCTGGCTAAGTTATATTAAGTGATCTGTGAAACAAAGACATAATGGAATCTTCTCTTCTAACATAAATTTTCAAATACTTTAAGGTCTTTATCCCCAAAGCTTTCTACTGACAAAAAGCAACTAAAGAACAAAAAATAGAAAGTACAAATCTACCATTCAAAAAGATGGGGGGTGGGGGGAAACAAGAACAAAGGTAAAAACCATTCTGCATACATATTTTTAAAATAAAAGTCACTTCGATTGTTTCTTTTTTTAATTAATTAATTTTTTAGAGATGGTATCTCATTCTGCTGCCCAGGCTGGAATACAGCGGCACAATCACAGCTCACTGCAGCCACTAACTCCTGGGCTCATGTAATCCTCCTACCTTAGACTTCCAAGTAGTTGGGATTATAGGTAGGTACAAGCCACTGCACCCAACTCCAGAATTGTTTCTTTTTAAAGTACAGACTCTGCACTAAACCGTAAATTTTCTTTCCATGCACACTCTACAGAGTATCATGCACACTCTACAGAGGCTTTTTGGACGCAGGTTTTTAAAACCACCAAGGAGAGTCAGCAAATATAAACGACAATTATGTACTTAAGTAACAGAAACTTAATTATATATATATGTATATTTACTATTTATTATACACATTAAATAACCTGGGTTTCTGAAGTATACACATTGAATAAAGGAATATAATGGAAAAATATTGACCCAGGAGTTAGGAAACCTGAGTTCTCATGCACAAACTCATTGTGCAACCTTGGGTAAATTAGTTAACCTTTATGGACTTTCATACTGTCATCTGCAAAATGAGGCTATTAGAGCTGATAATTTGATAATTTTTTTTACTATTTCATCTGTTATCATAAATACTTACCATTTCACTACATATCATCAAGAAACAGACTTTAAACTAAATAGGAATGAAGGATCTTAATAATAAATGGCCTTGAGCTCCCTGCAAGATTATTCTATCAGAAGAATAACTTGAATTTTAAAAAAGCTAACTCTTACTGGAGATCTACTGTGTGTGTCGGGCACTGTGCTAAGCTCTTTACATATGTCAACTAATTGAATACTCATCAAATTTCTCTGATAGATATTACTGTCCCTCAGTGTGGGCAAGACTTGGAGTGGTTAGTCCGCCCAGGGTCACAAAGCTGGTAAATGACAAAGCTAGGACTCAAATCAAGAGTGACTCCAAAGTCACCTTACTAACCACCTGAAAATTTCACCTCCTGGCAAAATCATGAGCTGAATACATTCTTATTTAATCTCTGGCAGGTGCTAATTTTTTTCCCCTTTTTAGTAGAGACAAAATAGCTAAAACTGGCAGCCAACCAAGAAACAGCTTCAAATTAATCACGTAATCATGCCACTGTGCCCGGATAATTTTTGTATTTTTTTGTAGACATGGGATTTCACCATGTTGCCCAGGCTGGTCTCAAACTCCCGAGCTCAGGTGATCCATCCATCCTGGCCTCCCAAAGTGCTGAGATTATAGGCATGAGCCACTGCACCTGGTATCCATGTCTTAAAGAGAACTGTGTTTTTGGTAAGCAATATTTCCTTTTATTTCCTTATAATAAAACAAAAGGAAACAGCAAAAGTCACAAAACCTAGAAGACTGGCAAGGGTCTTAAGGGGTAACACTGTCTTATTATTCATTCCCCTGCCTCCAGGGGAGACCTCATTACAATTACCCCAGGGTAGGAACTGGGGAGCAAGAGAGGGGGCTCCCAGAGAACAGGTCTTCTGACAGCATCAGTGTTGGTTCCCAGTCTCCCTCATTATTTCACATTAACTGTATAACTCTGAGTAACATCATAAATTTTCAGACACCGAGGCCTAACAACAGAGATTCTTTCTTTCTTTATGTTGGGCCATTTCAACTGGCTTGTCTGCTCAATTGTAGAACAACCGCGACTTACGTGACAATCTTCTTGCTGGTCATGTGGCATTTTAAGAAGCCGGATGAATATGATCACCTACATACAAATCCATGCACTGGAAAATAGCTACTATGGCTCACTTTCATCCCTCCAGGAGCCCAATGTGGGCCTTTTCCTATATGTTCTCAAGACACAAGCTGTCTCTCAAATAAGCTCTCGGGCAGAAAATCTCTCTCTCAGATGACTTTCAAGCTTAGAAATCACCATTTCTGACAAGCTATGAACAGTGAGGGTATTATACCACAGAACAAACCAGGATCCACAAAAAAAGGCACAAAAAACAAAACATCCCAAGAGACAGTCACTTGCATAGGGATGAATTTCATAAACAAAACTATCTATTTCAATTCTCTTTATTCCTCCTATAGAGTAAACAAATTTCTCTGAAACACAATGTCTTTCAACTAAAGAGAGTATTGGTTTCATATACTGTCTGACCCTCAAACCCAATTTCAGTCTCAAATCTGAGCTGATGTTCTCAAAAAGTTGACAGAAATTACAAAGCTGAGCCTATGAGCACTGGGGATCTACTCTGTGTCTCACTCAGGCAGAGAAGAAAAAAAAGAGTATCAGAACATTACCCTTCTTTGATCCGACCCTAGAAGACGCACTGAAGATTTCTTCACTGTGGTAACCTTGCGGGTCTTCTCGTTGGTTTTTCTTCAAACTTGGAGAATGTGAGGGATTGGGCCCCTTGGCTGCTCTGACTGCTGGCAAAGGCCTCTTCTTCTTCCCGCTGGAGTCTGTAATTCAAGAGAGGATTAGAACGATCTAGATATTCTCCAAGATTTCTCTGTATCTGAAGGTTATTACTCCATTAATTCAGGAGGATCTAAAGATTTTAGAACTAGAGACTAAATACGCCAAATCAGTCTGAGGTCTCACATAGCTACAGGATGGACGGCTCTTCATGCACTGAGGATTTCAAATGGCATCTTCTCATGCTCATTCAGCAACTGCTCTAGGGTTACATGAAAGAAATCAAGTCTAGTCCTTTTCCCCAACAAGCTCAGTGAAATAAATAAAGTCTAGTCCTTTTCCCTAACAAGCTCAAGGTTGGAACAAACAAAAAGCTAAGTAAACAACTGCTATATAATGGGACAGCTGCTACATCAGAGAGTAAAAATTGCGTGCTGTGAGAACACAGGAAAGAACAACGCAATCTGCTGGAGGAGTCTGATGAGGCTTTACAACGGTGATGTTTGGGGTGAGTCTTAAAGGACAAATAGGATCCTTTTTTTGTTTCTGTTTTTTTGTTTGTTTGTTTTTTGAGACAGAGTGTCACTCCATCACCCAGCCTGGAGTGTAATGGCACGATCGCAGCTCACTACAACCTCTGCCTCCCAAGTTCAAGCAATTCTCATCCCTCAGCCTCCCAAGTTATTGAGACTACAGGCACAAACCACCACGCCTGACTGATAAGGACGATTAGGATTCTAAGTGAAAGGATATTCCAGGAAGAAGGAACTACAAATGTGCAAGCCTGTGGTTTGCTTCACAACAAGCTGAATGTAGCCAGAGCACTGGGGGTGTGATGAACTGTGATGCTGGCTACACAGGAAGGCACCAGAGGGTAAGGAATCTTGATTGCTAAGCCCACTGCTAAGCCTATTCTGGATTTCATCATGTGGTGGGGAAGCAAGAAAGACTGCAAATCCAAGAAGTTATTGTTGTCAGATCTGTGCTTTAGAAAGATCATGCAGGTAGCTATGTGAACAACTTGAAGGATAGAGAAACTAGAGACACGGACAGGAATTACACGTATATTATAAAGGTTTAAGTAAAAGAAAATAAATACCTGGAAAAGAAGAGGAGCAAAGATAAAATGCAAAAGACTTTTCTGAGTTGCAACAAACAGAACTTGGTCAAATTGTAGGTGCCAAGGGAGGTTAAAGAGAAATCAAGAGTGAAACCAAGGCTTTTTAGCTAACTTGGTAAACAATGATGCCATTAATTGACTCAGGAGAAGGGTTAGGAGGAAAACGTTCAGAATGGGGAGAATAATGAATAAAAGCAATAAATTTGGCTTTGGATTAGCTGCATGTGAACCATCTGTAATAAATCCCAAACACAGGCCGGGTGCGGTGGCTCACGCCTGTAATCCCAGCACACTGGGAGGCCAAGGCGGCCAAATCACTTGAACTCAGGACTTTGAGACCCGCCTGGGCAACACGGTGAAACCCTGTCTCTACATAAAATACAAAATTTAGCTGGGCGTGGTGGCATGCTCCTGTAGTCCTAGCTACTTGGGAGGCTGAAGCAGGAGGATCACTTGAGCCCAGGATGCAGAGGATGCAGTGAGTTGAGAATGCACCACTGTACTCCAGCCGGGGTGACAGAGCAAGACCCTGTCTCAAAACAAAACAAAAAACTCAAGCACTATCTATAAGACAGTGGTTCTCCAAGCGTGATTCCCCAGACAGCAGCAGCACCATCACCAGGCAACTTGTTACAAATGCAAATTCTCTAGGCTTACTCCCAAACTACTAAAATCAGAGACTCTGAGGGTAAGGTCCAGCAATCACTGCTTTTACAAGCTTTCCGAGAGATTTAGCAGGGTCACAATTAAAAGCAGTAAGAAATAGAAACAAAAATCACAGGTGGAGGTGCTAAGTCTGAGGATGGAATCGGGACACTTCTTTCTCTGGGATAGACAAGAAGTTAATATAAAGGTATTAGGACATTTTTATGTGGCGAGGGGAGGAAGCTGAGACAGTTCGTGCCTAGCGGCCTCTACTCTGTTTTTGAAACAGGATCCGCTACTGACAATGTCAGGCATGCAGTGGAAACCCTGAGGAGATCATTCATGTTCTCGGCTAAAATTTTCTCTCTTTGATTGACCACAGTCACTGAAAGCAATGTGTAATTTCTAATTCTCTGAGCTCACCACAGGTGCCAGCAAAGGAGTCACTCAACAAATATTGGCTGACTGGATGAAAAAACAAAAAACTAGCAAGAAGAGTTGGCAGAATTCCATTTGCCTTTCTTCTGTTGAAGCAGTTTTAGAATTTCTAAAATGCTCTGGCAAAGAATTAACATTATTCATGGCATTTTATTAGTTCCTATGCTCACTAGCCATCCCATCATTTAATTTTTTTTTTTTTTTTTTTTTTTTTGGAGACAGAGTCTCACCCTGTCGCCCAGGCTGGAGGGCAGTGGCACAATCTCAGCTCACTGCAACCTCCGATACCTGGGTTCAAGCAATTCTCCTGCCTCAGCCTCCCAAGTAGCTGAGATAACAAGTGCACACCACCACGCCTGGCTAACTTTTTAAATATTTTTAGTAGAGATGGGGTTTCACCATATTGCTCAGGCTGGTCTCAAACTCCTGACCTCAGATGATCCTCCCGCCTCAGCCTCCCAAAGTGCTAGGATTACAGGCGTGAGCCACTGTGCCTGGCCCATTATTTAATTTTTAACATCATTGTATTTCCAGATAATAAAAACTGCCTTTGACTAACCTAATTTTTAAGGAAAAGTTAAATTTCTATAATGCAAGGACTATGTATACAAGTCAACAGATTTCTACTACTGTGTTTTATCACTGAGCTAGATGCCACGCTGAATATATTAAAAGAATGAGGGAAATAATGCTTGATCAGTGCCATTTGCAAGCCCTGCACTAGGTACATCATATTTATTAGCTCATTTAATCTTCACCAGGAAATATGCCTATCTCCATTCTTCCACTCCAAGGAGCTTATTGTCTACATTTGAGAACTAAGACTAACACAACCCAAAGAATATAATCAGAAGTTAAGACATACACAAAATGAAGAAACAACTCAAAGCTGTTCATTAAAGGTTGACTGAGAAGAAGAGGGGAAAACATCCTTTTCCTTAATTTTAAACTGACTTGCTGATAGGTCAAAGCAGAAATTTTAAAAAATGTATTTGGATGGTGACAGAAGTATGTATCCAGTCACGTCACTGTTCAACCGCCCCTAATTAAGTCCTTCTACCGCTCCGCCAGCTCCCAGTCCTCCTGAATCTCCTTCTGCCTAGCTTTGTGGTACTCTTCCCCCCAGCACTTGGAGCAGAAACCCTGCCAGGCAGGGTTGCCGTAGTAACCACATCCTTTCTTGCACAGGAGGTCCGACTGATGCACATGAATTCCTCCGCGTTCAGACTTAAGGCTCATCTTCTTCCTGCTAACCAATGAACAAACAACAAAGTGCTGTTGAAAAGGAATTATCATTCTACTAACTAAAATATTACCAATTATGAAGAAACAGGGAGTGATTCCATTATCTTCAAGCTGTAAGAGAGGGAAGAAGGGAATGAGGGAGGGAAAGAGGGGAGGAAGGAATAAAGAAAAAGGAAAAGTTAACTATGGTAAATTCCTGAAACAGTCATATTAAAGACTTATTCCCTGCCGAAAATACACAGAACCCATGAAGAAAGGGCTAACATTGGATTAAATACCTAAATGTAAAGGCTGGAAACTAGAAAACTTAGGGGAAAAGCTTCCCGACACTGGATTTTGCAATGACTTCTAGGATATGACACCAAAAGCACAGGCAACAAAAGCAAAATCAGACAAATATATTAATTACATCAAAATTTAAAATGTCTGCACAACACAGGAACCAACTGACAGAGTAAAACTGAACAACACACAGAATGAGAGAACATATCTGCAAACCACATATATAATAAGGGGTTAATATCCAGAATATAAGGGAACTCCTACAAGCCAATAACAAAAAAAATAATAATAATAATCTGGTTAACAAATGGGAAAAGGACTTCAATAGACAATTCTCCAAAGCTATAGCAACAGCCAACAAACATGTGAAAAAATGCTCAACATCACTAATCATCACGGAAATGCAAATCAAAACCACAATGAGATATCACTTCATATCCATTAGGATGGCTACTGTAAAAGAAAACAAACCCAGGATGGGCACAGCGGCTCATGTCACTTTGGGAGGCCAAGGTGGGAGGATCACTTGAGGCTAGGAGTTCAGGACCAGCCTGGGCAACAGAGCAAGACCCCATCTTTACAAAAAAATACAAAAACTAGTGGGGTATGATGGCGTATGCCTGTAGTCCCAGCTACTCGGGAGACTGAGACAGGAGGATCGCCTCTCCAGGAGATGGAGGCTGCAGTGAGCTATGGATCACATCACTGCACTCCAGCCTGGGTGACAGAGCGAGGCCTTGTCCAGAAAGAAGAGAAGAGAAAAAAATTGAAATAATATCATACTTTCCAAAGTCAGTTTTCTTTTCTACTGTATAATATTTAAACTCATTTGTTCATAGTCTCACAGCTGTATGGTAAATCGCTATGTAACAATTTCCTTTCAAACTAAAACCACATGGTCCTCATTCTTCTCCACAATAACTGCCAAACAAGCACAGTAAAAAACCAGCACTCTACAGCATTCATTCAAGAGACTCACATGTGCAGATAAAATTAGGCCCTATATCTTGGAGGTCTCATTAATTTAACTCAAACATTTACTAAGTGCCAACTGTGTGCAGAGAATTAAGCTAGATGGCACTGGTGATGCAATGGATAGAACACGTCCTTGCCCTCATGAAGCTCATAACCAAAAGTACAGGCAGACTGAAAAACGTGGAAAAAGAGAAAGTGTTAGGAAACTGTTGAGGAGTAACACACATACAAATTCTGACCTAGGGAGTATAGAGAGACCACTTGGGGATGCTGGTGATAGACCTTAAAGAGCCTTGTGTTGAAAGGGTCTTGGAAACATGACAGAAAGGGGAAGGATATTCTGGACAGGAAGAATGCCTTTCACAGAAAGCTCAGAAGCAGGGAGGCAAATGTAAAATATGAATGATATAGTATAGACAGAAGGTAAACTAAACAAGTTAGGTGGCAAGTCAAATCATGATGGATTTTTAAAACTCGAAGCTACCGAGTGCGGATGGAAAGTCACCAGCTATCAAACCTGACAGTATGCAATGTGCACTACTTTTGAGGATTCTGAAAAGCAAAATGGAGAAGTGGGGAAGACCAGAATTGAAAGTATCACCCAGCCGTCTAAGAGATTACCACTTTCTCCCATCCAATACCACCAGCCAACCTGGAAATGGGCCCCACAGCACAGAGAAAGCTCCTCTAGTTCGGGCTCCAGGCATGTGAAAGGGAACTCCTAACAGCCAGAAAGAATATGGGGATCCCCCCACTTACCATCTCCCCCTTCTCTTGAGCCACAGTGCCCAGCAATCGTGTGCTCTCTCTGCAGCTATGGCTGAAATGAGAGTGCAGGAGCCAAACTCTGAGGCAGGAGAACTATCAATTTTTCCCAATCTCTATCCTTGGTCTCAAATGTGCAGGCAGTGGTGGAAAGACATGGCAGAGTGGGGTAACTAAATCCACAGTTTTCTGGACAAAAGAAAGAAAATATGAGCCCTTTGAGAACACAAAGTGTGAAAAAAATTGCTGAGGAGAACTCCAGAAAGCAATTTCTAGGCTTACCCCTAAGCTGCATATGCATGGATCTGACGCTATTCAGTACCAAAGGTTTCCAAATTGGAACTAACAGAGAGACCACTATGCAGGTCTCAGATCAGCACATACACGAAACAGATGGAAACAGCACTACGAAACTCTAAACAATATACTGACATTAAAGCCACAACCCACAGAACCTGTATACCAAACTTGGCAACACAACAAAACACTTTTGCTCTGGGAATAACTGTTTAGAAAATGAAAAGACAAGCTACGGAATGGGAGAAAATAATTGCAAATCACCTATTTGGCAAAGAACTTACATACCCAGAATGTATAAAGAACTCTCAAAACTCAGTTGTCAGAAAACAAACCACCCAATTTAAAAATGAGCAAAAAGTCTCAACAGACACTTTACCAAAGAAGTTATACACACCGGTGTCCCACATTTCCGTGAGAAGCCTTTGCTACATACTGCCCAGTCAAAGATGTTTGTATATTGAACATCCTTACAAGAGAAAGATGATAGCTCCTTCCACAGCAGAAGATAATTTGTTAACTGTCCAGTACAGTAAATATAATGTCTCCCTTCATATCAAAGGTTTGAAACATCTGTTTGCCACCTCTTATGAGAGCTGAGTTCCCTGAGCTCGGATTTCCTACTCGTGTCATTGCCCACAGGGAACTTACAGGGCAAAGGGTACTCCACGTGGACATGAGGCTGGTTCTACTGATGTCCTGTGACCTGTGTCCTCTTCTTTTGCCTCTAACCCAGGAGTTTCATGTCTTGGGCCAATATCCATGAAACCGTGGAGACTAACTTGCTACGTTTAAGTAGGGAGAACTCAAAATTCAGGTCCCTTGCAGTTATTGACATGGTGGCAAATAAGCATATGAATAGTTGTTCAACATTGTTCAGTCATTAGAGAAATGCAAATTAAAACCGCCATGAACTGTCACTCAAATCGATTAGAATGGCTAAAATAGAAAATACTGACACAGTCTTGGCAACGTGGCAAAACCCTGTTTCTACCAAAAAAAAAATACAAAAAAAATTAGGGAGGGATGGTGGTGCATGGTTGTGGTCGCAGCTACTCAGTAGGCTGAGGTGGGAGCATCACTTGAGCCTGGGAGGTGGAAGTTGCAGCAAGCCAAGATCACACCACTGCCCTCCAGCCTGGGTGACAGAGTGAGACTCCACCTCAGAAAAAAAAAAAAATACTGACAATACCAAGCGGTAGCAGGGATGCAGAGCAACTAAAACCCTCATACCTTCCTAGTGGAATGCAAAATAGTACAGACACTAGAGAAAACACTTTTATGGTTTCATAAAAATGTATACATACAACGACCATCCAACCATGCAATCCCTCTCCTGGGTATTTCCTCTAGAGAAATAAAAACTGCTATTTACTCAAAATTCTGTACATAAACAGTTATAGTAGCAATATTTGTGATGACAAAAAAATGACAACTAAAATATCCTTCAATGGGTGAATGAATAAACAAACTATGGTGCATCCATACAACAGAATGCTACTCAGGAAAACAAGAACAACAGGTATTAGTACACCCAATAACTTCGATGAAATCTCAGAGGCTTTCTGCTGATAGAAGCCAGCATCTTAGTTCCTTCTGGCTGCAGTAACAAAATACCATAAACTGGGTAGGTTATAAAAAACAGAAATTTATTTCTCACAGTTCAGGAAGCTGGAAAGTTCAAGATCAAAAAGTCAACAGATGTTGGTGTCTGGTGGTTCACTGAAGGTACCTTCTCCCTGTGTCCTCACATGGCTAGGCTCTCTGCGGTCTCTTATAGGTGCACTAATCCCAATCATGAGGGCTCCACTTTCATGAACTAATCACCTCCCAAAGGCTCCGCCTCCTAGTACCATCGCCTTGTGGATTAGAATTTCAACATATGAATTTGGAGGACACACAAAGATTCAGACCATAGCAGTCATCTTAAAAGTTTACATTCTGTATGATTCCATTTAAGAACTAGGGGTAGGAAAGGATGTGACTATAAAGGATCAACACAAGAAAGTTTTTTGGGGTGATGAAACTGTTCTGTATTCTGATTGTGGAGGTGTTTACATAAATCTAATAAAATTTTAAAATTCACAGAACATTATACTCCTTCTGAATCAATTTGACTCTACGATAAAAACAAAAAACAAAAAACAACAACCTCAGCCGGGCATAGTGGCTCACGCCTATAATCCCAGCACTTTGGGAGGCCGAGGTGGGTGGATCACCTGAGGGCAGGAGTTCGAGACCAGCCTGGCCAACATGGCAAAACCCCGTCTCTGTTAAACATACAAAAATTAGCTGGGCATGGTGGCAGACATCTGTAATCTCAGCTACTCGGGACGCTGAGACACGAGAATCGCATGAACCTGGGAGATGGAGGTTGCAGTGAGCCAAGATCATGCCATTGCACTCCAGCCTGGGCAACGGAGGGAGACGCCGTCTCAAAAAAAAAACAAAAAAAACAAAAAAAACCTTGAGAGGCAATGTCTAGGTTGGATTAGGGAGAAGTACAGAACAGGAGACACAGATGCTGACCAAGAGACAACTACAATTAGAGGACTTGAGGTAACACAGTGGGTAGCCAGGCGTGGTGGCGCTTGCCTGTAATCCCAGGTACTCAAGAGACTGAGGCACGAGAATCGCTTGGACCTGGGAGGCAGAGGCAGAGGCTGCGGTAAGCCGAGATCGCACCACTGCACTCCAGCCTGGGCAACAGAGTGAAATCCTGTCTCAAAAATAAATAAATAAATAAGAGGTAACAACTGGGAAGGGAAAGACGACGGATGGTAATCTACCTTAGAGGTCAGATCTATAAGAGTTATTTAATGAGACTTCGCAGGGAGAGGGAAATGTAATTAGAAAGAACTCTCAACTTTACTGTTTACTTCCTCTACAAGGTTAAAGCCTCCCAAAGTCAGGATTTAGATCTAAGACACCAGCCATTTATAAATAGTAGATGAGGATTAGGTAGAAACAAAGAAAATAAGAAGTAGAAAAAAAAGAAGAAGAAAAATAGTCCTAAAATGTTAACCTGCAGAAACTTTAAAGACCATCTACGACGTCCTATTGTAAGAGATGAAGATACTAACATTAAGAAATCATAACTTATTCCATCAAAAAGATATTAAGTGGCAGAGACATCACTAAGCTTCCTTTTCTTTTTTTTGGAACACAGGGTGTGTCATTCAAGCTGGAAAAGCTGGAGTACAGTGGCGTGATCACAGCTCACTGCAGCCTTCACTTCCTGAACTCAAGCAATACTCCCACCACTCAGCCACCATGCCTGGCTAATTGTTGTATTTTTTTGTAGAGGCGGTGTTTTGCCATGTTATCCAGGCTGGTCTTGAACTCCTGGGCTCAAGTAAGCCTACACTTAGAATACCAAGTCCTGGGATTCAAATTATTTTGAAAGTCTAAGCTAATCTTCTCGCCATTATCATCCTGATGTCCCTTATCTTCCCTTCCAAGAGAAATGGGCAAAAGGAAATACCTATTTTTTCCATAGATCAATTAAGTTATTAAAATTTGTACTATAAGTATGATAACACTAGTTGATGTTACTAAAATGAACATAGTTTGGGGAGTCTGCCTAGCACATGTGCAAATACCTCCTGTGTATCAGGAAACTGTCCTCCGAATCCAAAAAGATAAGCTGGCAGAA
This sequence comes from Pongo pygmaeus, assembly GCF_028885625.2. Lineage (NCBI taxonomy): Eukaryota > Metazoa > Chordata > Mammalia > Primates > Hominidae > Pongo > Pongo pygmaeus. The sequence continues at coordinate 21,087,785 of NC_072379.2, read as the reverse complement.
GCTATGTTTGTATAATTTGAATGGTCCCCCAATTCAGGGTCACAGCTGATTGCCCCAAACTGTGTCAGAGTCTTTTGCTTCGAATTTTGGAAATGGGACTAAGTCGGGGCTGTTCTCTTAAATGATGGAGCTGTGTGACATGACCATCTTCCATCAAGTGGTCCAAGTATCAGGACAGTCTACAGAATGAAATAGACATACGCCAAGAAGCAGAGAAAGGTAGAAGGTCCTGTACGTCCTGAGTGATTTTAATCTCCCAGTTCCAATCCCTGACTAAGGTTTAGCTGCACGCCCACCCTCAGATTCTGAGTCATACCCCCGGTCCCCTAACTGCTTTTTTCTTTTTTTAATCAAGCTAGTTCCAGTACAGCCTATTATCTATGCCAAAAGACTGGTACAGATGCTCTTTAAGAGCTAGAAAAAAAATAAAGGAGTGCTCTGTGGATTACTTGGCACACATTAAAAGCTCAGCATGTATTAGACAGAAACAATAACAACAGCTTCGAGTCTAAGAAGACTGATTTGGTGTGGACCATAAAATCACAGAGATCAGTCAAATCTGCACTCAAACCCCAGCTCTGCCACATACTAGAAATGTGACTTTAGGCAAACTATGTAATATTTCTGAAACTCCCTTTCCTATCTCCCTCTCCAGCCTCTCTGCTCCTCTCATTCTCTATCTTTTCACCAAACTCAGCCTCATAGGACCTGTGCACCCATGACCTTCACTCTCTGGTGCTACAACTGTGATTATGTCACCTTACACTGCAAAAAAAGACTTGGCAGATATAATTAAGTTGACTGATAATGGAAATAAGGAGATTATCCTAGATTATCTAGATGGGCCCAACAAAAGCACATCAACCCTAAAATGCTGAAGAGAACAAGGACCCAGAATGGCCAAAACAATCTTCAAAAAGAATGTAAGAAAACTGACATTTCCTGATTTGAAGTTACTACAAGGCCATAGGAATTACTACAGCGTGGTACTGGTACAAGGACAGTCATAGAAATCAACGGAATAGAACTGAGATTCCAGAAATAAACCCACACGTCTTCTGTCAACTGATTTTCCACAAAAGTACCAAGACCATTCAATGGAGAAAAAAGAGTCTTTTCAACGAACAGTGCTGGGAAAATTGGATAGCCACGTACAAAAGAACGATGTTAGATGTTAGATGCTTACTTCATACCGTGTACAAAAATTAACTCAGAATCAATCAAAGACCTAAATGTAAAAGCTCTCAGAAGAAAATATAGAGGTAAAATTTTCATACTGGACTTGACAAAGGATTCTTAGATATGACACCAAAAGCAGGAGCAACAAAAGACAGATAAATTGTACTCCAACAAGATTTTAATCTTTGTGCTTCAAAGGACCTTATCAAGTGAAAATAGAACCCACAGAATGAGGGAAAATATCTGCAAGTCATTTATGTAATAAAGAACTCATAACCAGAACATATAAAGAGTTCTTATAACTCAATAATAAAAAGTAAGTAACAATTGTTTCAGCGGGTAAAAGATCTGAATGGACATTTCTCCAGAAAGAAAGGCAAACAGTCATGAGTATGTGAAAAGATGTTTCACATCATCAGTCATCAAGGAAACGCAAAACGAAACCATAATGAGATGCCACTTCACATCCAGTAGGGTGACTAGAACCAAAAAGTCAGAAATAACAAGTGTTGGCAAGGATGTGGGGAAACTGGAACCCTCATACATTGCTTGTAGAAATGTAAAATGGTACAGCCATTGTGGAGAAGTCTGGTCATTTCTCAAATGATTAAACAATATTACCATAGAAACCAGCAATTTCACTCCTAGACTAAGAGAAATAAAAACATGTGGCCACAGAGAAACTTGTACATGAATGTTTGTATCAGCATTATCCGTAATAGTCCAAGAGCAGAAACAACCCAAATGTACATCAGATGATGAATTAATAAACAAAATGTGGAATGAAGTACTGATATATGCTACAACATGGTGAACCCTGAAAATATGCCAAGTGAGAGATGCCAGTTATAAAAGACCACCCGTTATATGATTCCATTCATCTGAACATCCATACCACGGAAATCTAGAGAAAACAGAAAATAGACTGGTGGTCACTGAGCACTAAGAGGGGAGAGGATGGGAATAAAGGGGATAGAGAAAGGGCATGGGTTCCTTTTTGAGATAATGAAAATGTTCTAAAGTTGGCTGTGGTAATGGTTGTCACTTAATTGTGCACTTTTAAAACGGAGAATTGTATAGTATGTGAATTATACCTCAATAAAGCTGTCTTTTTAAAAAACAGAAGAGACAGAATGTGAAGTTAGAGAGAGTCAAAGCACTATTGATGGTTTTGAAGCTGGAGGAGACTAAAAGCCAAGAAATTTGACTGGCTTCTAGAAGCTGAGAATGACTTCTGGCTGACAGCCAGCAAAGAAATGAGGACCTCAGACCTTCACCACATGAAAATGAATTCTGCCAACATGAGTGCGTCTGGAAGGAGACTCTCCCTATCACCTCCAAATAAAAACCCAGGCTGGCCGATGCTTAATTCTGACCTCCTGAGGTCCTCAGCAGAATACCCAGCGGAGCCTGCTTGGACCTCTAATCTACACAACTTAAGAGATAATAAATGAGTGCTATGGACTAGGGGCGATGGCTCACGCCTGTATTCCCAGTACTTAGGAAGGCTGAAGTAGGACGACTGATCGAGGCTGGGAATTTGAGGTTGCAGCGAGCTATGACTGCACCACTGAACTCCAGCATGGGCAACAGAGACCTTGTCTTTTAAAAAAATAAAAATAAAAAATAAATGAATGTTGTTTTAAACTGCTATCCTTTCCACTTCCCCCTTTGTTGGGAGAGGCTTTGCACATGCTGTTCCAATGTGAGGAATGCTATGCTCCTTGCTGTCCAGGTGGTGGTTTCTTTCTCATTGTTTAGATCTAAGCTTTCACGTCAGATTGTGAGAGGCCTTCCCTAGCCTCTGTGAAATACTACCTACCCCAACCTACCCAACCCTCTCCTCTGTCCTGGGCCAAATGCCACTTCTCCATGTCCTATTATTATTCTTTGGGAGGGGTAGAGACGGGTTCTTACCACGTAGCCCAGGCTGGCCTTGAACTTCTTACAGATGTGAGCCACCATGCCCAGCCTTCATGTCCTATTTCTTTTTTTTTCTTTCTTTTCTTTTCTTGAGACAGGGTCTCACACCCTGTCACCTAGACTAGAGTGCAGTGGTGCCATCATGGCTCACAACACTCGACCTCCCCAGGCTCAAGTGATCCTCTCACCTTAACCTCTTGAGTAGCTGGGACTATAGCATGTGGCGCCACACCTGGCTAAGTTTTATATTTTTTGTAGAGACAGGGTTTCGCCATATTGACCAGGCTGATCTCGAATTCCTGGCCTCAAGTGATCCACCCACCCTGGCCTCCCAAAGTGCTGGAATTATAGGCATGAGCCACTGCACCCAGCCTCCATGTCCTATTTCTAATAAATATTTTTTATTTACTTATTTACCTGTTGGTCTGTCTCCCTCACTGCCAGAATGCAATTTGCTGAGGACAGAGACCTTATTTTCCTTCTCCACTGTTACATTTCTAGTGACTCAAATAGAACCAGTGTGGTGTTATAATATATATTGACTTCTGTCCACGGTTCCTGGCTGGTAACTACCATAGTGCTCATACTAGACTTTTTTTTTTTTTTTTTTTGGAACAGGATCTCACTCTGTTGCCCGAGCTGGAGTGCAATGGTAAGATCTCGGCTCTCTGCAACCTCTGCCTCCCGGGTTCAAGCGATTCTCCTGCCTCAGCCTCCTGAGCAGCTGGGAATACAGGCGCCCGCCATTAAGCCCGGCTAATTTTTTGTATTTTTAGTAGAGACGGGTTTTCACTATGTTGGCCAGGCTGGTCTCGAACTCCTGACCTCGTGATTCGCCCGCTTCCGCCTCCCAAAGTGCTGAGATTACAGGCATGAGCCACCATGCCGGGCCCTCTCTCTTCTATTTAAAAGGACAGGCACAGCCTTTGGAACTGAATGTCTTTCCTCAGGCCTCACAATAGAAAATGAGGAAAGTTCATTCTAACAACTGGCTGCCTTAAGAAACAGAATTTGGGATTCTTTCCCTTCCAGCTCCTGTTGAGTCAAAGGCAAAGGCAATAACCCAATAAATGTGGTGAGACAGTAAATGGAAACTGACATAAACACAGCAATAAAAGCCTACTTCCTTCTTGACAATCAATACATAATGGAACGGGTATGATTTTACACCATAGAAGATCAGAGAATAACAGAATTTGGGCTGAAGAAAGCTTAGAAAGAAGCCACAACATTTTCCATACCTTTTGATTTTCAAAACGATTCTTAAGATTTGTCGAGAGTATTTGTTTTCAATTGTTTCAGTGAGGCTCAGTTTGACCACATGTAACCAAAACAGAGAATTTCATGGAGGATGGTCACAGGATTGGCTTAGAAATGTAATCCTGTGAGCTGCCCCGTTTTATAAAGGATAAGGTTCCGATGGCTGCACCGAATGCTTCTCCTTTCAATGAGGCTGGGCCGAGTTGGGCTCCCAGCGGCTAGGGCATTTTTAGTCCATCTTGGTCTCTCACCTCTGCCTCCTGCTTAGCTGTCAGAATGCCAGGCGGCTGTGCAGCCCAAAGCAGCCCATTCCGTTTTAAACTTGCTCAGTTTGCAATCAGGTAACCCGCTACTGACAACAGAACCCTCAAGGCCTGTTTATATGCGGTTCTCAGGTTTAGGTCTAGGGAAGTTTCCAGGAAGCTTAGTGTTCGGGGAGGAATTCGTTTTGCTTTTGCTAATCAAAGAGACACAAAAGCACAGCCGAGTCCCGAAGCTGGCACACGGGAAATCGAGTACCACTGTCCCCTCACCACAGCATGCAACAATCATTTGGGGAGCGGGGAAAATGTCCCCACCTTCCCCGAGCCTGGGGCACCCTTCATCCCACGGCCCCAGCTAGTAGTGGTCTCGACACCACGCTCGATGCAGGCTCACATGCCAAAGCTGGAAAGGGGAAGTCCAGCCCCAAGTAAAGCGACGGAGGAAGGACACAGTGGCAGCCAAGGGCTGACCCCTAACCCCAGTTCCGAAAGACAGTGTGGAAGAGCGTCAGCGCGGCAGCCCTTAAAGCACTCTGCTGGTCTGGCCGCGGCCCCTCCCCTGTGCACCCCCACCTGCTGTGAAGCTCCCCAAGCTCCTTCTTGCCCAAATGCTTTGGAAACTGCCAAAGGACACTCAGAGGCCAGGGAATGTGACAGGCAAGCATAAACATGTAGAAGAGATGGCACCAACATAGCAGGCACGCAGGGCCGGCGCTCGCAGGGGTCGAGGATCTGGAGCCAGGCCCCCGCCGCGGCAGCTGCGCCAGTGGTGCCAAGACCAAGCAGGCGGCGTCGACGCACACCGGGCACCGAGTCTGCAAAAGGGGCCCTGAGCGGACTGCCGGACATCTCGCAGACTGCGGGCAGCGATCGTGGCGGCCGCCTCCCCGGGGCTCCACGGCCGACCTGCCGCCTGCCGCGGCCATCCCCGGCCCGCTCCTGTCAGGCCCCCCACCGGAGCCCCAGAGGCGCCCGCTCTGCGCGGCCGCGCAGCCCAGCTGCATGGAGCCCAGCGCAGTGCCCCGGCCGGCCAAGCCAGCCACGGCGCGGGAAACCGCGGCCCACCAAGGCAAGGGCAGGAAGGAGATGGCGGCGGCCTCAGCTCAATATTTTTTTCTCAAAGGCATATCATAGTTTTAGCTTTGCTGCAGCCATTTCATCCATAATCACTTCCTGTGGCTGGGTAAAGTGATACACACATACACACACATGCGCACACTGGTTTAGAGAAATACAAAACGCAATGCCTAGACCTGAAATGTATTTATTTAGATTTGTTAGATGGTTCAATCAAGTAAATACTTGTATTATGCTTTAAGCTTTTAAGAAATCTCTTGTATCTAAAATATAAGACACCTATGTAAATGACATCCAACTGAGCTGGATCAGGCCAATGTACTGAAAAAGGGCCACCACATGTTGCTACAGGGCCTCACCCTGTTGGCCAGGCTGGTCTCCAACTCCTGGGCTCATGTGATCCACCCACCATGGCCTTCCAAATTGCTGGGATTACAGGTGTTAGCCACCACGCCCAGTCTAAATTCTCAACATAAATAATAAAAGCCAGAAGATAATTTGACAGTGCTGAAAGATTCTAAAGTATGACGGCTTTAAAAAAAAAAAAAAAAAGCTGAAAGAAAAAACCTGCCCACCTAGCAACCAGTGCTCAGTATCTGTTTCCTTTAAAAACTGATGGCAAAGGTCTGGTGCAGTGGCTCACGCCTGTAAGCCCATCACTTTGGGAGCCCCAGGTGAACAGATCACGAGGTCAGGAGATTGAGACCATCCTGGCTAACATGGTGAAATCCTGTGTCTACTAAAAATACAAAAAATTAGCCGGGCATGGTGGCGCATGCATGTAATCCCAGCTACACGGGAGGCTGAGGCAGGAGAACCGCTTGAACCTAGGAGGCGGAGGTTGCAGTGAGCTGAGCTCCTTCCACTGCACTCCAGCCTGGGAAACAGAGTGAGACTCCATCTCAAAAAAAACAAAACAAAACAAAACAAAAAAACATAGCCCAGCGCAGTGGCTCATGCCTGCAATCCCAGCACTTTGGGAGGCAGAAGAGGGAGGAAATGAGGTCAGGAGTCCAAGACCAACCTGGCCAACATAGTAAAACTCCAACTCTACTAAAAAGACAAAAATTAGATGGGCATGGTGGCGCGCACCTGTAGTCCCAGCTACTCAGGAGGCTAAGGCAGGAGAATCACTTCAACCCAGGAGGTAGGGGTTGCAGCGAGCCAAGACTGCGCCACTGCATACCAGCCCAGGCGACAGCAGGTGACTCCATCTCAAAAAAAAAAAAAAAAGATGGCAAAATAGACATTTTCAGATGAGAAAAAAAAATTGTTATGGGAAGACATCCACTGGAAGAAATACCAGGGGGAGCTCTTCAAACTGAACGGAAAATTACCCTACCCCAACTGAAACACAGAGATGCAGAGGAAACCTGGCCCAAAATACAACTTTTATATCCACTGGGTAACACAAAAATTTGTGTGACTCACTTTACTGCAGTGATGTGGAACCAATCCCGTAATATCTCCAAAGTATGCCTGTAATATTTTACAGCAGCCCTACGGAAAAAAAATATACCTTCCAATAAGAATTGTTAAAAACTCTACAAATAATTAGAAGAAATGAGTTTTCCACAAATTTACATCGAACTGTGGGTTCACAGCATCATTCATTCTTTACAAATAGGGCAATCATACACTCCAGTTAGCAAGCAACAGTCCTGGCCTAAAAGCACCCCCTTTGATTCTCAAAAGTGACCTCCTTTGGATAATAAATTGCATGGTCATTCTATGTATGAACCTACTTAGAATACCCTTCTGTCTGTTCACCTTCAAATCCTACTCTGTTCAAGGATCAAGTGACATCTGACTCCATCTTCCCCACTAACAGGATAATTTTCCCTCCAGTTCCTGTAGCTTTTCATAAATACAGCCATTATAATACTCACGTCCTATTACAATTACTTGCTTACATATCCACCCCATGCTCTCAGCCACTTAGCACAGTGCCAGGAACTGAGCAGTCAACAGTGCCTGGAGAGGCCGCCGGAAGGGGAAAGCTGGGCCTCAGGAGGCCGCGGCGAGGCACGAGCCGGGCCTGAACAGGCAATGGGGACGCAGGAGCCGGGCCTGCGGAGGCTGCCGCAAGGCAGGAGCGGGGTCTGGGGAGGCCACGGCGAGGCACGAGATGAGCCTCTTTAAGAGGCCCTCAGCAGGCGGGAGCCGGGCCTGCCGGGGCTGCCGCGAGGCAGGCGCAAACGTGGCCTGGGGAGGCTGACGTGAGGCCACCGCTGGGCCGGGAGAGACCGTTGTCAGCCAGGAGCCGGGTCTCTCCCAGCCGTCGGGAAGCCGAAGGTGGGCCTGGAAGGCCTGACGTAGGGAAGCCTGGGGCCTACAAAGGCTGCCAGGAGCTGGGCAGGAGCTGGGCCGAACGTGCTTGTCGTGAGGCAGGACTTGGGCCGGTGGACGCGGCCGGGAGGGAGAGCCGGGCCTGGAGAGGCCGACTGGAAACAGTTCTGGGCCTGCAGAGGATGCCGGGAGGCAAGAGCCGGGCCTGGAGAGAGGCCGCCCACGGGCAGGAGCTGGGCCTGAGGCGGCCAGGCCGAGGCATGAGCTGGGCCCGGAGGGACCAGTGTGGGGCAGAGGCCGTGCCCCTAGGGGCCTATGCCAGGCAGGAGCTGGGCCTGGCGAGGCCGACTTCGGGACGCTTCGGGTGGGCCCGCACGGGCCATCAGCAGGAGGCAGGAGCTGGGCCCAGAGGGGCTGACGTTGAGGAAGGGAGCCTTGGGCCGGGAGACGCCGTTGGGCTGGGCGGGAGCCAGGCCTGGAGAGGCCGCCGCGAGGCACGAGCTGGGCCTGGAGGGGCCTGCGTGAGGCAGGAGCTGGGCTTGTGGAGGCTGCCGGGAGGCCGGCATGAGCGTGGCCGGGGAAGGCCGCCGAGAGGCGAGAGCTGGGCCTGGAAAGGCCGCCGCGAGGCAAGAAGCGGGCCTGGAGAGCTGGACCGGAGGAGGCTTCGGGCCTACGAAGGCTGCCGGGAGCTGGCCAGGAGCCGAGTCACAGAAGGCTGTTCGGAGGCAGGAGCTGAGCCTGCGGGCGTGGCCGCGAGCAAAGAGCTGGGCCCGGAGAGGAGGCCAGGAGGTGGCCACTGGGCCGGGGGAGGCCGACTTGAGGAAGTTCTGGGCCTGGAGAGGCCGCCGGAAGGGAAAAGCTGGGCCTAAGGAGGCCGCGGCAAGGCACGAGCCAGGCCTAAACAGGCCATGGGGATGCAGGAGCCGGGCCTGCAGAGGCTGCCGCAAGGCAGGAGCGGGGCCTGGGGAGGCCGTGGCGAGGCACGAGATCAGGCTAAGCTGGCCATCGGGAGGCACGAGCTGGGCCTGTCAGGGCTGCTGTGACGCAAGCGGAAATGTGGCCCGGGGAGGCCGACACAAGGCAAGAGCTGGGCCCGGAGAGGCTGCTGTCAGGCAGTAGCTGTGCCTCTCCAGGCCGCTGGGGAGCCGAAGGCGGAGCCTGGAAGGCCTGACTTAGAGGAACCTGGGGCCTACAAAGGCTTCCAGGAGCTGGGCAGGATGTGCCGAACGTGGCTGTTGCGAGGCAGGAGCTGGGGTGGCAGGGACAGCCGGGAGGGAGAGCTTGGCCTGGAGAAGCCGACTGGAAACAGTTCTGGGCCTGGAGAGGATGGAGAGTGGGAACAGTTGGGCCCGTGGAGCCTGCCAACAGCCAGGGCAGGAGCTAGGCCTGAGGCGGCCACGCTGAGGCAAGCGCTGGGCCTGGTGGGGGTCCACTGTGAAGAGGCAGAGGCCGTGCCTCTAGGGTCCTACGACATGGAGGAGCTGGGCCTACCGCGTCCGACTTCAGGACAGTTCGGGCCCGCAGAGGCCATCAGTGGGGGGCAGTAGTTGGGCCCTGGAGGAGCCGACTTGAGAAAGCCTTGGACCGGGAGATGCCAACAGTGTGGGCGGGAGCTGGTTCTGGAGATGCCACCGTGAGGCGTGAGCTAGGCCTCGAGACCCCAGTGAGAGTCAAGGCACTGGGCTCGTTGATGCCGCCGCCAGGAGGCCGGCAGGAACACAGCTGCAGAAGGCCGCCGTGAGGTAAGAGCTGGGCCTGGGAAGGCCGCTGCAAGGCCAGAGGTGGGCCTGGAGAGCTGGCCTGGAGGAGGTTTCGCGCCTAAGAAGGCCGCCAGGAGCTGGGCACGAGCCGAGTCAAAAGCGGCTGCCTGCATGCAGGGGCTGGGCCTGGAAAACAAGCCGAGAGGCAGCCCCCAGGCCAGGGGAGGCTTGCAGACTTGGGCCTGGAGAGGCCGCCACGAGGGAAAAGCTGTGCCTTTGAAAAAGGCCATGGAGAGGGACGAGCTGCGCCTAAAGAGGCCATTGGGACGCAGGAGCCGGGCCTGCGGAGGCCGCCGAAAGGCAGGAGCCCGGTCTGGTGGAGGCCGCGGTGAGGCATGAGATGAGCCTAAAGAGGCCATCGGGAGGCAGGAGCTGGGCTTGTCGGGGCTGCCGCGAGGCAGGCGGAAACGTGGCCCGGGGAGGCCGACGCAAGGCAAGAGCTGGGCCCGGAGAGGCCACTGTCAGGCAGGAGCTGGGCCTCTCCAGGCCGCCGGGCAGCCGAAGGCGGGGCCTGGAAGGCCTGACTTAGAGGAGCCTGGGGCTTACAAAGGCTGCCAGGAGCTGGGCAGGAGCTGGGCCGAACGTGGCTGTTGCGAGGTAGGAGCTGGGCTGGCAGGTGCAGCTGGGAGGGAGAGCTGGGCCTGGAGAGGCCGGCTGGAAACAGTTCCGGGCCTGGAGAGGTGGTGAGAGGCAAGAGCTTGGCCCATGGAGGCTGCCAACAGGCAGGGCAGGGGCTTCGTCTGAGGTGGCCACGCTGAGGTAAGAGCTGGGACTGGGGTGTTCCGCTGTGAGGAGGCAGAGGCCGTGCCTCTAGGGGCCTACGACAGGCAGGAGCTAGGCCCAGAGAGGCTGACTTCAGGACACTTTGGGCCTGCACAGGCCATCGGCGGGGGGCAGGAGCTGGGCCCTGAAGGGGCCAACTTGAGAAAGCCTTGGGCCGGTCGGGGTGGGCGGGAGCTGGGCCTTGAGAGACCACCGTGAGGCATGAGCTGGGCCTCGAGACCCCAGTGTGAGGCAGGCGCTGGGCTTTTTGAGGCCGCCGGGAGGCTGGCAGGAACACGGCCGGGGAAGGCCGCCGTGAGGCAAGAGTGGGCCTGGGAAGGCTGCTGCGAGGCCACAGGTGGGTCTGAAGAGCTGCGCTGGAGGAGGTTTTGGGCCTACGAAGGCCGCCAGGAGCTGGGCACGAGCCAAGTCAAAAGCGGCTGTCCGCAGGCAGGTGCTGGGCCTGGAGGTGCAGCCGCGAGAGTGTGCTGGACCTGGAGAGGAGGCCGGGAGGCAGCCACCGGGCCTAGGGAGGCTTGCCAACTTGGGCCTGGAGAGGCCGCCACGAAGGAAAAGCTGGGCCTTTGAAAGAGGCCATTGTGAGGGAGAAGCCGGGCCTAAAGAGGCCGTCAGGACGCAGGAGGCGGACCTGCGGAAGCCGCCGAAAGGCAGAAGCCTGGCCTGGGGGAGGCCGCGGTGACGCACGAGATGAGCCTAAAGAGGCCATCGGGAGGCAGGAGCTGGGTCTGTCAGGGCTGCCGCGAGGCAGGCGGAAATGTGGCCCGGGGAGGCCGACGCGAGTCAAGAGCTGGGCCCAGAGAGGCCGCTGTCAGGCAGGAGCTGGGCCTCTCCAGGCCGCCGGGGAGCCAAAGGCAGGGCCTGGAAGGCCTGACTTACAGGAGCCTGGGGCCTACAAAAGCTTCCAGGACCTGGGCAGGAGCTGGGCCGAACGTGGCTGTTGCGAGGCAGGAGCTGGGCCAGCAGCCGCAGCCGGGAGGGACAGCTGGGCCTGGAGAGGCCAGCTGGAAACAGTTCTGGACCTGGAGAGGATGGCGAGAGGCAAGAGCTGGGCCTGTGGAGGCTGCCAACAGGCAAGGCAGGAGCTTGGCCTGAGGTGGCCATGCTGAAGCAAGAGCTGGGCCCGGAGGGGGTCAACTGTGAGGAGGCAGAGGCCGTGCCTCTAGGCCCCTACGACAGACAGGAGCTGGGCCTGGCGAGGCCGACTTCAGGACGCTTTGGGCCCGCACGGGCCATCGGCGGGAGGCAGGAACTTGGCCTGGAAGGGCCGACTTGAGAAAGCCTTGAGCTAGGAGATGCCGTCGGGGTGGGCGGGAGCTGGGCCTGGAGACGCCACTGTGACGCCTGAGCTGGGCCTAGAGAGGCCAGTGTGAGGCAGTAGCTGGGCTTGTTGAGGCTGCCGCGAGGCCGGCTAGAAAATGGCCGGGGAAGGCCACCGTGAGGCAAAAGCTGGGCCTGGGAAGGCCGCTGTGACGGGAGAGTGGGGATGGAGTGCTGGACTGGAAGAGATTTCAGGCCTACGAAGGCCGCCAGGAGCTGGGTAGGAGCCGAGTCAAAAGAGGCTCTTTGGAGGCAGGAGCTGGGCCTGTAGGCACAGCTGCAAGAGAGGGCTGGGACTGGAGAGGAGGCCGGGAGGCAGCAACTGCGGTGGGGGAGGCCGACTTGAGGAATTTCTCGGCCTGGAGAGGCCACCAAAAGGGAAAAGCTGGGCCTAAGGTGGCCGTTCTGAGAAATGAGCTGGGCCTGAAGAGGCCATCAGGATGATCAGGACGTACAGCTCGGCCTCTGCTGCAGAGGCTGCTGAAATGCAGCAGCTTGGTTTGGCGAGGCCACGGTGAAGCATGAGATGAGCCTAAAGAAGTCACTGGAAGGCAGTAGCTGGACCTGTCAGGACATGGCGTTCAGGTGGTTATGCGAGCGATGGGGAGGGGCTATAAATACAAACGAATTTTCCTCTCACTTGTCTGCTGCTCACCACCAGCTCTGTGGCCCTGTGGTGGAGACCCCTGCTCAGGTGCATTTGAAAGGTTCCGTCCCATGCCATTCTTCAGAGTCATCTTTATTGCCACAGTGGTGAAGCATAGCATCCGTTAGCTTGCATGGCATATGCCTCGGCTAGCATTTCATCACAATAAACAGTAAGTGGTAGCTTCACTCATTGTGAGGTCACTTCCTGGAAATCACCAGCATCCCATGTCCCATTGGCAAGAAACTCAGCACTGCTCCTTGGATAACCAAACCAAGGCTGAAATCTCATGTATATGTGTCTATCTCCTGGTACGCTTCCTAGCATCAATTCTGTATTTCTAGGAGTCCCATCAAAACATATAAACCGCTCAAAAGTTTAAACTGGAATGTGCACGGTGGCTCACACCTGTAATCCCAGCATTTTGGGAGGCCAAGGCGGGTGGATTACTTTGAGCTCAGGAGTTGAGACCAGCCTGGGAAACACGGCAAAACCCTGTCTCTACAAAAAGCACCAAAAAAAGCACAAAAATTAGCCAGGCGTGCTGGCACATACCTGTAATCCCAGTTACTTGGGAGGCTGAGGACGGAGAATTGTTTGAGCCTTCGAAGTGGAGGTTGCAGTGAGCAGAGATCGCGCCTCTGCACTCCAGCCTTGGTGGCAGACTGAGACCCAATACCAAAAAAAAAAAAAAAAAGTAACTTTAATATAAAAAATATTAATTATAACAGAGGATCAGCAAAATGAGTGACACACTAGCACAAACTACAGACAACTCCAGAGAATACAAAACTAGCAGAGGCCAGGCATGGTGGCTCATGCCTGTAATCCCAGCAATTTGGGAAGCCTAGGTAGGAGGACTGCTTGAGGCCAAAAGTTGGAGACCAGGCTGGGCAACTTAGTGAGACACTGTGTCTACCAAAAAAAAAATAAAAAAATTAGCCAGGTATGGTGGTGGTGCACACCTGTAGTTCCACCTACTTGGGAGTCTCGGGTCGGAAGATCCCTTGAACCTGGGAAGTCTAGGCTGTAGTGAACCAAGATCATGCCAGTACACTCTAGCCTGGGCAGCAGAGTGAGACCCTGTCTTAGGGAAGGGGAGGGGAAGGGAGGAGAGGGGAGGGGAAGGGAAAGGAGGGGAGAGGAATGCTAATCCCCCTATAAGAATCTTCAATTCTCCTGCCCTCTCTGGAACCTCACTTGTCAGTTCTTCCTCCCACTTCCCTGTATGTTTAACCTGTCCCCTGCTTTTAGCTCCTTCCCACCAGCATTTAAATTACTCAAACTTCTTCTATTTTAAAAAACTCTCCCTAAACTCAGTGTGTTCCCTGCTTTAGGTCTCCAGCACACCCACTGAGCTATCTGCTCCCCCTGGTGCCTTCTCCACACAGCAGCCTGAGCCATGTCTCTAATACGTGAATCTCATCACGTTACTCCCCTGTTTACATCACTTCTCTTTGCCTTTGGGATTAAGTCCAAACTCCTTAACAGGCCCTGCTCTGCCCTGCCTTGCAAGGCAGCCTCCCTGCTTGCCCCTCTCCATTTTACCTGCTGTGGAGTCCAACTGAGCCTCATCTGCCCCTTGAATGCCCACTCTCTCTCTCCTCTGGGAGCCTGCGAAGTGGGTGATGCCCTCTGCTTAGAATACGCTTCCCCTTATCCACTCTCTTCCTGGCTAGCTTCAGCTCCTCTGTCACTTGTCCGCGTTAGCACCACCTCCTCCTGGAAGTCTTCCTTGACTCCCCAGATTCTCAGAAGCATGGGAAGCGAGGTGCTCCTCCCATAAATGAATGGAGATTAGGGAGTGTGTGTTATTCATGTTTAATTCACCAGTGCTTACCTCAGTACCTGGCGCAAAATAGTCACGGTGGTGGCCAAAGTATCATGGTGGTGGCCAAAGTAATGACCCCCCACCAACTGCTCATGTCCTATGTTACACCGCACAATTACATAGGAAGGGGGAATTAAGAGTACAGATGGAATTAATGTTGCTAATCAGCTGACCTTAAAACAAGATTATCCTGCAGTATCTGGATGAGCCTATGTAATTACAAGCGTTCCTTAAATGTGGAAGAGGGAGGCAGAAGGTTAAGAACCAGAGATATTGGGCATAATGGCTCATGCCTGCATTACCAGTACTTTGGGAGGCCAACACAGGAAAATCCCTTGAGTGCAGGAGTTCAAGGCCGGCCTTGGCAACATAGCAAGGCCCATCTCTACAAACAAACAAACAAACAAAAAGTCAAAATTCACCGAGTGTCATGGCACTAACCTGTAGTCCCAGCTACTGGGAAGGATGAGGTGGGAGGATCGCTTGAGCCTGGGAGTCTGAGGTTACAATGAGCTGTGATTGGACCACTGAACTCCATCCTGGGTGACAGAGCAAGGTCCTGCTTCTAAAGAAAAAAACAAAAGGACATTGGAATCAGGGTCCCCTCCATCCTAAGGTGCCTACAAGACATCTCTCTCCGCAAATGAGTGAACATCATCCTCCAGCTCCTCACAGAGTGGAGCAGCAGGAAAACTCCCTCACCTCATTTCTGTGCTGCTTGGGAGGCCTGGACAGCTCAATGACCAGCTCCTTGTGGAAGAACCAATTGGGAAATGGCTCGAGTTGAGCTAAGGAGAATTTGGTTCTTTCTTATGGTTCTCAATAGGCAAGGTAGGGGCCAGGCATGGTGACTCATACCTGTAATCCTTGCACTTCGGGAGGCCAAAGTGAGAGGATCGCTTGAGGCCAGGAGCTCAAAACCAGCCTGGGCAACATAGCAAGACCCCGGTGGCATGCACTTGTGGTCCCCACTACTTGGTAGGATGAGGTGGGAGGACTGATCACTTGATCCCAGGAGTTTCAGTCTGCAGTGAGCCATGATGATACCACTGCACCCCAGCCTGGCTGACAGAGCCGGACCGTGTCTCAAAAAGTGAAAGAGACTATACGCAGGCAACCACACATCTGGCTAATTTTTAAATATTCTGTTGAGATGATGTCTTGCTAGGTTGGTCTAAAACTCCTGGCATCAGGCCAGACATAGTGGCTCATGCCTGTAATCCCAGCATTTTGGGCGGCTGAGGCGGGGGGATCACCTGAAGTCAGGAGTTTGAGACCAGGCTGACCAACATGGCAAAACTCCGTCTCTACTAAAAATACAAAAATTAGTCGGGCAGTAGTGGCATGTACCTGTAATCCCAGCTACTCAAGAGGCTGAGGCAGGAGAATCGCTTGAACCTGGGAGGTGAAGGCTGCAGGCAGCTGAGATCGCACCACTGCACTCCACCCTGGGCGAGAGTGAGATTCTGTTTCAAAACAAAACAAAACAAAACCTCCTGGCATGGAGAGATCTTCCTGTCTCAGCATCCAAATGCCCTGGGATTATATTTTTTGTTTACCATAATTGAAAACACTTGTTCTTATACTGCTTTAAGGTATAAAGAAAAAAAAATGGACAATAACAAATGTTGGTGAAGGCCAGGCATGATGGCTCAGCCTGTAATTCCAGAACTTTGGGAGGCTGAGTGGGCAGATCACTTGAGGCCAGGAGTAAGAGACCAGCCTGGGCAACATGGTAAAACCCCATCACTACACAAAAATATAAAAATTAGCCAGGCATGATGGCGTGTACCTGTAATTCCCAGCTACTCAGGAGGCTGAGATGAGAAGATCATTTGTGCCTGGGAGGTCAAGGCTGCAGTGAACTGTGATGGCATCACTGTACTGCAGCCTGAGAGACAGAGCAAGCCCCTGTCTAGAAAAAAAAAAAATGTCAGTGAAGATGTGGAGGAACTGGAACCCACATACATCACTGGTGGGAATATAAAATGGTGTAACCACTTTGGGTATTTCTTTTCTTGTCATTTTAACTGGATTTTTTTAAGAAAAATCAAGACAGGGTCTCACTGTCTTGCCCAGGCTGGTCTTGAACTTGTGTGCTCAAACCATCCTCTCAAATGAGCCTCCCGAGTAGCAGGGATTACATGTGTGAGCCATTGCACCCAACCGGTGTAGCCACTTCAGAAAACTGTCTGGCAGTTTCTCAAAAGGTTAAATGTAAAATATAATGTAACAATTTCACTCCTAGGCATATATCCCAGAGAAATCAAAATATATGTCCACACAAAAACTTGTACTGCAATCTTCATAGCAGCATTATTCATAATAGCCAATACGTGGAAACAACCCAAATGTCCACCAACTGATAAATGGATCAACAAAATGCAGTGTGTCTCTACCATGGAATATCATTCAGCCATAGAAAAAATGAAACACTGATACACCCTATGACATAAAGGAACTTTGAAAACATTGTGCTAAGAGGGAAAAATGCCACAAAAGATCACCTATTGTACAATTCTATTTGTCCAGATTAGGTAGTGACAGAAAATGAATCCATGGTTGCCTGAGGCTGGGGGCAAAGGCAGGTTGGGAGAGTGGAGGTAATGGCTAAGGGTGCAGATTTCTCTACAGAGTAATGAATGGTTCTAAAAGTGACTGTGGTGATCGATGCACACCTCTGTGAATATTCTAAAACATTCTGAACTGCAGATTTCAATAAATTGAATGGTATGTGAATCACATTTTAATAAAGCTATTATTTAAAAACATAATAATAAGGGGCTGGGCACAGGTGCTCATGCCTGCCTGTAATCCCAGCACTTTGGAAGTCTGAGGCAGGAGGATCACTCGAGGTCAGGAGTCTGAGACCAGTCTGAGCAACCTAGCAAGAGCCCATCTCTATGAAAAAATAAATACATAAATAAACAAATAATTAGCTGGGCATGGCGGCACATGTCCGTAGTTTCAGCTACTCGGGAGACTGAGGTGGGAGGATGGCTTGAGCCCAGGAGTTTGAGGCTGTAGTGAACCATGATCATGTCACTGTACTGCAGCCTGGGCCACAGATCAAGATCTTGTCTCTAAAAAGGAAAGAAAAGAAATGCAACTTTGTATCACTTTGTGAGTGTAGCCAAGTTTGAGGAGAAATAGATAAGAATAAAAGAGCACTTGAATAATGAGGGTTAGCGGCTGGTTAGGCTCAGTTGCCAGCTAAGTGGCTTCTGAAAAATTCATTAGTAAAGTTACAGCTCTGGGGACAGTCACGCAGTCAAACAGTGAAGCTAAATTCATTATAAATGCCCATGGTCTTCCTTTACATGCCTTCTAGTGAAAAATTCCTAAGTGCCTGAACAGCAAGTCTGCAATGATAGCAGCTGTTTATTAAAGACTACAAAAAAGAAATGGCATCTTCTTCAAGAATGACAAAGTGTTTCATGAGAAAGAAGCTCTAATTTTGCATTTGTTCAAGTACTGATTAGATTTAGCCAATATGAAACCAATCTTGGATAAAGTGCAAACAACACAATTTCATTTTCTCATTAATCAAAACTGATTAGGTAGTCTAATGTCAATTCTGATCTTATTAAAAAGTGATCAGATAAAAAAAATTACGGAATGATGAAACCAATAAGATGTTACAACCTGTTGCAAGGAGAATTCCAAAACCCACACATATCTGAGACCATCAAGTATGAGGAAATATATCTGATTACTAAAATTAAACTGATTATATAGCCAACAACAATTAGGCAGGGGTCTCCTCATCCACAGCCACACAAACTCAATCATGCAGCTATGTGGTTGCAAGGCCTCCACAGCCTAGAAGGGACTGGTCTGACTTGAAATTTCATTTTATTTGTATTTGTATTTTGAGACAGGGTCCCGCTCTGTCACCCAGGCTGGAGTGCAGTGATATAATCACAGCTCACTGCAGCCTCGTCCAACTGGACTCAAGAGATTATCCTGCCTCAGCCTACCCCTAACTGGGAATACAAGCAAGTGCCACCATGTCAGGCTATTCTTTTTTTTAATTTTTGTAAAGAGAGGAGTCTTGCTGTTGCCCAAGCTGGCCTCAAACTCCTAGCCTCAAGAGGATCTGCCCACCTCGGCCTCCTGAGTAACTGGGGCCATAGGTA
The DNA here is from genome assembly GCF_028885625.2 of Pongo pygmaeus. Classification (NCBI taxonomy): domain Eukaryota; kingdom Metazoa; phylum Chordata; class Mammalia; order Primates; family Hominidae; genus Pongo; species Pongo pygmaeus. Next base: position 21,069,318 of record NC_072379.2, on the reverse strand, counting down.
CACAGCACCATGCTCAGCTGTATTTAATTTACCGTATTAAATTTCTCTATTTCGTTTTTGTAGAGAGGATGTCTTGCTATGTTGCCCAGGCTGCTCTCCAACTCCTGGGCCTTAAAACATACTCCCGTCTCTGCCTCTCAAACTGTCAGAAGTATAGGTGTGAGCCACTGCACCTGGCCCGACTTGAGATTTCTTTCATCTAGCATCCTTTACTTGGTAGGACTGGGAAAGGCAGCAGTGGTTTTTAAAATTACTTAATAATTCAATTAGAATCAAGCTCAACCTTGACCCCTGCCTTATGTCACAGCCCACACCCAGTCTGTCAGGAAATCCTATTGGCTGACTTCAACATCTATCCAGGTTCTGACCATCTCTCACCACGGCCATGACCCTGGTCAGGACCACTACCATCTCCCACCCGGATGCTGCCACAGCTTGGCCCCCATGCTTCTACCCCAATCTTCCCACAGTCTTTCTCAACTCAGCAGCCAGTGGGTGCTTTTAAATCAGGAGACAGATCATGTCGCCTCTCTACTCAGAACCCTCCTGCGGTTCGCATTTCAGTCAGAATAAAAGTCAAAGCCTCAGCAATAACCTCCCAGGGCTTACACCATCTATACTGATCACCGCCCAGCAACTCCCTGGCCTGCTCCCTTACTTCTCTGCCTCTCTCTCTCTGCTCCACTGGCCTCCTTCCAGAGCCTCAGACTCACCAGGGAGTTTCCTAATGCCTTTATCCTGTTGATTCAGCCTACAACGCTCTTCCCTCAGCACCTTGGCCAGCTCCATCACCTGCTTCAAGCTTTTGCTCAATTTTCACTTGTGAGGCCAACCCTCACCACTCTATTTAACATTTCCATCTGTCGTCCGTCCTTCCTTTTTTCCTTCCTTCCTTCTTTCCTTTCCTTCCTTCCTCCCTCCCTCTCTTCCCTCCCTCTTTCTTTCTCTCTTTTCTCTTTCTTTCTCTCTCTCTTTCTTTCTTTCTTGAAAGAGGGTGTTGCTCTATTGCCCAGGCTGGAGTATAGTGGCTCAGTCACAGCTCACAACAACCTCAACCTCCCAGACTTAAACAATCCTCCCACCTCAGCCTCCCTAGGAGCTGAGACTACAAGTGCATGCCACAACATCTGGCTAATTTAACAAAAATTTTTTTCAATAAGAAGTCTCACCATGTTGCCCAGGCTTGTCTTACATTCCTGGGCTCAAGCGATGCTCCCATCTCAGCCACCCAAAGTGCTGAGATTACAGGTGTGAGCAACTGCCCCTGGCTCATGTTCATTTCTTCTTGCTGCTGCAACAAACTACCCTACATTTAGTGCCTTAAAACACCAAAGATCTGCCATATTACAGTTCTGGGAACCAGAAGCCCAAACTAGGCCTATTAAGGCTAAAGTCAAGGTGTAAGAGGGGCTGCATTCCTTCTGGAGGCTCTAGAGAGAATGTGCTTCCAGCTTCTAGAAGCCACCCCATTCCTTGACTCACCCTGAAGGTAGCCCCTGACTTCATCTTGAAGGCCAGAACTGCAACATCTTCAAATCTCCCTCTCTGACCTCTTCTTCCATCATCACATCATCTTCTCTAATTCTGAGAATTAATGAAATATTATGCTTGATGTTACTGTGATCATCATACCTATTCCAAACTATTTGACAAGGACAGTGATGGATGATCACACCAAAAGATTAGAAATTGTAATGAGGTCTCTTGGGCAAAATTCCATAAAAGCAAATTGCTGTCTCTCCAAAGCATTCCTGCCACTCTTACTTCACCATTCCCTGAACAAAATGTGCCATCTTCATTATCCAGGTCTTTACAGTGCTGGTTTCCCTGCCTGGACAGCTCACTCCATCCCACCCCAGCCCATTCCCCATCCCTCCACCTCCCCCTTCCCTCCTCACTCTCATACAACTCTTCCTCATCTTTCAGGACCCAGATTCAATGTCAACTTAACTGGAAGCTTCTCTCACCCTCCAGAAGTGCTTTCCATTGTTCTTGATGTATGCACTATTATTTGATCATTTTTTAGTTATAGTCCAAGTCTTTTTGTACCTGAATAACATGTTGCCCAGTCAGTCTCTCTTCCTGGACTCTGAAGTCTTTCATGGTAGATCCAGCTGGAAGTGACAAAAAGACATTCTTTAAAAAAAAAAAAAAAAAAAAAAAAAGGAGGGATGGAACAGACAGACATCAGTACTTAAAAGTTTTAAATGGTATGTGAAAAGCAAACAAAATTCAAGGGCTTCTAGGAAAAACATAGGACGGAAGGTGTTAGTGGGAAATATGATAAAGGGTTAATTTTTATTTTATTTTATTCTTTGAGAAAGGGTCTTGCTCTATTGCGTGGGCAGGACTGCAGTGGTATAATCACAGCTCACGGCAGCCTCTACCTCCGGGGCTACAGCAATCTTCCCACCTGATTTTTATTTTATTTAAGAAACACAGTCTTACTCTCTTACCAAAGCTGGAGTGCAGTGGTGTGATCACAGCTTACTGCAGCCTCAACCTCCTAGGCTCAAGTGATCCTCCAGTCTCAGCGTCCCATGTAGCTGGGACTACAGCTGTGCACTGCAATGTCCAGCTCATTTTTTAAAAATTTTTAATAGAAACAAAGTGTCACTATGTTGACCAGGCTGGTGATGATCTCCTACCCTCAAGCAGTTCTCCCACCTCAGCCTTCCAAAGTGCTGGGATTACAGGTTGAGCTGCCACATCTGGCTGAGGGGATTAATTTTTAATTATATAAAGAGCTCAAAGCAAATATTAGAAGGAGCCTAAATGCCTACAGTGGCTGACTGGTAAATTGTGATACATCTATATAATAAAATATTATGCAACCATGAAAAGGATTAAGATAGATCAATAGGTATTGGCATAGATGTCCACGAAATATGAAAATGTGAAGTGATGTCCAATTAGCCTATATATATCTTGAAGAATATGGCCCATTTTTGCAATAGCAATTATTTCCTGAGATAAAATTGCGGGTCTAAAGAGTGAAGGAAAATTTTCACTTCTTTATTTAAAAGTATTTACTATTTTTATAATTTCATAAAAAATAGATAATCAAATTAGTAAAAGACACATTAACTCTATAAATAAAGGGAAAAGACACAGACAGCCCAGGCATGGTGGCTCACACTTATAATACCAGTACTTTGGGAGGGGGTGGTGGGAGGATCGCTTGAGGCCAGGAATTCCAGAACAGCCTGGAAACATAGCAAGACCTCGTCTCTACTAAAAATCAAAAAAATTAGCCAGGTATGGTTCCATGTGCCTATAGTCTCAGCAACTGAGGTGGAAGGATCACCTGAGCCCAGGAGGTCAAGGCTGCAGTGAGTCAAGACTGTACCACTACACTCAAGCCTCGGCGACAGGGTGAGACTTGGTCTCAAAAATAAAAAAAAGACAATGAAGAAATAAAGCTGATAAGCTAACACAAGGAAAGATATTAAAATATGACAAATAAAAACGAAGTAATACTAGGTCTTTTACTTATTAAAAATAGTCAAAAAAATAACTTGTTAAATTATAATACCCTGTGCCGGCAAAGATGCAATGAAATGTGCATTTTCTTTTTTTTTTTTTTTTTTTGAGACAGAGTCTCACTCTATCGCCAGGCTGGAGTGCAGTGGCGTGCTCACTGCAACTTCCACCTCCTGTGTTCAAGCGATGCTCCTGCCTCAGCATCTCAAGTAGCTGAGATTACAGGCACAGGCCAGCACGCCCAGCCAATTTTTGTATTTTTAGTAGAGACGGGGTTTCACCATGTCGGCCAGGGAGGTCTCGATTTCTATCTCGTGATCCACCCACCTCAGCCTCCCAAAGTGCTGGGATTACAGGCATGAGCCACTGCGCCTGGCCTGAAATGGGCAATTTTTTTACACTATTAGTGGTGTTTAAATTGTATATAAGCCTTCCAGGGTAAAGCTTGGCAGTCTTTTTAAAATAATACAGACAGTGACTCCCTATACTGCCTCCTCTAACTCCTGGCTTCAAGCAATCCTCCCTCCCACCTCAGCCTCCCAAAGTGCTGGAATTAAAGGCAGACAGCCACCATGCCTGAAAGCTCGACAATTTACATCAAGTGTAATAAGAATGCTCATGCCCTGTGACTCACAGTAATCTCACTTCTGGAAATATCATGTTTGGATATAATTCAAACAAAAGGTCACAGGTACCCAGTGAAAATCTGGGAGTAATTTTTTTCTCTTTTTTTAAAATACATGGAATGCTTCACAAATTTGCATGACATTCTTGCACAGAGGCCATGCCAATCTCTCTATTGTTCCAACTTTAGCATATGTGCTACCGAAGCAAGCATGAGTAATTTAAGATAGCGTGGTTAAGTGGAATAAGGAACAGTTATGGGAAATTTAAAAATCTATCGTAGTTATAGGTACCTAGTAACAGCTCAGTAAATATTAGCTGCTACTTTTATTATTTTTATGGTAATTCCACTCAATTAAAAACTGTCATTAAAAATTACCATTGTCATGGAACATAATGTATCCTACAGCATAATTGTAGAAACAGACACAATTTGTCCCTTGGTATATGGGGGGATTGGTTCCAGCTCCTCCATTTCTGTGTATACCAAAATCCACACATACTCAAGTTTTCAAGTCAGTCCTGTGGAATCCACATATAGGAAAAATCGGAAAATTAGTGAGGTGTAGTGACAAGCACCTGTAGTCCCAGCTACTTGTGAAGCTGAGACAGGAGGACTGCTTGAGCCCAGGAAGTTGTGGCTGCAGTGAGCCATAATTGCACCACTGCGCTCCAGTCTGGGCAACAGAGTGAGATAGAAGGTTGACTTTTTAATAGAATTTTTCTGTTCACTTGAACATATGGCCAGGACTGTGCCATATGAAAATTCTTCATAAAATAATTATCTCTCACCCAATTAATGTTGGAATTGGGAACAGAATATGTTTTGGTGACTATTTATTCCTTCACTTGCTGTTATAGAAACTATTGCCAGTGGGCACTTAACAACCAAAAGTGTCATGTCTGAGCTACCCACAATGAAAGGTGATGTCTGGGGCCCAGGTGTGTTGAGGTCCCCATGTGTGGGCTATGGGTGCTGAGTGGGACTTACTTGCCCATCCATTTTCTATATTCCAGCACTGGGAAACTTGGGTTTATCCATCTTGATAAGAGGTCATTTAAATTCCACTTGGCAAGAACCACAAATGGAAGAAAAGCCATGAAACCACAGGCTAGCTCTTGTTCTCAAAAGAATCTTTAGCTTAGGTGATTCTGTAAAAGAGGAATCACATTGTTGAAAACTCATCACAGGTCAGGTGAGGTGGCTCATACCTATAATCCCAGCCTATTGGGAGACTAAGGCAGGAGGATCCCGTAAGGCCAGAAGTTCAAGACCAGCCTGGGCAACACAGTGAAACCTCATCTCTACGAAAAATTAGAAAATGAGCTGGGTGTGGTGGCACAGTCCTATAGTCCCAGCTACTCTGCAGGCTGAAGTGGGAGGACGAAAGTGGAAGCTACAAAAGTGGAAGCTGCAGTGAGCTCTGATCTCACCACTGCACCCCAGCCTGGGTGACAGAGTGAGACCCTGTCTCTACACACACACACACACACACACACACACACACACACACACTTTCATCTCAGTCTGCCCAGCCTTGACTAGTGAAAAGGGTTTTCTGGTTACAGAAGAGGTATGCTCTTTTTTAGGACAGGGAGGGACCAGCAAGCTTGTTCACAGCCTTTTCCTCATACTCTGCTTAGTTTTCCAAGAACCTTTATGTGGAAAGGGTGTCCCTGAAGAAAGCACCTAAATCATCAGGTTACTAGAGGAGAAATATGCCTCCTTTGTCAATTAATAAATGGAACGCCTGCCTTAAAAACCAGAGAGTTCTGCTAGGATGAATCACTCCCTACGACCCTGACCTATGCAGGGAATGTAAAAACCTGGAGTTTGGGGACCTACAATATTGAAGGCCACATTGCAGATGTGGAGACCTTACCAAAGTACAGCCGTTCCACAAAGCACTACCAAACACCAGCTGGCTGTCTCCATGGGGCACCGCTGTATCACTGGCTCTCATTTCCCCGGGAGATGCTCTATTCCAGCCTTCTGTTACATTTTGTATCCCGCACAGTTCCTGGCATAAGGACTCACAACATAGCAAGCTGCTGAGTTAATGGTGATCTACTGCAGATCCAACTTGAGATTCCAGCAGGGTGATTTGTGTTTGACAAATTAAAGGGACCCAGCCTGGCACTGGCCAGCTTAGCAGTCTGAAGACATAAGCTGCTCAAACTGACTACAGTGCCTCTGATTTTTCTGAGTCTGCCCTTGCTCCTAGGGCTCTTTGGATGAAATCAATTTCTCCTTGTTGAAGAAATGGCTTGCTAGAATATAAAAAATTTAAAGAAGAAAATAAAATTTTCTCCTAAAGAGCACTCAAAAGCACACTCCCACTAATGCTGGATCTATTTATCTCTCTTGCTTTTTTTTTTTTTCCCCTGAGATAGGGTCTCACTCTGTCACTCAGACTGGAGTGCAGTGGCGAGATCACCGCTTACTGCAGCTTTCAACTCCTGGGCTCGAGCTATCCTCCCACTTCAGCCTCCCGAGTAGCTGGGATTACAGGTGCATGCCACCATGCCTCGCTAATTTTTAAATTTTTTGTAGAGAGGGGGTCTCGCTATGTGGCTCAGACTGGTCTTGAACTCCTGGGTCAAACTAATCCTTCCGCCTTGGCCTCCCAAAGTGCTGGGATTACAGGCTTTAGCCACTGCGCCCAGTCTATTTATCTTTCTACAACTCATATATTAAATCTTCCTCCTTAAATCACCTCATACCCACCCATCTGCAGGAATAGCAAACACAGGTCTCAGAGGGTCAGGCAACCTACAGGAGGTAAGGAGGCCGGAGTAATGTGGGAGACCAGGGAGAACTGTAGCAAACTGCAAGGTATTCACTTCGATAGTTCTTCAACACTGTGATGGCCAAACCAAACACAGAAACAGGAAGCCCAGTTCAGTTGCCAGCAGCCAACGTGCGATATTTGATCTACATGCTACAGGGCAAACTGCTCAGGATAAATGACCTGGTCTCCACCAACCTGCTCTTCAAGTCCAGCCGCTCCTGCCCAAGTCCCTACGCTCTACTGACATGACCCACATTCACAGTACTCTCCTGAAACTTTGCTTGCTCACTCTTTTTTTCCCTAACGAATATTTCTCTTTTCTTTTTCTTTTTTTTACTTTTTTTGAGACAGAGTCCCCCTCAGTCACACAGGCTGAGGTACGGCGAGGTGATTATGGCTCCCTACAGCTTCCATCAACTGGGCTCAAGTGATTCTCCCACCTCAGCCTCCCAAGTAGTTGGGATTACAGCCATGTAACACCACACCTGGCTACGTTTATTAGTTTTTTCTTTTTTTTTTTTTTTTCAGACGGAGTCTTGCTCTGTCGCCCAGGCTGAATGGAGTGCAGTGGCATGATCCTGGCTCACTGCAACCTCTGCCTCCTGAGTTCAAGCGATTCTCTTTCCTCAGCCTCCCGAGTAGCTTGAATTACAGGTGTGTGCCACCATGCCCGACTAATTTTTTGTATTTTCAGTAGAGATGGGGTTTCACCACGTTGGCCAGGCTGGTCTTGAACTCCTGACCTCAGGTGATCTGCACACCTTGGCCTCCCAAAGTGCTGGGATTACAGGCGTGAGCCACCACGCCTGGCCAGCTTATTATTTTTTCTAGAGACAGGGTCTCACTATGTTTCCCAGGCTGGCCTTGAATTCCCGGGCACAAGCAATCCTCTGGCCCCCATCTCCCAAAGCGATGGGATTACAGGCTTGAACCAACACATCAGTCCCTAACAAATACATATTGAGCACCTACTATATACCAGGCACTATAATAGGTGCCCAGGAAACAGCAGTGAACAAGGTATAAGAGTTTCTGCCCTTGGCCAGGAGCAGTGGCTCACACCTGTAATCCCAGCACTTTGGAAAGCCGAGGCAGGTGAATCACCTGAGGTCAGGAGTTTGTGACCAGCCTTACTAACAGAGTGAAACCCCGTCTCTACTAAAAGTACAGAAATTAGTGGGGCATGGTTGTGCATGCCTGTAATCCCAGTTACTTAGGAGGCTGAGTCAGGAGAATCGCTTGAACCTGGGAGGCGGAGATTGCAGCGAGCTGAGGTCGCGGTACTGCACTCCAGCCTGGGCAACAAGAGTGAAACTCCGTCTCAAAAAAAAAAAAAGAAAAAAGAAAAGAAAAAGAGTTTCTGCCCTCATGTAGCTTATAGGGTGGCAGGAAATTGATACAGTTTGAATGTTTGTCTCCTCCAAATCTCATACTGAAATTGAATCCCTAATGTTGGAGGTGGTGCCTGGTGGGAGGTGTGTGGGTCATGGGGGCAGATCCCTCATGAATGGCTTGGTGCCCTCCCCAAGGTAATGAGTGAGTTCTCTCTCTACTAGTTCACGTGAGAGCTGGTTGTTTAAAGAGCCTGGCACCTCCTCCTCTCTCCGTTGCTCCTTCTTCTCAGCAAGTGACATGTCGGCTCCTCCTTCACCTTCCGCCATGGGTGGAAGCCTCCTGAGGTCCTCACCAGCGGATGCTGGTACTATGCTTTTGTTTTTCTGAGACAGGGTCTCACTCTGACACTCAGGCTAGAGAGCAGTGGTGTAATTATGGCTCACTGCAACCCTGACATCCTGGGATAAAGAGATCTTTTTACCTTAGCCTCCCAAGTAGCTGGGACCACAGGCATGTGTCAATGCACTACCATGCCTGGCTATTTTTTTTTATTTTTACTAGAGACAAGATCTCACCATGTTTCCCAGGCTGGTTTCAAACTTCTGGGCTCAAGCAATCCTCCTGCCTCAGCACCCCAAAGTACCAGGATTACAGGTGTGGACCACTGCGCCCAGCCTGGCACCATGCTACTTGTATAGTCGGCAGGACTGTGAGCCAAATAAACCTTTTTTCTTTATAAACTACCCAATCTGAGGTATTTCCTTATAGCAATGCAAAATGGACTAATCTAGGAATCACAGGCCAACACTTACCAGACTGCGATGAGCACATGACAGAAGTATAGACTGGGACTGAAATGCTCCCCAGGGGCTTCTTGTTGCATCACAGAGAGTGGGGTGAGACATCTCGGCTGAGGCTAAAGATGAGCAAAGATGAAAGCGAAAGAGTGATGATGGAGGTAGGGAGAGGGTTTCCTGAAGAATGACCAGTAAAGTCCCCCAAGGAAACTGACATTCCGTGTGGCTGGAGGGGAGGGTGGTGCAGGATAAAACTAGGAAGGTGAGTGGAGGCCAGCTCTTACCAGGCCCTGTGGCCACATTAGTTTGGACTTTGTCTTAAAGACAATGGGCAGTCACCATCAGGTTTTAATCGAGGACAATTCTGACCCAAATTTGCCTTTTAGGAGAATTCTTCTGGCTTCAGTGAACAGGCTGAAGTAAGCAAGCCTATACAAGTCAGGAAGACAATTGGAGGTCCTCACAATAAACTAGTGTAAAAGAGAACAGGGCCGGGCATGGTGGCTCCTGCCTATAATCTCAAAAATTGGGAAGTCCAAGGTGGGTGGATGGCTTGAGCCCAGGAGTTTGAGACCAGCCTGAGCAATGCGGTGAAACCACATCTCTAAAAAAAACACAAAAATTAGCCGGCCATGGTGGCTCATCCCTGTGGTCCCAGCTCCCCTGGAGGCTGAGGCAGAAGGATAGCTTGAGCCTGGGAGGTTGAGACTGCAGTGAGCTAAGATCACACCACTGTGCTCCAGCCTGGGCAACACAGGGAGACTGTCTCAAAAGAAAAAAAAAAAAAAGATCCCATTCTTCATTTATTAGTGCCCTAACATTCTCTTGAGAACCTTGGTGACACAGTGAATTCAACTGATTCAACTGTCATTGTAATTCGGCAACCCGCACATTTAAGTTTGTGTTTGACTTCCAATGATATCAGCCCCGTGGATACAAGAAATAAGAAATTCTGTTTGGGCTATCGTGGATCTTAGACCATGACTTATGCTGAGAGGTGAAGACTTGAGCTTTTTGTTTTTCTCTCCGTAAGTGCTCAAGTGCAGTGGTCCTCAGTTTTTGAGGCACGAGGGACTAGTTTTGTGTAAGACAGTTTTTCCATAGACTCGGGGCAGCAAAGGTCAGTTTTGGGATATATCAAGCACATTACATTTATTGTGCACTTTATTATTATTTCATTGTAGCATATAACAAAATAATTATATAACTCACCATAATGTAGGATGAGTGGGAGGCCTCAGCTTGTTTTTCGGCAACTAGATGGTCCCATCTGGGGGTGATGGGAGACAGTGGCAGACCATCAGGCATTAGATTCTCCTAAGGACACAGCAAGACAGATCCCTTGCATGCACAGTTCACAACAGGGTTTGTGCTCACATGAGAATCTGATGTTGCCGCTGATCTCACAGGAGGCAGAGATCAGGTGGTAACGTGGGGAGCGGCTGTAAATACAGATGAAGCTTCGCTCGCCCACCCTCTGCTCACCTCCTGCTGTGTGGCCCAGTACAGGCCTGTGGCCCAGGGATCAGGGCCCCTGCTGAAGTGAGCAGATCACACCACTGTGCTCCAGCCTGGGCAACACACGCTGGAGAATCCAAAAGGATTCTTCCCACACCAGTCTTCCTAGTGGTCAAGTACAGCAGCCACTTAGCTCCCAAGGCATGTGCCTCAGCTGGCATTTCATCACAATCAACAGTAAGTGGTAGCTTGAGTCATTATGAGGCCACTTCCTGGAAATCACCAGCATCCCATTTCCCACTGGCAACGAGCTCAGCGCTGCCCCTTGGATAACCAAATCTATGCCCAAATCCCAGTTGTGTGGGTCTATTTCCCAGGACCCTTCCTAGCATCAATTCTGTTTTTGTCAGAATCCAAACAGGAGACATAAACCACTCAAATGTGTAAAGTGTCAAATTTAAAATAAAAAAAATACTAATTATGACAGGGCAAAGGCATAATGACAGACTGGCTACCAAAAAAAGAACTCTAGACAATATAGGACTAGCAGAGGCCAGGCATGGTGGCACGTGTTTTACATAGTATCATTGTTCACCTTGTTCAAATCTTTATAGGTTCAGGCTCAGGTCTCCGTGGTTGCGCAGTGTGTCTTTTTACCAAAAGGAACACCTCATGCACTTTACAAGGAGCTCCTTCAGGAAAGGATGGCACCTCGTGTAGAGGAGAGATCTCTGATCCTCTCATCTTTTTCAAAAGGAGAAAAGTACAGGTTTGAATGTATTTTTAATTCTTCGCAGTTCTGAACAGAAATAATCTGGTATTAAGTTGCTAAAAGATGCCTACAAGCTTTCATAGGAGAAACATCTAATTCATAACCAAGAGTTTATGTTATTAAGTAAACTTTCCCTTAACAGCATCAATGAATGAAGCATTTAAATACTCGCTCTCATCCCCATTTAGTCATCTGGTATACTCTTTGTGAGGTATACTCTTAGTCACCTGGTATCCTCTCTCTGAGTATGCCAGATGATTAAATGGAAATTACCGCACCACTAAACACCAGTACTGCAAACTCTTTATTTAAAAAACTGACACCTAGGACATAAAGAATGATCCTAGGCCAGGTGCGGTGGCTCATGCCTGTAATCGTAGCACTTTGGGAGGCCGAGGCGGCAGATTGCCTGAGCTCAGGAGTTCGACACCAGCTTGGGCAACATGGTGAATTCCCGTCTCTACTAAAATACAAAAAATTAGCTGGACGTGGCAGAGTGCACCTGTAGTCCCAGCTACTCAGGAGAAAGAGGTGGGAGAATTGCTTCAACCTGGGAGGCAGAGGCTGCAGCGAGCTGAGATCACGCCACTACACTCCAGCCTGGGGGACAGAGCGAGACCTCCATCTCCAAAAAAAAAAAAAAAAAAAAAAAAAGAATGATCCTAACACAGTTATTTCCTTTTGCATTTATGAGGAGATGGAAGAAATACACATATTTGAGGGTTGGTTGGGAACTGTCTTTGGTATTGTATGAGGTATTTCAATACTGTGAACATGAAAAGATGAGAACCCTGCAGACCCCGTGGGCATGGAGAGAACGAAGTACGTTAGGGGGTGTCGTAGGAAACACTTTCATTCCAGGCACTGCTGTTTAAACTACCCCTCAACTTTCTTTCCTTAAAAGAATAGAAAAAACAAAGAGGACAAAAGACGAAGAAACATTCCACATGACCTTCTGCACCCTTATTTGTTGTAATAGAGGAAAAGCATTTTAGGGATTTTCTTGAGTGCAGTTTATGATGTGATCCATTTTATTTATTTTTTGTTAATCATTTTCAAAATTTCAATTAAAAACATTCAGAAATTTAGCTTTATCAAAGGAAGCTGTTCATATGTACAACTAGTTTGGTTACCTTCATCTGTATAAACACATAGCTAGTGAACTGACATAACTATTACAATGGAAAATCAACAGAAACATGCCAAGGAATGGCCCTTACCTTCCACAGTGACCTCAATGTCAGGAAGCTTTTCATTACTCTCAGGGCTTCATGGTCTTTTTGGGGACTGCAAAGCTATAAAATAAGCACAGAATTACTTTAGTCTATTGTAGGAAAAAAATACAGAAGGAGATGCTTTATAAGGGCAGAGTATTAAAATTCATTCAGTTTGGCTCATTTCAAAGAAACCTGTGGCTGGGCGTGGTGGCTCATGACTGTAATCCCAGCACTTTGGGAGGCCGAGGCGGGTGGATCACAAGGTTAGGAGTTTTGAGACCAGCCTGGCGAAAATGGTGAAACCTCATCTCTACTAAAAAAAAAAAAAAAAAAAAAAAATACAAAAAATTGACTGGGCATGGTGGCACACACCTGTAGCCCCAGCTACTCGGGAGACTGATGCAGGAGAATTGCTTGAACCCGGGAGGCGGAGGCTGCAGTCAGCCAACATTGCGCCACTGCGCTCCAGCCTGGTCGACAGAGCGAGACTCTGTCTCAAGAAAAAAAAAAAAAAAAAAAAGAAACCTGCAGAATTAAACTTGTAGTGTAATCCTCCACAGGGGGCTCAACAAAGCCACGGAAACATGAATGAAGTGGGATTGCAAATGTGACACTTCCAATAAAATGGTTTTTTAAAGAAAAAGAGGTCCATTAAATAAAACACCTTCAAAAGCCAAGAAACTAACTGCAAGTCCCACAAAGATAGTGGCCAATGATTCTGTGTGATTTAAGGAATGCTGATAAAGAATGTCTTAATGCAGTGAAATATAATACGAAGTACAGGTAATCTTCTACCTTTAGTGTTTATTTTATTAGCCATTCCAGGAGGCAAGTAGAAAATAACTAGTTCAGGTCTAGAAAACCAAGAAATGTTACAGTAGCCAGTACAATGGTGGTCTCACAGCAAGTAAAATGGTTGTGATATGACCAGGGTTTTTCCCTAAAGGTGTTCACAGAGTCATCCTGTAATGTCACAATAATTCCTATCATTGTGGATGAAAACCTTGACTTTTCCTTCCCATGACTGGCAAGTAATTGAATGAAGAGTAAATCACTTCTTTCATGAAAAAGAAAATTAACACTAGTGTTCTTTCTTCAGCCACTAAAATTCTGCAGAAACACAGATATAATAAAAAAATCATCAGGCCGGGCACAGTGACTCACACCTGTAGTCCCAACACTTTGGGAGGCTGAGGCGGGTGGGTCGCCTGAGGTCAGAAGTTTGAGACCAGCCTGACCAACTTGGTAAAACCCCGTCTCTACAAAAAATACAAAAACTAGCAGGGCATGGTGGCGCATACCCGTAATCCCAGCTACTCGGGAGGCTGAGGCAGAAGAATCACTTGAACCTGGGAGGCGGAAGTTGCACTGAGTAAAGATCGCGCCATTGCACTCCAGCTAGGACAACAAGAGTGAAACTTTGTCTCAAAAAAAAAAAAGGAAGGAAACTCAATCGTCAATATTTAGTCGCCAACAAGACTGACCCAGGAATGACAAAGCAAATAAAACCCAGCAGATTAAACGTCATTCAAGTACTTAGGCATAGTGCAAGCCACCACAGTCTGTCTGAACATCGTGGAGGCAGGGGTCACTATTCTTGTACTGATGAAGATGACTGAGTATGGGATGTGGGGTCAATAGAGAGTGCCAGGACTGCAGCTCAGAGCCAGACTTTTCATCAAGGACTCACAGCCACACTTGTCACCTCTAGCTAGAAAAACATTTTAGTAGAAATATCATTTTATTGTTTTAATTCCAGAAATGACTACAGTGGCAAATAGAAATTACTTTTTTATTGTTGTTGTTGTTGTTGTTGAGGCAGAGTCTCACTCTGTCACCCAGGCTGGAGTGCTATGGTGTGATCTCGGCTCACTGCAGCCTCTGCCTCCCAGGTTCAAGTGATTCTCCTGCTTCAGCCTCCCAAGTAGCTGGGTTTCCAGGCACCTGCCACCACGCCCAGCTAATTCTTTGTATTTTTAATAGATATGGGGTTTCGCCATGTTTGCCAGGCTGGTCTCAAACTCCTGACTTCAGGTGATCTGCCCGCCTCAGCCTCCCAAAGTGCTGGGATTACAGATGTGAGCCACCATGTCCCGCCCAGAATTTACTTTTTAACAACAAACTTCATTTTATTACTCCCACGAAGGATCCTTTCAAGTCATGGAATTCCAAACCAGGTAGGGCTTCGGAAGGGAATCCTGTCTGGCAAGCCTTCTATATACAGGAAATTGGAGTTTGATTCAAACACAAGATATGGTACTTTTACTGCCTCGGCGAGTCCAACAGCTTGAGCTGAAAGCGCAAGAGAACATAATTTGTAGAAGATGAAATTTGACACAGACATTCTTTTATTTGTATCTGCATTCTCAAGTACATTATGGACAAGTTCCCTACAATCAAGCAATATCCACTTCATATTGAAGGCATTTTACTTAGGATATTGGGCAAATCTGAAGAACAAGCCTAAAAAATAAGTACTTTTAGGAGGAACAATTTTAACACTTTCAATCAAAAGGAGAGTTATGTTATTAGTCAAAATGACCTCTGTGCTCTAAGCAGAAATGACCGAAGTCCATTCCATACAGCAGTGGTCCCTGGCAGCCTTTGCATTCTCATCAAGAGGCAGGGTAGCTGTTCAAAGACAGGTGGTGTCTATGATGCAACTAAGCAGCACTCAGTAAGTTCCAGTCATCAGACACAGAGTAGTCAGGATTCCCGATAAGGGACAGGAAACATCAGCACCAGGTATTGAGATAATAAACAGGAATGCCCCAGGAATGCTGCGAGCACTCCCCATTCATTACTTCCTTCTCCATGACAGATACGCCCAATCAACTCAAACACACTTTCTTGCTGAGCCTGCTCAGAATCGTTCAAGACACCACTCCAGCAAACCACTGTCAACAAATCTAAGTATTTGCCACACGTGTGTTAGCCAGATTTGAAGTACAGACAGCGGAATGACACTTATCCCAACGCCTCCCTTCCTCTCCCATCCTGACACATGAGAAAGCTGAATCCAAGAGAAATGAAGTCACCTGCTTGGTTTCAATAGCAAGTGTAGTAGTAGAAATAAACCAAAGCCCGGTTTCTGGGACCTTCCTTTTTTAGGTCCTAAACTTCTACAATTCATTCAGACATGACCCTTCATTGATATTAAATTAAAGACATACTGCAGGAGAAAGACGATGAGTCCCCTT
Source organism: Pongo pygmaeus (assembly GCF_028885625.2). Taxonomy (NCBI): domain Eukaryota; kingdom Metazoa; phylum Chordata; class Mammalia; order Primates; family Hominidae; genus Pongo; species Pongo pygmaeus. Next base: position 21,053,640 of record NC_072379.2, on the reverse strand, counting down.
CATGTTCATATGAAAGAGCAAGACTATCTCCAAAAAATAAAAAATACCAAAATGTTTCAATTAAAAAAAAAAAAAGCGTGATGGTCTTTGGCGATGTTTAAATAGAAAAGAAGAGTATCACTTTCAAATAAGCTGACACTTTCTGAACATGTAATAACCAGGGTCACAGAATCAGAGGCCAGTGAGAAGATTCAAAAGTACCCCTGTGAGCCCCCGTGACACATACACCACCAGGAAAATTTCCTGTTCCTGTCCCTCCAACGAATCCACAGCAACATAATGTCGGCAAGTGACACGATCTGCCTCCCCCATCTCCAGGCAGCCACAGGGAAAGTGGACAGCAAAGGGATCATTCCCTGTGTCACTGATAAGTGAGGCTCAATGGGAAACACGCAGCATGAGGGGCACCCAAAGTTAGCTGACAAGTTCAGTGTCTTCCCTTTGTCTTCCTGCTTCATGTATTATCTGCATCTTCTGCTCTTTTCATGATAAGGAAGGAAGCAGCAATAGCAATAGCGTGTCCAAATGTGGGACTACCCATCGGGCATCACGGAACTTAATATAGAAGTTTATACAACCCTGGGAGCTTTCAGACCTGGTCTCCTAACACATACATCTAAGTTTTCTAAGGTTCTTGACCAGGCAGTAAGACTGTGAGCCCCCAGGAGATTACATAGGTTTTCTAGGGTCTTCACACAGCTAACCACAGTCGTGGCAACTCCTTCACTTCCTTTTTAAGCAAGTGTTTTCCCAACTGTTCCCTTAAAACTGGGCAGTTTAGGTTGCGTGCGGTGGCTCACGCCTGTAATCTCAGCATTTTGGGAGGCGGAGGTGGGCAGATTACTCGAGGTCATGAGTTTGAGACCAGACTGGCCAACATGGTAAAACCCCGTCTCTACTAAAAAATACAAAAATTAGCTGGGCGTGACGGTGGATGCCTGCAATCCCAGCTGCTCGGGAGGCTGAGGCACAAGAATCCCTTGAACCCAGAAGGCAGATGTTGCAGTGAGCCAAGATTGTGCCACTGTACTGTAGCCTGGGCGACAGAACAAGACTCCATCTTAAAAAAAAAAAAAAAAATTGGGCAGTTTAGAGCCTCTGATATAGGAAGTGAGTGTGCACAATGATTAGTGGCGACGAGCTAATAAGCATCATTAACTAGGCTATGGTGGTTTTTTAAAATTGTGACTGGCCGGGCGAGGTGGCTCACGCCTGTAATCTTAGCACTTTGGGAGGCCAAGGCGGGCAGGTCACCTGAGGTCGGGAGTTTGAGAACAGCCTGACCAACATGGAGAAAGCCCGTCTCTAGTAAAAATACAAAATTAGTCAGGTGTGGTGGTGCATGCCTGTAATTCCAGCTACTCGGAAGGCTGAGGCAGGAGAATCCTTTGAACCCAGGAGGTGGAGGTTGCAGTGAGCCAAGACTGCACCATTTCACCCCAGCCAGGGCAACAAGAGTGAAACTCCATCTCTAAAGAAAAAAAAAAATTGATACCCAGCAGATGGTGAGGCATCCATAATGTGACCAGGTGCCAAGGATATCCCTAAGGGTGGAACTACAGTGAAGTCTCCCGAATTTCCTACCTTGGGCCCCTTCCCTGGGCCCACCCCCTACCCATATAACCACATACTCATTCTTCTTTCCTAAACACAAACGGTTGAGGGACACTCAAAGCAAAAGCAAGCGCTGTACTCACTTCTTAACCGACCCAGCCCCTCCTCCAACCCCAACACATAGGAAGAACTTATGTTAGCCTTGAAAATAAGAAACACTTACAATCCCACAGTTACTTTTCCAGGCTGCCTTTTTAAACCACTCACATGGCAGAAACTGTTATTCTCCAGGCCAGCAGCTATTTGTAAAACTGGTCTGCCTCCCTATTTTCACACCAAAAACACTAATTATTTAGTAGAAAAGGGAGTATTCTATATCAGACAATTAGCAAATCACCTAGAATTTCCAACCCCTCCACAGAGACACACAAACAAGGGAACCCAATTTGTTGTCTATAATAAACAGGATGTTCTACCCACCGCTGAGCCCCAGAGGTTGCTACTAGATGACTAATCCCTAGCAGTAATGGCTACAATGGCCCAGTTCCCTATTTTATTGCTGTGTGCAGAAATTTCAAAGGCACTCCTCTCCCACCTTCATCTTCCCTTACATACTTTTGCACATCAATCCATTAAGAATCTGAAGTGTAATTTATCTTATTCACTATTATCCTGTTAAATTGCTCTACGGCTGCCATGGGAGTAATTGCAGTGATCAGTGATTCAGATATCTTGAGCAAAGGGCCTTAAGTAGGTTTCACTATTAAAATTTCCAAAGGTTTTATTATTGAAATAAACCTGAGAGAGAGCAGTATGCCTCCATGGGGCAGTCATACTAATGACTCTTGAGTTATGAAAAGATGTCAGACTCATCATCAATGTTGTGCTTGTGAGTACGAGTAACTGGGAATTTATCAACCAATAAAACCAACTGGGATTCTAAGAATGAAGAATAATAATCTCATTTTAAGTAGCATATGCAGTGCTGTGCAACCCTTTAAAAAGCTGCCTTTGGCTGGGTGCGGTGGCTCACACCTATAATCCCAATAGTTTGGGAGACCAAGGCGGGCGGATCACCTGAGGTCAGGAGATCGAGACTATCTTGGCTAACACGGTGAAACCCCGTCTCTACTAAAAATACAAAAAATTATCCGGCTGTGATGGCACATGACTGTAATCCCAGCTACTCAGGAGGCCGAGGCAGAAGAATCACTTGAACCCAGGAGGCAGAGGTTGCGGTGAGCCGAGATCACGCCACTGCACTCCAGCCTGGGCAGCAAGAGCCAAACTTTCTCTCAAAAAAAAATAAAAATAAAAAAGCTGCCTTTGACCGGGCACAGTGGCTCAGGCCTGTAATCCCCAGCATTTTGGGAGGCCAAGGAGGGTGGATCACCTGAGGTCAGAAGTTCGAGACCATCCTGACCAACATGGCGAAACCTTATCTCTACTAAAAATACAAAAATTAGCTGGGCATGCTGGTGCACGTCTGTAATCCCAGCTACTCAGGAGGCTGAGGTGGGAGAATTGCTTGAACCCAGGAAGCAGAGGTTGCAGTGAGCCGAGATCGTGCCACTGTACTCCAGCATGGGCGACAGAGCAAGACTCCGTCTCAAAAAAACAAAGAGCTGCCTTTGCTTACTGAAGTATTGCTTGTAAGAGCAAATACTGGAAATGACTGAAGTGCACATGTATAAGGAACTGATTCAATAAAGTAGGAGGCAGCCATTCACACAATGGAATACTATGCAGCTCTGATTTAAGAATGAGAAAGCTTTCTCTGTACCAACAAGGAAAGATCCCCAGGACATACTGTTAAGGGCAAAACAGTACAGAACAGGTTATATGAGCTACCTTTCATGTAAAAGAGTATGAGGGGGTAAGAACATACGTTCATATTGCTTTTATTTACATAAACACTGGACGGATACACAAGGAACTATTAAGAGTGACATATGATAAGGTGGAGGAGTTCTACACGGTGCACCAGACAGGGCTGGAAATAATATTAAACATCTCAACATATGCCTTTCAAAATAACTTCATATTTTTAATTTACCTTTACTACCTATTTGTTTGGGTCAGGGCTCCATTTCCTCCACTTTGGGACCAGGTAATCAGGCTTCAGACTACCTACCTCTGCCTGTCAGAAGTCACTAACCTCGTGAAAGGAATAATTTAGGTTAAAGGAGGAGCAAAGCTATTACTCAACTGTTTCCTTAGAACGGGAAAAACTGGCCCGGACATGGTGGTTCACACCTGTAATTCCAGAACTTTGGGAGGCCGAGGCAGGCAGATCACGAGGTCAGGAGATCGAGACCAGCCTGGGCAACATAACGAAACCACGTCTGTACTAGACATACAAAATTAGGGCCAGGCATGGTGGCTAATGCCTGTAATCCCAGCACTTTGGGAGGCTCAGGGGGAGGGAACATGAGGTCAGAAGATCGAGACCATCCTAGCTAACACGCTGAAACTCTGTCTCTATTAAAAATACAAAAAAATTAGTCAGACATTGTGACAGGGACCTGTAGTCCCAGCTACTCAGGAGGCTGAGGCAGGAGAATGGCGTGAACCTAGGAGACGGAGCTTGCAATGAGCCAAGGTAGTGCCACTGCACTCCAGCCTGAGTGACAGAGCGAGACTCCGTCTCAAAAAACAAAACAAAACAAAACAAAAACAAAAAACAAAGAAAAACTGATAAAACATGTGGGCCCCTAAAATTTGAACATTTAAATGCAAGACTGGATTAAAATATCTTTAAAACATATAAAAAATGTACAAAGAGCAGAGGTGTGAGTATATGCTAAAAAATATATAAGGGGAGTGAAAGAGCAAGATAGTGGTCCTCCTTCCTTGCTCTCTTTACAGTTTGATTTCATCCCTGGCTTTTCATAATGGAAAGAGGGTAGATATGCATCTAGGTCTAGGATTACAACTGTAAGTGTTTATTTGTTTCTTTGTTGAGATAGAGTCTCACTCTGTCACCCAGGCTGGAATGCAGTGGTACAGTCTCGGCTCACTGCAACCTCTGCCTCCCGGGCTTAAGTGATTCTCCTGCCACAGCCTCCCCAGTATTACAGGCACCTGCCACCACGCCTAGCTAATTTTTGTATTTTTTGTGGAGACAAGATTTCACCATGTTGGCCAGGCTAGTCACCCCTAACCTCAAGTGATCTGCCTGCCTCAGCCTCCCAAAGCACTGGGATTACAAGCATGAGCCACTGTGCCCGGCCTGGATTGCAACTATTTTAAGACCATATTCAGCACAAGTGCTTTTTTTTTTTTAATTTTTGAGATGGAGTCTCACTCTGTCACGCAGGTTGAGTGCAATGGCATGATCTCGGCTCAATGCAACCTCCACCTCCCGGTTCAAGCGATTCTCCTGCCTCAGCCTCCCAAGTAGTTGGAACTACAGGATCCGCCACAACGCCTGGCTAATCTTTTGTATTTTTAGTAGAGATGGGGTTTCACCATGTTGGCCAGGCTGGTCTCCAACTCCTGACCTCAGGTGATCCGCCCACCTCAGCCTCCCAAAGTGCTGGGATTATAGGTGCGAGCCACCGCACTTGGCCACAAGTGCTATTTCATTAAATACTTCTGTGGTCCCCCTTCCCCAGACAAAAAGAAAAAAGGAAAAAAGAAAGGGGAAGCCATTATTCAGGGCCGGTAAAGGGTTTATCTAGCTTTGTGGTATAAAAGAACCTGTAATAATTAATTAATAATACTTAATATTTAATAAATTTAATAAATATATTAATATTTAACAATCTTTACTGGATTTAATAAATTTATTAATATTTAGCAATATTTAATAAAATTAATCCACTGTCTAGCCCTTACATCAAAACACCAAGGACAACTAGGCCCTCCTACCTCCTCGCAGCTTCAACTAGATAAATGCAAACATGTTGGCTCATGCCTGTAATCCCAGCACTTTGTTTTTTCTTTTTTTTTTTTTGAGTCGGAGTCTCATTCTGTCACCCAGGCTGGAGTGCAGTGGTGTAATCCCAGTTCACTGCAACCTCCGCCTCCAGGTTCAAGCAATTCTCCTGCCTCAATCTCCTGAGTAGCTGGGACTGCAGGCACATGCCAACACGCCCGGCTAATTTTTTGTATTTTTAGTAGAGATAGGGTTTCACCATGTTGCCCAGGCTGGTGTCGAACTCTGAGCTCAAGTGATCCACCTGCCTTGGCCTCCCAAAGTGCTGGGATTATAGGCATGAGCCACCGTATTTGGCAATCCCAGGCTTTACTTTGGAAAGCCAAGGTAAGAAGATCACTTGAGTCCGGGAGTTCGAGACCAGCCTGGACAACATGGGGGAGATGCTGTCTCTACAAAAAAAATAAAAAATTAGCTGGGCTTGGTGGCATATACTTGTGATCCCACACTTACTTGGGAGGCTGAGGTGGGAGGATCACTTGAGCCTAGAGGGTTGAGGCTGCAGTGAGCTACAATTCTGCCACTCGACTCCAGCCCAGAAAACAGGATGAGACCTTGTCTCTTAAAAAGATAGGCCAGGCATGGTGGCTCACGCCTGTAATCCCAGCACTTTGGGAGGCCGAGGCGGGCGGATCACGACCATCCTGGCTAACACAGTGAAACCCCATCTCTACTAAAAATACAAAAAATTAGCCGGGCGTGGTGGCGGGCACCTATAGTCCCAGCTACTCGGGAGGCTGAGGCAGGAGAATGGCATGAACCTGGGAGGTGGAGCTTGCGGTGAGCTGAGATCGCAACACTGCACTCCAGTCTGGGTGACAGAGCAAGACTCCATCTCAAAAAAAATAAATAAATAAAATAAAATAAAATAAAAAGATAAATGCAAATTTGAATCACCTACAGAGTTAAAAGGCCACAAATGTTCCAATGTTAGCAGGGAGTCTAGGAGGGAGGAAGCCTCCACGTCTGTCCCAGTCAACCTAACTAAGAGAAAGAGGTTGGCAGCCAGAGGAACAGGTAAGGCAAGCCTTCATTTGAGACCATCAGCTTCTGCAGAAAAAATATTCCATGGTCATGGGATGACCTGACTGAGATGCAAACTGTCCATACAGCTAGTTTATCTTTGCCTCCTCTCTAGAGCCAAAATGTATTGGAAGTGAATGCCATATGAGACCTATCCCTGCCCTCCTCATCATACACGCTTTTTAGGAGAGCCCACACTAGCTGATGACTCTGGAATTCTGGCTACCATGAGTCTGGATATGACGCCGCTGAGCTCTGTCTTTCCAACTACCTTTTAGACATCTCTGCCTGGATGTCCTGAGCATCGTGTGTCCAAAGGTGAATTCCTTCTCCCTGGCAATGTGTGTCCTCTGTATCTCCACTTTCCCTGTCTCAATAAATGGCACTGCCATGCACCAAGATACCTGAACCAGAAACCTGAAGGGCATCCTACAGTCCTCCTTCTGCCCTACTACTATTTCTATTCAACGTGTCAACAATAAGCTGTCCTGATATTTTATCTCCTAAATATCTCTCAAAACCTCACTTCCCTTTCATATTCACTGGCACCCCTTTTTCAGCATCTCATCACTCATTCAACAATATTTAATGAGTATAAGGCATTTATTCTGTTTCTAAACAGAACAAAAACAGTGTGATCTTTGTTTTCTGGTGGCTCAAGAATTACTTATTTTTTTTTCTTTCTTTCTTTCTTTCTTTTTTTTTTCCCTGAGATGGAGTGTTGCTCTGTCGCCCAGGCTGGAGTACAGTGGCGCGATCTCAGCTCACTGCAACTTCCGCCTCCCAGATTCAAGCAATTCTCCTGCCTCAGCCTCCCAAGTAGCTGGGATTACAGCTACGCACCACCACACCTGGTTAATTTTTGTATTTTTAGTACAGATGGGGTTTCACCATGTTGGCAAGGCTGGTCTCGAACTCCCGACCTCGTGATCCGCCTGCCTCAGCCTCGCAAAGTGCTGGGATTACAGGTGTGAGCCACCACACCCGGCCTCTTTCTTTTCTTTGGAAGTTATTTGGGTGGGGGCTATGTTTATAACTCTGAATCTGACTTTGGATTTTGTCACCAAGATTTTACCTGGCACGCAGTCACTCACTACTTTCCATAAGAATGGAGGGGCCGGGCGCGGTGGCTCACGCCTGTAATCCCAGCACTTTGGGAGGCCCAGGCGGGTGGATCACGAGGTCAGGAGATCGAGACCATCCTGGCTAACACAGTGAAACACCGTCTCTACTAAAAATATAAAAAATTAGCCGGGCGTGGTGGCGGGCGCCTGTAGTCCCAGCTACTGGGGAGGCTGAGCCAGAAGAATGGCGTGAACCCGGGAGTCAGGGGTTGCAGTGAGCCGAGACCGCGTCATGCACTCCAGCCTGGGCGACAGAGCGAGACTCCGTCTCAAAAAAAAAAAAAAAAAAAAAAAAAAAAGAATGGAGGGAGGAGGCAGGGAGAGAAGTCACGCAAATCTATCATGCTGTTTCACACTGATCGACTTGTAAAAGGGTTAGGAAAGGAGACCTAACATGCAGCCTAAAATGCAACTTAGGGATTCTCCATAGATTCCAAGTGTCTACATTCTCCTTGTCATCTATTAGCAAAGAGAACGCAATGCTGGCTGTTTTGCTGTATAAAATAATCTAAGAGATTCAGGAAATTTCTTCAGAATGGTCTCACCAATAGAATGGGAATTGTTACTTCTGGAAGAATTTCCATTAGCCCTTTGAAATCCTTCAACATTCATTAAGGCCAAAGAGTTCTCACCTAATTTAATCTGATGGGTATGTGAACAGAGTCTTTCTAGGGAATACAGACTCCCAAATTGTTCAGCTGGGAAGTAAGGAGGGAAGTTATTACTCAAAATCAAAGGGAAATGAAAAGAGGCCAACCTAGAATGTCATTATTCTTTCTTGGGTTGGGGAAATGGGTTCCAGAGTCACTCTGTGACCTTTATTACATGACCTCCTTATTAGCATCTAAAAGCTACCAGTGTTGAATGCAGCCAGCTAGGTTCTCTTCTAATGTAATAAAATCTGCTTCAGCAAAGCTTATGTGGAGCCATCTCCAGACTCCAGAAATAATAGGCTATAAATTACTGGATCTCCCGTTTGATACAATGAAGTATAAGCACAGTCCTGCATGACCCCTCTACATACTACTCTGAGTGGCTGGAAGTGAATTTGACACAAGAACTGCAGCGAGCGCAAAGCGGAGCTAGATCCAGGATTAATGCACTTGAGCCTACTCCTCACTACTCAACTATAAGTTCAGTTCCAGAACCCAAGAAGTGGGTGGGAAACAAGGCTCCTGGCTTTTTCCCTAGTGTCTGCATCTCTTTCACATTTCTTATCTCCTTGCAAAGAAACTAAACAGGTTCAACTAGAATAATTAAATGATTAAACCCTATACAGAGAATCTCCAGAGATTCACAAAACTTCACTCAAGATTGTTACACAGACAACCCTGACGATGACTTGATGCACCAGTGATCTACAATATTTGGGATCATTCCAAATTCCCACCAAGGATCCGCCTATATCAACATGGGAGCCAAGGACCAACCATTCAAATGGGCCCTGCTGCCAAGCCTTTTTTATAATGCCATCTCTTCATATTGTTCCATTTAACAAACCTGCTGCCCATCATCTATCCTTAAGTCCCTTCGTCAATGGTACACAGCCAGAGTATGCTACTCCCTAGCAGGAAATCAACAGGATGACCTGCTAAACAGCATTCAGAAAATGCTGAGACCCATGAATTACAATAGGAAAGAAAAGACAGAGAATTAGTCAGCCAGGTACATGCTGTGCCAAAAATGCACTACAACCCCCACCCAATTCTGCCTAATCCTAGCTGGGATGATAGCAACCCGACGGACAGGCCTACAAGATCTCAAACTAAAACAGAAACTTCTGAACTGGGTTCTTTAGAACCCAGGAAGCAGCAGTAAATCATTAAAGAACAGATAAGATCTTGATGAGGTGAGGGAGGGTTTCAGATAAATGGAATGCTGGTAGAACACAGGGCCCAAAGGAGCAAAAGTTAACTAAACCCAGGTAGAACCTTGTTTACTAAAGTATTAGGCAACTAATACTCTACAAGGTAACTTGTTTATTAGAGTATTAGAATAGGGGCAACTATTCTAACCGGAGAAATTGGCTCCAGTGAGGGTGGGTTGGCAATCCAAGGTATGACATGCATAGGGCTGGCAAAATTCAGGGTGACTAGAGCAAAAGCTTCAGAACCAGAAAGACCACATCTGGGGTAGAGCACAAAACTCTCAAGAGATGAGTCTTTGTAAGAGTGAGGCAGAACTACATGGCACTTTTAGGAGATCTGCTGATGCCCAGCAAGAGCATACCGGCTATAAGCAGGGATGCAGGCGAGGAGGTTCACAAAAGTGATTCAGTCCAAGAGCCCAAACTGTGTTCTCTACTAAAAGGAATCAAGGCCCCCTAGAGAAATGGCTGACTCCACACATAGTGCAGTATATAGATCCTGGAACATCTTTTTTGTCAGAAAGCAAGGAAGCCATCAAAGTCCAACAGGATCATATCAAGAAGACATGAGAGTCAACTTGAAGAGATAATTATTAACCTAGATGAGACAATGTAAGCATCCAAAACAATTAATAAATAATGACTGCAATGGCCTGAAATACATCAAATGCAAACAATAATCTATGAGTTCATGACGATATTTAGAAAAAAAAAAAAACTATTGGTCACTGAAGTGTATAAGTTACTAGGTCACTGACTCATTATTCTGAAAAGTGACTTAAAATGGGAGGTGGGGTGGAGAATCATGTATTTATCCAGTTTTTCCTGTACAAACATAAATGTTTACGGAGACTGAAACAGATAAAACAAGTCTGGCAAAATGGAGACAACTGCTTAACCTGGGGGTTGGGTACATGGAGGTTCATTTATTTCTTTTGGGTATATGTGAACCCCCTCCAAAAAAAGCACAAGACAATGTAAGCTAAGCAGCTTAGGGTTCAGGCAAGGTTTCTGCCTACAAGAGACACTAGGATATGAGGAAATCACACCTCAGCGTAACTCCTGGGCATCTGGCAGACCCTGAGGGGAGCTCCTGAAAAGGGGAATGGAGACTCTGCCTGGGACACATGAAGTCTGAGGAGGACTCAAACAGGTAGGCAAATACAAAGGTCTAGTATGAGGGGCATCTTCAGGGCCAGAAATGAGGGTCTCAATGACACAGACAATATAATATTTTTAAGAAGTGGGCAGGGTGGGATTGTCTGTAAAGAAGACACAGTAAGAAAAAACAAAGAGGGCTCAGGGTGAAGCTGCTGGCTGGCACTCCCCAGTGTAGAGAGGATACGGGCAGGGGCCTCAAGAGACTGAAAATGAGACAGGGAGGAGCCAAGCAAGAGCCCACAAGGTTTGAAAATTTCCATAAAAATAGTTTTTAAAAGAGTATTGGGGAGCAGGTGACAACCACCTAGAATTCTGCTGAGAAGCAGAATAAAAGTGGGGCAGAGAGCGACTTTGGGAGGCAAAAGATGTTGTAGGAAAGATCAAAACTAAGTATTTGAGGTGCTGATGAAGTGTCTAAGGAGCAAGATAGAAAAGAGAGCTTCGCTGAGGCTTCATCTTCAAATGCTGCGGTGGCTGCTGTCAAAGCTCTCTCTGTTACCGCAGAGCGGCACCCAGGCACAAGTACAGCCCAATAAAAAGGATTCCCGACAGTGTCACTCCTCCTGCATAAAATCCTTGACTGTACAGAAAAATGTACTCAGTAAAAAGCATATGGGTTTCCATTACCTGACTCTCTCTCCTCTTACGTAGGATTAAAACTTTAATAATCTGTGCATATTAAAAATGGTAAGACGGCCGGGCATGGCAGCTCACGACTATAATCCCAGCACTTCGATGGGCCGAGGCAGGCGGATCACCTGAGATCAGGAGTTCGAGACCAGCCTGACCAACATGGTGAAACCCCATCTCTACTAAAAATACAAAAATTAGGCAGGCCTGGTGGCAGCCGCCTGTAATCCCAGCTACTCGGGAGGCTGAGCCAGGGAGAATTGCTCGAACCCGGGAGGAGGAGGTTGCAGTGAGCTGAGATGATGCCAGTGCACTCCAGTGTGGGTGACAGAGCAAGACTCCATCTCAAAAAAAAACAGCTAGCAGGTACCATTGGCTATGGGGAGACTAGGGATACGATCTTGCGGCAATCCTTCCATTTTAGTAAATCTAAACAGTGTGATTCCATTCTGTTTTGTCCCCACTCCACTCCAGAGCCAAAACTAGTAAGAAAATCAATTCTATTTCTATTTCTTTCAAAACACATCTAACAATAAGAGATGATATGCACAGCTCCATACTGTAAAAGAAAAACTTCTTATGTCCTGGGTATCACAGACATTTGATGAATGCTTGTTCAGGTGACTGGTGTAGACTTCAATAATAACCCATTCAATGCATTATGCCAGATAAATCTTGCATCTCAAAAGTAGGACAAACATTGTTCTTTTAGTTCTGTCTACCCATAAATGCAATATTTACATGTATTTATAATGGGTTAATAAACATAAAATGAGTTTACTGTTCTAGAGAGTATTAGAATTTTGAAAACATGAATTCTCCTGTCCTAGCACATAATTAATAGTTACAGGCATATTATTTAATATGGAAGGTATCATTAAAAAATGTTAAGCATTAGGTAATTATTGCACATAATCTTCTAATCCGACTTAAGACTGAATGCCTACCTCCTGAAGCTGGTTTGTCAAGCTGTAAATCTTCATGTGTTGAATTCATAAGTTCATGTCTGAAAAGTAAGAATAAACACTTAATATTCACTAGGCAATATTCAGCAAACTAATATCCACTAGTATATATTTCACATTTAATCACCAAGGGTGGTTTTGAAAGACAAGGCAGGCTGGGCACGGTGGCTTACGCCTGTAATCCCAACACTTTGGAAGGCAGAGGCAGGCAGATCACGAGGTCAGCAGTTTGAGACAAGCCTGGCCAACATGGTGGCACCCCATCTCTACTAAAATTACAAAACTCAGCCGGGCATGGTGGCAGGTGCCTGTAATCCCAGTTACTCGGGAGGCTGAGGCAGGATAATTGCCTGAACCCAGGGGGTGGAAGCTGCAGTGAGTCGAAATCATGCCACTGCACTCCAGCCTGGGTAATAGAAAGAGACTCCATCTTGGAAAAAAAAAAAATTAAGAAAAGACAATCCAGATGATTGAGCACAACTAAATCTTCATCTGAGGTTTCTATAGAGTAACAAAACAAAATAATATTGTAAATTGTCTCATAAGCTGCTTCATGGAGCATGTGTCCTCACAAGTAAAGTGGTAACTTTGCAACCCACAGGTCTTTGAAGCATATTACAAAAATCTTAAATGGGATCCTTTAATATCACATTGCATTCAAGACTATCTTCCTCCACACAACTAGAAAAACAATCATATATTCCCACATATGCCACAAAAATCTCAGGCCTAAAAACAAGACACGGATACTGTTTTCTTTAGCAAAAGTAGCAGAAAACTGTGAAAGAAAATGTCAGTTGCATGCTAGTCAGGTGCGGGCAGTGTTCATGTTTCAAAAGCTAACACTGGCATGACTGACTCAATGTTGGACCCAGATATATTAAAAAGTGGAAGATAAAAATACTTAAAATAGGCCGGGTGCAGTGGCTCACATCTGTAATCCCAGCACATTGGGAGGCTGAGGTAGGTGGATCACCTGAGGTCAGGAGTTTGAGACCTGACCAACATGGAGAAACCCTGTCTCTAGTAAAAATACAAAATTACCTGGGCTTGGTGGGACATGCCTGTAATCCCAGCTACTCAGGAGGCTGAGGCAGGAGAATCACTTGAACCTGGGAGGCAGAGGTTGCAGTGAGCCGAGATCACACCATTGCACTTTAGCCTGGGCAACCAGAGAGAAACTCCATCCAAAAAAAAAAAAAAAAAAACCCATAATATAAGTCAAACTTCAGTAAATATAACCGTAGTGGTAAATATTTGTCAACAATAAAAAAGATGTATTACTCACAAGAGAGATAAGAGTCAAATAAGAATCCAGGAGTCTTACTTTTTAATCACAAAACAAATCCTTTCCATTGCAAGTAATATCCTCTCAAGGCCAGGAATTCTGTAAGTAGATAGCCTTCCTAAAAAAAATTTCTGGTGGGGCAAAGTGGCTCACATCTGTAATCCCAGCAATTTGGGAGGCCAAGGCGGGTGGATGATGAAGTCAGGATTACCAGACAAGCCTGGCCAACATAGTGAAACCCTGTCTTGGCCAGGCACGGTGGCTCACACCTGTAATCCCAGCACTTTGGGAGGCCGAGGCGGGTGGATCACGAGGTCAAGAGATCGAGACCATGCTGGCTAACACGGTGAAACCCCATGTCTACTAAACGTACAAAAAATTAGCCGGGCGTGATGGCGGGCGCCTATTGTCCCAGCTACTTGGGAGGCTGAGGCAGGAGAATGGCATGAACCCGGGAAGCGGAGCTTGCAGTGAGCCGAGATCGTGCCACTGCACTCCAGCCTGGGCGACAGAGCGAGACTCCGTCTCAAAAAAAAAAAAAAAAAAGAAACCCCATCTTTACTAAAAATACAAAAAAATTAACCGGGCATGGTGACTTGCACCTGTAGTCCCAGCTACTCAGGAGACTGAGGCAAGTGAATCACTTGAACCCAAGAGGCGGAGGTTGCGGTGAGCCGAGATTGCTCCACTGCACTCCACTCTGGGCACAGAGCAAGACTGTGTCTCAAAAACAAAAACAACAACAACAACAACAACAACAATTCCTGGCCTGGCATAGTGGTCCATGCCTGTAATCCCAGCACTCTGGGAGGCTGAGGCAGGAGGATCACCTGAGTTCAGCAGTTCCAGACCAGCCTGGCCAACATGGTGAAACCCCATCTCTATTAAAAATACAAAATTAGCCTGGTGTAGTGGCGGGCGCCTGTAATCCCAGGTACTCAGGAGACTGAGGCAGGAGAATCGCTTGAACCCAGGAGGCAGAGGCTGCAGTGAGCTGAGATCACAGCATTGTACTCCAGCCTAGATCATGCCACTGCACTCCAGCCTGGGCAACAAGAGTAAAAACTCCGTCACAAAAAAAAAAAAATAAATAAATAAATAAATAATTCCTGTGGGGAAGGCCTTCTACATAAAGATCTTCAGCTTGAGACTGGAAAAAACGGGTGGACCTTTGGCTTTTACAGCTTGAGCTATAAAGACAGAAAGAAAAAAGGGTATCATTTAAACACAATATGTAGAAAAGAATAATTATTGAATCTGTATTGCTCTTTAATTTTTATAACTTGATCTTTACTTCTGTTACTGTAACTGAGTCCAAAGAAAAATATTATGAGTAAAATAAAAACACCACCAAAAATGCTAATGTTCTGTTCATCAAAGTCTGCAGTGAAATATCCCATTACAGATAGGTGCAGTGACTCACACCTGTAATCCCAGCACTTTAGGAGGCCAAGAAAGGTGAATCAACTGAGGTCAGGAGTTCCAGACCAGCCTGGCAAACATGGTGAATCCACGTCTCTACTAAAAATAAAAACGTAGCCAGGCAAGGTGGCAGGCACCTGTAATCCCAGCTACTCGGGAGGCTGAGGCAGGAGAATCGCTTGAACCCAGGAGGCAGAGGCTGCAGTGAGCTGAGATCACAGCATTGTACTCCAGCCTAGGCAACAAAAGCAAAACTCTATCTCAAAAAAAAAAAAAAAAAAACAGTAAGAGAATTGTGGAGCAGATGGAGCTGAGTCCTACTCATTGTATTTACTTTCCTAAAATAAAACAACATTATAAAAAACATATGACCGGGCGCAGTGGCTCACGCCTGTACTCCCAACACTTTGGGAGGCCAACGTGGGAGGCTCACCTGAGGTCAGGAGTTTGAGACCAGCCTGGCCAACATGGTGAAACCCCAACTCTACTACAAATGCAAAAATTAGGCAGACCTGGTGGCAGGTGCCTGTGATGCCAGCTACTTGGGAGGCTGAGCCAGGGAGAATTGCCTGAACCTGGGAGATGGATGTTGCAGTGAGCTGAGAGATCACGCCACTGCACTCCAGCGTGGGCGACAGAGCAAGACTCCATCTCAAAAAAAAAAAAAGAAAAGAAAAGAAAAGCTAGCAGGTGCCATTTGCTATGGGGAGACTAGGGATATGATCTTGCGGCAATCCTTCCATTTTAGTAAATCTTAACAGTGTGATTCCATTCTGTTTTGTCCCCACTTCACTCCAGGGGCAAAACAAGTAAGAAAACCAACTCTATTTCTATTTCTTTCAAAACACATCTAAACAATTAAGAGATGATATGCATGGCTCTATACTCTAAAAGGAAACATTCCTGTGTCCTGGGTATCATGGACATTTCATGAATGCTTGTTCAGGTGACTGATGTAGACTTCAGTAATAACCTGTTCAATGCACTATGCCAGATAAATCTTGCATCTCAAAAGTAGGCCAAATTTTGTTCTTTTAGTTCTGTCTACCCATAAGTGCAACATTTACATGTATTTATAATGGATTAAAAAAAGAAAATGAGTTCACTGTTGTAGAGAGTATTAGAATTTTGACAAATGAGGCCGGGCGGGGTAGCTCTGGCCTGTAATCCCAGCACTTGCGGAGGCCGACATGGGTGGATCATCTGAGGTTGGGAGTTTGAGACTAGCCTGACAAACATGGAGAAACCTTTCCACCTCTATTAAAAATACAAAATTATCCGGGTGTGGTAGCGCATGCCTGTAATCTCAGCTACTCAGTAAGCTGAGGCAGCAGAATTGCTTGAACCCAGGAGGCAGAGGTTGCGGTGAGCCTAGATTGTGCCATTGCACTCTAGCCTGGGCAACAAGAGCAAAACTCCGTCTCAAAGATTAAAAAAAAAAAGTAAAAAAAAAAAATTTTGACAACATCAATTCTCCTGTCCTGGAACATAATTAATAGTTACAAGCATATTATTTCATGTGGAAGGTACCATTTTAAAAAAAACAATGTCAAGCATTAAATAATTATTGCACATAATCTTTTTTTTTTTTTTTTTTTTTGAGATGGAGTCTCACTCTGTCGCCCAGGCTGGAGTGCAGTGGCGGGATCTCGGCTCACTGTAAGCTCCGCCTCCCAGGCTCATGCCATTCTCCTGCCTTAGCCTCCCGAGTAGCTGGGACTACAGGCGCCCACCACCATGCCCGTCTAAGTTTTTGTACTTTTAGTAGAGATGGGGTTTCATCCAGTTAGTCAGGATTGTCTCGATCTCCTGACCTCATGATCCACCCACCTCGGCCTCCCAGAGTGCTGGGATTACAGGTGTGAGCCACCATGGCCGGCCTGCACATAATCTTCTAATCTGACTTAAGACTGAAGACCTACCTCCTGAAGCTGGTTTATCAAGCTGTAAATCTTCATGTCTTAAATTCATAAGTTCATGTCTGAAAGGTGAGACTACTTAATATTCACTAGGCAATATTCAGCAAAGTAACATCCACTAGTACATACTTAACATTGAATCACCAAGGGTGGTTTTGAAAAGACAAGACAGGCTGGGCACGATCGCTCACACCTGTAATCCCAGCACTTCGGGAGGCCGAGACTGGCAGATCACAAGGTCAGGAGTCCTAGACCAGCCTGGCCAACATGGTGAAACATTGTCTCTACTAAAACTACAAAAATTAGCCGTGCGTGGTGGCAGGTGCCTGTAATCCCAACTACTCAGGAGGCTGAAGCAAGAGAAGTGCTCGAACCCAGGAAGTGGAGGCTGCAGTGAGCCAAGGTCATGCCACTGCACTCCAACCTGGGTGACAAAGCAAGACTCCATCTCAGGGGAAAAAAAAATTAAGAAAAGAAAAGACAATCTGGATGCTCGAGCACCACTAAACCTTCATTTGAGGTTTCTACAGAGTAACAAAACAAAATAATAATTGTAAACTGTCTCACAAGGTGCTTCATGGAGCATGTGTTCTCACAAGTGACCTACTTTACAACCTACAGGTCTTTGAAGCATATTACAAAAATCTTAAATGGGATCCTTTAATATCACATTGCATTCAACACTATCTTCCTCTACACATCTAGAAAAACAATCATATATTCCCATATATGCTATAAAAATCTCAGGTCTAAAAGCAAGACATGGATACTATTATTTTTAGCAATAAGTAGCAGAAAATTGTGAAAGAAAATGTCAGTTGCATGCCAGTCAGGTGCGGGCAGTGTTCATGTTTCAAAAGCTAACACTGGCATGACTGACTCAATGTTGGACCCAAACAAAAAATGGTAGATAAAAATACATACAATACGCCGGGCGCGGTGGCTCAAGTCTGTAATCCCAGCACTTTGGGAGGCTGAGGCGCGTGGATCACAAGCTCAGGAGGTCAAGACCAGCCTAGCCAATAATGGTAAAACCCCGTCTCTGCTAAAAATACAAAAATCAGCTGGGCATGTTGGTAGGCACCTGTACTCCCAGCTACTCGGGAGGTTGAGGCAGGAGAATTGCTTAAAGCTGGGAGGTGGAGGTTGCAGTGAGCCGAGATTGCGCCACTGCCCTCCAGCCTGGGCTACAGAGCAACACTCTGTCTCAAAACAACAACAAAAAAACATAAAATAACTCAAACAATTAAATATAACCCTAGTGGTGAATGAACATATGTCAACAATAACAAAGATATATTACTAAGAACAGAGATAGGAGTCCAACAAGAACCCAAGAGTCTTACTTTTTAATCACAAAATGAATCCTTTCCTTTGCAAGGAATTCCATAAGTAGACAGCCTTCTTAAAAAAGATTCCTGGCGGGGCGAGGTGGTTCATGCCTGTAATCTCAGCACTTTGGGACGCTGAAGCGGGAGGATCACCTGAGGTCAGGAGTTTGAGACCCGCCTGGCCAACGTGGTGAAACCCCAACTCTACTAAAAATACAAAAATTAGGCGGGCGTGGTGGTGGGTGCCTCTAATCACAGCTACTCAGGAGGCTGAGGGAGGAGAATTGCTTGAACCTGGGAGGCAGATGTTCAGTAAGCCGAGATCATACCATTGCACTCCACCATGGGCAATAAGAGTGAAACTCTAGCTCAAAAAAGAAAGAAATATCCCATTGCTTTAAGGCAATGTAGACACAGCCAGACTTTCTACAAAAATCTGAACCACATTATAAAGCCAAAAAAAATCACCATCTAATTTTATTTAATACATACAGTACTAAATGGAAGAGGTAATATTTTCAAAACATAAACATTAGTGTAACCTTATTGGACTTTTACAAATAATTTTTTACATAACAGAAGCTGAAGATTCTTGTGAACTGCAACATTTCAGCAAGCATTTATTTACTCAAAATTAAAATAATAACAACAGCTATAAAAAGTCAAGAGCTGGCCAGGCGTGGTAGCTCACGCCTGTAACCCCAGCACTTTGTGAGGCTGAGGAAGGTCGATCACCTGAGGTCAGGAGTTCCAGACCAGCATGACCAACATGGTGAAACCCCGTTATCTACTAAAAATACAAAAACTAGCAGGGCGAGGTGGCACTCGCCTGTATTTCCAGCTACTGGGGAGGCTGAGGCGAGAGGATTGCTTGAACCTGAGAGGTGGAGGTTGCAGTGAGCTGAGATGGTGCCACTGCACTCCAGCCTGGGTGACAGAGCAAGACTCTCTCTCAAAGAAAAAAAAAGTCAAGAGCATGGGAAGTATTAAAATCAAACATAATCAACGGTCTCCCATCAGAACAGCTCCATTTTTTGGCTATCATTGTGTTAATGTCTATTTGCTAAACATTGATATTTGTACTAACGTTTCAAGTGTACCATGTAACACGTTAGTGCTGACTTAGGTTTAATATCCTTTGCTGTACACTAAACTTCAGTATTATATATCACAACAAAACTATCTTTCCCTAAGGTAATTACCACTAATATTGCATTAAAATTATGAAATGTGAAGTTTGTTTTTATAACTTCACAACAGCTGAACATTATTGTCTTTAAACAAAATAATCTAATCAATCACCATCACAATAAAAGCCCCACAACATAATCTGTTTCACCTTATAAAAAGCACTGACATTTATAAAATGGTCATAGTCAATTTATAAAACTGTAATAGCAAATTATTTTTACTCAGAATAGTACTAACTATAAGAAAAACATAGGCCAGGTGTGGTGGCTCACGCCTGTAATCCCAGCACTTTGGGAGGCAGGTGGATCACTTGAGGTCAGGAGTTCGAGACCAGCCTGGCCTACAAGACAAAAAACTCTGTCTCTACTAAAAATACAAAAATTAGCTGGGCGTGGTGGTGCACGCCTGTAATCCCAGCTACTTTGGAGGCTGAAGCAGCAAAATTTCTTGAACCTGGGAAGCAGAGGTTGCAGTGAGCCGAGATAGTACCACTGCACTCCAGCCTGGGTGACAGAGCGAGATTCTGTCTCAATCAATCAACCAATAAAAACATAAGAAGGAAACATTTACTATGTATTTATATGCCTGGTATTATGTGAAGCACTTTACTATCTTATCAAATCTTCGGGATGGATCTTCAGTTCTCATGAACACAAAAGAGGATATTAAGGCTCAGAAAGGAGAAGAGATGTGGCCAGGCTGTGTCCCCAGAGCCTAAGACGTTACCACTACGTTACGGTGCTTCCAAATAGCACGTTATGAGGTTTTTGCTTTAAAATGAACCAATAAAAAACAAAGGCAAAAAAGGCGTACGCTATTAAAAAGTGGAAAAAACACTAAAAGAACCTTAAGCTCATAACTAAAAATATTATGGAAAAGTTATTTAATTCATTAGTAAATTTACTCTAATTCTAGACTTTCATTGAGGGGTAGGTTATATTACTCACGATGAAGAAAAAATGTTCAAGTATATTAACATAAACATCATCAACATGGTTTATCACGTTTAAATATTCACTTAAATCACTTCAGTTAAAATTCTGCATGTCATACAATTCTATAGCTTGCTAGTAGATTGCAAAATAAAGTCATCCAAATAAAAACGGCAAAACACACGATGTTTTTCACTGGTTGTTGCTATTTTTAGGTGAGCATTTACTATATACCATCAGAGAGACGATAATAACAAATTGCTAATTTCTTTCATCATTATATAAAGGTGGCTTTAGGATAAAATAGGATAAGGGAAAAGAAGAATTTGAAATCTAACGTCAACTCAGCGATGCATCAAGACAAAGGCAGAAACAATAGGGGCATCTTGGTGAATACCGAATTTTTTCTTCAGACAGAATTTTGCTCTTGTTGCCCAGGCTAGAATGCAGTGGCACCATCTTGCCTCACTGCAACCTCCGCCTCCCAGGTTCAAGCAGTGCTCCCGCCTCAGCCTCCCAAGTAGCTGGGACTAAAGGCATGTGCCACCACGCCCGGATAATTTTGCATTTTTAGTAGGTCAGGCTGGTCTCGAACTCCCACCTCAGGTGATCTGCCTGCCTCGGCCTCCCAGAGTGCTGGGATTACAGGTGTGAGCCACTGCACCCGGCCGAATAACGAATTTAACATAGCAGATTGAGAGAAACAATTAGTTTAAAAAAATATTATTTGGCTGGGCACGGTGGCTCACGCCTATAATCCCAGCACTTTGGGAGGCCGAGGTGGGTGGATCACAATGTCTAGAGTTTAAGACCAGCCTGGCCAAGATCGTGAAACCTTGGCTCACCTAAAAATACAAAAATTAGTGGGGCATGGTGGCGGGCACCTGTAATCCCACCTGCTCGGTAGGCTGAGGCAGAGAATTGCTTGAACCTGGCAGACAGAGGTTGCAGTGAACTGAGATCATGCCACTGCACTTCAGCCACAGTGACAGGGCGAGACTCCATCTCAAAAAAAAAAAAAAATATATATATATATATATATATATATATATATATTTTTTCAATCAAATCCCTAAGATCCAGGGCTTTGCAATAAATATATAAAGAAATCCCAAATAGCCACACTGAAAGTATAAAAGAAATGCTAATTGATAATTAGAGAAATACAACTTTTCCTTAGCTTTCTAGCAATCTAGAAACAAAGAAAGTTTCTAATATTTAGACAGACACTACAAAGTGCCTTACATGGAAAGACGTGTAAGGATGGCATGACTCACCAGCAGCCCTGGGCTTGTCCACAGTACCCCCATGATGAAACAGCAACTCCATTGTGTAAATGCTCATGAACAAACTATTACAGGACTTTTCCAGTTTAGACACACCATATTTTCTTTCAGACAATTCTTCAACCTGTTTACGTAGATCAGTGATACGACTATTCCATTTCTCTGAAAACTGACCAGAAGTTGATTCTCAATAATACATCCCTATATCACAGCAGCAATAACATATAATGACTTATTTCCTGTATTTTACATTCTAACAGACCATATCATTTTACTGCTTTCAAAAAAAATTTTCCCCTTTTTGGTGGTTCTTAGAATTAGTTTAATGGGAGACTATAAGAGAAGTTTTAAAGTTTAGTACCTCTTTTTAGCCTTTTAATTTATGAAAAGCAGGAGGGCAGAAAAGATCAATCAAATTAAACATGACAACAGGGAGGCCACAATGAGGAGGTCTCCAGGGGTCTTTTAGCAAACTTCCTAAAACATGTCTCAGCTGTATGGAAATAAGATTTTACAGTGGCGGTGGTACAGGCCTATAATCCTAGCACTTCGGGAGCAGAGGCTGGGCAGATCGCTTTGAGCTAAGCGCAACATAGTGGAAAACCCCCTCCCCTCCCCCACCCCCCAGTCCCGCCCCCGTCTCTACCAAAAATACAAAACTTAGCCAGGCGTAGTGGCAGGCGTCCGTAGTCTCAGCTACTTGGGAGGCTGAGGGAGGAGAATTCCTTGAACCCAGGAGGCGGATGTTGCAGTGGGCTGAGACTGCACCACTGCCAGCCTGGATGACAGAACAAGACTCTGTCTCAAAAAAGAAAAAACAAAAACACAAGGTTAAGAGGAACCCCAGACCTTACAGATACAAGTTTCACAGGGACCCCAAAGCAAAAATCCCAACCCTTTTTCTCCCAATCATTGAAACACCAGGAGGGTGTAATAGTTTTGCAGCCTAGCTGTAGCAGGCTGATGCCCCCAAGATGCCCACATCATAATCCGATGAACATGACCTTATATGGCAAAAGGGGCTTTGCACGTATAATGAAGTTGAGAGTCTTTGGCCAGCTTGTCGCCACAGGGTTTATGTACTCACCTGGATCCTTATAAGAGCAGAGCAGGTGATGGAGAGTGGTGGGAGGTGTAGTGATGAAAGCAGGAAACTCGAGTCATTCGAGAAGGGCAGCACAAGCTGAGGAGTACAGGCCACCTCCAGGGCCAGGAAACGGATTCTCCCGCAGAGCCTGGGAAGGCACTGAGCCTGCTCCCACCTTGACTCAGTGGGACTGACTTTAGAATTCTGGCCTTCAGAACTGGAAGGGAATATCTCTGTGCTGTTTTAAGCCACTAAGGGTGTGGTAATTTGTTGCAGCAGCAACGGGGAACTAGTATTGTAGTGAAGCCTCAAAACCCACCTGAAGGGGCCAGGCGCAGTGGCTTACGCCTGTCATCCCAGCACTTTGGGAAGCCGAGGTGGGCAGATCACTTCAGGTCAGGAGTTCCAGACCAGCCTGGCCAACATGGTGAAACCCCGTCTCTACAAAAAATACAAAAATTAGCCAGCTGTGGTGGCGCATGCCTGTAATCTCAGCTACTCAGGAGGCTGAGACATGGGAATTGCTTGAACCCGGTGGGGGCAGGCAAAGGTTGCAGTGAGCAGAGATTGCACCACTGCCCTCCAGCCTGGGTGACAGAGTGAGACTGCGTGTAAAAAAAAAAAATAACCCCCACCTGAAGGAGGTTTCCAGTTCTGCCAGCAGTCTCCCACCCAACCCCCAAAAAGCAGACATTCCTTTGCTGTGGGCCATGGAGAGGCAGAAGGAAGCGCCTCCTCATGGCAGAGGCCTACCCAGGAGAAACCCAGGGGAAGGCACTGCCGGGCCAGCCCCTCTGCCAAAGCCATTTTCTTTTTTCTTTTTTTTTTTTTTTGAGACACAGTTTCACTCTGTCTCCCAGGCTGGAGTACAGTAGCACGATCTTGGCTCACTTCAACCTCTACCTCTCCAGTTCAAACGATTCTCCTGCCTCAGCCTCCCAAATAGCAGGGATTATAGGGGCGTAGCACACCTAGCTAATTTTTTTATTTTTAGTAGAGATACGGTTTTGCCATGTTGCCCAGGCTGGACTCGAACTCCTGGCCTCAAGTGATCCACCTGTCTCAGCCTCCCAAAGTGCTGGGATTACAGGCATGAGCCACCGCACCTAGCACTCGTCAAGGCCTTTGATGGCAGGTTTTTCCAGGTGATCCGTCCTTGTCTGGTCTGGCTCTGTCACACTCTCCCTCTCACCAAGTCCAAACCCCTAGCTAGTTTTCAGAGGAGGAGAGTGTGTACCCACCAAGTTCGAACCCCTAGCTAGTTTTCAGAGGAGGAGAGTGTGTACCCCAATCCCAGCTTGGTATGGTTCAGATCTGTATTTAACTCATGAAGCCTGGCTGCTCCCCAGGCCCTGGAGAAAAAAAGGGTCTCGATGCAGGTATGATACAGGACGGGCCTGTCCCCAGGACCGTGTAAGAGGGAAGCCCAATGTGCCACCAGGTTGGCAGGACTGGGGAAGGGAAAGTGTTATGGTAGCCCCAAGTCTAAAAAGAGGCAGCAGAGGGAGCAGGACAGTGCTCCCATGGAACTCAAGCCGCTGCCTGAGTGAGGTGAGGGAAGAGTGCATCCACTGACATCAGGGGGCAGAGAGGCGCGGTTCCAGCGCGGCTTTTCCCGCTTCTTGCCATGTTACTCTGATCCCCTTCAGTTGAGCCCGCCCATTTTGGGCCCAGGGTTGCCGCTGGGGCCTGTAACCAAATGCAGCCCCCCATGGCCATGGCCCCAGGAGTGGGGCAGAGCAGGGAGGAGTCCTGGACTGAGGAGACCCAAGGGCAGGAAGGAATGGGCCTCAAACTCCAGGAGGGGGTCCTTCTCATGGGTCCTGCTTTCTGGCCTCTCCTCGCTTACCCCTGGGCTGATCACCCTGGGAAGAACTGAGCCAAGGTTTCTCACCCTCAAGTCCGAGAGGTTCAATTACCGGGCCCTTAGGGAGGTGTCAGCCCCCTGAAACGATGCAAGGTGCCCGGCCTAATTTTTATATTTTTAGTAGAGATGGGGTTGCACATGTTGGCCAGGCTGGTCTCGAGTTCCTGACTTCAAGTGATGGCCTGCCTAGGGCACCCAAAATGTTGGCATTACAGGCGTGAGCAAACGCGCTGGGCCAGCCCTATTTATTTCAGCCTATACATTTTGCACTTGTTAAAAGTATTTGAACATACAATTCTGTTTTCTTTAAGCAGTCCCTCCCTGTTGCACACTTGGATAGTTTTTTTACTTTTTTAGACAGTGTTTACCTCAGTCTCGCAGGCTGGAGTGCTGTGATGGGATCATAGGTCATTGCAGCCTTGAACTTTGGGGTTCAAGTATCTGGGAAGCTGAAGTGGGACTACAGAGACGGGGTCGCGCCATGTTGCCTAGGCTGCTCTTTAACTCCTGGCCTGAAAGGATCCTTCCACCTCGGCGCCCGGATATAGTTTTCTAGTTTTGACCCACAGAAACACCGTGCTGGGTCAGAGTTTGTCAACTACCCTTCTCCAGCCAGCAACACACACAACATGGCGGGGAAGACGCGGTTACCAGGCACCACTCTGAATTCAGACAGAAGAGCCCAGCTCCAGGTACTGTAGCGTCACTGTGACGTCGGGGAAGGCCTGGCGCTATTACGTCGCCGAGGGCACGCGCCTGTGACGTCAGCGAAGGCGCGCCCCAGTGACGACACAGACACCCGCCCCTCATGTGGAACCAATCGGAACTCGAGGTGCGGCTGCCCGGGTGTCCAGAAGCGCGCATGCGCAGACGCGCGGCCACAACGGGCCGCTCAGTGTTCGCAGGCTCCGACCAGGCCGCCAACACCAGTAAGCTACAAGGAGGAGGTTTACCACTGCCTGTGCTACTACTACCGGCGCGACTTCCCAGCCTGCAACGTAGGGCGCAGCAAGGGCCTGACGCTGAGCGAGCAGGCGCTGCACACCAAGCGGTTGTCGCCGGGCGGGCACAAACAGATGGTCAGGCAAAAGCTCCTCAATGGCCACTGCAAGCCAGCTAGCTCCGGCTGCAGCCGTTGCCGCACACTCGCCTCACCTGAGCCTGGGTACGTGCGCCCCCCAACACCTCCTCCAGCCAGGTCCCGGGGACCCCGCAGCGTCCCCCGCCGCCCGGCGCCGCTCATCCTGGGCAGGCTCGGCTCCCTCTGAGGCTGCCCTGCTTTAGGGAGCTGAACCCCCCCATCTTGACAGCTGATGGCCGTTGCAACAACATTAAAGCCTTTGGAACTTTGTAGCGGGGCTACAAGGGGCTAGGAAACGAAGAAAACATCTTTTTAAAAATATAAGCTACCGGGCCGAGCGCAGTGGTTCACGCCTGTTATCCCAGCACTTTGGGAGGCCGAGACGGGTGGATCACGAGGTCAGGAATTCAAGACCGTCCTGGCTAGCATAGTGAAACCCCGTCTCCACCAAAAATACAAAAATTAGCCGGGCGTGGTAGCGGGCACCTGTAATACCAGCTACTCGGGAAGCTGAGGCAGAGGCAGAGAATTGCTTGAACCCGGGAGGCGGAGGTTGCAGTGAGGCGAGATCGTGCCACTGCACTCCAGCCTGGGCGACAGAGCGAGACTCCGTCTAAAAAAAAAAAAAAAAAATTGGTATTCTGATGTATATTGCACAGTGTGTCAACCTCAAATAATAAACAGGGTCAGAATCTAAAGGGAGTTTATTCATGCACAGAGTTTAAGGAGGGCCACCTGGGAAGCACGGATACCCAAGAGTGGAAGACAGTGTTCCAAGGCTTAGAAGTTTGGGATCACTTGCATAGAGAAAGTTTAGGGAAGCTTAGCAGAATTTCAGCATCTCTCCGTTTAAGGCTTAATATATAGTTAAAACAATCTGATTGGTCCAGGTGGTCTTTCTTTCACTCTGTCACCCAGGCTGGAGTGCAGTGGTGCAATCGTAACTCATTACAGCCTCAGCCTCCCTGGCTCAAGCGATCCTCCCACCTGGGCATCCCTAGTAGCTGGGACTACAGGCATGCACCAACACACCTGACTAATTTTTGTATTTTTTGTAGAGACAGGGTTTCACCACATTGCCCAGGCCAGTCTCAAATTCCTGGGCATAAGCAGTCATCTCACCTCGGCCTCCCAAAGTACTGGGATTACAGGCATGAGCGACTGCACCCAGACGAGGTGGTCTTTTTTCCGGGAAAGGTGTATTTTACCTTCTACACTGAAGATGTACTTACATCATGGGGTCTTTTGTGCCATCTGGTGTGAGTTAGGTACAGAACAATAAAGGAGGCAGTTAATCTGTAACAAAGATAAGTGATTGTAAGGAGAGGAGGACTAGTCTCTGGTCTCTCATAGTCATTTGCAGAATGAAAATAATAAGGAAGGAATAAATTATAATTTAAGAAGCAGAAGTTACAAACATGCTATGTGACTCGGTCAGGGTGTAACTTCCCTCTTGGCATGATAAATTTATAGAGGGTCCTGATACTTTTTTTTTCTTTTATACTTGCTAGATTCTCTGCACTGTTGATCCCACAACAATTCTTCCAGGTAGATGCTGCTATCCACTTTTTTGTTGTTTGTTTTTGAGACAGAGTCTTGCTCTGTCATCCAGGCTGGAGTGCAGTGGCGTGATCATGGCTCACTGCAACCTCTGCCTCCTGGGTTCAAGCAATTCTCCAACCTCAGCCTCCCCAGTAGCTGGGATTACAGGTGCCCACTACCACACCCAGCTAATTTTTGTGTTTTTAATAGAGACCAGGTTTCACTTTGTTGACCAGGCTGGTCTTGAACTCCTGACCTCAGATGATCCACCCGACTCGGCCTCCCAAAGTGCTGGGATTACAGGCATGAGCCACCGTGCCCCGCCCACATTTTAGAAAACGGATTCTAAGGCACAGAGAGTTCAAGTACCTTTCCAAAGATGACACAGCTCCTAAAGTGCTAGGATTACAGGCATGAGCCACTGCTCCCAGCCTTTTAAACTCAATTTAAATTATAAATGTGATCACTATAGAAAATATGTGTGTTATTTATCTGCTGCTATGTAACAAATTACTCCAGACCTAGTGGCTTAAAATAAATACTTAGGGCCAGGCACAGTGGCTCATACCTATAATCCCAACACTTTGGGAGGCCGAGGTGGGCAGATCACTTGAGTCCAGCAGTTTAAGATCAGCCTGGGCAACATAGTGAGACTCCATCTCTACAGAAAATGCAAACATTAGAGGATTTTGCATGTGTGTGTTTTTCTATTTACACATGTGTGATATGAAACAGTTAAATGATAGACAACTGTGTAACACATGGAGCAGGTGCAGTGGCTCATGTCTGTAATCCTAGCACTTTGGGAGGCCAATGTGGGAGGATCGCTTGAGCCCAGGAGTTCGAGACCAGCTTGGGCAACATGACGAAACCCTTTCTCTACAAAAAATTTTAAAAAGTAGCCAGCCGTGGTGGTGCACGCCTCTAGTTCCAGCTACTGAGGAGACTGAGGCAGGTGGATCGCTTGATCCCAGGAGTTTACAACCAGCCTGGGCAGCAAAGCAAGACCCCATCTCTACAAAAAATAAAACAATTAACTGGATGTGGTGGTACATACCTGTAGTCCCAGCTATTCGGGAGGCTGAGGTGGGAGAATCGCTTGAGCCCAAGAGGTTGAGGCTGCAGTGGGCTGCGATTGCACCACTGCACTCCAGCCTGGGCAGCAGAGCAAGACCCTGTCTCTTGAAACAAAACAAAAAACTATGTACCACATGAAGGAAAAAGCTCCAATCACATCCTCCTAAGGCAACCACTAGTATTCCTAGTACCTACCCTTTGTATGTTTTTCTCTATGTGCTAACTCATGTGATGACTATTTTAAACAAATTGTCCCGTGTTCTCACCTGGATTTTTTTTTTTTTTTTTTTTTTTTTGAGACGGAATCTCACCCTGTTGCCCAGGCTGGACTGCAGTGGCTTGACCTCGCTGCAACCTCCACCTCCCAGGTTCACGAGATTCTCCTGTTTCGGCCTCCCGAGTAGCTGGGATTACAGGCACTCACCACCATGCCTGGCCAATTTATATTTCTAGTAGACACGGGGTTTCCCCATGTTGGCCAGGCTGATCTCGAACTCCTGGCCTCAAGTGATCCACCCACCTCGGCCTCCCAAAGTGCTGGGATGACAAGCATGAGCCACCGTGCCTGGCCGAGGACTTTGTCTTGTTCCCATGTGTCCTCGGTGTCTACAACAGACTAGCTTGGGAGGTATATGCAAAATGATCTCAGCCTGCTTCTGTGTGAAGGCCAGGGTGGGCACCTGTATGGAATCAGGATCCCTGATCCCATTGGAGTGGGTGCCGTGCATCAGAGTTGGGGTCCCCTAGCCCTCCATTCCCCAGCTATCTGGTCTGACGTCAGCAGTGCAAGGCTTAGGAGATGATGAACATGGCTTCCCGGCATCCTCTTTTCTCTTTTAGACAAAGGCTTGAGTGAGGACCCACGGCCTGAGGAGAGGCCCGTGGAGGGTGAGGCACTGTCTACCCCCAACGTTTTACGCCCACCGCCACCCCATGTCTCCTCCCCTGCCCTCCATCTACCCTTGGCCTCTGGGTCTCTTCCTTCTCTCCATCCCATCTTTCTCCAGCACCCTGGTTTGGGGGTGGGAGTCCTGTGGGCTGCCTGAGATGGGAGGAGATTTAAGGATATGTCTTCTAGAACCAGGAGGTACCTGGTCAGAGCTGCAAGCAGTTCCCACTGCTAAGGGAAATTACAAGACTTTGTTTGCTGCTTTCCACAAAGGTTTCAAGACTGGGAACTGAGCCTCCTCTATCTGAACAAGTAGAATAGAGGCCTGAAAGCACAAAATTGGCTTTGTGTCCAGCAGACACACCCATTTTCAGAAAGGTGAGAATTCACTCCCTGCTGAGAATGGAAGTAGGACAGAGAGAGAGGGAGGCCAGCGTGAGGGTGGGTCTGTTTCACCTCTGGAGTATCCTGGAATGGAATGAGGGAGTGTCAGAGGAGAGAATTGTCACTTCCCCAAACCTAGCCTGGCAGGAGGAAGCATGAAGTCTTCCACTGCCACCTGGTGGCGGCGTGCTCAATTTGCAGGCTTAGTGTGTACCCGCTAGTTCTGTCACATACTATACTCAGTCACATACCTAGAAAGACCCATGGTCACTCCTAGTCCACAGAACCTTCCAAATCTTCATTCAGGCTGGTGGTGCCCTAGATTTGATTTCACAAACAGGAAAGTGAGCCCTGTCTGGCTCACAGGAATTGTGGATCTGTCTGCGTGTGCCATTTCTGAGGAAGTAAGTTGCCCACCGCCACCGCCCCAGCCCCAGCCTTCCCCCATTCCAAGATCTCACCACAGGGCCAATCTTGGTACCAGCAGAGCAGGAACATCAGCCGAGAAGCTGCCACCAAAGAGCCTTAACAGACTGCCTTTTGCCTTCCAGACAGTCAAGGTGACGTGATCCGGCCCCTGTGGAAGCAGGTGGAGTTGCTCTTCAACACAAGATACGGTGAGCAAGAAGTGGGACAGGGTTAGGGGCATCCCAGCCCCCTCCAGTGGCCCTGTTTGCAGAAGGGCTTTGGACCCATCCCCTTGCCAGCTCCCATCCCAGCTGCTCTCTGGGCAGGGACAAGGGAGGGAGGGAAGGGAGGAGCTGGGACCCTCCTTTAAAAAAAGAGAATAAGATAAGATAACCTTAGTGGTGTGCCAGGCATGAGGCTAGGTGCTTCCCCATGTTTTTTTGTTTTGTTTTGTTTTGTTTTTTTTAGACAGAGTCTGACTCTGTGGCCCAGACTGGAGTGCAGTAGCACAATGTCGGTTCACTGCAACCTCCGCCTCCCAGGTTCAAGTGATTCTCCTGCCTCACCCTCCCGAGTAGCTGGGATTGCAGGCGCTTGCCACCACACCCGGCTAATTTTTGTATTTTTAATAGAGACAGGGCTTCACCATGTCGGCCAGGCTGGTCTTGAACTCCTGACCTTAAGCGATCCTCCCACCTCTGCCTCCCAAAGTGCAGGGATGACAGGCATGAGCCACTGTGCCCAGCCCCCCGTGTTCTTCTATCCCACCTCACAAAATCCCCATGTCCTAAGACCCACTTTACAGGTGAGGAGCACTGAGGCCTCGTAAAGGAGTGTGACTCATCCAAGGCCCCACACCACTCAGTGGCAGAGATCAGGCTCATTCCAAGGCGTGGGTGTTGGTGTTGTAGAGATGAGGTCTTGCTATATTGCCCAGGCTGGTCTTGAACTCCTGAGCTCAAGTGTTCCTCCTGCCTCAGCCTCCCAAAGTGCTGGGATTACAGGCAGGAGCCACCACTGCTCCCAGCCTAAAAAGGTTTTTAAGGCTCATGACACACTGTACTGAGTTGCTCTCTGGAAATGTTACAATTTTTGCTTCTCAGGGAGGTACATTTTTCTGTACGCTCATAGGCATGAAATGCAAAAATGCAATCCTAAATTTTTATCTTGGCCCCATGTGCTGGCTCACATCTATAATCCCAGCACTTTGGGAGGCCAAGGTGGGAGGACTGTTTGAGCTCAGGAGTTTGAGACCAGCCTGGGCAACATAGTGAGACCCGACTTCCAAAAACAACCCCAAACTAAATTTTTCATTTTTGACACATTTCAAATGACGTTTATTACTAATGAAGATGAATATTTGTCATCCCTTGTTGGCCCTTTGTATGTCTAAATGGTGAATTGTTCATTCATGTCCTTGGTGCATTATTTAATGTTTTAAATGTTTCTTCTTCTTTTTTTTTTTTCTGAGATGGAGTCATGCTCTGTCGCCCAGGCTATAGTGCAGTGGCGCCGTCTTGGCTCACCACAAGCTCTGCCTCCTGGGTTCACGCCATTCTCTTGCCTCAGTTTCCTGAGTAGCTGGGACTACAGGTGCCCGCCACCATGCCTGGCTAATTTTTTGTATTTTTAGTAGAGACAGGGTTTCACCGTGTTAGCCAGGACGGTCTTGATATCCCGCCCTCATGATCCGCTCACCTCGGCCTCCCAAAGTGCTGGGATTACAGGCATGAGCCTCCGCGCCCGGCCTAAATATTTTTTTCTTTACTTATTTGAAGAAGTTCTTTAACCTTTTGTCTGCCACATGGAGTTTGTCATTGGTCTTCTTGTTTTTGATTTAAAAAAACTATTCATTCCTAGATGGGCATTACCCTTATTAAACAAATAATAAAATGTGTGATATAATGATACATTTAAAACAAGACAACCAATATCTTGATGTACATAAAGATAAACTTCAGAAGACAAACATTAAATGTTTCAACACACATTTGAATGAACTTTACTTACAAATTGTTTAGTTGGAAAAGAAATTTGTGTTCAAAAAATGTTTTCACTGGTGGAAAAATAAATCTAACAAAAACAGTATATGAAAACACTGATTTACAAAGCCAAAATATATCTTAGTTTCATTTCCTGTGTGCCCTCAATGTGATTGTCTCTATTTTTTTTTTTTTTTTTTAACAGAGACCGAGGTCTCACTGTGTTGTCCAGGTTGGTCTTGAACTCGTGGCCTCAAGTGATACTCCTGCCTCGGCCTCCCAAAAGGCTGGGATAACAGGACTGAGCCACTGCGCCTGGCTGAGGTTCTCATTAAATGAAAATAAAGGCCAGGCACGGTGGCTTATACCTGTAATGCCAGCCCTTTGGGAGTTTGAGGTGGGTGGATCACCTGAGTTCAGGAGTTTGAGACCAGCCTG
Organism: Pongo pygmaeus; assembly: GCF_028885625.2. NCBI lineage: Eukaryota > Metazoa > Chordata > Mammalia > Primates > Hominidae > Pongo > Pongo pygmaeus. The sequence goes on along the minus strand of NC_072379.2, from coordinate 21,021,252 downwards.
ACCAACATGGTGAAACCCCATCTCTACTAAAAATATAAAAAATTAGCTGGGCGTGGTGGCAGGCACCTGTAATCCCAGCTTCTCGGGTGGCTGAGGCAGGAGAATCGCTTGAACCCAAGAGGCAGAGGTTGCAGTGAGCTGAGATTGTGCCACTGCACTCCAGCCTGGGTGACAGAGCAAGACTCTGTCTCAAAATAAATACACGCCCACACCAGGCTGGGCTTGGTGGCTCATTCCTATAATCCCAGCACTTTGGGAGGCCAAGGTGGGTAGATCTCTTGACCCGTGGAGTTTGAGACCAGCCTAGGCAACACAGTGAGACCCTTGTCTCTACAAAACATAAAAAGTTAGCTGGGCGTGGTGGCTGCTACCTGTGATCCCAGCTACTTGGGAGGCTGAGGTGGGAGGATTGCTTGAGCCTGGGAGGTCAAGGCTACAGTGAGCTACGATCGCACTACTGCACTCCAGCCTGGACAACAGAGTGAGACCTTGTCTCAAAAATACAAACATGTGGCCGGGCACGATGGCTCACGCCTGTAATCCCAGCACTTTGGGAGGCTGAGGCAGGCAGATCACCTGAGGTCAGGAGTTCGAAACCAACCTGGCCAACATGACGAAACCCCGTCTCTACTAAAAATACAAAAATAATTAGCTGGATATGATGGCGTATGCCTCTAGTCCCAGCCACTCGGGAGGTTGAGGCAGGAGAATCTCTTGATTCCCAGAAGCAGAGATTGCAGTGAGTCAAGATTGTGCCACTGCACTCCTGCCTGGGCAACAGAGCAAGACTCTGTCCCAAAAAAAAAAAAAAAATACATGGATGCATATATACATATACATATATACATACATACATACATACATACCAACACCAGGTTCGATGCCTGACTTGAGTGCCCACCAGACCCCGCCCCCAGCAGTCAGCTTGGCTACCATCCACCAACACCCCCCAAGCAGATTCTGACCTCTTAAGGCAGAGGTGGGCTGTTCATCCCAGAATCCCCACATCGTATCAGGCCTCTCCCTGCAGTTCTCTGGGAGGGAGGGAATTAACCAAATCATCCGTCTCAGGGTTCCTGCCACCTTCATTCCCCAGCCCCCTCTCCAGATTCTTAACACTTTCCAGGCCCTGCAGGTCTCAGTCCCCCACAAGCAGTGATCAAACCCCTACTGTGCCAAGCCTAGGAGCCCAGGGCTCCCAGATGGTGAGGAAGGGGGATACCCAGATGCTCACCCCAGGACAGTGAGCAGATGCCTGGCTTGGCCACCCCTGGAGATTGTGGTCCCTGGAGACAGGGCACGAGGAATCTCTCTCCCTGGTGGAGGTGGGGAGCACCATCCTGGAGGGCCAGGGGTGATGGGGGCAGGGATGCCTTCCGCAGTGGCAACCGCAGTGGGCCCCAACCGCCTGGAGGGGCAAGGCTGGGGCAGGGTGGCCATGGACTTGGCTGACAGGTGTCATTTCCTGCTTCCCTTCACAGGTCAGACAAGGGCGGCATGTCTGAAGACTGTGGGCCAGGTGAGAAGTACCAGGGCCCACTGTGTGTGTCATGGGCTGGGAGGGCAACCACCAGCCCTACCCGCAGCTTTGGGGAGAAGCTCAACTCAGCCCATGAGCCTGGAGTACTAACGAGCCTCCTCTGCCCACCTGTATCTCCCAGGCCTCGCAGCGCCAAGGTGCAAGGCATACTGGGAGCTTACTGGGGTGGGGACGTGGAGAGCTAGGTGCTGGCATCACCACTGCCTCCTGTCAATGCCCAGACCCAGGCTGCAGGTTCTTGAACCAGCAGCCTCCCCTCTGGGGGGCCTCAGTTACCGGGTCTGTAAATTGGAGCCCCTAAGCCTGGCCTGAGGGGCCCCCAACCTCCAGTTCCGGTCTGGGCAGAAGCCAGGGGAGTGACATGACTTGTCCTAGGTAGGGCCTCACTAACAAGTTACAGACACCAGAATGTTCTGGAAAGACTCACTCTGCCTGGTCAGGCTCCTGCCAGACTTGACCAGATCCTTCTTTTCCTCCTTGCAGGAACCTCCGGGGAGCTGGGTTGGCTGAGGCCGATCAAAATTGAGCCAGAGGATCTGGACATCATTGCAGTCACTGTCCCAGGTAAGCGACGGGCATCTGACCACCCCCTGCAGAAATCAGGGCCGTACCATTAGCCTCCTGAGGGTCTGCCCTGGTGAAGAAGAGGCCTCCAGGCCACTCTTTCTCTCCATGGATTCTGAGAACCACCTGGGTATTGTGAATTCTTTCTCTGGCCACATCTGCCCCCTGCATTGTGAACCAGTGTTCTTAGCTCTGACGTTCCAGAAGATCCCCTCAAACATCACCCCCCTGGCTTGGCTTCCCTGGGATTTGTGAGGCTGGAGAGAAGAAAAAGGCATGAGCCTGAGAGGCTCCAAGTTGGACCCTACCCCCTGCCAAGCCTCATTTTCCACATCTTCAGAGGAGAGGGTAGATTTGGGCACTGGAGCCTCAGTATGGGGTGACTGTCAGAAGCCAAGAGGATGCCGGATGCAGTGGCTCATGCTTGTAATCCCGGCATTTTGGGTGGCTGACATGGGAGGATTGCTTGAGGCCAGGAGTTGAAGACCAGACTGGGCAACATAACAAGACCCCCCATCTCTACGAAAAATACAAAACATTAGCCAAATGTGGTGGTGTGTGACTGTCAGTGCAGCTTCTCAGGAGGCTGAGGCAGGAGGATCACTTGAGCCCAAGAGTTGGAGGCTGCAGTGAGCTGTGATCACACCACTGCACTCCAGCCTGGGCAACCAGAGCAAGAACCTGTCTCAAAAAAAAGAAATGGCCGGGTGCAGTGGCTCACGCCTATAATCCCAGCACTTTTGGAGGCCAAGGTGGGCGGATCACCTGAGGTCAAGAGTTCGAGACCAGCCTGGCCAACATGGTGAAACCCCATCTCTACTAAAAATACAAAAATTAGCCAGGTATGGTGGCTCACGCCTGTAATCCCAGCTACTCAGGAGGCTGAGGCAGGAGAATCGCTTGAACCCGGGAGGCGGAGGTTACAGTGAACCGAGATGGCGCCACTGCACTCCAGCCTGGGCGACAGAGCGAGACTTCATCTCGAACAAAAATAAAAAAAGAGAAAGAAAAGGACCCTTGTCTCTGGGGAGACTGGGCTGAGTGGTCTCTGAGGGAGTATGACAGGAGTATGACAGGCAGAAGACACCCGTGTCATTTGGAGTTTTGTCTTCAGACCCCTCTCCAACATCTGGGGAAATGACAGACTCGATGCCTGGGCACCTGCCATCGGAGGACCCTGGTTATGGGATGGAGATGCTGACAGGTAAGAAGTGGAGCTGGGCTGGTGGTTCTTGGGACTCATCTCCCCGGGGAGCAAAGGGAAAGGGGTGGGCCAGGCAGACCCCAGGCTTTTCTTGGTATTGACCGCCTCTAGTAGAGGAAACCCAATATAGGCCTGACCCCAATCCAAGGCTGGGTTCCTTTTGGAAACCTCAAGTAGGCTCTATTTATTTATTTAGAGACCTTGGGCATTTCACTTCATCTTTGTGTGTTTCCCTATTTTTTTTTTTTTTTTTTTGGAGATGGAGTTTCACTCTTGTTGCCCAGGCTGGAGTGCAGTGGCACGATCTCGGCTTAACGCACCTTCCGCCTCCTGGGTTCAAGCGATTCTCCTGCCTCAGCCTCCTGAGTAGCTGGGATTACAGGCACATGCCACCACGCATGGCTAATTTTGTATTTTTAGCGGAGACGGGCTTTCGCCATGTCAGTCAGGCTGGTCTCGACCTCCTGACCTCAGGTGATCCACCTGCCTCAGCCTCCCAAAGTGCTGGGATTGCAGGCCCGAGCCACCACGCCCGACCATAGGCTCCATTTATAACAAGGCCCAGCATCCTTCCCAGGAGCCACCTATTGGGAATAATTTGTCCATTTATCCAACAACTAGTTATTGAGCATCTATTGTGTACCTGGTCCCATGTAAGGGGCTGGAGACAAAGCAGTGAAGCAAGCAGAAGTCCCCACCTCCTGGAGTTCACATCCTCATGGGAAGAGATAGATGGATAGTAAGCAAATAAGTAAAATAGGCAGGCTAAGGTGGCTCATGCTTGTAATCCCAACACTTTGAGAAGCCAAGGCGAGGGGATTACTTGAGGCCGGGAGTTCAAGATCAGCCTGGGCAACATAGAGAGACCCATCTCTTAAATTTTTTGACATGGATCCTCACTCTGTCGCCCAGGCTGGAGTGCAGTGGCGCGATCTCAGCTCACTGCAACCTCCGCCTCCTGGGTTCAAGCAGTTCTCCTGCCTCAACCTCCTGAGTAGCTAGGATTACAGGTGCCCGCCACCACGCCTGGCTAATTTTTTTGTATTTTTAGTAGACACGGGGTTTCACCATCATGACCAGGCAGGTCTCGAAATCCTGACCTCAAATGATCCTCCTGCCTCAGCCTCCCAAAGTGCTGGGATTACAGGCGTGAGCCACTGTGCCCTGCCTCAACAAATATTTATTGAGCAGCTGCTGTGTACTAGGTCCTATGTAAGGGGCTGGGGAAAAAGCAGTAGACCAAACAGATGTCCCCACCTCCTGGGGTACACATCCTCGTGTGGAGAGATAAGCAGTAAACAAATAAGTAAAATAGGCAGGGCAAGGTGGCTCACGCTTGTAATTCCAGCACTTTGGGAGGCCAAGGCGAGGGGACTGCTTGAGGCCAGGAGTTCGAGACCAGTCAGCAACATAGCAAGTCCCCATCTCTACTGAAGAATTTTTTTTAATTGACTGATGCAGTGGCTCGCACCTATAATCTCAACACTTTGGGAGGCCAAAGCAGGAGGATCACTTCAGCCCAGGAGCTTGAGGCTAGCCTGGGCAACATGGTGAAACCCCATCTCTACAAAAAGTACAAAAATTAATTGGGCATGATGGTGCATATCTGTAGTCCCAGCTACTTGGGAAGCTGAGGTGGGAGGATTGAGTGAGCCCAGGAGGTTGAGGCTGTGGTGAGCTGTGATGGTGCCACTGAGCAAGACCCTGTCTTAAAATAAATAAATAAATAGGTCAGACGCATTGGCTCACACCTGTAATTCACCACTTTGGAAGGCTGAGGCGGGCAGATCGCTTGAGGTCAGGAGTTGAAAACCAGCCTGGCCAGCATGGTGAAACCCCGTCTCTACTAAAAATACAAAAATTAGCTGGGCGTGGTGGCACATGCCTGTAATCCCAGCTACTCAGGAGGCTGAGGCAGGAGAATCACTTGAACCCAGGAAGCAGAGGTTGTAGTGAGCCAAGATTTTGCCATTGCACTACAGCCTGGATGACAGAGTGAAACTCTGCCTCAAAATAAATAGATAGATAGATAATACTAGATACATAGATAGATAAAAATTAGACAGGCACGGTGGGACCTATGTTTAGTCCCATCTACTCGGGAGGCTGAGGCAGGAGGATCCATTGAGCCCAGGAGCTGGAGCCTGCAGTCAGCTATGATGGTGCCACTGCACTCCAGTCTGGGAGCCACGGCAAGACACCGTCTCAAAAAAGCAAAAATAGACTGGGCATGAAGACTGAAGACTGCGTAATTCCAGCACTTTGGGAGGCCGAGGCGGGCAGATCACCTGAGGCCAGGAGTTCAAGATCAGCCTGGCCAACCTAGTGAAACCCCATCTCTGCTAAAAAGACCAAAAACATTAGCTGGGCATGGTGGCAGACACCTGCAGTCCCAGCTACTTGGGACGCTGAGGCAGGAAAACCTCTTGAACCTTGGGAGGCAGAGTTTGCAGCTGAGATCGCGCCACTGCACTCCAGCCAGGTCAACAGAGTGAAACTCTATTTCAAAAACAAAGAAAGAAACAAAAATAGGGAACAAGGTAGGATGCTTAGGATGTAACACTAAGAAAAAGAAGAAAAATTGATTGTGCTTTGCTTACAACTGTGTTGCAAACATAATCACTGGGGAAAAATGAGGGTATACCAAAACAGTAGCAGTGTTAGGCAAAATGATTTGCGTTTTTTATTTTCTAAATCAGTTAGGATGCACTTCTAATACTTTGGTAATGAAGAAAAAACCATGCTTTGTCCAGCACAAACTGGGCATGACTAGACTTGACAGCAGTCTGTGGTGTAGCTATCCAGAGAGTTTGGTTGACGCCAGCCTCAGGCTGAGATGACAGCATGATGTGGTGGCTAAGGAATTGACATGGCACCCAGATGGGTTTCACAGTGGTGTTAGAAAACACCATGGAAGCCAGGCACGGTGGCTCACGCCTGTAATCCCAGCACTTTGGGAGGACGAGGCGGGCGGATCATGAGGTCAGGAAATCGAGACCATCTTGGCTAACACGGTGAAACCCTGTCTCTACTAAAAATACAAAAACTTTGCCGGCCATGGAGGCGGGTGCCTGTAGTCCCAGGTACTCGGGAGGCTGAGGCAGGAGAATGGCGTGAACCTAGGAAGAGGAGCTTGCAGTGAGCCGAGATCGCGCCACTGCACTTCAGCCTGGGCAACAGAGCGAGACTCCGTCTCAAAAAAATAAAAAAAAAAAAAAGAAAGAAAAAGAAAACACCGTGAAAGCCTCCATGCAGCACTCACAGCCAGAGGCTGAGTGGCACTGCAGGAGCTGGGGGCCTTGGATGAGCATAGCACCACTGCTGTTTGTTTCACAGAGCAGAACACAGACTTAGCCAGGTTCGGGCTCAGCCACCTCCCCAAGGTCACACAGCCCTGGGCTGGAACACATGTTTCCCATGCAGGGCTCCTTCCCAGACACCCCAGTCAAACCTGATGAATTAAGAAAATTCTGGCTGGGCGTGGTAGCTCATGCCTATAATCCCAGCACTTTGGGAGGCCGACGCGGGTGGATTACCTGAGGTCAAGAGTTCCAGACCAGCCTTGCCAACATGGCAAAACCCCATCTCTACTAAAAATACAAAATTAACTGCGCATGGTGGTGCACACCTGTAATCCCAGCTGTTTAGGAGGCTGAGGCAGGAGAATCATTTGAACGCAGGAGGCGGAGGTTGCAGTGAGCCAAGATCGCACCATTGCACTCCAGCCTGGGTGACAAGAGTGAAACTCCATCTAGAAAAAAGAAAAAGAAAAGTCTAATGGTGGTGCACGCCTGTAATCCCAGGTAATCCAGAAGCTGAGGCAGGAGAATCGCTTGAACCCAGGAGGCAGAGGGAGCAGTGAGATCAGACTGCACCAATGCACTCCAGCCTGGGTGACAGAGTGGGACTCTGTCTCAAAAAGAACAAAACAACATAAAGGAAAATTCTGAGATGTCCAGGACCACCGTGGACTAAAGATTTTGCATGTGTATGCTTTTTCTGTTTACACATGTATGATATGAAACAGTTAAATGATAGACAACTGTGTAACACATTGAGCAGGTGCAGTGGCTCATGTCTGTAATCCTAGCACTTTGGGAGGCCAACATGGGATGATCTCTTGAGCCCAGGAGTTCGAGACCAGCTTGGGCAACATGGCAAAACCCTTTCTCTACAAAAAATTTTAAAAAGTAGCCAACCGTGGTAATGCATGCCTCTAGTTCCAGCTACTGAGGAGACTGAGGTGGGTGGATCGCTTGATCCCAGGAGTTTACAATCAGCCTGGGCAGCATAGCAAGACCCCATCTCTACAAAAAATAAAACAATTAATTGGATGTGGTGGTACGTACCTGTAGTCCCAGCTGTTCGGGAGGTTGAGATGGGAGAATCGCTTGAGCCCAAGAGGTTGCAGCTGCATGGGCTGTGATTGCACCACTGCACTCCAGCCTGGGCAGCAGAGCAAGACGCTGTCTCTTGAAACAAAACAAAACCAAAAACTATGTAACATATGGAGGAAAGCTCCAATCACATCCTCCTAAGGCAACCACTAGTATCCCTAGTACCTATCCTTTGTATGTTTTTTTCTATGTGCTAACTCATGTGATGACTATTTTAAACAAATTGTCCCGTGTTCTCAACTGTGTTTTTTTTTTGTTGTTTTTTTTTTTTAGACGGAATCTCACCCTGTTGCCCAGGCTGGAGTGCAGTGGCACGACCTCACTGCAACCTCCACCTCCTGGGTTCTGGCGATTCTCTTGTCTCAGCTTCCCGAGTAGCTGGGATTACAGGCGCCTGCTACCACGCCTGGCTAATTTTTGTATGTCTAATAGAGACAGGGCTTCACCGTGTTGGCCAGGCTGGTCTTGAACTCCTGACCTTAAGCGATCCGCCCACCTCGGCCTCCCAAAGAACAGGGATTATAGGCATGAGCCACTGTGCCCAGCCCCCCATGTTCTTGTATCCCATCTCACAAAATCCCCATGTCCTAAGACCTACTTTACAGATGAGGAGTACTGAGGCCTGATAAAGGGGTGTGACTCATCCAAGGCCCCACACCACTCAGTGGCAGAGATCAGGCTCATTCCAGGGCATGAGTGTTGGTGTTGTATACATGAGGTACCTGGTCAGAGCTAGGAGCAGTTCCCACTGCTAAGGGAAATTACAAGGCTTTGTTTTTATTACACACCCTGCTGCTTTCCACAAAGGTTTTAAGACTGGGAACTGAGCCTCCTCTATCTGAACAAGTAGAATAGAGGCCTGAAAGCACAAAATTGGCTTTGTGTCCAGCAGACACACCCATTTTCAGAAAGGTGAGAATTCCCTCCCTGCTGAGAATGGAAGTAGGACAGAGAGAGAGGGAGGCCAGCGTGAGGGTGGGTCTGTTTCACCTCTGGAGTATCCTGAAATGGAATGAGTGAGTGTCAGAGGAGAGAATTGTCACTTCCCCAAACCCAGCCTGGCAGGAGGAAGCATGAAGTCTTAACACAGTTCCACTGCCACCTGGTGGCGGCGTGCTCAATTTGCAGGCTTAGTGTGTACCCAGTAGTTCTCAGTCACATACTATACTCAGTCACATACCTAGAAAGACCCATGGTCACTCCTAGTCCACAGAACCTTCCAAATCTTCATTCAGGCTGGTGGTACCCTAGATTTGATTTCACAAACAAGGTTGTGAGCCCAGGAATTGTGGACCTGTCTGCGTGTGCCATTTCTGAGGAAATAAGTTACACCACTGCCACCGCCCCAGCCTTCCCCCATTCCAAGATCCCACCACAGGGCCAGTCTTGGTACCAGCAGAGCAGGAACATCAGCCGAGAAGCTGCCACCAAAGAGCCTCAACAGACTGCCTTTTGCCTTCCAGACAGTCAAGATGACGTGATCTGGCCCCTGCGGAAGCAAGTGGAGCTGCTCTTCAACACATGATATGGTGAGCAAGAGGTGGGACAGGGTTTGGGGGCATCCCAGCCCCCTCCAGTGGCCCTGTTTGCAGAAGGGCTTTGGACCCATCCCCTTGCCAGCTCTCATCCCAGCTGCTCTCTGGGCAGGGACAAGGGAGGGAGGGAAGGGAGGAGCTGGGACCCTCCTTAAAAAAAAAAAAAGAATAAGATAAGATAACCTCAGTGTGTGCTGCTGGGCATGAGGCTAGGTGCTTCCCCACTTTTTTTTTTTTTTTTTTTTTTGACACCGAGTCTCACTCTTACCCAGGCTGGAGTGCAGTGGCGCAATGTCGGCTCACTACAACCTCTGCCTCCCAGGTTCAAGCAATTATCCTGCCTCACCCTCCCGAGTAGCTGGGATTACAGGTGCCCACCACCACACCTGGCTAATTTTTGTATTTTTAATAGAGACAGGGCTTCACTGTGTTGGCCAGGCTGGTCTTGAACTCCTGACCTCAAGCGATCCACCCACCTCGGCCTCCCAGAGTGCAGGGATGACAGGCATGAGCCACCGTGTCCAGCCCTCGTGTTCTTGTATCCTATCTCACAAAATCCCCATGTCCTAAGACCCACTTTACAGCTGAGGAGAACTGAGGCCTGGTAAAGGGGTGTGACTCATCCAAGGCCCCACACTACTCAGTGGCAGAGATTAGGCTCATTCCAAGGTGTGGTGTTGGGCCACACCAGCATGTGGGATTGCTTATGGTGGCAGGAGGGACACTCGGGCGGCCTTACTGGAAGGGTGAGGCTGAGTGGACTCAGGGGGAAGCAATGCCGAATCTCAGCAGCCATTAGTGGTGGCTTCTGTGCTGCCTGGGCATGAGGGCATGGACCCAGTGTGGGCCTTGGGGTAACCCTGGGTTGAGTTCTCATCCCCTGGCTCTGCCGTTCAGTGGCTCTGTGACCTCAGAGAAGTCATGTCCCCTCTGATCTCCAGGTTCCTTTCCTGCAGGCTGGGGAGCCACTCTTTCCACCTCCCAGGAAGGCTGGCAGGCCCTCAAAAGGGCTCTGGCAGCTTTGCCCCCTACACAGGCACGGGACACGGGTTGAGGCTCCTGGCCCCATGGCACCAGGTGGCCTTACAGCAGCCATGTCTCTGCAGCCAAGGCCATTGGCATCTCGGAGCCCGTCAAGGTGCTGTACTCCAAGTTTCTGATGCACCTGGAGGAGCTGTTTGTGGTGGGGTTGTCTGAAGGCATCTCCCTCCGCAGGCCCAGCTGCTTCGGGATCGCCAAGCTCTGGAAGATTCTGGAGGCCAGCAACAGCATCCAGTTTGTGATCAAGAGGTAAGGCCTGACCAGGTCCCTGGGAGACAGCACCAGGCCTGCTCAGCACCCGGGGCAGGAGCAGCACCAAATCACCATCAAGCGATTCTTGTGCCTCAGCCACCCGAGTAGCTGGGACCACAGGTGTGTGCCACCATGCCCAGCTAATTTTTTTATTAATTGATTGATTGATTTTATTTTTTTAGAGATAGGGTCTGGCCACATTGCCCAGACTGTTCTCAAACTCCTGGACTCAAGCCATCTCCTGCCTGGGCCTCCCAAAGTGATTACAGGCATGTGCCACCGCGCTTGGCCACTATTTCTTGTTTCCTTTAGACAGAGTCTCACTCTGTCTCCCAGGCTGGAGTGCAGTGGTGCAATCTTGGCTCACTGCAACCACAGCCTCCTGGGTTCAAATGATTCTCCTGACTCAGCCTCTCGAGTAGCTGAGACTACAGGTGCCCGCCACCACGCCCGGCTAATTTTGTATTTTTAGCTGAGATGGGGTTTCACCACGTTGGCCAGGCTGGTCTTGAACTACTGACCTCAAGTGATCCGGCCACCTCAGCCTCCCAAATTGCTGGGATTATAGGCATGAGCCACCGCACCAGGCCTTTCTTTTCTCTCTCTTTTTTTTTTTTCTTTGACAGCAAGGTGTTAGATGGGTTTGGCTGCAGTTGGCAGATATGAGGCTACCCAGGGCTGCCAGACCCAAAGCCACCGAGCTGACCCCTCTCGCAGTCTCAGGAGAGCAGTGTTCAGTTTGCCCAGATGCAGAATGGGAACGTCCCATCAGCTCACGGGTTCTCCAGGCTGGCGTGTTGGTGTCCTGGGCCAGGGGCTGGGGGCAATGCCCCATTGTCCCAGGATGAGAAAGTCCGGCAGTGGCTTCTCCAGGCTCTTTCTGTTTCCTTGAGCATGTCGTGTTTTTGCCACTGAGGTCCCGGGGCAGCACCCATGGATACACCCTGTGTGCCCAGCTAGGATAAAAAGTCCCTTTGGAGAAGGTGGTAGCAGTTATTGAGTAAAAATGTGGTCGGAGGATTTCAGGAACAGTGGTTCATGCCTGTAATCCCAGCACTTTGGGAAGCTGAGGTGGGAGGATTGCTTGAGCCCAGGAGTTCAAGACCAGCCTGGGCAACATAGCAAGACTGTGTCACTACAAAAAAATTTTTTTAAGCTCTAGTGTAGCAGCACATGCCTGTAGTCTCAGCTACTCAGGAGGCTGAAGCAGAAGGATCACTTGAGGCCAGGAGTTCAAGACTAGCATGGGCAACATAACAAGACCCCATCTCTACAAAAAAATTTTAAATTAGCTGGGCATGGTGGTGCACACCTGTAATCTCAGCTACTCAGGAGGCTGAGGTGGGAGGATCACTTAAGCCCAGGAGGGGTTTGGAGGCTCCAGTCTATGATTGCACCACTGCACTCCAGCCTGGGTAACAGAGCAAGACCCCTACTCAAAAAAATAAAAAAACAAAACAGGGAATGGGAGAATCATATTTCCATTTTGTGTTTGTTACTTCTGTGTTACTGTAATAGCATACATTTAGGCTTGGTTTATGGTGGGGCACGATGGCTCACGCCTGTAATCCCAGCACTTTGGGAGGCCAAGGCGGGCAGATCACTTGAGGTCAGGAGTTCGAGACCAGCCTGGCCAACATGGCAAGATCCCATCTCTACTAAAAATACACAAATTAGCCAGGCGTGGTGGCTCATGCCTGTAATCCCAGCTGTAATCTCCCTGTCATCAGGAGACTGAGGCAGAAGAATCACTTGAACCCGGGAGGCGGAGGTTGCATTGAGCTGAGATGGTGCCACAACACTCCAGCCTGGGCAACAGAGTAAGACTCTGTCTCAAAAAAAAAAAAAAAAAAAATAGGCTTGGTTTGGTTGAAAGCAGCAAGAAAGAAGAGACTCTTAAGGGTTTGTTCCTCCAGGGGAGTAGATGGTTCTCAAACTGGGAGACTCACAGTGTCATTTCTGCATAAAGTGGTGAGGAGATCTGCTGGGACAGGGAGCTCTTCTGCAGGGCCTGCTCTATGCCAGGAGGGAGGCTGCTGCTCCACGACACAAAAAGAGCAGATAGCAAAAAGCTACGCAAAAGGGCTGGAGAGCAAGAGTTGTGACCGTGCAGTAGAATCAAAGGCTTCAGCAGGCCAGGATGAAATGCAGCCACATGCCCGGTGTGTCTGGGCATATTAAAAGGAAGATTGAGCTGGGCACAGTGGCTCATGCCTGTAATCCCAGCACGTTGGGAGGCTGAGGTGGGCAGATCACTTGAGATCAGGACTACTAAAAATACAAAAATTAAGTCCAGGCACGGTGGCTCACACCTGTAATCCCAGTACTTTGAAAGGCTGAGGTGGGCGGGTCACCTGAGGTCGGGAGTTCGAGACCACCCTGACCAATATAGAGAAACCCCATCTCTACTAAAAAATACAAAATTAGCTGGGTGTGGTGGTGGGTGCCTGTAATCCCAGCTACTCGGGAAGCTGAGGCAGGAGAATTGCTTGAACCCAGGAGGCAGAAATTGCAGTGAGCTCAGATCATGCCATTGCACTCCAGCCTGGGCAACAGGAGCAAAACTCCGTCTCCAAAAAAAAAAAAAAAAAAAAATTAGCCAGGCTTGGTGGTGTGCACCTGAAGTCCCAGCTACTTGGGAGGCTGAGGTGGGAGGATTGCTTGAGCCAGGAGTTCGAGGCTGCAGTGAGCCATGATTGCACTACTGCACTCCAGTCTGGGTGACAGAGTAAGGCCCCGTATGAAAAAAAAAAAATGTAAATACATTCTGGCCAGGCATGATGGCTCACGCCTGTAATCCCAACACCTTGGGAGGCCCAGAAAGGAGAATTGCTTGAGCCCAGGAGTTTGAGACCAGCCTGGGCACTGTATCGAGACCCCATCTCTACAAAAAATTTTAAAAATTTTCACACCTGTAATCCCAGCACTTTGGGAGGACAAAATGGGAGGGTCGCTTGAGGCCAGGAGTTCGAGACCAGCCTGGTCAACATAGCGACCCCGTCTCTATTTGATTTTTAGAATTAAAAAATTAGCCAGGTGCAGTGGTATGTGCCAGTAGTCCCAGATACTTGGGAGGCTGAGGCGGAAGGCAGAAGAATTGCGTAAGCACAGAAGGTCCAGGCTGCAGTGAGCTATGATGGCATCACTGCGCTCCAGCCTGGGTGACAGAGCAAGACCTCGTCCCTTTAAAAATACAAAGAGGCCGGGCGTGGTGGCTCACGCCTGTAATCCCAGCACTTTGGGAGGCCGAGGCAGATGCATCACTTGAGGTCGAGAGTTCGAAACCAGCCTGGCCAACATGGTGAAACCCCATCTCTACTAAAAATACCAAAAATTAGCTGGGCGTGGTGGTGCTCACCTGTAGTCCCAGCTCCTCAGGAGGCTGAGGCTCAAGAATCACTTGAACCTGGGAGGTGGAGGTCACAGTGAGCTGAGATCGCATTACTGCACTCCAGCCTGGGCGACAGAGCGAGACTCCTTCTCAAAATAAATAAATAAATATATAAATAAATAAAACACAAAGAGACAAACAAACTAAAAAACCATCCTGGGTGCCTGCCAGGTCCTGGGCTTGCAGCCCAGCAGTAAATGCCACCAAGTTGCCCTGGAGTTGCCTATGTAACCCAGACAAAATCACAATATTATGTCAGGTAGAGGTAACTGCTGTGACAGGATATAACTCAGAGTGAGGGAGAGAGAGGGACAGGAGGAACCTGGAAAAGGAGGTGACGTTGGAGCAGCGACCCAATGAAGTGAGAGGGCCAGCCAGGTGCATAAAGAGTGTGGGAGCAGGCCAGGTGCGGTGGCTCACGCCTGTAATCCCAGCACTTTGGGAGGCCGAGGCAGGCAGATCACAAGGTCAGGAGTTCGAGACCAGCCTGACCAACACGGTGAAACCCTGTCTCTACTAAAAATACAAAAATTAGCCAGATGTGGTGGCGCGTGCCTGTAATCCCAGCTACTCAGGAGGCTGAGGCAGGAGAATCGCTTGAACCCAGGAGGTGGAGGTTGCAGTGAGCCGAGATCATGCCATTACACTCCAGCCTGGATGACAAAGGGAGACTGTCTCAAAAAAAAAAAAAAAAAAAAGACTGTTGGGACAGAGAAAAAGTCATGCAAAGTCCCAGAGGCAAGAACGTGCTTCTGTGTTTGAAGGCTCGCAAGGTGCCCTTGTAGCTGGTGTAGGGTGAATGAGGGAAGGATGGTGAGGTTAAGGCCGAAGAGGTAGCAGGGTACCAGGCACAGTGGCCCACACCTGTAATCCTAGCACTTTGGAAGACTGAGGTGGGAGGATTGCTTGAGCTCAGGAGTTTGAGACCAGCCTAGGCAACATAGTTAGACCCTATCTCTATAAAAAAAAAGAAAAATAGGTCAGGAGCGGTGGCTCACGCCTGTAATCTCAGCACTTTGGGAGGTCGAGGAGGGTGGATCACCTGAGGTCGGAAGTCCAAGACCAGCCTGGCCAACATGGTGCAAACCCATCTCTAAAAATACTGTCGTGGGGTGAGGGGAGTGGGGAGGGATAGCATTAGGAGATACACCTAATGTCAATGACGAGTTAATGGGTAAAGCACACCAACATGGCACATGTATACCTATGTAACAAACCTGCATGTTGTGCACGTGTACCCTAGAACTTAAAATATAATTAAAAAAAAAAAAAAAACAGAAAAAAAAATACTAAAATTAGCCACGTGTGGTGGTCGGGGTCAGGGGCCTGTAATCTGTAATCCCAGCCCCTCGGGAGACTGAGGCAGGAGAACTGCTTGAACCTGGGAGGCAGAGGTTGCAGAGAGCTGAGATAGTGCCACTGCACTCCAGCCTGGGCAACAAGAGCAAAACTCTGTCTCAAAATAAAAAAAGAAAAGGAAAAGGTAGCAGGGGCCAGATCACATGGGTTTGGGGCCAGCTTAAATAGTTTGAATTTTATTTTTAAAAAATTCTTAGAGACAGGGTCTCATTCTGGTTTGTTTTTGTTTTTGTTTTTGCTTTCAACGACACTCCCTCAAACCATAAGCCAGGGGCCCCCGGGCAGCTTGAGGTTAGGTGCCAA